>NC_092093.1:41806895-42406895 GCF_045679555.1 Salvelinus alpinus
CAAAGGTCAGAGAGCTTAGAGGAACCATCCACAGGAGTCTAGTGACAAAGAGTCTAGTGTCACACTGATTCACTGCTCACACGGGTCCCTGTCACTAAGCCGTGACTCTGCTGTCAATCAAACCTGCATGAGGGAGTATACACACGAAAGCACACGCAAAAGAGGAAGGAACATATGCACGCACACACACACACACACACACACACACACACACACACACACACACACACACACACACACACACACACACACACACACACACACACACACACACACACACACACACACACACACACACACACACACACACACACACACACACACAGGAACATGGATGTATGGACGTACTGTATATGCACACGTGTGTGTGTGTGTGTGTGTGTGTGTGTGTGTGTGTGTGTGTGTGTGTGTGTGTGTGTGTGTGTGTGTGTGTGTGTGTGTGTGTGTGTGTGTGTGTGTGTGTGTGTGTGTGTGTGTGTGTGTGTGTGTGTGTGTTTGAGTGTGTGAGAGAGAGAGAGAGACATGATATAGACATAACAGGCTGAGACCTACTTAGTATCCTGCCTAGATTTAGCAATGCAGATATCCACCGCTGTTTCCCAGAGTCCTTGTGTTTGTGTGTGCGTGTGTTTGCATGCGTGTTTACACAAGAGACTTGTGGACACCAATTCATTTTATCAGAGTGTGTGGCTATGTATCCCGAGTGGTGCTGCGGTCTCAGGCACTGCATCACAGTGCTAGAGGCATCACTACAGACCTTGGTTCGATCCCAGGCTGTATCACAACCAGCTGTGATCGGGAGTCCCATATGGCGGTCCACAATTGGCCCAGCATTGTCCGGGTTAGGGGAGGGTATGGTCGGGGTAGGCCTTCAATGTAAATAAGAATGTGTTCCTATCTGACTTGCCTAGTTAAAAAAAAAAAATGCCAATCATGATTCCAAACTAACCGTTTGATACACGCCGTGTGTGTGTGGTGTGTCTGTGACAAAGTTCAGAGCGGTGGCTTTCTTTCCTGAACACGACAACACATTGTGCTTATATCTCATACAAGTACAAAGGGACAAAAGAAACATTAACCGAAGCCGCAGAGTTCAGCTCTGTGATTTTTCTCCCCGCCCTCAAGGCGGTTCATTAAAAGAGAGGAAGAAAGAGAAAGGGAAAGAAGAGAATTCAGAAGATGCAAAGAGATGAAAAGAGAGGGGAAAGCAGAGCTCAACAGTATCGGGTGTTGAGGTGTATCTGCCGGGAGAACACGGGGTGAAAGGTGTGTGTGTGAAGGTGTGTTTTGGGGGGTAAAAGGACTTTCACATTTAATAACGCACACCTTTTTTTCTCTGATCAATGTGTGTTGGTATTCCCACATGAGAAAATACAACAGTTTACTATAGAATTCTGCAGTACTATAGAATTATCTTGTAAACTGTACTATACTACACACTGCACTATCCCTCGATTGTGTGTGGTACTTACTATATCATTTTATAATATACTGGAGAATACTATAGTAAAAACGATGGCGCTCACCTGTGGCGGGTGAGCGGTTGTCCACTGTAACGGCACACCTGTCAGGTGGATCTCATGGCCTAATGAGGCCCAGAGGTGATCAGGGGTTAGAGGTCAGAGGTTAGGGGTCAGGGCCTGACTTCCTCAGATCATATGCGGGACAGATAAGAGGACAGAGAGGGGTCAGGTTGGGAAGTGAGAGTGGCCAATGGCCTTCCTGGAGAGCTCATCTCCTGCAGTCTTTCACACACCTGATTCTACTAATTAACTGCCCGAAGGGATCTTGATTAATAGGCTTTAATCGAATGAACACAATAACAACATCTCCATCAAAATCCAGCAGTTTAAGCTAGAGATATCTTTTTTTTTTTTTGCATGGGCTGCGTCTCAATACATCCGCCCAGGTCGGTTTCCTGCATCTGCGGTGGAAAGTGGCAGCGCTACAGCGTTGTGTGTCAGACCAGGAGACATCCCGAAAGTCGATCTTGTCTGTAGCATCTGAATAGTTCGGCCTGCTGACTAACTCTATGGAAATGATGATGTCCTCCGTTTTGCTCTAAGACCCCGAAAGCCCCGCAGGACTCATTCTCTCTCTTCTCCTCCCTCTTCCTCTCACTCTCCAACAAGATCTCATCGTTTACCAATTTGACTTCAGATTCTAATGTTTATCCATGTTTCTCCCTCTCTGTGTGTGTGTGTGTGTGTGTGTGTGTGTGTGTGTGTGTGTGTGTGTGTGTGTGTGTGTGTGTGTGTGTGTGTGTGTGTGTGTGTGTGTGTGTGTGTGTGTGTGTGTGTGTGTGTGTGTGTGTGTGTGTGTGTGTGTGTGTCTGCAGGAATTCCTGGGAACAACAAGAACATAATAAAGTCTCTTCCTCCTCTTCTTGTCTAACCGTCCCCTATTCCGTCCTCTTCCCTTCCCTTTGGATTCCTTTTCACTCGTCTCATCTTGTTTAGTCTAGCCTCTTCTCATCTCTTCTCTTCTCTCCTCTCACCCCTTTCCTCTTCCCTCTTCCCTCATTCCCACCCCCCAGAGTTGCAGAACTAGGCAAATGGACCTACATGCCTACACATTTAATAATGCACACTTTTTTTCTCTGATCAATGTGTGTTGGTATTCCCACATGAGAAAATACAACAGTTTACTATAGAATACTGCAGTACTATAGAATTATCTTGTAAACTGTACTATACTACACACTGTACTATCCCTCGATCGTGTGTAGTACTTACTATATATTTTGTAATATACTGCAGAATACTATAGTAAAAACTACAGTATTATCCCCTCATCAATCTACACACAATACGTAATTAATTTTTTAAAATGAAATATTACATTTACATAAGTATTCAGACCCTTTACTCATTACTTTGTTGAAGCACCTTTGGGAGCGATTACAGCATCGAGTCTTCTTGGGTATGACGCTAGAAGCTTGGCACAGCTGTATTTCGGGAGTCTTCTCTGCAGATCCTCTCAAGCTCTGTCAGCTTGGATGGGGAGCATTGGTGTACAGGTATTTTCAGGTCTCTTCAGAGATGTTCCATCGGGTTAAAACTTCTTAGGGCTAGGGGGCAGTATACCGAATTTCTGCCTGACTGACGTGCCCAAAGTTAACTGCCGTGCCCAAAGTAAACTGCCTGTTACTCAGTCCCAGAAGCTAGGATATGCATACAATTGGTAGAATTAGATAGAAAACACTTTGAAGTTTCTAAAACTGTTCAAATAATGCCTCCCAGATTGCAGTACCTATGGCTTCCACTAGATGTCACCAGTCTTTATACAGGGTTTCAGGCTTGTTTCTTGAAAAACGAAAAAGTAATAGTAGTTTTTCCAAAGGGAGCTCAACAGGAAAAGTAGGCATTTGGCGCGCGTGAATGAGGGCGCGCTCTTCGTTGTTTTCCTTTCCTATTGAACACCGTTCTTTCCGTCTGAAATATTATTGTTTATTTGCATATTAGGGTACCTGAGGATTGTATAGAAACATTGTTTGACTTGTTTGGACGAAGTTTACCGGTAGCTTATTGGATTCCTTTGTATGTATGTTGAAGGAGTGGATTTCTGAAATCAGTGGCGCCAACTAAATTGACTTTTTAGAATATAAAGAAGGACTTTATCAAACAAAAGGAACATTCATTGTGTAGTTGGGACCCTTGGGATTGCAAACAGAGGAAGATCTTCAAAGTTAAGTGATTTATTTAATCACTATTTGTGATTTTGTGAAGCCTGTGCTGGTTGAAAAAATATTTTGATGTGGGGCGCTGTCCTCAGATAATCGCATGGTATGCTTTCGCCGTAAAGCCTTTTTGAAATCTGACAACGCAGTTGGATTAACAAGAAGTTAAGCTTTTAAATGATATAAGACACTTGTATGTTCATGAATGTTTAATATTACAATTTTGTAATTTGAATTTGGCGCTCTCCAATTTCACCGGATGTTGTTGGAATTTTCCAGCTAGCGGGACACCAAGCACCAAGCGTTTTTAAAGTCTGGGCTCTGGCTGGGCCACTCAAGAACATTCTGAGACTAGTCCTGAAGCCACTCCTGCGTTGTCTTGGCTGTGTGCTTTTTGTAATTATATTTATCCGAGTTTTTATATAAACAGGGCTGTGCGTCCCGGCAGAGATTATTGCAACGAGGTCTTCATTTTTCAAGCAGCAGGCCGGGACAGACGGTCAGACAGACAACATTGGGCTGAAAATATGTTTTGGACACAAAGATTATTTGGTAACCTTTTTCTGGTTTTATGCGTTGTATTACAAGCTAATATTTGTTGCATTATTCACACACTCTCAGCATTCACTGCTTCAAGTTAGCCTACGGTAGCCTACGTCTCTTCTCCTAGTTGGGAGTGCGAGATCAAGTGCACCAAGGCTAGGCTATGTGGTCTCAATGAAATAGAGTAGAGTTACCTTTCCAAGGAAATTAACTTAAATGTGACTAGGCTATAGTTTACTACAGAATCTGTAAATAAAGGAGGGCGCGCAACCAATTTGAGTCAAGGTGCACCAAAAAATGTGATCAACATTGAAAAGGTCAAGACGTTGTGTTTAGGCTACCATGCTCAATCCTGCACAGACCTCTGCTTCTGATGATAGATTTACAGACACTCATACTGTATCTTTCAAGTTTAAACTTGATTATGCGTGACGCCACGTACGTCGACGTACCTTAAGGCACGTTCAGGTTCAGAAACGGAGAAAATGCTTTCCAACATGGCAGCACAATCGCCACAATTCCTGACATGTAAATTATCTCTGTAGCAAGCTTTTATCAAGTATGGTCAGCTACAGTGGATACTTTATTTGTACCATGTGTGTTGTTCGTTATTAGTTGAATTCTGAAGCATAATTTTCACGACTCACACACATGGTTTCCCAACATTTCACATGTGATATTAATCTTATGAAAAAAGGTTGCAGGTAGAGTGCAGTATTACTGCAGTGCACTACAGTATAACTGCAGTTAGAGTGCAGTATTACTGCAGTATGCGGCAAATGCTGCGTCAAAAATAACACAGTTTTTTTTGCTATAGTATTTTTAGTGTAACTGCAGTTAGATTGCAGTGTAACAGCAGTTCAACAGCAGTACACTGCAATTACTGCGTCTTAAATACCACAGTCGACTGCAGTTACTGCACTTTTACTGCAGTTTCAAAACGGCAATCTTTTTTTTTGTAAGAGTATACATTTCATGTGTGCTTTTGTAATCCTATTGGGATTAGAACACTAGTCTCCCATGGGAGAAGCCAATGTCTTGATCATTTGAGAGCCAACACAAATTTAGCAGGCGGGGCTACCTCATCATGTGACCATGAGCAACTATGACTACACTTTCACATGTGCATTTTCACATTGTAATCAATCAATCAATCAAATGTATTTATTTATAAAGCCCTTTTTACATCAGCCGATGTCACAAAGTGCTATACAGAAACCCGTCCTAAAACCCCAAACAGCAAGCAATGCAGATATAGAAGCACGGTGGCTAGGAAAAACTCCACAGACAGGCAGGAACCTAGGAAGAAACCTAGAGAGGAATCAGGCTCTGAGGGGTGGCCAGTCCTCTTCTGGCTGTGCCGGGTTGAGGTTATAACAGTACATGGCCAAGATGGTCAAACCTTCATAGATGACCAGCAGGGTCAAATAATAATAATAATCACAGTGGTTGTAGACGGTGCAACAGGTCAGCAGCTCAGGAGTAAATGTCAGTTGGCTTTTCATAGCCGAGCATTCAGAGTTTGAGACAGCAGGTGCGGTAGAGAGAGAAAGTCGAAAAACAGCAGGTTCGGGGCAAGGTACCACGTCCAGGGAACAGGTCACGGTTCCATAGCCGCAGGCAGAACAGTTGAAACTGGAGCAGCAGCAAGACCAGGTGAACTGGGGACAGCAAGGAGTCATCAGGCCAGGAAGTCCTGAGGCATGGACCAGGGCTCAGGTCCTCCGGGAGGGAGGCAGAGGGAGAGAATTAGAGGGAGCATACTTAAATTCACACTGGACACCATAGAAAACAGGAGAATTTCACCAGATAGATCAAACTGACCCTAGCCGCCCAGCACAAAGGTTATTGCAGCATAGACACTGGAGGCTGAGATGGGGAGACAGGGGACACTGTGCCCCCCCCCCCCCCCCTGGACAGGGCCAACCAGGCAGGATATAACCCCACCCACTTTGCCAAAGCACCCCAACACCACTAGAGGGATATTAATAGACCACCAACTTACAACCCTGAGACAAGGGGGAGTATAGGCAACGAAGATCTCCTCACCGCACGAGCCCGAGGGGGGCGCAAGACTGGACAGGAAGATCACGTCAGTGACTCAACCCACTCAAGTGGAGTATAGCACAAAAAAAGCCTGGGGACGGCATGGAAGAGCAGTAGTAAGCCAGTCGCTCAGCCCCTGTAATAGGGTCAGAGGCAGAGAATCCCAGTGTAGAGAGGATAGCCGGCCAAAGAGAGACAGCAAGGGTGGTTTGTCACTCCAGTGCCTATCCTTTCAGCTTTGCACCCCTGGGCCAGACTTCGCACCCTTGGGCCTACTGAAGAGATGATTCTTCAGTAAAGACTTAAAGGTTGAGACCGAGTCTGGGTCTCTCACATGGCTAGGCAGACCATTCCATAAAAATGTAGCTCTATAGGGGAAAGCCCTGCCTTCTGGTTCTTTATAAATTCTAGGGATAATAAGGAGGCCTGCGTCTTGTGACCATAGCGTACATGTAGGTATGTACGGCACACCCAAATCAGAGAGTTAGGTAGGAGCAAGTCCATGCTTTTTAGGTTAGTAGTAAAATCTTGAAATCAGCCCTAGCCTTAACAGGAGACCAGTGTAGAAAGGCTAGCACTGGAGTAATATGATTGAATTTTCTGGTTCTTGTCAAGATTCTAGCAGCCTAAGTAGCCAGAGTAGAGCCTTGCAGTAGTCTAATCTAAAAGTGACAAAAGCATGAATGAGCTTTTAATGTTACAAAAAAGCTGCCCTTGAAATATTCTTGATATGTTTGTCAAAAGAGAGATCAGGGTCCAGAGTAACACCGAGGTCCTTCACAGTTTTATTTGAGACGACTGTACAACCTTTACGATTAATTGTCAGATCAAACAGCATATATCTTTGCTTCGTGGGACCTAGAACTAACATCTCTGTTTTGTCCGAGTTTAAAAGTTTCAAAAAATCCGCCATCCACTTCCTTATGTCTGAAACACATCCTTCAAGGGTAGGCAATTTTGGGGATTCACCATGTTTCATCTAAATGTAAAGCTGTGTGTCTTCCACATAGCAGTGAAATTTGACATTGTTTTCCTGAATTACATTACCAAGAGGTAGAATATATAGTGATAACAATAGTGGTCCTAAAACGGAACACTGTGGAACACTGAAACGTACAATTGATTTGTCAGAGGACAAACCATCCAAAGAGATTAACTGATATCTTTCTGACAGATTAGTACTAAACCAGGCAAGAAATTGGCCATTGTAGACCAATTAGGGTTTCCAATCTGTCTAAAAGAATGTGGTGATCGATGGTGTCAAAAGCGGTACTAAGGTCTAGGAGCACGAGGACAGATGCAGAGCCTTGGTCTGACGCCATTAAAAGGTAATTTACCACTTTCTGTATCTTGATGACCACTGAACTTTTACTGATGCATCTGTATTTTCACTGTTGTAGGAAGTGTTGGGATTTTTTTTGTAGGAAGTGTTGGGAATGTAAAGAAAATGTGAGGGTCAAATGTACTCTTTTGGTAATGTTCATGATTACTGATTCATTGAGACATAATGACTTACTTTCAAGCATTGTTTGTCAAACATGGCACTTGAGTAGGCCTACCAAATCCAAGTTCGTGTCAATTCCATTTCAATTCAGTCAATTCAGTAAACTGATATTCAAATTCAATTGTTTTCTCATAGGAGGCTGTGATTAAAATTGGAATTGATATTGGAATTTCATTTTTTTTCTGAATTGACTTACTAATCATTCCGTACCACACAAATCGATTTGATTATTTATTTACTAACAAGCTAAACGATAACATAAGATACACATATACATACACACACACACACACACACACACACACAAACATCATATGATGGGGCCTTCTGAGTCGTGCAGTGCTAGCTGTGCCACTAGAGATCCTGGTTCAAGTACAGGCTCTGTCGCAGCCGGCCGGGACTGGGAGATCCATAGGGTGGCACACAATTGACCCAGCGTCGTTAGGGGAGGGTTTGGCCGGCAGGTGAGCCGGCCAAACCCGGAATAGCGACTCTTGTATGGTGGGCCAGGTGTACCAATTGGGGAAAAAATGGGGTAATTACAAATAAATCAAATAAAATTAACATAGTACGATGACAACAAGTACCTAGCGGACTAATACAATATGACACTTGTTACGCAAGATTGAGATTTAAAGAGAGAGAAAGCGAGAGAGAAAGAGAATAAACACTTCGACACATTTGGGAACTACACTTGCAATAACCCTAATACCTTGCCCCGAACTGCTGCTCTTGTGGGGGGCCTGTTACTCGGTGTAAGTCTCTGATTGCCAACAAGAGGTCACAATGTCCTTTGTCTTATTTGTCTGTTTACTTGTACTCGTTCTGGAAGAGGGGTCTTCTGAGGATGGCTAATCAGCTGTGTAGATGATCCCAGAGTTGGGATGAGAGCAGTGTAGACAAACAATGATATGAAGAGAATAACTGGATGGCTTAAATTTAGTTTTAGTCTGATATGTTAATTCTTAACTCAAATGCTTTATACCTTCGGGTAAAAAGGGGAAGTTTACGTCAGGATGACACGCTCTCTGGGTTCCCTGGGGCGTGGCTAGTTACGAGGCAAGGTATCACAATTTACTATGATCTCGTTAGAGAACTAAAATCACAATCTTATCGTCACAAAAACCTCTTTATCCTGGATATTTTCCACACAACGTAAAGTATGTAAACATGATTTACACAGTTTGAAAACTCTTCAAGTTACAATGTTTTCATTATAACATCTTCATGCAACTTTTACAGACATCAAAAAATAGGCATCCATTTTTCATATTCCACCTCTCATCATTCCCAATATTCGGATGTTGAAATATATTGTTTGATGTTGTAGTTTTGGGCAGCCAACTCTTCATAAGACACAAAGACATATCGATCACCCAATCTAGACATCAAAAGGAAGCGTCTGCTGCTTATGGTTTACGATCGAAGTGAGGTGTCATAAAAACCCCACATCCATCCCTCAGCCGCACCCGTTGCTGACAGGTGTATAACATCGAGCACACAGCCATGCAATCTCCATAGACTTGACAGTAATATGGCCTTACTGAAGAGCTCAATGACTTTCAACGTGGCACCGCCATAGGATGACACCTTTCCAAAAAGTCAGTTAGTCAAAAATCTGCCCTGCTAGAGCTGCCCCGGTCAACTGCAAGTGCTGTTATTGTGAAATGGAAACGTTTAAGACCAACAACGGCTCAGCTGCGAAGTGGTAGGCCACACAGGCTCACAGAACGAGTACGACGAGTGCTGAAGCGCATAGTGCGTTAAAAATTGTCTGTCCTCGGTTGCAACACTCGCTACCGAGTTTCAATCTGCCTCTGGAAGCAACATCCCCACAGGAACTGTTCGTTTGGAGCTTCAGGAAATTGGTTTTCATGGCCAATTTGCATAAAGCTTAGCCTGCATTTACTCAAAGTGTAGACGCGGCTCATTGGAGACTGGACACTCTCAAGGCGTAGGAGATCCAGGAGGCAGTCTGGCCACCCATCTATCTGAGAAGATCCGATCGAGCTATCAAACAGCTTTGCCCCACACCTGCCAGCCCCGGGAGTCAGCACGGATCCTGGGTGTATACCAACAGCCGGCGGCTGCCCAGTGGCACCCTCCCCCACGGCCACCACAGATCAGCAGGTCGTTTCCCCATCGGATTCCACCACACCACCATCATTGTGGGCAGCTCGATGGACAGAGATTTTTGCCTGCCTATGGTCTGTGGATCGACCAAGGTCCACTGTCACCCAGGAGCCCGTGTCCATAACATCAACTCTCTCTTGCCCACGGTTCTGGCCAACTACTCCAATTCTGACACCATCATCACTCAAGTAGGTTTTAACAACCTTTGTTTTATGCGATCTGATGAACTGAGGGAGGACTCCAATTTGTTTTAATGACCCTCGCTAGCACAGAGAAGAGAATAATTACATTTGCCCACTCCCGTGCTACCGAGGGGTTCGCAACGTTTCAACTGACTCTTTGCCCTAAACGAGTACCTACGTACCTACGTAAACTTTGCAAATACAGTAATGTCTGTTTTTGTCACAACAGGTTATGGTCAATAATATCAAGGGCTGCACTGAAATCTAACAGTACAGCTCCCACAATCTTCTTATTATCAATTTCTTTCAACCAATCATCAGTCATTTGTGTCAGTACAGTACATGTCGAGCGCCCTTCTCTATAAGCATGCTGAAAGTCTGTTAATTTGTTTACGGAGAAATAGCATTGCATTTGGTCAAACACTTGGTCGATCCACAGACCATTTCCCAACAGTTTGCTAAGAGCTGGCAGCAGGTCTGCTGTTAGAACCAGTAAAGGCCGCTTTACTACTCTTGGGTAGCGGAATTACTTTGGCTTCCCTCCAGGCCTGAGTACAAAGACTTTCCTCTAGGCTCAGATTAAAACTATGACAGATAGGAGTGGCTACAGAGTCAGCTACCACCCTCAGTAGCTTCCCATGTAAATTGTCAATGCCAGGAGGTTTGTCCTTATGTCATGGCTGTTTAAAGGAGAGGACCAAGGTGCAGCGTGGTGAGCATACATTTTCTTTATAATTTCAAAATGACACCGAACAAAACAATAAACATTACAAAAACAAACCGTGAAGCTCAAAGGCTATGTGCCATAAAACAAAGTCAACTTCCCACAAAGACAGGTGGAAAAAAGAGCTACCTAAGTATGGTTCTCAATCAGAGACAACGATAGACAGCTGCCTCTGATTGAGATCCACACCCGGCCAAACATAAAGAAATACACAACATAGAACATAGAATGCCCACCCCAACTCACGCCCTGACCAAACCAAAATAGAGACATAAAAAGGATCTCTAAGGTCAGGGCGTGACACCTTATTCATCGATAACAATCTTTTTCAACCTCTCACACACTAACTTTAGAAAATGCAAACTTGCAATGCTTTTCTTTCATTATTAGTTTTTTTATGCCTGAATACAATTGCTCACTGTTCGTTGTTGGAATTTTTCCCATTTTGCCAACAAAATAATCATTAAAATAATTGGCTACATCAAATGGTTTTGTGATGAATAAGCCATCTGATTCGATGAAAGATGGAGTTGAATTTGTCTTTCTGCCCATAATTTCATTTAAATCATGCTGCCGAACCTGCTCCTGGCAAACGCCCTTCACTCATTCACTTGTCTCGTCATCATTAGATTACATATATACTCCCTCTGTCATTTGTCTTTGTCGGTCATTGTAAATGTTGCTTGTTTTCCTGAGAGGAATCTCTCCTACTTTTTCCTGAGTACTTTATTATTTTGCACTTTGGATTCGTCCAGCTTTTATATATGGTGCTTTAACCTTTTGTCAATCTAGGGGGTGCTGTTTCCACTAAAATATCGTCTCCAAATTAAACTGCCTCATACTCAATTCTTGCTCGTACAATATGCATATTATTATTACTATTGGATAGAAAACACTCTCTAGTTTCTAAAACCGTTTGAATTATTTCTCTGAGTGAAACAGAAGTCATTCTGCAGCTCACTTCCTGTCAAGAAGTGAGATTTCTGAAATTGAGGTCTCTGTTCCAGGGTCGGTTTATAAATTCCCTTATAAGGTATGGGGCTACATGCACTGCATACGCCTTCCCCTAGATGTCAGTAAGCGTTGAGACTTTGAATGGAGCGGATAGCACCATCTGGGGGAGTATAAAACCTCTTGGAACGGAAGTATCGACCTTTTCGACGAGGCGCCTGACGCAGCAGGGACACCGGCATGGCTTCTTCAAAAGCTTTCGGTTTAGCAGTTCTATATCTCCGGCTCTGATTTAATTTGTTTTTTGTCTTAAAAACATCATAAGGTAGTTAAACCTTTTGTCAATAGGGGGAGCTGTTAGCATTATTTTTTTTTTTACATTTCCAAATTAAACTGCCTCGTACTCAATTCTTGATCGTACAATATGCATATTATTGTTATTATTGGATAGAAAACAGTCTATAGTTTCTATAGGAGTTGAAATTTTGTCTCTGAGTGGTACAGAACAATTTCTACAGCACTTTTCATGACAGGGTTCAGATTTCAGAAATTTTTACCTCTGATCTGGGGTCTGTTTTTAAGGCGACAGTGAATGCTATGAAGAAACCGACACTGCCTACGTCTTCCTCTGGGTGTCTGTACGTCATCACGTTTTCAATGGAATCGATGGGACGTTCACAGCCATTATAAAAGACGAAAATGTACAGAGACCACCCTTTCTCAACGTGCGCCTGAAGCGTAAAGGACATCGGACCTGCCTCGTTCCAAATCGTTTTCTAACCAGCAGTATTTCTCCGGTCATGTTTTCAGTCGTTATAGTTGTTAAAAACATCATAATGTAGTGAATTTTAACCGTTTTATATCAATTTATATCCGTTTAGTGCGATTTTGAGGAATTTCTTTGTCGTGCACTCTGAAAGTTTGGACACGCTTTAGGGTGTCGGTCGTTGGTGATGGACATTTCGAAGGACAGAGGACATCTATCGACCAAAAGACGTTTATAACATAGAAAGGATACATTGCCCAAGAATATGATGGAAGATCAGCTCAAAGTAAGCAATATTTAATATGATAAACCGTGTTTCTGTCGAAATATTTTAAACGCATATATCGCCATTTTGTTTGGTATAGCTTCACTTGGCCAACCCTGTATTGAAAAGTAAGGATAATTTTAAAAATGTAAATCAGCGGTTGCATTAAGAACTAATTTGTCTTTCGATTCCTGTCAACCCTGTATTTTTTAGTCAAGTATATGATTAGCTTTTAATTAAACTAGATCACTCTGATAGATGACGTCAGACATATTGAGGCTTGATTTCCTAGTATTTTCATTGTGTAACCACGGTTTTGTATGGCTAAATATGCACCTTTTCGAACAAACTGTATATGTATGTTGTAAAATGATGTTACAGGAGTGTCATCGGAAGAATTCTGAGAAGGTTAGTGAAAAAATTAATATCTTTTGGCGGTGGTTACGTTATAGCGCTCTTTGGCTGGAATCGATGCTCTGGTAACGTTGGAACATGTAGTATGCTAACTTATCGATTTATTGTGTTTTCGCTGAAAAACGCTTAGAAAATCTGAAATATGGTCTGAAATCACAAGAACTGGGTCTTTCCATTGCTATGCTTTGTCTATTTTTATGAAATGTTTTATGATGAGTAAATTGGTCATACACGTTGCTCTATCTAGTAATTCTAGTGGATTTGTGATGGTCGGTGCAATTGTAAACTGTGATTTCTACCTGAAATATGCACTTTTTTCTAACAAAAACTATCCTATACCATGAATATGTTATCAGACTGTCATCTGATGGTTTTTTTTATAGGTTATTGGCTATCAATATCTTAGTTGAGCCGAATTGGTGATAGCACCTGAAGGAGTAAGAAACTGATGGAGTTAGAATAGTGGTGTATTTTGCTAACGTGTTTAGCTAATAGATTTACATATTTTGTCTTCCCTGTAAAACATTTTAAAAATCTGAAATGGTGGCTTTATTCACAAGATCTGTATCTTTCATCTGGTGTCTTGGACTTGTGATTTAATGATATTTAGATGCTACTATCTACTTCTGAAGCTATGCTATCTATGCTAATCAGTGTGTGGGGGGTGGGGGGTGCTCCCGGATCCGGGTTTCTGAGGCAGTAAAAGTTAATTTAAACCGACTTATAGCAGTTTATAGCAGTTTATTGCGATTTTCCTGGATTTCTTTGTGACGCGCTTTCACGAGTTGGACACCTCTCCAGTGGGTGGCTAACGTTAGCGGCTATTTCGACAGGACAAGAGGACATCTTTCAACCCAAAGACGATTGTTCTGGAGAAAGGACACCTTGCCCAAGATTCTGATGGAAGCTCAGCTAATAGTAAGCAGTCTTTATGCTGTTAATTCGTACTTATGTTGACAAATGTCAAATAATAATTCCGTCATGAATTATGGTGCGGTCTCGCTTTAGCGCACGCTGTATTGCGCAGTAACGTTAATTTTAAAAATCTAACACAGCGATTCCATTAAGAACTAATTTATCTTTCATTTGCTGTCCAACTTGTATTTTTTAGTCAAGTTTATGAATAGTTTTCGATTAGAATAGGTTCCTCTCCAAGATGGCGCCGGACAGATTTCTTGAAGTTTTGGCCACTATTCACATTGTATAACCACGATTTGTGCCGCTAACTATGCACATTTTCGAACAAACTCTATATGCATTGTGTAATATGATGTTATAGGACTGTCATCTGAAGAATTCTGAGAAGGTTAGTGAAAAAATTTATATCTTTTGGTGGCTTATACTTATCGCTATGTTTTTGCTTGAATCAATGCTGTTGTGATGTTTGCTATTGTGGTAAGCTAATATAACGTTATATTGTGTTTTCGCTGTAAAACACTTAGAAAATCGGAAATATTGTCTGGATTCACAAGATCTGTGTCTTTCAATTGCTGTACGCTGTGTATTTTTAAGAAATGTTTTATGATGAGTAATTAGGTAATACACGTTGCTCTCTGTAGTTATTCTAGTCGCTTTGGTGAGAGTTGTGATGGTGCTTGCAATGGTAAACTATGATTTATACCTGAAATATGCACATTTTTCTAACAAAACATATGCTATACAATAAATATGTTATCAGACTGTCATCTGATGAAGTTGTTTCTTGGTTAGTGGCTATTTATATCTTTATTTGGTCGAATTTGTGATAGCTACTGATGGAGTAAAAAAATGGTGGAGTAAAAAAAGTGGTGTCTTTTGCTAACGTGGTTAGCTAATAGATTTACATATTGTGTCTTCCCTGTAAAACATTTTAAAAATCAGAAATGATGGCTGGATTCACAAGATCTGTATCTTTCATCTGGTGTCTTGGACTTGTGATTTAATGATATTTAGATGCTAGTATTTACTTGTGACGCTATGCTAGGCTATGCTAGTCAGATTTTTTACTGTGGGGGGTGCTCCCGGATCCGGGTTTGGGAGGAATTAGAGGTTAATTAATTCAGTAGTTCTATACCTGCAACTGCATACTTCTCTCTACACTTGTGACAGAATGATTGACCCAAGAAAACAGGAAGCAGCGGAAAATCCCACTTCTCCACTAGAGGAGCTAAGCTCCTATACCACGACTCGTGCCTGGAGCACCTACGGACTGCCATGGATGAGGTGCTCCGGACCGTACGCCAGCTGCAGGCTACACCACCAACTTCC
Source organism: Salvelinus alpinus (assembly GCF_045679555.1). Classification (NCBI taxonomy): domain Eukaryota; kingdom Metazoa; phylum Chordata; class Actinopteri; order Salmoniformes; family Salmonidae; genus Salvelinus; species Salvelinus alpinus. The sequence goes on from NC_092093.1 coordinate 41,822,350, forward strand.
CAGCTCTCCGCAGTTGTTCCAGCCACCCCACCACCATCTACATCACCCGGTCTGATCAGCAATGTCCACTACCCCTCCCGGAGCAGTTTGACGGCACCCCAGCTCACTGTAGAGGGTTTCTCCTGCAATGTGATGTCCACCTTGCCCGACATGCCGGGATGGCCTCAGAGAGGGACAAGGTGGACTTGGTGATCTCGGTGCTGACAGGCCGGTCTCAGGAGTGCAGGCCGAGCTGGCCTGTCACGATGAGGACCTCACCCTGGACCAGCTCATTGCCATGGCAATCCCCCTGCATAATCTCCTGCATGCCTGTCGTCGCCCGTCGTCACCCATCCCTTGGGTTCGGGTCTCTCCCACAAACCTCCAGCGAGACTGAGTCCATGGACGTGGGCACGACTCACCTTCCTCCAAAGGAACATCAACGCCGCCGTCAAAAGGGTCTCTGCTCCTACTGTGGGGAGTCAGATCACCCCTGGAACTCCGGTCCAGAAGGAGAACCAGGCGAGGAAGTGACAGGCCGAGGAGCGCTCCTGCACCGTCCCAGGTAGGCGTGAACTACCTTGCTCCTCTCTGTCCACCCAGCCTGTTCTCCTTCCTGACACCTTCCTGGACTATCCTGGCCCCCCACTGAGACCTGGCCTAGTGGACTCAGGTTCTGCAGGCAATTTCCTAGACAGGTCAGTGGACATATCATTATGCATTCCTCTAGTCCCTTTACAACCTCCTATCCCAGTCCATGCCCTAGACAACCGTCCCTTAGGAACAGAACTGGTGTACCAGACCACGGTTTCCATTTCACAGTTGCTCACAACCACCATGAACGCATCACTTTTCTCATCTTAGACTCTCCTGCACACCCCATTGTTTTAGGTTTCCCCTGGTTACAGTAGCATAACCCCAGGATATCGTGGACAGAGAGGAGGTTGTTGGGTTGGTCGCAGGAGTGTCAGGGGATGTGTCTCTCTGTGTCTATCTGTGCCACCTCCGTGGAAAGTCCGGACCAGGCCACACACGTCCCTGTCCTGGAAGAATACCGAGACCTGCAGGTGGCTTTTTTGAAGACTCGTGCCACTTGTCTGCCGCCTCATCGCCCATGGGCCGAGTTGCCCCTGCAACTGTTCAACTTTTCTTCCAGATTCTAACATGCACCAGTGACAAATTTGCTTCTGGTGAACAAAATATTTGTTTAATTTGTGTCTGTTTATCCAGGCCCATTATTACAGGGCAGAAGACAGGTGTCACGCCCTGACCTTAGAGAGCCTTTTTATTTCTCTATTTGGTTAGGTCGGGTGTGATTTGGGTAGGCATTCTAGTTTTTCTATTTCTTTGTTTGGCAGCTGTCTATCGTTGTCTCTGATTGGGGATCATACTTAGGCAGCCTTTTTTTCCACCTTTAGTTTGTGGGATCTTGTTTGTGTGTAGTTGCTTTCTGCACTGCAAGTAGTTGTACGTTTTTTTTGTATTTTGTCGTTTTTCGGTGTCATTTAAATAAAATTAAAAAAAATTAAAAAATTCAAATTAAAAAAAGAAAGATGTACGCCTACCACACTGCACCTTGGTCCAATTCATCTCTAAACGAATGTGACGACAGGAGTGGCTACTTGACATAGGAACTTAAGCACCTGTAAAAGGAGGCTGCAGAGGGAAGAATAAAGCCCCCTCATAGATCACTAACATGTAGGTCAACTGGTTGGCATACATAACTGTCCAATATTTGTGTGTGTATGGTTTGTGCTCGCTCGGGTGCAGGTATGTGAGGGTGCATGCACGTGAGGGTGTGTTCACAAGGGAGTGAGACTTGCTTTTTATGCGTTTCTTCTCATGATTCAGTTTAATGGGGATTTAGTTTGACTGTTTACGCCAGTGTTGTGTTCCTGTCCTTTTTAATCTTTGGTTGAAGGTGGACCAGCTGCTGACAGAGACTCCTTCACGTACGAATACTGGCTGAGTGAAGAAGGGGGGTGTGGAGAGGCCATCGTGCTGATGAAACGCACGTCAGATGAATTAACCATAAAAGAAAAGATTAAGTTTGCCTACAGCCCAAAAATTGTTCATGACCCACAGAACTCCTCTGACATACTTAGTGTTTCCACGGTTGCTGGACATACCAGGCAAGGTATGCATGAAATGGACACTATCAACTCCATAGCATGCACGTGTGAGAACGTATGAATGAGATGTTGAGATATTGTTTTTTTCAAAAACATGACCATGTTGCGGGCCATTGCCCGAGCTAAAAAGGCGATAGGACCACGTCTTAGAAATCCAGTAACTGACCTTTTATTGTTGTGTGTTTGTGTGTCTTGTCTGTAGATTGAGCAGGATTTTAGACTGATGTTTGGTGACGCAACTTCTATAAAATGACCTACTGTCTTCAAACAGAAGGTCATCCTGCTGGACTCATGGACTCACACCAACAACCAAGCTTGAGGACCTGATGCATAATGCTGAGTCCACAGCGGAGGTAGAAAAGGTGCAGACATAACACTTTGGAGGGAGAAGAAATGTAGGATTGTGGTTGAAGGTGAAGTGGGTCAAATTTGAACACACACCAGCACTGGCAGACAGGTTCTGAAAGTTGTCTAATGTTAGAATTTGTGTTTCTCGGCTGGGACACGTCGTCCATTATTCTCCTCGTGCATCTTCTGCCTCCCTCAGCTCAAGGCGGCAACAATCCAGGAAAGATGTCAGCAAGAGACGCAGCTGAACATCTCGTGAAGTTCATAAAAGTCAGGCTACAATTCAACACATTTGTTATAGACAAATTGTGACGCTGTATCCTGACCCCCCCTCCCATTCCTTCCCCCTTCTTACCCTTCACCCCTCTCTCCCTCAAGTGTACAAACACTTACTACCAGCAAAGAGCACTATCATCAAATTTACCGCGATAATACCTCTTACTAGTTACAGTACTACAACTGTGGCATTATAACACTGAAATACATATTATAATTACTACTGTCTGGCTTGTGAGACTTATATTAGATGTTGTGAGAATTAATTGTAGATGTTCTAACAATACATTATTGTCTTATGGGAAGGGACCAGCATCCAGCAGTATCTTGATGACATCACTGGAAGTCAACAGCCCCATCTGCTTTCTGTGGGGACCAGAGAATGAGCTTTCATACCTACTTCATCGTGATAGACAAACATGCGGTACCTGGTAAGGCATCTGGCACACTGGGCTGTTTTGATGAGCTTTTCAAAGCTCACTTTGTCTTTGGTACCTCATACAGCCAGGGTCTGGCAAACACGTACACTTTTCTATTGACGTTGATGCAACTATGGCGAATCCCCGGGTAGCAGAGCTGAGGGCCGGAATGTTGCATGAAACAGATCTGTTTGAGACACAAATGTTTTGTTTCCAAATGCCGCCAGACAAATGCCAATTGCCTTGTAGAACATCTGAAGTTAATCCACGGTCGTTGTCCAGGGAAATCTCTGCGTGTGATCAGGTTGGTTGTTCACATGTATTTTGCACTTACTCTGGATGTGAAGGCATCTTAAGGCACATACTGAGTGTATCGAAGCAGTTTCTGATAATGAGGGTAGAGGTCCCTCTAGCGCTGCTAAAAGTTTTGCAGCAAACGATTTTGGTGATGTAGCAGCACCAAGCTCACGTTGTGCTTCAGCACTGTATAATAAGAGTATTGCGGATAATTGTGCCACAACAATAGCTTGACTCAAAGCAGAAGGAGTTGGTGAAACAACAGTGAACACTTTTGTCAGTTCCATGGAAGAAATATTTGATGACATTCCCAGTCAAGCTAAAGAGGTCTGTCTTTACAGGAAAATGGCAACAATGACATTGGGTCTAAAATATATCAGTGTTTTGGGCAAATTGAAAATCCTTTCAGTGTATTGAATTTTGAAACCAAAAGATTGAAAGTCCTGTCGGATATGTTCTTGGCACAAGATTTGACACGTGACGCAATAGAAACACTGGAACGTACGACTAGGCTATTGTTACAGATAAATTCATGTACTCCCCCATCTTGCAGACAGACTTTAGTCTATTTACAAAATTAAAAACTAAACTATGTTTTATGTGAGAATAGACATTGGTCTGTAGAAAGAAAAAATAAATCACATGAGCACTACAATGTTCTACCAAGGTTTTCCAGCTTTGACCTACTACAGTAGCAATGTTGGTATTGTACTTCACACTATGTGTAGGCAGGTTGTTTAGGATTCAAACCTTCACAGCCTAATTCAAACTCTTCAGAGATAGTGGACTTTACAGTGTCCTGCTGTTAAAATGATATATACCGGAATATACCCTATATATAATTTGGCTCTATTTATATTCAGATATAGGCATGAGATAGCACGCTTCTTCCACTAAGGTTTTGAGGTTAAAATGGGCCAAACATCAAGGGAATGTGCACTACCGTTCATAAGTTTGGGGTCACTTAGAAATGTCTTTGTTTTTGAAAGGAAAGCACATTTTTCATCCATTAAAATGACATCAAATTGATCAGAAATACAGTGTAGACAATGTTGACGTTGTAAATGACTATTGTAGCTGGAAACGGCTGATTTTTAATGGAATATCTAAAATGGCGTACAGATGCCCATTATCAGCAACCATCAGTCCTGTGTTCCAATGGCACATTGTGTTAGCTAATCCAAGTTTATAATTTTAAAAGGCTAACTGATCATTTGAAAACACTTTTGCAATTATGTTAGCACAGCTGTAAACTGTTGTACTGATTAAAGAAGTAATACAACTGGCCTTCTTTAGACTAGTTTAGTATCTGGAGTCTCAGCATTTGTGGGTTCGATTACAGGCTCAAAATGGCCAGAAACAAAGACCTTTCTTCTGAAACTTGTCAGTCTGAGAGAAAATGCCAAGAAACTGAAGATCTCGTACAACGCTGTGTACTAATCCCTTCACAGAACAGCGCAAATTGGCTCTAACCAGAATAGAAAGAGGAGTGGGAGGCGCCGGTGCACAACTGAGCAAGAGGACAAGTACATTAGAGTGTCTAGTTTGAGTAAGAGATGCCTCACAAGTCCTCAACTGGCAGCTTCATTAACTAGTACCCGCAAAACACCAGTCTCAACGTCAACAGTGAAGAGGCGACTCTGGGATACTGGCCTTCTAGACATACAAATGGTGGTGATGATACAAGTATGTTTGTGGTCCCGTGCTGCTTCATATGATTTTATTTCCACGATTGTACAGAACAAAAGTGCGTACTGTATTTGCACATATACAGATGTCATGTGGACCACTCTGACTTTCAATGTAGCAACTGCTTGCTTGCGGAGGATTACAGGAGCGAAGTAGCTACTCTTAGCAAGCAAGTAGGAAACCTACATAAGCTACTGGGGAACCCATGCCCACCTAGTTTTATTTTTCTTCCAACCCAGTAGCCGGACGCCGCTCTTGTCTGGTGGAAGTTTCGCCGCCGTGTTGGGCCTCCACAGCTGACTGGCCGGTGCTAGGCAGGGTTCCATCCCCAAAGGGGTCTCCCCCTGGAGAACGGAGCTGATCTCGATCCAACCAGCCAGCCATAGAGGTACATCACTCGCCGTGGAAGTTGAAGGCGTCCTCTGGCAACGGGGGTCTCCATGGAGATGTTGAGCCCGGAACTGACACAGACCAGACACAGCTTTGCTGCCCTGGATCCAGAGGTTCAGGCGCCTTCGTCCTTGGCGGCTTCCCAATCAAGATCGGATCCAGAGGTACCTGCGTCTTCGTCCTTGGCTCTGTCTCCCTTTACGGTGGCTTCTACCTTGTGTTCAGATCTTCGGAGCTCACCAGACCGTGAGGCTGCCTGAGAGACCGGCCCTTTCAACATCACCAGCTGTCATCATAGGCAGCTCTATGTTGAGAAACATCTCGGTCCCCAAGGCAAAAACCCTGTGCTACCCAGGAGCACGAGTACAGGACATAACAAGTCTACTTCTGACTGTTCTACCACAGATGCCGGGACCTGACACTATCGTAGTCCATGTGGGGTCAAACGACATCAGGAGAGCTAGCTCGGAACATTTGAAAATGGATTCTAGAGAATGTATTTTAGCATTAAAAGACTCCAAAAAAAGGCCAATAACCTCAGGTCCAGTACCATCGTTCGGCCGCGGGTGTGAAAGATTCAGCAGACTGCTGGCATTACACATCTGGCTAAAAGACTACTGTAGCTCTGCTGGAGTCATTTTTATTGATAACTTTTGGAAACAGAAGATACTCTACAGGAATAACGGAGTGCATCCAAATCATCTTGGCTCCTGGACTGTCCACGCATTTCAAGGCTGCGTTGAAACAATGACTGGTAAATGATCCAAGACCAGCTCAGTTAATCCCTACCATTGTGACAATGAGTCGTCATAATGCTGCATCAAATGTACATGATCTTAGGGGCATTGGCAAACACAAAGTAATTTATGTACCCATGATTGCCCCGAATACATCTGTTTACAGCTATTTTAAGCAGTAATCATGAGCCATTAAACCAGAGTTACACTGTTAGCACTGAGGCGGTGTGCAATAGTAGGAAGACCACTTTATGCAGCTCACCCTGCACTATGTAAATAACATGAGTAAGTCTACCTCTGATAAGCTTCCCAGTAAAACATCAAAAACAATCAAGCAACCCAGAAAAGTGCTAAAAATAGCCCATATTAACATGTGTAGCCTAAGAAACAAGGTCCATGAAGTCAATAACTTGCTTGTAACAGAGAATATTCATTTTCTGACTATCTCTGAAACTCCCTTAGATACAGTTGAAGTCGGAAGTTTACATACACCTTAGTCAAATGCATATAAACACAGTAATTCAGAATTCCTATGATAACTTGGCTACATAGCTGATGCCTGTTGGACTGTTCATTAATCACGGTACTCCCATTTTGTTTATTTTTTGTTTATCTGTCGGCCCCAGCCTCGAACTCAGGCCCTGTGTGTAGTTTTGCCCATTCATCTCCATTTTACCTGTTGTCTAAGCTGATTAGCTGTTGTCTTACACGTTGTTGTCTTAGCTAGCTCTCCCAATCAACACCTTTGATTGCTTTTTGCCTCGCTTTATGTCCCTTTCAAATGTCAGTATGCCTTGTATATTGTTGTTTAGGATAGTTATCATTGCTTTAGTTTACTGCGAGCCCCTAGCTCCACTCAACATGCCTCAGACACCTCCTTTGTCCCACCTCCCACACATGCGGTGACCTCACCCAACATAATTAGTACGTCCAGAGATTCAACCTCTCTTATCGTCACAAAATGCCTGGGTTTACCTCCACTGTACCCGCACCCCACCATACCGTCTGTACATTATGCCCTGAATCTATTCTACCACGCCCAGAAATATGCTCTGTTTATTCTCTGTCCCCAACGCACTAGACGACCAGTTTTGATAGCCTTTAGCCGTACCCTCATCCTACTCCTCCTCTGTTCCTCAGGTGATGTGGAGGTTAACCCAGGCCCTGCGTGTCCCCAGGCACTCTCATTTGTTGACTTCTGTAACTGAAAAACCTTGGTTTCATGCATGTTATTAACATCAGAAGCCGCCTCCCTAAGTTTGTTTTACTCACTGCTTTAGCACACTCCGCCAACCCTGATGTCCTTGCTGTGTCTGAAACCTGGCTTAGGGAGGCCACCAAAAATTCAGAGATTTCCATCCCCAACTACAACATCTTCCATCAAGATAGAACTGCCAAAGGGGGAGGAGTTAGCTTGCAAAGTTCTGTCATACTTTCCAGGTCTATGCCCAAACAGTTTGAGCTTCTAATTTAAAAAATGAATCCCCAAAATAAGTCTCTCACTGTTGCCGCATGTTATAGACACCCCTCAGCTCCCAGCTGTGCCCTGGACACCATATGTGAATTGATTTCCCCTCATCTATCTTCAGAGTTCGTTCTGTTAGGTGACCTAAGCTGGGATATGCTTAAAACTTCTTGTCAATAGGGGGGTGCTGTTTTCACTTTGGAAAAAATCGTGCCCAATTTAAACGGCCTCGTACTCTGTTCTAGATCATACAGGTTTTTCAGTTTTTCATATTATTATTACTATTGGATAGAAAACACTCTGAAGTTTCTAAAACTGTTTGAATTATATCTGTGAGTAAAACAGAACTCATTTGGCAGCAAACTTCCAAATAGGAAGTGAAAAATCTGAAAACGAGGCTCTGTTTCAGGGCCTGCCTATTCAACTGGCTTTTATTTATCGATATGTATGCACTTCATACGCCTTCCACTAGATGTCAACAGGCAGTGGAAGGTGGAATGGGGTGTCTAGCTTGATCTGAGGCCGAACAAGAGCTTTTGGAGTGACAGGTCCGGTATTTGCTTTGTCTTCGACGGCGCGCGAGGGACCTCGACATTGTCTTCTGAAAAGCGTTCGGTATACACGGCGAATATCTCCGGCTCTGATTTTATTTGATACATATGATAATAACATCATAAAGTAGGTTTTTTCAACCGAGTTTTATCAGTTTATTCAACGTTTATTGGGACTTTTGGAGTTTTCCGTTCTTTGCGCCAAGAGAGGATGGGAATGTTAGCAACCTTGGCTAGCATTGTGGCGCGAATTCAACAGAAGAAATGGACATTCTAAAACCAAACAACGATTTATTCTGGAAATAGGACTCCTTGTACAACATTCTGATGGAAGCTCAGCAAAAGTAAGACAACATTTATGATGTTATTTCGTATTTCTGTGTAATATGTTGATGCCTATTCTCCGCCGTGTTGGTGAGCGCTGTCTCACAATAACCCAAGCTGTATGTTGTGGTAAAGTTATTTAAAAAAAATCTAACACAGCGGTTGCATTAAGAACCAGTGTATCTTTCATTTGCCATACAACAAGTAGTTTTATGTAAAGTTTATGATGAGTTCTTTGGTCAGATTAGGTGAGTGTCCAAAATATCTCCGGACATTCTGGGGAAATGTTGCTACGTATTTACAATGTATAACCACGATTTGCAGCTCTAAATATGCACATTTTCAAATAAAACATAAATGTATTGTATAACATGATGTTATAAGACTGTCATCTGATGAAGTTGTCCAAATGTTAGTGATTCATTTTATATATATTGCTGGTTTTTGCGAAAGCTACCTTTGCGGTGAATAAATGCGTTTGTGTGTTTGGCTATTGTGGTAAGATAATATAATTCTATATTGTATTTTCGCTGTAAAACACTTTAAAAAATCGGAAATATTGGCTGGATTCACAAGATGTTTATCTTTCATTTGCTGTACACCATGTATTTTTCATAAATGGTTTATGATGAGTATATATGTATTTCACGTTGCTCTCTGTAATTATTCTGTCTGCTTTGGTGCTATTTTTGATGGTGGCTGCAATGTAAAACTATGATTTATACCTCAAATATGCACATTTTCGAACAAAACATAAATGTATTGTATAACATGTTATAAGACTGTCATCTGATGAAGTTGTTTCTTGGTTAGTGACTAATTTTATCTCTATTTTGTCGGTTTTGTGAAAGCTACCTATGCGGTGGAAACATGGTGAAAATATGCGGTTGTGTGTTTGGCTATTGTGGTTAGCTAATAGAAATAGATATTGTGTTTTCGCTGTAAAACATTTAAAAAATCGGAAATGATGGCTGGATTCACAAGATGTTTATTTTTCATTTGCTGTATTGGACTTGTGATTTCATGAAAATTATATTATATGATATCCCTGTCCCGTTAGGCGAGGCTATGCTAGTCAGCTTTTTTGATGAGGAGGATCCCGGATCCGGGAGGGTGATGAAGTAGAGGTTTTAACATCCCGGCAGTCCTACAATCTAAGATAGATGCCCTTAATCTCACACAAATTATCAAGGAACCCACCAGGTACAACCCTAAATCTGTAAACATGGGCACCCTCATAGATATCATCCTGACCAACTTGCCCTCCAAATACACCTGATGTTTTCTTTTTTTTTTTTTTTTCTTTTTTTTTTTTTTTTTAATTTTGTCCCCTTTTCTCCCCAATTTTCGTGGTATCCAATCGCTAGTAATTACTATCTTGTCTCATCGCTACAACTCCCGTACGGGCTCGGGAGAGACGAAGGTCGAAAGTCATGCGTCCTCCGAAGCACAACCCAACCTAGCCGCACTGCTTCTTAACACAGCGCGCCTCCAACCCGGAAGCCAGCCGCACCAATGTGTCGGAGGAAACACCGTGCACCCGCCCCCTCGGTTAGCGCGCACTGCGCCCGGCCCGCCACAGGAGTCGCTGGAGCGCGATGAGACAAGGATATCCCTACCGGCCAAACCCTCCCTAACCCGGACGACGCTAAGCCAATTGTGCGTCGCCCCACGGACCTCCCGGTCGCGGCCGGCTGCGACAGAGCCTGGGCGCGAACCCAGACTCTGGTGGCGCAGCATAGCACTGCGATGCAGTGCTCTAGACCACTGCGCCACCCGGGAGGCCACACCTGATGTTTTCAATCAGGATCTCAGCGATCGCTGCCTCATTGCCTGCATACGCTATGGGTCCGCGGTCAAACGAACACCCCTCATCACTGTCAAATGCTTCCTAAAACACTTCTGCGAGCAGGCCTTTCTAATCGACCTGGCCCGGGTATCCTGGAAGGATATTGACCTCATCCCGTCAGTCGAGGTTGCCAGGTCGTTTTTTTAAAGTACTTTCCTCACCATCTTAAATAAGCATGCCCCTTTCAGAAAATGTAGAACTAAGAACAGATATAGCCCTTGGTTCACACCAGACCTGACTGCCCTCGACCAGCACAAAAACATCCTGTGGCGGACTGCAATAGCATTGAATTGTTCCCACGATATGCAACTTTTCAGGCAAAGGCTAGCTTTTTCAAACAGAAATTTGCATCCTGTAGCTCTAACTCCAAAAATGTTTGCGACACTGTAGAGGCCATGGAGAACAACAGCACCTCCTCCTAGCTGCCCACTGTACTGAGGATAGGTAACACTGTCACCACCGATAAATCCACGATAATTGAGAATTTCAATAAGCATTTCTCTATGGCTGGCCATGCTTTCCTCCTGGCTACTCCAACCCCGGCCAACAGCTCCGCACCCCCATCAGCTACTTGCCCAAGCCTTCCCAGCTTCTCCTTCACCCAAATCCAGATTACAGATGTTCTGAAAGACCTGCAAAACCTGGACCCGTACAAATCAGCTGGGCTAGACAATCTGAACCCTCTCTTTCTAAAATTATCCGCCGCCATTGTTGCAACCCCTATTACCAGTCTGTTCAACCTCTTTCATATCGTCCGAGATCCCTAAAGATTGGAAAGCTGCCGCGGTCATCCCCCTCTTCAAAGGGGGTGATACTCTAGACCCAAACTGTTATAGACCTATATCCATCCTGCCCTGCTTTTCTAAAGTCTTCAAAAGCCAAGTTAATAATAAACAGATCACTGACCTTTTCAAATCCCACCGTACCTTCTCCGCTGAGCATTCCGGTTTCCGAGGTGGTCACGGGTGCACCTCAGCCACGCTCAAGGTAGTAAACAATATCATAACCGCCATCGATAAAAGATTGTACTGTGCAGCCGTCTTCATCGACCTGGCCAAGGCTTTCGACTCTGTCAATAACCGTATTCTTATCGGCAGACTCAACAGCCTTGGTTTCTCAAAAGACTGCCTCGCCTGGTTCACCAACTACTTCTCAGACAGAGTTCAGTGTGTCAAATCGGAGGGCCTGTGGTCCAGACCTCTGACAATCTCTATGGGGGTACCACAGGGGTCAATTCTCGGGCCGACTCTTTTCTCTGTATATATCAACGATGTTGCTCTTGCTGCTGGTAATTCCCTGATCCACCTCTACGCAGATGACACCATTTTGTATACATCTGGCCCTTCTTTGGACACTGTACTAACAAACCTCCAAATGAGCTTCAATGCCATACACCACTCCTTCCGTGGCCTCCAACTGCTCTTAAACGTTAGTAAAACTAAATGCATGCTTTTCAACCGTTCGCTGCCCGCACTCGCCCGACTAGCATCATTACTCTGGACGGTTCTGACTTAGATTATGTGGACAACTACAAATACCTAGGTGTCTAGCTGACAAAACTCTCCTTCCAGACTCATATTAAACATCTCCAATCCAAAATGAAATCTAGAATCAGCTTTCTATTCCGCAATAAAGCCTCCTTCATTCACGCCGCCAAACATACCATAGTAAAACTGATTATCCTTCCGATCCTCGACTTCGACGATGTCATTTACAAAATAGCCTCCAACACTCTACTCAGCAAACTCAATGCAGTCTATCACAGTGCCATCTGTTTTGTCACCAAAGCCCCATATACCACCCACCACTGCGACCTGTATGTTCTAATCAGCTGGCCCTTGCTACATATTCGTCGCCAGACCCACTGGCTCCAGGTCATGTATAAGTCTTTGCTAGGTAAAGCTCCACCTTATCTCAGCTCACTGGTCACGATAACAACACCCACCTGTAGCACACGCTCCAGCAGGTATATCTCACTGTTCTTCCCCAAAGCCAACACCTACTTTGGCCGCCTTTCCTTCAAGTTCTCTGCTGTCAGTGACTGAAACAAATTGCTGAAGCTTGAGACTTATATTTCCCTCACTAACTTTGAACATCAGCTATCCGAGCAGCTAACCGATCGCTGCAGCTGTACATAGCCCATCTGTAAATAGCCCATCCAATCTACCTACCTCATCCCCATATTGTTTTTATTTACTTTTCTGCTCTTTTGGAAACCAGTATTTCTACTTGCTCATCATCTGCACATCTATCACTCCAGTGTTAATTTGCTAAACTGTAATTACTTGCTACTATGGCCTATTTATTGCCTTACCTACTCACGCCATTTGCACACACTGTATATAGACTTTATTTTTTTTCTATTGTGTTATTGACTGTACGCTTGTTTATTCCATTAATAACATGCATGAAACAACAACTAACATGTTGTTTGTGTCGCCTTGGCCAGGTCGCAGTTGTAAATGAGAACTTGTTCTCAACTAGCCTACCTGGTTAAATAAAGGTGAAATAAATGTTTAAAAAGAACCCTAGTAAAAATTACATCTTTTGCCAGTTAGGTTCACCACTTATTTTAAGAATGTGAAATGCACGAATACGCTCACACACAAACGCAGGTTGACGTTTCTTGGGGTGAATCTCGTCCTAGAGGGAGGCAGAGCTGAGCGTTTTCCACTAAATGGGCCAGCTGCAAGGTCAAAATTGGCAAAGTATCGTAAAAATGAATGAACACCAATGTGATTTTTGGATTTAATTTAAGGTTTAAAGAATGGCCTTTGATGGCCACTCCAATACCTTGACTTTGTTGTCATTAAGCCATTTTGCCACAACTTTGGAAGTATGCTTGGGGTCATTGTCCATTTGGAAGACCCATTTGCGACCAAGCTATAACCTGAATGTCTTGATGTTGCTTCAATATATCCACTTAATTTTCCTACCTCATCATGCCATCTATTTTGTTAAGTGCACCAGTCCCTCCTGCAGCAAAGCACCCCCACAACATGATGCTGTCACCCCCGTGCTTCACAGTTGGGATGGTGTTCTTCGGTTTGCAAGTCTCCCCCTTTTTCCTCCAAACATAACGATGGTCATTATGGCCAAACAGTTATATTTTTGTTTCATCAGACCAGAGGACATTTCTCCAAAAAGTACAATCTTTCTCCCCATGTGCAGTTGCAAACCGTAGTCTGGCTTTTTTATGGCGGTTTTGGAGCAGTGGCTTCTTCCTTGCTGAGCGGCCTTTCAGGTTATGTCGATATAGGACTCGTTTTACTGTGGACATAGATACTTGTGATCACAATATAATAGCCACATCTAGGAGAACCAAAGTTCCAAAGGCTGGGCCTAATATAGTGTATAAGAGGTCATACAACAAGTTTTGTAGTGATTCACATGTTGATGATGTGAAGAATATTTGCTGGTCTGTGGTGTGTAATGAGGAGCAACCAGATGCTGCACTTGACACTTATGACACTACTTATTCCAGTTACTAATAAGAAAAAGACTGTAAAAACTGTTAAATTCACCTGGATTGATGAGGAATTAAAAAATGGTATGGTTGAGAGGGATGAGGCAAAAGGTATGGCAAGTAAGTCTGGCAGCCCAACTGATTGGCAAACGTACTGCAAATTAAGAAATCATGTGACTAAACTAAAGGACAAGAAAAAGAAACTACACTATGAAACAAAGATAAATTATATAAAGAATGATAGTAAAAAGCTTTGGGGCACCTTAAATTACATTTTTTTGGGAAAAAAAGCCTTCATTCCATTGAATCAGATGGCTCATTCATCACAAAGCCCACTGATTTTGCAAACTACTTTAATTGCTTTGTCATTGGCAAGATAAGCAAACATAGGGATGGCATGCCAGCAACAAACGCTGACGCTACACATCCAAGTATATTGAACCAAATTATGAAAGACAAGAATTGTACTTTTGAATTCCGTGAAGTCAGTGTTGAAGAGGTGAAAAAATAATTGTTACACGCACTATACATACACATGGATTTAGTACTGTAGATATGTGCTAGTGGTGGAGTAGGGACCTGAGGGCACCCAGCGTGTTGTGAAATCTGTGAATGTATTGCAATGTTTTTAAAATTGTATGAACTGCCAAAGCAGCAGCTAATGGGGATCCATAATAAATACAAAATTACAAATGTAGGGATAGTTTGAAATCAGAAGGCCATGCACCTGTGGTGAGAAATTCCCCCACAGTAGCACAGGGCTGTGCCTTTCAATTCATACTGTTCCTATTGCTTAATTTTATATCAAAGACTGTACACCATGCAAGTACAGTTTGGGTTGTTTTTGCCATCTCATCTTAATAAACATATCATGTTATGCAATATTTTGTGTTGACTGATTTTATTGTTGTAATAGAAATCTTCCGTGTTCACCCTGATCAGAGTAAATGTATTTAGTATTATGAGTCAGTGTAAATTTGTAATGACACTGGTAGGAGTAAACATTACGATCAACAATTAACTCTAGAATACTGAGCAACACCGAGAGTAAAAAAAAAAGAAAAGTGACAGGGTTATTTTAAAATAATACTCTACAGACACGCAATGACACATAGTTGAATATCAACACTAAATTGAGCAAATACAACTCTCTAAAAAGTTATGCTCTTGCCAGAGTACGTTTTACTCTTTTTGGACTGGGATTAAATGTTATCTTTGGCCGAGTTGCATTTTCTTCAAATAGAGTTCGATTCACTCTGTGCATTGCCGAGAATTCGTTTTGGACTTGGAGTGTAAAGAATTTTCTGGTGAAATGTCTTGTGGTGTATGTATGAATGTCTGAAGAGACCCCTGGTGACATGTCTTGTGGTGTATGTATGAATGTCTGAAGAGACCCCTGGTGACATGTCTTGTGGTGTATGTATGGGTGTCTGAAGAGTGAATGATATTTGATTATGCAGACAGTCTGGAATTGTCATCACAGTAATACTCTCATAACTAGAAGAGAAACACTTAATCTCTCGTCAACCCTCAACCGGGAAAGACTGGCATGCATGTTGTGGATGTTAGTTCTGTATGTGCAGTTAGGGGCACAGGCTGCTAATCTTTTGTGTGTCTGTGTGTGTTGTATTACCTTTTATGACTAGTATTTATACCCGAACCCTAAACATGTCATCCACCCTGAGATACACACACACACATAGCCGGACACCACTAACGAGGACTCCTCTAACACTGACCTCTGCAGTGCCTCAAATTAGATTGAAGCTGTGCCTGATTTTTAGGGGGGTCCCTAACGAGATCCAGATCTGTCCCCTCCGTCCCTCCCGGACCTTGGTTGGGGGGGTCATCCACCGTGAGAAACGTCTCGCTCCCTAACGACATTCAGAGTGGTCGATGAGAAGGGTCACGGGTAATGGTGACCTCACTGGCCCCACACTTCACTTCCTCCCAATTAGAGTGCTGGGCAGATCAAAGGGAACCAACCGCAGCACAGCAGGTGGGCGGGGCAAGGAGGGAGGGGAGGGGCAAGAGAGCGGGAGGTACAGTAGTAGGGTTTTCTATAACAATTAATAGGGCTAGGTGGGGTGGGGTGGGTGAGTATATGGAGGAGGTATGACAGTTTCTTAATAAGTTCACCTCCTCTGGGATTCCTGGAAATGGAAGACCTTGGACATTGACAAGCACCAGAGGTTGTTTTGTCCTGTTTCACACAGGTACAAGTGTGTATTATACACATGTGTGAAATGGAAATGTGTTTTTTGCATATCCCAGGTCTCCCTGAGACACCCTCAGGGTAGAGTCTCGGCCAAGGTCAGCCATTATCAACAGCAACCCTGGAACAATTAGTGTTAAATGCATTGCTCATTCAGGCAAGACAGAATGCATCCTGTTTGGGCAAGTGTAACGGTGATGGAGAAATGCTCGGTTACATACTTGGGATGTGAACTGGACCAACGCATGACCGTATGAACTCGTGACTCTGAAGGTAAGTGGGAAGGTTCACTCCTGGACAAAGTTCCTGGCAAGAGTAGCCAAGTTTCTGGATACAGAGACTATGAGAACCCTGGCAACATCTGTGACCCAGTGCCACTATGATTAAGCTTGTATCTCATGGTTCAGTGGCATAAAAAAAAAATATGAAGGACAAACTTCAAATGGGCTAAAACAAACTGATGAGAATTATACTCAAGCTCATCCCTAGGATGCACATTGGTCCTAATCATTTCAAGGAACTGAACTGGCATCCTGTTGTTCTCCGGATGGTGCAGATCAAACTGTTGATTGTTATTTTAATTTCATTAGAGACTCTCATAGCCGTCACACCAGAGCCAGTGTTGCCAATATCAGACCACTGCGCCATAGGAGCATGGCTGGAAAAAGCTATTTCCGTAACACTGGTGCAGAGGAATGGAATGGTGCATAAAACCATATAAAATCCATCCCTACCCTCGGGAGTTTAAGTTAAACTTTAAGGGTTTATGAGCAAAATGCGTTACAACTGCACAGGCCAAAAGAAAGTATAATTGTATCGATGAACGTTACTTTGTCATCTATTTTATTCCTTTTACGGTTCTTCCCTGTTGATGAGATATATTTGAAATGCACACTACGTGACCAAAAGTATGTGGACACCTGTCAAACATCTCATTCCAAAACCATGGGCATTAATATGGAGTTGGTCCCCCCTTTTCTGCTATAATAGCCTCCACTTTTTTGGTAAGGATTTCCATTAGATATTGGAAAATTGCTGAGGGGACTTGCATTAGTGAGGTCAGGCACTGATGTTGGGCGATTAGGCCTAGTCGGGGTTCCAATTCATCCCAAAGGTGTTCGATGGGGTTGAGGTCAGGGCTCTGTGCAGGCCAGTCAAGTTCTTCCGCACCAATCTCGACAAACCATGTATGTACCTCGCATTGTGCACTGGGGGCATTGTCATGCTGAAACAGGAAAAGGCCTTCCCCAAACTGTTGCCGCAAAGTTGGAAGCACATAATCATCTAGCATGTCATTGTGTGCTGTAATGTTAAGATTTCCCTTCACTGGAACTAAGGGGCCTAGCCCGAACCATGAAAAACAGCCCCAAACCATTATTCCTCCTCCACCAAACTTTACAATTGGCACTATGCATTTGGGGAGGTAGCGTTCTCCTGGCATGTGCCAAACTCAGATTAGTCCGTTGGAATGCCAGATGGTGAAGCGTGATTCATCACTCCGGAGAACATGTTTCCAATGCTCCCGAGTACAATGGTGGCGAGCTTTACACCACTCCAGCCATCGCTTGGCATTGCGCATGATGATCTTAGGCTTGTGTGTGACAAGCATTTCATGAAGCTCCAGACGGCTGACGTTGCGTCCAGAGGTCGTTCAGAACTCGGTAGTGAGCTTGTGTGGCCTACCACTTCGCGGCTGAGCGGTTGTTGCTCCTAGACGTTTCCACTTCACATTTACAGCACTTACAGTTGATCCGGGCAGCTCCAGCAGGGCAGGAAGCCCAAACATTTATAATATTTGACTAAAAGAAAATCATTTCAAACCTTTCTAACATGTTTATGTGATCACACATATCTCTATTAAGCGTAGGAATACTTTGGAACTTATTTCCAAAGTTTAAATCACTTGGAGCTGAATTTTCCTGTCGTTTTTTGGGCTCAGAAAATTTTGGGGGCCAAATAAAATCCCCTTCTGGTTAAATTTTCCATCAGTTGGGGAAACCTGTTCTAGATGATAGTCGAAATTGTGCTCTTGAGCAACCAAGGTTCTAGATTGCAGTAGATCAGAACACCGTGGTCTTCTCAATTCATCAGCAGAATGTGGATCCCTTATGGTCAGTTGAATGTCACAGCTGCATCTATAAATGTCACAATGGCATTTGCCTTAAGCAGAGTAAACGAACCCCTTTCAACCCTCTTGCTTCTATTCTCCAATAATAGTGTACTGAGTGTTGAGAACTCATATATGGGAAGCTCAGTGAAGTGATTAGGGATCAGAGAATAGAGAAGTTCACGGGTGCTTTGATGAGCCAAAATTCCGTCTGTTTCCTGTAATCATGGGATACGGCTGTGTCATCCTGTCACTCACCTGGATTTATCAGCAGGAAATCTGGGAATGAAGCAGCATTCCGACCCCTCCTATTTCCGTACCCTCTGGCAGCTCAGTCAGGTCCCTATAGAGACAAAGAGGCCACAGTCGCAGATGAGATTTGATTGGCGGGAGAGAGAATAAATAAATTATAGTAATGTTAGTAACGTGATTATGCCTTATGAACCTATATGCTTGGTTTATATATACAGTTAAAGTTGGAAGTTTACATACACTTAGGTTGGCGTCATTAAAACTAGTTTTTCAACCGCTCCACAAATTTCTTGTTAACAAACTATAGTTTTGGCAAGTCGGTTAGGACATCTACTTTGGGCATGACACAATTCATTTTTCCAACAATTGTTTACAGACAGATTACGTCACTTATAATTCACTGTATCACAAGTCCAGTGGGTCAGAAGTTTACATACACTAAGTTGACTGTGCCTTTAAACAGCTTGTAAAATTCCAGAAAATGATGTCATGGCTTTAGAAGCTTCTTATAAGCTAATTGACATCATTTGAGTCAATTGGAGGTGTACCTGTGGATGTATTTCAAGGCCTACCTTCACACTCAGTGCCTCTTTGCTTGACATCATGGGAAAATCAAAATAAATCAGCCAAGACCTCCGAAAAACAATGGTGGACCTCCACAAATTGGGTTCATCCTTGGGAGCAATTTCCATAGGCCTGAAGGTACCACGTCCATCTGTACAAACAATAGTACGCAAGTATGAACACCATGGGACCATGCAGGCGTCATACCGCTCCGGAAGGAGACGTGTTCTGTCTCCTAGAGATGAACGTAATTTGGTGCGAAAAGGTCAAATCAATCCCAGAACAACATCAAAGGACCTTGTTAAGATGCTGGAGGAAACAGGAACAAAAGTATCTATATCCACAGTAAAACGAGTCCTATATCGTCCAATATTGACCTGAAAGGCCGCTCAGCAAGGAAGAAGCCACTGCTCCAAAACCACCATAAAAAAAGCCAGACTACGGTTTGCCACTGCCACTTTTTGGAGAAATGTCCTCTGGTCTCATGAAACAAAAAAAAAATGTTTGCCATTATGACCATCGTTATGTTTGGAGGAAAAAGGGGGAGGCTTGCAAGCCAAAGAACACCATCCCATCCGTGAAGCACGGGGGTAGCAGCATCATGTTGAGGGGGTGCTTTGCTGCAGGAGGGACTGGTGCACTTCACAAAACAGATGGCTTCTTGGGGAAGGAAAATGATGTGGATATATTGAAGCAACATCTCAAGACATCCGTCAGGAAGTTAAAGCTTGGTCGCAAATGGGTCTTCCAAATGGACAATGACCCCAAGTATACTTCCAAAGTTGTGGCAAAATGGCTTAAGGACAACAAAGTCAAGGTATTGGAGTGGCCATCACAAAGCCCTGACCTCAAACCTATAGAAAATTTGTGGGCAGAACTGAAAAAGCGTGTGCGAGCAAGGAGGCCTACAAACCTGACTCAGTTACACCAGCTCTTTCAGGAGGAATGGGCCAAAATTCACCCAACTTATTGTGGGAAGCTTGTGGAAGGCTACCCGAAACGTTTGATCCAAGTTAAACAATTTAAAGGCAATGCTACCAAATACTAATTGAGTCTATGTAAACTTCTGACCCACTGGGAATGTGATGACAGAAATAAAAGCTGAAATATATAATTCTCTCTACTATTATTCTGATATTTCACATTCTTAAAACCTTAAATTAAATTCAAAAAAGCACATTTTGGTGTTCATTCATTTTTACTATACATTGCCAATTTTGACTTTGCAGCTGGCCCATTTAAAGGAAAACGCTCAGTTCTGCCTCCCTCCAGGACGAGATTCACCCCAAGAAACGTCAACCTGCGTTTGTGTGTGTGTGTGTGTGCGTATTCGTGCATTTATGATTGCATGCATGCATGTGTGCGTTCTATTTAGGATGGTTGGAGGTCGGGGGGGGGGGGGGTTGAGGTCACTGAACATGTCAACATGAGCAGTAGGATGTGGTCCACAGTTCACTGCTCCGCCCTAGGGAGATGTAGGGAATTGAGTAAGTTTGTGCTGCTAATAGGTTTATAATCAGTTGATTTATGGGGAACGCACCACTTAAAATAAATATACAGTTGGAAGTTCACATACACCTTAGCCAAATATATTTAAATTCAGTTTTTTTTCACAATTCCTGACATTTAGTCCTAGTAGAAATTCCCTGTCTTAGGTCAGTTAGGATCACCACTTTATTAGGGTTAAGCATAAGGTTAGCAGTGTGGTTTGGGTTAAGTTTCGGTTAATCAGATGTCATGAATTTGTGGCTGTGCCAGCTCGTGACTACATTTACATTTCATTGGTTTCATTTAGCAGACACTCGTATCCAGAGCGACTCACAGGAGCAATTAGGGTTAATGCCTTATTCAAGGGCACATCAACATTTTTCACCTTGCGGCTCGGGATTCAAACCAGCAAAACACTGGTGTTCCTGGTGACCCTCCAGTCACCCCCATCCCTGACCTAGGAACCCCAACCAGCCTTCTTCCAGCTGGGTGTATGACAGGGCTCAATGGGCTGTGGTCTCATACGGTCTCAACTATTGTTTTCACCATAGAGTAGTATGGCAGGACTATGTTGATACAGGGACGAATGCGCTCACGCACATATGCAGTTTTTTTTTATTGCTGTGCAACAATTATTAAGTATTCAGCTCCCAAATTACAGGACATTAAATTGTCTCTGTTGCAGGGTAGAACTCCCCCTTCTCTGTTGTCCGATTCGCAACACATCATTTTAGGCTTGACCCCTCATCCCTCCACCCCTGCCCTCCCCCTAATACCTTCCTGTCTCCATTATGAGGTGCTGAATAAAGGTCAGGATTGAAAGGTCACTCAGGAAGGCGCCCAAAATAGGTGTTCTGATTTTAATCAAAGGAAGAGCTGGGAGCTACCATCCGACAGCAAGTTATGTCTTCACGTTGAGTTATTTGTCAATGTTGTTACCCATTTTACATTTGACCAGGGATGTAGTGGAGTGTACAGGCAGGTAGATGCCGTTTGCGCACCTTAGTTTAAAACCACAACTTTTACTTGCCTATTGGCGTAAAATTTGAGTTTTAAAACTATTTTTTAATATTTAACCTTTAACCATTTTTTTTACCACTACATCCTTGCAAATGACTAAAAATACGTTAAAGGAATTTCAAAACACAAAAGATAAAGTTAGTGAAGTTAGTCAGATTTACATTCCATGCGAGTCGTTTGTCATATACTGTACATACGAAACAAATGCAACCTAGCTGGTAAAAGTACCTAAGATTATTATATAGTTTTACAAGAATCCTGCCATAATAGTCCTTTCTGTGGAGTGTCCGGGCAGTTAAACTGGTGGTAAAATCCTGAAGTGAAATGCCTGGCCTCTATGCTGTATGGGCATCGGTTTTCATTGTTACACTGCAGCTTGTGTGTGTGTCTGTGCTGCGAGCGACCATACATGCCTGTACTTGGGCTCCGGTTGCCATTGGTCTATTCGTGTATATGGATGTACATTGAGATATTTAGAGATATTTAGTGATAGATATTCATTGAAATGACATGATAATCCTGTTGAAAACATTGTATGTCAGTGTCTGACGTTGTGTCATCCAGTCTAGGGCCAGTGGATTTCTACAAAGAACACATCAAATCCTAAGAGCCAAGAGTCTCAGATATGCAGTTTTAAGAACTCACGTTTTTTAAAGGAACCAGGAACTTAACTAAAGCTATCAATATCTCTGTCTCTTCATCAAGGTAATGTGTATGTCACACCACCATGTACCAGTATGTCACAACACCACCTGTATGTCACAACACTACTTGTGTCTTACTCAATGAGCTAATGCTGTTCCTTTCATCAGTTTCATGAGTCTTCCTGAGATGTTTCTTTAGGTTGCATGTCCTGGCAAGGCATAACGTACATCTCGTCCTGTGCGTGTGTGCGTGTGTACATGCATGTACTTGGGCTCCGGTTGCCATTCTTCTATTCGTGTGTATGGATGTACATTGAGATATTCACCGATATTTAGTAAGAGATAATGAATTTAAATGACATGATAGTCCCGTTGAAGCATTGCATGTCAGTGTCTGACGTTGTGTCATTCAGCCTAGGGCCTGAGACGTCAGTGAATTCCTGGAAAGAACACATCAAATCCTAAGAGCCAAGTGTGTGTGTGTGTGTGTGTGTGTGTGTGTGTGTGTGTGTGTGTGTGTGTGTGTGTGTGTGTGTGTGTGTGTGTGTGTGTGTGTGTGTGTGTGTGTGTGTGTGTGTGTGTGTGTGTGTGTGTGTGTGTGTGTGTGTGTGTGTGTGTGTGTGTGTGTGTGTGTGTGTGTGTGTGTGTGTGTGTGTGTGCGTGCATGTATAGATGTGTGGAGAGTATTAGCTTGCAGCTTATTAAAGACAGGGAGAAAACAAGAACAACAATGCTTGCCAATCACTGACTCAACACATTCTCTCAAAACCTCTTTCTTAGTACTGGTTTTGTATTTAGCAATACCTTGTTTTCTTCCAATGCAGAAAAGAGGTTTGAAAATACTCCCATGTGCTGCGCTGATTGATGTTAGGGAATCTCAGATATGCAGAGCTAAGAACTCACGTGTTTATTAACAGGTGTGCCTTGTTAAAAGTGAATTTGTTGTGACAAGGTAGTGGTGGTATACAGAAGATAGCCTTATTTGGTAAAAGACCAAGTCATCTGATGCTGCACTCCATCACTCTTCTTCTTGGTCAAATAGCGCTTACACAGCCTGGAGGTGTGTTTTGGGTCATTGTCCTGTTAAAAAACAAATGATAGTCCTGTGTAGCGCAAACCAGATGGGATGGCGTATTACTACAGGATTCTGCAGCAATACGCCATCCCATCTGGTTTGCGCTAAGCAGGACTATCATTTGTTTTTCAACAGGACAATGACCCAAAACACACCTCCAGGCTGTGTAAGCGCTATTTGACCAAGAAGAAGAGTGATGGAGTGCTGCATCAGATGACCTGGCCTCCACATTCACCCGACTTTAACCCAATTGAGATGGTTTGGGATTAGTTGGACCGCAGATTGAAGGAAAAGCAGCCAACAAGTGCTCAGCATATGTGGGAACTCCTTCAAGAAGCTGGTAGAGAAAATGCAAAAGAGTGTGCAGAGCTGTCATCATGGCAAAAGGTGGCTACTTTGAAGAATCTAAAATATATTTTGAATTGTTTAACACTTTTTTGGTTCCTACATGATTCTATATGTGTTATTTCATAGTTTTGATATCTTCACTATTATTCTGCAATGTAGAAAATAGTAATAAAAAAAAGAAAAACCCTTGAATGAGTAGGTGTGTCCAAACTGTTGACTGTTACTGTATATAGTAAATAAAGATTAGGTACATAGAAACAACGGGACAGAATATCAACACAAGAGGATGACCTGAAGGTCTTTATTTAGTGTTTACTATCAGACCTCAGGATAAGACCCAGATGCAGTTTGAAGTAACAACAGTTTATTACAAAAACAGGGGGCAGGCAAACGACAGGTCAGGGCAGGCAGAGGTCAGTAATCCAGGGCAGAGTCCGAAAGGTACAGAACGGCAGACAGGCTCAGGGTCAGGGCAGGCAGAGGTCAGTAATCCAGGGCAGTGTCACAAGGTACAGAATGGCAGACAGGCTCAGGGTCAGGGCAGGCAGAGGTCAGTAATCCAGGGCAGTGTCACAAGGTACAGAAAACAGGAAACAAAGGGCTGTAAGACGTAGGTTTAATCCTAGACACATGAAAAGTGGGATGTATACGAAGGGTATGGGGCAAAAGAAGACGAAGAGCAGAGGGACTAATAATCTTGGAGATGGGGAAAGGGCCAATCAACAGGGGTAAAGTTAGCTGGAATCTACCCGGAGGGGCAGATCCAGAGTGGACAGCCATACCCTCTGCCCAAGATGATAGCAGGGAGCCGGGGTCCGGTGGTGGTCCGAGGTCTCTTCCAGGTATGCCGACAGCTGCGGATGAACATCTGGGCAGAGGGTATGTTGACCTCTTCCTCCGGGAAGAGTTGGGGCTGATATCCCACGGAGCACTCAAAGGGCGAGAGACCAGTGGCTGAGCAGGGAAGGGTGTTCCGGGCATACTCCACCCACTTGAGTTTCTGGCTCCAGCTGTTGGCCGAGATGAGGCACCGAAGAGTCATCTCCAGGTCCTGATCGGCACGCTCGGACAGGCCGTTGGATTGGGGATGAGACCCGGAGGACAGGCTGGCCGACGACCCAATGAGCGTGCAGAACGCCTTCCAGAACTGTGACGAGAACTGAGGACCACGGTCGGAAACCATGTCCACTGGAAGTCCATGGATGCGGAAGACGTGCTGCACCATGAGCTGGGCCGTCTCCTTGGTCGAAGGTAGCTTGGGAGGGGAATGAAGTGGGTGGCTTTGGAAAACCTATCCACCACTGTGAGGATAGTGGTGTTGCCATCAGATGGAGGGAGACCAGTGATATATGTGACCAGGTGACGGTGAGGGACAGGGAGAGGTTGAAGGAGGCCAGCCGGAGCTTGCCGAAGAGTCTTGTTCTGAGCACAGACGGCGAATGAACTCGGAGATGTCCGGAACTACGGTGGGCCACCAAAAGCGCTGTCGCACAAAGGCCAGGGTCTGATGGGAGCCAGGGTGGCAGGCAAGCCTGGAGAAATGAGCCCATTCCACGACTGGGGAGTGGGCAGCGTCTGGGACAAAAGTCTGGTTTAAATAGCATGCCATCAGTTGCCACAAAATTTCTGATTAGACGTGCATGGGTAAAATCACTAGGGAAGCCAATAAGCCTCTATAACCTGTTAATTCATATGCCTTGCAACTGTGTTACAGCGTATAGGCCTAAAGGCAGAGACAATAAGAAAACATCATAAATTCAGCCACACCTTTGTTTTATCACAAAACTGGATAGCAAACTGTGTCCAGTGAAGTCCACAAAGCATATTGCATGTACAGTAACAGTACATGACCTACATGGTCAAGTCAAGTTAATGTTACATATTGAACTTCCATCCTCTCAGGCCAGGGGCACATCAATGTATGAAAAAATGGTTGTGTCAGAATCGCCGTTATAATCATTGGCCAGTACGGAGAATTAAGTAAAACTACAGGTCCAAATCCCTATCTCCATCCATGGCAAATTTAGGAAAGGGACAATTTTAGCCACCGGAGTATTCACCTGGTCAGTCTATGTCATGGAAAGAGCAGGTGGAAAGAGCAGGTGTTCTTAATGTTTTGTATACTCAGTGTAGAATCATGTGTCGCTTCATTTTGTTCCACCAAAAATGAATTGGGACAAGTTCACTGGAGCAGGTATGGGCAACTTCATCCTACTTCAATGATCAGTCTTAGACCTCTGCTGTTATATAATCTGTAATTCGCACACTTATGAAACTATGAATAATTTTCTCTCTAGCAGCATGTGTGTGTGTGTGTACCATTATGCGAGGTGCTGTTGTTCTGTTCTCTCACATTGGGCCCTCTAGAGGAACAGGGCCTGGCGTCTTCCCCACCGCTTCACAGCCAAACACAGGGGATGTTCTGCCAGCTCCATCGTAATATCGGTCATTTAGAATTCCTCAACTTGAACAACTTCTGCTCCAGCCTCTTTTTCTTTTTCTCTCTGTCTCACTCTCTGAGTCGATCTGAGTCGATCTGAGTCTATCTGTCTCTTTCTCTCTGTCACCCACTCTTGCTCTTTCAGTCTCTCTCTCTCTCTCTCTCTCTCTCTCTCTCTCTCTCTCTCTCTCTCTCTCTCTCTCTCTCTCTCTCTCTCTCTCTCTCTCTCTCTCTCTCTCTCTCTCTCTCTCTCTCTCTCTCTCTCTCTCACCCCCTCTACCTCCTACTGCTCTGCAAGCTGCTCACAAAGTTTGCTATTGTTTATTTGTCTTTGTCTTTGAATGAATAAATTTACGACACGCCTCTTTATTCTCTCAGCATTCTGAGGGCATGGCAGCGTTAATATATTACGGTACAAGAGTGAAAATGAAAATAGGACTTCCATGGACTGTCGTTTAGTCTGTATGTTTATTATTACCACTTGTTGAATGTATGTTAAATGAGAAAGCTCCTGCAGAGTATAAATGTTCACCAGTCTATAATTTAAAAAAATTGCCACCTACTGTAACAGTGTGTATGTCAATATTAACCTTTCTCTTCACGCAGTAGGCCTATATACTGTAACTTCATAACTCTTGGAGCTGAATGTATGTCAAATGATAATGCTCCTGCAGAGTGAGCTTGTCAATTTCTGTATTGCTGGAAAATCAGCCCCTACAATTACAGTAAGTATACGGTATATGCTATTGTTAACATTTCTGCTTTTACAGTAGGTGTACATCAGTGGAGGCTCCTCAGAAGAGGAAGGGGAGGACCATCCTCCTCAGTGAATTTCACAACAATAAAAATGGTTAAACATGTAAAAAAGTATCCTTTTTAGATAGAACTATACTAAATGTATTCACGTCACCAAATAATTGATTAAAACACACTTTGCAAAGAAGGTCTACAGTAGCCTCAACAGCACTCTGTAGGGTAGCACCATGGTGTAGCTGGAGGACAGCTAGCTTCCGTCTGACATGAACTGACATGTTGTCCACCCAATCAAAAGATCAGAGAATGAATCCAGTACTGAAAGCATAAGCTACAGCTAGCTAGCACCGCAGTGCATACAATGTGGTGAGTAGTAGAAAGACCATTGTTGAACGGTTTTGAACAAATACATTTCTTCAAAAATGAAGGAGAAGCAAGAGAGAGAAATAGAGAGATTTCTTTCACTTTTAGTCTCACTTACTTAGCTAACAAATGCATCTAGCTACTTTAGCCTACTCAAACACCCTGCTCAAACAGAGGGATGTTATGTTAGCTAACTGGCTTTGACTATCCAACACAACACTGGCACTCTTCCAAGTGAAGCTAAAGCTTTTGGTTTCACTAATTTGAAACCGGGGCCCACCGGTGTAACTGCTAAACTGCTTACTGACTGTACACTGCAACGTTACTGCATGACTGTATCGGGTTTACTAACACGTTAGTTCTATTAGCTATGTTGAATATGACGTTACTTTAGCTGATAAGGAATACAACATTGCTGCTATGAACGTGAATTGTGTTTACGCGTGGTTCATTCCGACGATTCTGTTGAAAAACTTTTCTTAAACGGAAGCAAACCGAATAAAACTGGGATAAACATACCTGAATTTGTCCAATAGAAAGTCTTGTTTGCAACTGTTGGACTAATGATTACACAATAGATGTCACTGTCTGTCCATGTGTCACTGCCTGTCCCCTCAAATTTGTCTCTTGACCTGTGTGCACCTACGTTGTAAACTTTCATTCATAGGCTAGGTTGTAGCAACCTCGTGATGGGTATAGGGAAAATGACAGTAGCATGTAGTAGCCTAAATCTATTGATGTTACATTGAGCTGGGTGAATGGAATATGCATGACAGTCATCCAATATGCTGTAATAGAAATAAGGCCATGCTTATAAAACAAAAGAAATCCCTCATCATAACTGACTTCAATTTGGAATACCAGCATTTTATAGTCCTTAATGGAACGCCGGTATTCCGAACTGCCGAACTAAACGTGTTCCACTCCCTACACTAGATGTTAAAGTAGTCTATAGGCAGCATGTCTCCAAAACCTTATAACTCTTCAGTTTAGGAATAACAGAATTCCATAGACCATTTATGGAAAGCCGGTAATCCGAAGTGTCTGTAGTCAAACAATAAGCACTCTGGGCAACACATGAGAAAATGATAGGAAGTTCCTATACAGGTCTAGTATCCTGGGGCTTTAAAACTTCCCTCCCTCCTTCATTCTGAGGGGAGGACCTCAATCATGGCATTTGTCACTTCACTCAGTTGGTTAAATACAGTTGAGAAATAGTGCTGTAATCTGCGGGCCCCAAGAATAAATAACTGCCGGGCTCATTCATCTGAACATAATGGGCTTACGCTCCAAATGGCACCCTACTCCCTACATAGGGCACTACTTTTGACCAGAGCCCCATGGACTTCCATTAACACAGTAAGGTACACAGTGTCATCTCCTGGTGATTTACACCTGGTTAATTAAAGGTAAATTATATTTCTTTACCCATTCTAAGTGCTGAAGAGTGGCTCAGGTACTGCATCTCAGTGCAAGCAGGTGTCACTACAGATACCCTGGTTCAAATCCAGGCTCTATCACATCCGGACGTGATTGGGAGTCCCATAGAGCTGCACACAATTGGCCATTTGTCGCTGGGGTAGACCATCATTGTAAATAAGAATTTGTTCTTAACTGACTTGCCTAGTTAAATAAAAAATATAATCTCAATCCCCTGTCTCTCTCTTGAAGTACACTACTACCACAAAACCATAGCCAAAATAACTCAAGTATTTATTTCCCTTCATTTACTTGTTCCCATTCTGTCATTTATCTTTCTCCCATGTGTTTTCTATCTATTTCTATTTTTGACCACTCTCTCTCTTTTTCTCTTTCACTGTCTCTCTCTTCTGCCTTTCTGCGCCCACTCCCCGTGTCCCAATCTGTCTCTTTATCTTTATCTTCCTCCCCTGTGTGTTACGTTGCCTTTCTTCCTTTCTTCTCGCTGTCTCTCTCTCTCTCATTCACACACACACGCACGCACGCACGCACGCACGCGCACGCACGCACACACACACACACACACACACACACACACACACACACACACACACACACACACACACACACACACACACACACACACACACACACACACACACACACACACACACACACACACACACACACACACACACACACACACACACACACACACACACAATTATGTCAATAACTCACTCTCCCTCACTTTCTCTCTCCTTCTCTCTTTTTCTTACACACACCCACATACCATCCACAGCATTGGCAAGCAGTGGCACATCCTGCCTGTTGCATTCTATCTTCCTTCTGAAGCATTGGGCAATCAATCACATGATCTAATGAGCTGTTATTACAGGGTAGAGCTGTGTGTGTGTGTGTGCATGCGTCAGGACACGAGGAATCTTTACAGAAGCAGGTATAGGGGTGTCTCTAAAAGAGGAAAAAAGACACAGGTGTTTGATTTATTATCATTTTTGTGTTCTACAGGTAGTTGTCCATACAAGTTGGACACACACACAAACTTACAAGGATGTGAATACCGATTCCACTACCTAAATCGGATCTGTGTTATATTTGTTGTGTGACTGTCAGCAAC
Organism: Salvelinus alpinus; assembly: GCF_045679555.1. Classification (NCBI taxonomy): domain Eukaryota; kingdom Metazoa; phylum Chordata; class Actinopteri; order Salmoniformes; family Salmonidae; genus Salvelinus; species Salvelinus alpinus. The sequence continues at coordinate 41,852,098 of NC_092093.1, forward strand.
ACACACTTAATGTGGCTGCAATGTATGCTGGCATTGCTGGAACAGATGCAGTAATCGGCTACGCTGCTAGCGCTGCTATGTAAATCAAGGCTATTTTGTTAGTGACACTATGCTAAGTCAATTACATCCAGACTCATGAAACTGATGAAAGGAACAGCATTAGCTCATTGAGTAAGACACAAGTAGTCGTGTGACATGCATGTGGTCTTGTGACATACACATTACCTTGATGAAGAGACAGAGATATTGATAGCTTTAGTTAAGTTCCTGGTTCCTTTAATTGAAATGCATTCCAGGTGACTACCTCATGAAGCTGGTTGAGAGAATGCCAAGAGTGTGCAAAGCCGTCATCAAGGCAAAGGGAGGCAACTTTGAAGAATCTCACATTTTAAATATATTTTGATTTGTTTAACACTTTTTTAGTTTAACACTTTAATAGTTTTGATGTATTTGCTATTATTTTACAATGTAGAAAATCGTAAAAATAAAGAAAAACCATTGAATGAGTATGTGTGTGTGTCCAAACATTTGACTGGTACTGTACGTTCATAGTAACAGGGCTGTTAAATGAATTGGTGTCTGTTTCCACATAGATACAATGTAGTGACTTGTGAGGTACCACTGCATTGGACAACACCATCCCATGAAGAAAACAGCATATCTGTCCACGATCTTACCCTGTTGTTACATGGTACCACCTTCACAATTAGGTAGGAGGTAAGAGGGCTATAAAATGAAGCCATTGCTAATACTATATAGATACCAAATACTTGAAAATTAATTATACATCTTTATGATTGTTATTGTGCAGACATAAACATTCCAATATATAACTTGACCATGATAACCGACCATACAATGTTATACCTAGGAGTTTAACTTACTCAACTTGCTCAATTGTCACACCCTTTATGTACAACTCCAGTTGAGGGTTAGTTCATAGAGAACGCTTTGAACCAAATACAATGCTTTAGGTTTAGATGTATTTTAAGACCAGTTTCTTATGAATCACCCAATCTGATAGTTTATAGTTTATGTGTCAGGGGGCTAGGGTCAGTCTGTTATATCTGGAGTATTTCTCCTGTCTTGTCTTGTGTGAATTTAAGTATGCTCTCTCTAATTCTTTATTTTTTTCTTTATTTTTTTCTTTCTTTCTTTCTTTCTTTCTTTCTTTCTTTCTTTCTTTCTTTCTTTCTTTCTTTCTTTCTTTCTTTCTTTCTTTCTTTCTTTACTCAGATGACCTGAGCCCTAGGACCATGCCTCAGGACTACCTGGCCTGATGACTCCTTGCTGTCCCCAGTCCACCTGGTTGTGCTTGTGCTCCAGTTTCAACTGTTCTGCCTGCGGCTATGGAACCCTGACCTGTTCACCGGATGTGTTACCTTGTCCCAGACCTGCTGTTTTCAACTCTCTAGAGACAGCAAGAGCAGTAGAGATACTCTGAATGTGCGGCTATGAAAAGCCAACTGACATTTACTCCTGAGGTGCTGACCTGTTGCACCCTCTACAACCACTGTGATTATTATTATTTGACCCTGCTGGTCATCTATGAACATTTGAACATCTTGGCCATGTTCTGTTATAATCTCCACCCGGCACAGCCAGAAGAGGACTGGCCATCCCTCATAGGCTGGTTACTCTCTAGGTTTCTTCCTAGGTTCCAGCCTTTCTAGGCAGTTGTTGCTAGCCATCGTTCTTCTACACCTGCATTGCTTGCTGTTTGGGATTTTAGGCTGGGTTTCTGTACAGCACTTTGTGACATCAGCTTATGTAAGAAGGGCTTTATAAATACATTTGATTGATCTAATTATCCATTTATTTTAACCAATCATCTCTCCTATAAGTCAGTGCAGTACAACTTGAGTGTCCTTCTCTATATGCATGCTGAAAGTCAATACTTAACGTGTTCTCTGAAAAATAGTATTGTGTTTGGTCAAACACAATTCTCTCCATCAGTTTACTAAGAACAGGCAGCAAACTGAATGGGTGGCTGTTAGAGCCAGCAAAGGGTGCTTTACTATTTTTAGGCTGTGGAATAACTTTAGCTTCCTTCCACACCTGTGGACACACACACTCCTTTAGGCTTTGGATAAAGATGTAGCTGTAAGGGGTGTAAGGGGTGCGTAACTGGTGGCAGGGACGTCAGACGCAGGTGAGCAGAACTAGGTAATAGCCGGAGCAGTTTAATTCCAAAACCAACGTCATTAAGAAAATATCAACATGGGTACAAAACCCGACGCGCACCAGTCAACATATGAGTTCTGTTATACTCACAGACATCATTCAAACAGTTTTAGAAACTTCAGAGTGTTTTCTATCCAAATATACTAATAATATGCATATCTTAGCTTCTGGGACTGAGTAGCAGGGAGTTTACTCTGGGCACCTCTGGGCACCTTATTCATCCAAGCTACTCAATACTGCCCCCAGCCATAAGAAGTTAAACTTATTTTGTACATAATGTTGCCGCTACCGTCTCTTATGACCGAAAATAACTTCTAGACATCAGGACTGCGATTACTCACCACGGACTGGCAGAATACTCTTTTTCCTTTCACGACTCTGATGAGCCCTTAAACTTAAATCCGTTTTACCAAATTTCTATCAGCATGTCAAATGTGCAACCAGAAGAAAAATAACTCTGGACCACCTATACTCCACACACAGAGATGCATACAAAGCTCTCCCTCACCCTCCATTTAACAAATCTGACCATAGTTATTTCCTTCTAATTCCTGCTTACAAGCAAAAATTTAAGCAAAAAGCACCAGTGGTTAGATCATTAAAAGCGGTCAGAGGAAGCAGATGCTAAGCTACAGGACTGTTTTGCTAGCACAGACTGGAATATGTTCTGGGATTCCTCCGATGGCATGGAGGAGTACACCACATCAGTCATTGGCTTCATCAATAAGTGCATTGATGACGTCGTCCCCACAGTGACTGTACGTACATACCCCAACCAGATGCCATAGATTACAGGCAGAATCCGCACTGAGGTAAAGGCTAGAGCTGCCGCTTTCAAGGAGAGGGACTCTAACCCTGGAAGCTTATAGGAAATCCCGCTATGTGCTCCGACAAACCATCAAACAGGCAAAGCGTTAAATCAGGGCTAAGATCGAATCATACCACACCGGCTCTGATGCTCGTCGGATGTGGCAGGGCTTGCAAACCATTACAGACTACAAAGTGAAGCACAGTCGACAGCTGCCCAGTGACACAAGCCTACCAGACAAGTTAAACTACTTCTATGCTCGCTTCGAGGCAAATAACACTGAAAAAAGCATGAGAGCACCAGCTGTTCCAGAAGACTGTGTGATCACGCTCTCTGCAGCCGATGTGAGCATGACCTTTAAAAACATTTACAAGGTCACTGGGCCAGACGGATTACCAGGACATGTACTGCGAGCATGCGCTGACCAACTGGCAAGTGCAACCTCTCCCTGTCCGAGTCTGTAATACCAACATGTTTCAAGTAGACCACCATAGTCCCTGTCCCCAAGAACACTAAGGTAACCTGTCTAAACAACTACCGACCCATAGCGCTCACGTCTGTAGCCATGAAGTAACCTGAAAGTCTCGTCATGGCTCACATCCACACCATCATCACAGAAACCCTAGACCCACTCCAGTTTGCATACCACCCCAACAGATCCAAAGATGATGCAATCTCCATTGTACTCCACACTGCCCTTTCCCACCTGGACAAAAGGATGTGAGAATGCTATTCATTGACTACAGCTCTGCATTCAACACCATAGTGCCCTCAAAGCTCATCAATAAGCTAAGGACCCTGGGACTAAACACCTCCCTCTGCAACTGGATCCTGGACTTCCTGACGGCCGCCCCAGGTGATAGGGGTAGGTAACAACACATCCGCCAGCTGATCCTCAACACAGGGGCCCTGCTCTGTCCCCTCCTGTACTCCCTGTTCACTCATGACTGCATTGCCAGCCACGACTCCAACACCATCATTAAATTTGCCAATGACATAACAGTGGTAGGCCGGATCACCGACAACAACGAGACAGCCTATAGGGAGGAGGTCAGAGACCTGGCTGTATGGTGCGAGGACAACATCCTCTCCCTCAATGTGATCAAGACAAAGGAGATGATTGTGGACTACAGGAAAAAGAGGGTCCGAGCACGCCCCCATTCTCATCGACGGGGCTGCAGTGGAGCAGGTTGAGAGCTTCAAGTTCCTTGGTGTCCACATCACCAACAAACTAACATAGTCCAAGCACACCAAGACAGTCGTGAAGAGGGCATGACAAAACCTATTCCCCCTCTGGAGACTGAAAAGATTTGGCATTGGTCCTCATATACTCAAAAGGTTCTACAGCTGCACCATCGAGAGCATCCTAACTGGTTGCATCACTGCCTGGTATGGCAACTGCTCGGCCTCGGACCGCAAGGCACTACAGAGGTAGTGCGAACGGCCCAGTACATCACTGGGGCCAAACTTCCTGCCATCCAGGACCTCTATACCAGGCGGTGTCAGAGGAAGGCCCTAAAAATTGTCAAAGACTCCAGTCACCCTAGTCATAGACTGTTCTCTCTGCTACCGCATGGCGGTACCGGAGCGCCAAGTCTAGGTCCAAGAGGCTTCTAAACAGCTTCTACCCCACCCCATAAGACTCCTGAACATCTAGTCAAATAGCTACCCAGACTATTTGCATGCCCCCCCCCCCCCTCACCCCCTATTTACGCCACTGCTAGTCTCTATTGTCATCTATGCACTGTCACTTTAACAACTCTCCGGACATGTACATACCACCTCAAATAACCGGTGCCCCCGCACATTGATGCTGTATCGGTACCCCCCTGTATATGGTCTCGCTAATGTTATTTTACTGTTGCTCTTTAATTACTTGTTACTTTTACCTCGTATTCTTATCTGAATTTTTTTGAAACTGCATTGTTGATTAGAGGCTCGTAAGTGAGAATTTCACTGTAAGGCCTGTTGTATTCGGCGCATGTGACTAATACAATTTGTTTTGAATCGTTTTGAATTTCAGGAGTTGAAACAAAGTAGCTAGGCTATTGAAGAAATTAGCCAACAACGTTGCTGTTTCTTGATGAAATAATAACCATGTACATTGGTTCCTCAATTAGAAGTTTTGGGATTTTTACTTAGAGGTCATTTGTTGTTTAGTACGTTACCCTGTGTCACTATTTCATTGCTCCAGACCACCACAAGGGGGAGTTAGAGCACTGATTATGCTTTTGGGTCCCAAGGCGCTAATGTGTCTCTAACTGACAATGAATGGGCGACATAAACCTAAATAGAAACTGTTAATTGTGCACTACTTCAAAATTGAATTTCAATGAACTGAATGATGAGGATGAAGAAGGTGATTGAATTTAGAACAATAGTGTAAGAGTTGCTATTCCTCTGTCTTGCACGCACACCCCCAAAAAAAGATACTTATTTTTTTGTTTCTACACGATCAGAAGACGCTAAAACCATGTACATTTCAGATACTTTCATGTTTACCCCAGTGCAATGGTACAACCCTTTTGAAAAAGCAATTTCACAAAAGGGCATAGTTGCACAATTTGGATAGGGTCCTTAACAATGCAGAAATTCTCCCAAAACAATACAACACACAAACAACGGTCTAACATTACAACCTGTAGCTATATAGCTACGTTTTTTTTAAATGACTCACTGTGTGAAACCTCAGCCAGGGGGGCAGCATGTACTCCGGTGTTGTAAAGCTGGCTTGTTGTGTGTGGAAAACGATGCAGCCTACTGCATCCTTTGAAGAAAGTCCAGTCATCTTCTTACGTCACTCTCAAATCGCAGAGCTTGGCTTGCCTGCATTTACAGTCATTTCAAGCTTTCATTAATTTAAAATATATACCGATATAATGGCCATTGCTTTGTATCGTTACTTCCCCACCGCTCTTCTGGAATGTTCAAGTCATGCTAGCTAGCTATCTCAATGGTACCATCCCAACGTAGGGTGAAGGGAAAGAGGGATGTAAGAGAGAGAGACCCCCCCCCATCACCACCCACCCCGCTAATTGAGATGTATCACACACAGACACACAACCCGCCTCCTTGGCTCCTCTGGGTGGGTATCCCCCCAACCCCAGACACACAACCCGCCTCCTTGGCTCCTCTGGGTGGGTATCCCTCCAACCCCAGACGCACCCCGCCTCCGGGCGTGCCAGCCTGTGTCAAGAACCCGCTGGGAGGACAGCGTGTGGGGACGCCAGAACTTGACGTGTCGCTGGCCAAGGTCTAAAGGATTTGGAGGGAGGGAGGGGGTACGAGGGGGATTTCGTTGTGTGCCAGGGAAGCAAAGGATGCCAGGATACGGGCAGAGGGAAAAGGCATGGAGGCATGGCATTCTCTTCTCTATCTCTCTCTCTCTCTGTCTTTCTTTTTGTTTTTGAATTGTGATGAACACAAAGATGGAAGGAGGGACGTAGGCTTTTTTTTTTGGAGGGAAGGCGCCCGTAGGGATGCCTCGATGCCCCGTGACTTTGGTGTCTAAACTGCTAACCTTTGAGGATGGACATACACACGCACTGGTAAAAGTTACTCACACAGGCAATTAAGAAAACACACACACACACACTGGCGATAGTCGTGAACACTCTTGTGTTTCACCGCTGCCCTTTGATGCCGGTAACAATCACGCATGTGTGTGTGTGCAGGGAGATCGTTCTAGATTGAGGTCAAAATTAGATGTCTATCTATGTCCTGAGTTAAAAATGTCCACTATAGGGGCAACGGTGAGCGCTTTTACCATCAAGTAGGTTTGAGTTTTGTTTGGGCATTATGGACTGGGATAGTGCATGGGTGTAATCCCATGACTCTGGTTCAGAAGGTTGTGTGTTCAATGCCAGTTGCAGAAAATGTTTTAAAGTTAATGTTTTAACCCTGTCCCAAGCCTTATTCCATACCTTAACCATTCGTAATGAGGGCCTAGACTTAACCCTTCACTTCGAAATTTGAGGTTTGGAGAAATGGAATGATACAGAACAGCAGGAGTCAACCCAGGGTGTGAATAGCACTTAGAAATTTGAAGTTTGGAGAACATGGATGAAAGTCTAATTCTGCAGTGAGACTGTGAGAGCTTGTTGGTTTGTGTGTGTGTGCGCGTGTATGTGCATTCACCTGTGTGTGTGTGTGTGTGTGTGTGTGTGTGTGTGTGTGTGTGTGTGTGTGTGTGTGTGTGTGTGTGTGTGTGTGTGTGTGTGTGTGTGTGTGTGTGTGTGTGTGTGTGTGTGTGTGTGTGTGTGTGTGTGTGTGTGGAAATGATGACTGAAATAGGTACAGTGCATTTGGAAAGTATGACTTTTTCCACATTTTGTTACAGTACAACCTTATTCTAAAATTGATTAAATATATTTTTTTCACCTTTTCAATCTTCACACAATACCCCATACTGACAAAGCAAAACAAGGTTTTTAGAAATGTTTGGTAATTTATACAAATATTAAATTTACATAAGTATTCAGACCCTTCACTCAGTACGTTGTTGAAGCACCTTTGGCAGCGATTACAGCCTCGGCTCTTCTTGTGTATGCCGCTACCTGTATTTGTGGAGTTTCTCCCATTCTTCTCTGCAGATCCTTTCAAGCTCTGTCAGGTTGGATGGGGAGCGTCGCTGCACAGCTACTTTCAGGTCTCTCCAGAGATGTTTTCATCGAGTTCAAGTCCGGGCCCTGGCTGCCACTCCTGCGTTGTCTTGGCTGTGTGCTTAGGGGCTTTGTCCCATTGGAAGGTGAACCTTAACTCCAGTCTGCGGTCCTGGCCGCTCTGGTGCAGGTTTTCATCAAGGATCTCTCTGTAATTTGCTCCGTTCATTTTTCCCTCGATCTTGACTAGTCTCCCAGTCCCTGCCGCTGAAAAACATCCCCACAGCCTGATGCTGCCACCACCATGCTTCACCGTAGGGATGGTGCCAGGTTTCCTCCAGACGTGATGCTTGGCATTCAGGCCAAAGAGTTCAATCTTGGTTTCATCAGACCAGAGAAAGCTTTTGGCAAGCTCCAAGCGGGCTGTCATGTGCATTGTACTGAGGAGTGGCTTCCGTCTGGCCACTCTACCATGAAGGCCTGATTGGTGGAGTGCTGCAGAGATGGTTGTCCTTCTGGAAGGTTCTCCCACCTCAACAGAGGAGCTCTGGAGCTCTGTCACAGTGCCCATCGAGTTCTTGGTCACCTGCTTAACCAAGTCCCTTCTTCCCCGATTGCTCAGTTTGGCCTGGCAGCCAGCTCTTGGAAGAGTCTTGGTGATTCCAAACTTCTTCCATTTAAGAATGATGGAGGCCACTGTGTTCTTGGGGACCTTCAATGCTGCAGAAATGTTTTGGTACCCTTCCCCGGATCTTTGCCTCCACACAATCCTGTCTCGGAGCTCTGCGCACAATAAGAGAGAGCGAGAAAGAAAATAAGTGGATGAGGGGCAAAATTATCTCCAATCTATCCACAATCTACCAGTTTTTAACATGAAAATGATTCAAGTAGAACTTTTAAAGAGGTGTCCGCTCTCCCAGGTAGGAAACATTATACCTTCGCACAGATCTAGAGTGACACATGGCGACATCAAAGGAGGGGGAAAGAGTGACAGACAATCCTGTTGAAACAGATCATTAGCCAGCGTAGGGTTTATGATTTGGCTGTTAATGGGCACCGTTTTCACTGCGGCACAATACTAAACACAATCACGTCACCAAATAACTGATTAAAACAGCCTCAGCAGCACCCTGTAGGGTAGCACCATGGTGTAGCCGGTAGGACAGCTACTGTAGTTTCCATCCTCATCTGGGTACATTGACTTCAACACAAAACCTAGGATGCTCATGGTTCTCACCCCCCTCCATAGATGGAAATTATGACAACTTCCAGAGGACATCCTCCAACCTATCAGAGCTCTTGCAGCATGAACATGTTGGACATGTTGCTCACCCAATCAAAGGATCAGAGAATGAATTTAGTACTGAAAGCATAAGCCACAGCTAGCTGGCACTGAAATGCATCAAATGTGGTGAGTAGTTGACTCAAAGAGAGAGAAAGACAATAGTTTCTTCCAAAATGAAGGAGAACTAAGAGAGAAATAGAGAGAGAGATTTCACTTACTTATCTAGCAAATGCTGCTAGTTTAGCCTGCTGAAACACCCTGTTCAAACAGAGGGGATGCTATGACTATCCAACACAACACTGGAACTCTTCCAAGTCAAGGTAAGCTTTTGGTTTTATTAATTTATTGCCACCGGGGCCGCCGGTCTAACTGCTTACTGACTAAACACTGTAATGTTACTGCATGATTGTAGCGGGTTTACTAACCGGGCCCGATGGTCTAACTGCTTACTGACTAAACACTGTAATGTTACTGCATGATTGTAGCGGGTTTACTAACCGGGCCCGATGATCTAACTGCTTACTGACTAAACACTGTAACATTACTGCATGATTGTAGCGGATTTACTAACGCGTTAGTTCTATTATCTATGTTGACTAGGATGTTACTTTAGCTAATATGGTGACAATGATGTAGGCTGTGTATAGTGGTTATGATATGGTTTGGCTTGTAAGTTTTTTTTTGCCTGATCACATACAGCTGATGTGTTGTGCATTGAAGTCCACAAGCGAAGAGAAGAGAAGGAATACAACGGAAGCAAACGGAACAAAACAGGGATAAATCTACCTATGTTTGTCCAATAGAAACTCTTGTTTGCAACTGGTGTTGAATGTCATGTCTGTCACCTCAAGTTTGTCTCTCGACCAGTGTGCACCTACGTTATAAACTTTCATTCACAGGCTAGGTTGCAGAAACCTCATGATGGGTATAGGGAAAATTTGAGTATCATGTAGTAGCCTCAACCTATCGATGTTTCATTCATGAATGAATATGAATGAGTCATCCAATATGCTGTAATAGAAATCAGGCCATGCTCAAGAAAGAAAATCGTTCTCCCTCATCTTAAACGGCACCGTTTACAGGTGACAGGTGACAGTTTTTTCATAAAGAAAGAAAGAAAGAAAGAAAGAAAGAAAGAAAGAAAGAAAGAAAGAAAGAAAGAAAGAAAGAAAGAAAGAAAGAAAGAAAAGACAAATAGACCAGGATAAAGAAAAAATTCAAGTAGGGTTAGGTTTGAAATCAGATTTTTTAACTTTGTGGCTGTGCCAGCTAGTGAACCCTCTGCAGAGCTGCCTCTAGTACATGAGTCATCTCAATAAATGCCAACCTTCCAGAAATAGGGGAAGAGAGAGAGAGAATGAGTGTGAGAAAAAGAGAGAGAGAGAGAAGACAGAGATGAAGTGAGAGGCAGAGAATGAAAAAGGGAAGGAGAGGTAGAGAGAGCGGGGGGATAGAGGCGGGGAAGAGAGAAGAAGCAGGAGAGAGTGAGGGAAAAAGGGGAGGGAGGGAGGGAGAGCGGGGGGAACGAGTGAGATAGAGGCGGGGAAGAGAGAAGAAGCAGGAGAGAGTGAGGGAAAAAGGGGAGGGAGGGAGGTAGGGAGTCTGTTCTAATCTTTTGGTGGTGGCCTGGCAGCCTCTCAAACCAATGGGACCTACATTTTCCCTCAATCCTCTGGTTGCATACTGCAACATCAGCGGGGCACAAGTTAATACCCATTGTAACACATACTCACTTGCCCGGTTAGGATCTAAGTGACGCGTAGTGAGGGCACAGACAGAAAGCCGGACAGACGGACAAATGGACAGACGGACAAACAGACAGTCAGACAGACAGGGGAACAGTATAAAATGAAATCAATAAACCGACTAAAGTGTCTCTTGTGTGGTCAAGTTGGGGGAGATGGCATTTTTCCACCTCTCTCTTTGTCTCTCTGTCTCTGTCTTGCGCACTCTCTCTTTCTCTCTGTCTCTCTCTCTGGTTATCACAGAAACAAGTGATGTGGTGTACAAATCAGAGAGAGAACAGAAAGGGACCAAGTCTTTCGTGCAGGGTGAAGTTAACCCTAGATGCTGATATTGGTTCAGTTTTTCATTTTCCCCACTAATGTTTAAGGTTAGGATTGGGGGAGGGGAAGCTGCTCCTAGATCTATATCTAAGGGAACTTTACCACGGAGCCAAGTCTTTCACAGCATCAGTCAGTCAGACACCGATTTACTTCTCTCACATATGATTCACGGTATGTTGCCTTTAAAAACAATTGGGAAATGTTTATATGATCCCGTTTCAAACAGACCCATTTAAACCACTTTCTTGTCATAATTTACCTTTTCGTATAGCCGTTGCTTAGCGGCAAAATAAGCAAGAGACATTCAACTTTGATCCTGTTGTTGCAACTGTCGTTGCGGTAACCTGATGTGACAGCAATCAGCATTGATCAAGTTCTAAATTCCTCCTATAGAACAGAACACACCGCATTCAATCTTCACATTCAACAGTAAGTTAGCAGCTCGTCATTTTGTATACTTACCTTGTAATGTGTTCATTTTCCTGTTATGGTGAATAAAAAGTCGGCTACAGTTAAACTCAAAATGAATGTCATGATATGTTCTTGTAAATATATGAGCTGGCTACCCAGCTAAATAGCAAGCTCGTTAGCTAGCAATAAACCAAAGTATTGTCGTGAAAGTTGGCTCGCTAGATTGACATATCCTAAATACATTTCAAGACTGATGTTTTAGAGCAGGTAACATTGCTATTTAGACCAGGCTGTTGTTGTATGCAGACAGATGTTTTGAATATACTTTTTCGTAATGACAAGTTCGATAATAGAATGTTCATGTTTTAATGCGTGCAAAAGCCGGTAAGATGAAAGGGGACATTTATACTGAGGGGTTGGGATATGCAATAAGTACTTCTAAAGCCAGAAACAACATGGAGTTAGAAAGGAATTGCCCCCCCCCCCCCCACTCCAAGCATTTATGTTGATCAGTTATCACATTCCTACTATAGTAACCTGTGTGGTTTTGTGTGTGTGTGTGCCGTGTGAGAGTGTGTGTGTGCGCACGTGCGTGTACGTGTGTTTGTGTCTGAGTAAATACAAGCATGTATTTGTGTTAGGCCTATGCATAACAGCTCTTGCTACCCTGTCACTCTTCAGCCTATATCTGCTTGAACTCACACACACTCAGTCACATACTCCTCAACCTTCATCGGCCCTCTTCCATTTTGTAACATTCTAGATAAGATAACCTTCCTAGGTTACTTAACCACCCCCCCACCCCGCACTCCATCCCCCCCCCCCCCCCCCCCCCCTTCTATCCCACACGCCCAACCCCCCTGGGTGGCCGCTCATTGACCCCCTTTGACAAAGGATGAAAGTGTCCCATGTGGCGATGGGGGTGGGGGGGGGGTGAGAGCTCTGCGTCCCTCCTTCGGGGTCAGATTAGAATACCTAGCAGGCCTTTCTTCACACTAATAGGCATGACCTCTGAACCCCAGCACAAAAAACATCACTTCAGGACCCATGAGCACTCATAGAGCGAGAAGGCCGGAGGGTGAGAGCGTTCCAGTGGGAGCGTTGGGAGAGCCGGACCGGGAGTAACTGACAAGAAACAAGAGTAGGAGGAGGAGGAGGAGGAGGAGAAATAAGAAGAAAAGAGAGGGAGAAAGGAAGAAAAGAGGAGAATAATTTTTATTTTTGCTTTGGAGAAGGCTTGTTGTGAAAAGTTCAAAGGGCTCTTCTGTCAATATATGGCTTTTCTCTTTCTTTTCCTCTTTCTCATTTTTTCTCCCCTTTTCTCTCCTCCCTCTCTCGCTTTCTGAAAGGTTGGAGACAGAAAGCAGGTCTACCTTGTCTTTTGGAAACATGTTTAATTGCTGTGTGTATGTGCCTGCACGTGTGCGTGTGTGTGTGATTGTGTGTCCATTTCTGTCTTAATGGATTATCTTCCTTTGAAGCCTAGCGAAGCTTACTGTATTTGTTTTCCCATCAGACTGTGCTCTTATATATACCCTGAGGAGGGCAAGCGTCCTACGGTTTCTTCTTTTTTATGACTATTTTTGCGATCATTTTCACTTTGTTTGCTCAGAATGTTCGTGCAATAATTTCCTATGACCGACAAACACTTCTGGATCATGAATGGGAAGCTACACACTTATCGCTCAGCCTCACAGATCTGGGTTACTACATTCGCTCCTTTGTTTACCTGTTGCTCCTGGCCGAGTTGACCTATGGCAACACCGACACCGAAGAAGAGGAAGGTAAGAGGGACTCCAAGCTAGGCTGAAAAGACAGGCACACGGCCTCCTCTTCCTAGTATCCTGATGGTTAATGTCCAAAATAAACTTTGTGAACTCAGAGCAAGGCTTCAATCACAGAGGGACACCAGGGAACGCTGTGTCTTTGTTTTCACTGAGACATGGCTTACAGACAATACACTCGACTCTACTGTTCAACCAGACGGCCTCTCCATATTTTGAATGGATCGAACGGTGGCTCCTGGTAAGAGTCGAGGGGAGGTATGTTTCCTCATAAACAATTCCTGTTGTACCGAAGTTGAAAACATTGCGAGCTCCTCTTCACTCCACCTGGAGTTTCTGATGTTTAAATGCCGACCCCACTATATGCCGAGGAAATTCACTTGTGTTATTATCACATCTGTGTACATACCGCCACAAGCAAAACCAAGGTGGCACTCAGCGAACTGTAAAGGATCATTAGCCTGCAAGAATCCTCTCACCCGGAAACAGTCTATATTGTTGCGGGTGAATATAGCGAAGCCCGTCTAAAATGTTCCCAAAATATCCCCAACCTGTATCCTGCTCCACGAGAGGATCCAGAATCCTCTCACCCGGAAGCAGTCTATATTGTTGTGGGTGAATATAGTGAAGACAGTCTAAAATGTTCCCAAAATATCCCCAACCTGTATCCTGCTCCACGAGAGGATCCAGAATCCTCTCACCCGGAAGCAGTCTATATTGTTGTGGGTGAATATAGTGAAGACAGTCTAAAATGTTCCCAAAATATCACCAACCTGTATCCTGCTCCACAAGAGGATCCAGCGAGCTTGACCATGTATACACAAGCATCCATGACGCGTATGAAACCATTCCCCGCCCCCACTTCGACCAATCGGATCACATCTTTCTGGTCCTACTCCCCGCCAACAGGCAGCAACTCAAGAGAGAGCAATCAACAGAGAGTATAGGTGCTGGACAGAGGAGGCAGACTCAGTGCTGCAGGATTGTTTTGACAATACTGATGAGAATATGTTCAAAGATTCATCCACCCAGGACTCATCCAGGAATATAGATATATACATTGTCAGTTACAGGCTTCATTAGGAAATGTGTTGTAGATGTTGTACCCACAATAACGATTCGGACATACCCCAACCAAAAACCCTGGATGAACGGAGATATCCGTACCATGCTGAGAGCCCGTACTGCAGCATTCAATGTCAGCAGAACAAAGCCTGATGACTCGGTGGCGCGCGACGCATACAAGGTAAGCAGGTACGAGCTCTGCAAATCCACCAGGGACGCAAAAAGACAATAAAGACTCAAACTTGAATTGATGTTTGACAACTCAGACTCGCGTCGCATGTGGCAAGGACTACAGACTATCACAGACTACAAAGGCAAATCTAGCTGCGCGATGCCCACCAGGCAAATTCTATGTTTGCTTTGAGGCAGACAATACAGAGCCATCCAGGAAGACTCTCTCTGCTCCGGACGACCAGGTGATTTCATTCTCTGAGGCTGACTTGAGGAAAACTCTCAAAAGAGTGATTACTCACAAAGGCGCCAGCCCAGATGGCATCTATGTCTCTGTGTGTGCTGACCAGCTGGTAGGCATTTTCTCGGACATCTTCAACCTGTCCCTTTCCCAGGCTGTAGTCGCCACCTCCTTTAAGGAGACCACCACCGTCCCAGTGCCCAAGAAAAACAAGGTGACATGTCCAAATGCGCGCTCACCTCGGTCATCATGAAGCGCTTCGAGAGGCTGGTCATGGCCCACATCAAGGCCAGCATGACAGGCACACTGGACCCACTCCAATTTGTCTACCGTTCCAACAGATCCACGGAGGATGCCATTTCCAACGCTATTCACACGGCCGTAACACATCTGGACAAGAGGAACACTATGTGAAAATGCTGTTCATTGACTACAGTTCAGCATTCAACACTATTGTTCCCTCCATAACTGAACTAAATTACTATTGCCCCTTAGCACTCACTTCTGTCATCATGAAGTGCTTTGAGAGACTAGTCAAGGATCATGTCACCTCCACCTTACCTGCCACCCTAGACCCACTTCAGTTTGCATACCGCCCCAACAGGTCCACAGACAATGCAATCGCCATCACACTGCACACTGCCCTATCCCATCTGGACAAGAGGAATATCTATGTAAGAATGCTGCTCATTGACTACAGCTCAGCATTCAACACCATAATACCCTCCAAGCTCATCATTAAGCTTGAGGCCCTGGGTCTCAACCCCGCCCTGTGCAATTGGGTCCTGGACTTTCTGACAGGCCGCCCCAGGTGGTGAAGGTAGGAAACAACATCTCCACTTTGCTGATCCTCAAAACTGGGGCCCCACAAGGGTGCGTGCTCAGCCCCCTCCTGTACTCCCTGTTCACCCATGTCTGCGTGGCAATGCATGCCTCCAACTTAATAATCAAGTTTGCAGACAACACAACAGTAGTGGGCTTGATGACCAACAACAATGAGACAGCCTACAGGGAAGAGGTGAGAGGTGAGGGCACAGGGAAGAGTGTGGTGTCAGGAAAACAACCTCTCACTCAATGTCAACAAAACAAAGGAGATGATGGTGGACTTCAGGAAACAGCAGAGGGAGCACCCCCCTATCCACATCGACGGGACCGCAGTGGAGAAAGTACAAATTTTAAGTTTCTCGCGTTTACATCACGGACAAACTGAAATGGTCCACCCGCACAGACAGTGTGGTGAAGAAGGTGCAACAACGCCTCTTCAACCTCAGGAGGCTGAAGAAATTTGGCTTGTCACCTAAACCCCTCAAAAACTTTTACAGATGCACAATTGAGAGCATCCTGTGGGGCTGTATTACCGCCAGGTATGGCAACTGCACCGCCCTCCAGAAGGTGGTGCGGTCTGCTCAGCACATCACCGGGGGCAAACACCCTGCCCTCCAGGACACCTACAGCACCTGATGTCACAAGAAGGCCAAAAAGATAATCAAGGTCAACTGCACCCGAGCCACTGCCTGTTCACCCCGCTACCATCCAAAAGGCGAGGTCAGTACAGATACATCAAAGCTGGGACCGAGAGACTGAAAAAACAGCTTCTATCTCAAGGCCACCAGACTGTTAAACAGTCGTCACTAACACAGAGTGTCACGCCCTGACCTTAGAGAGCCTTATTTCTCTATTTGGTTAGGTCGGGGTGTGATTTGGGTGGGCATTCTAGTTTTTCTATTTCTTTGTTGGCCGGGTATGGTTCCCAATCAGAGGCAGCTGTCTACCGTTGTCTCTGATTGGGGATCATACTTAGACAGCCTTTTTTCCCACCTTAGGTTGTGGGATCTTGATTTTGCATAGTTGCTGTGGAGCCTGCAGAACCTTACGTTCGTTTTGTATTTTGTTGTTTTTTGGTGTTCATTTAATACATTTAAATGTACGCCTACCACGCTGCACCTTGGTCTCATTCCAAAAACGGATGTAACACAGAGATGCTGCTGCCTACATACAGTCACATATAGTCACTTTAAATAATGCCACTTTAATAATGTTTACCTAGCTTACATTACTCATATCACATGTATATACTGTATTTTATATAATCTACTGCACCTTGCCTATGCTGCTTGGCCATCGCTCATCCATATATTTGAAATTGTTAGATTACTTGTTAGATATTACTGCACGGTCAGAACTAGAAGCACAAGCGTTTCGTTACATTTGCATTAACATCTGCTAACCATGTGTATGTGACCAATAGAATTTGATTTGATTTACATTAGGCCGGGTGTCTTTGTTCCTAGTGCGTCACCTGTGGAGCTGATTAATATCATTAAGAAAGCCTAATGAAGATTAGTCCTCCAAAACACAATACCCTATGTCATTACCCTGAGATTGAAACACTGGCTTCATTCAGCTTTGAATGACACTTTGCTGTTGGACACTTTTCCTTAAAGTTAGAGTGAGCAAATATTAAATTGATCAGGAGCGTGTCCAGTAGGCACCAAATGGAAGAAACTTGAATGAAACAGGTAGGGACTACCTGGACTTGTCCAATGAGAAATGCTCATTTTCATTTTCTGTTGCAAAATGTTTTAGAATGTTTTCCATTGCGCGCCCTAATGACCACGACTCTGGCGTGAGAACTCTACCAGGGAATCTCCCAAAATGTTATGTGTCTTACAGAGGAAGTGCGTTCACAAGTCCTCAAAATCAACTCTCTGATTAAGAATGTTTAAAAAGTCTGAATTTTATCTACATATCCCCCCCTTTCTTAAACCCCTCACCCCCTCACCTCCTCAGGCCCCCTTCCCAAACATGGCCTGGAAGAGTGTTATGTCAAGTACCTCCCATCAGGCATTGTTCTTGGCTAGTGAAGTGAGTTGAAGCGAGCGGCGATTCCTCATTCTCACCCCCAACCTCCTCTGTTTCCCCTCTCTCTCTCTCTCTCTCTCTCTCTCTCTCTCTCTCTCTCTCTCTCTCTCTCTCTCTCTCTCTCTCTCTCTCTCTCTCTCTCTCTCTCTCTCTCTCTCTCTCTCTCTCTCTCTCTCTCTCTCTCTCTCTCTCTCTCTCTCTCTCTCTCTCTCTCTCTCTCTCTCTCTCTCTCTCTCTCTCTCTCTCTCTCTCTCTCTCTCTCTCTCTCTCTCTCTCTCTCTCTCTCTCTCTCTCTCTCTCTCTCTCTCTCTCTACTTCTCACTGTGAAGCCGCGCTAATCCACATTGAGAGCAAGACCCCCCTCACTCATCACCGCCTGACTGAAATGTTTCTCCCTCCACATTTTTTAATTGGGTCTCCCTCGCTTCTTTTGGGCCCCACTCATTTGCTTTTTTCGGGCACTTTTTCTTACTCCTTCCTCTCCTCCAAAATGTCAAATGTTGTTGTCATCTGGTTAATTTCCTTTTCCACTTCCTCTCTCTGACTGTGAGTGGTCTTCCGGTACCCACCTCTCTCTCTCCCTAATATTTCTCTCCCTCTATCCCTCTCTCTTCTGGTGATCTCTCTCTTTACTTTTTCTCTCTACTCTTTCTCTCTCTCTTCTGGTACTCCTCTTGTTCTCTGGCACTCCCTCTCTTCTAGTATCCCTCTCTGAACTCTCTCTCTCTACTCTTTCTCACTTCTGGTAGCTCTCTCTCAACTCTTTTCTCTACTTTCTCTGTTCTGGTACTCTCTTTCTCTCCCCCATCTCTCTTCCTCAATCTCTTTCTGTCTATTAATCTCTTTTCGTCTGTCTACAGATGTAAGATCTTAATCTGATCGCGCTTTTGTTGCTGCGAATTTTCCTGCAAACCTGCAGTGTTTTTGAGTTTTAAAAAGGCTTCTAAAGTTTGTAATTTCCACTTGCCACAACGAAAAAGGTATCAACCGCTATAAAAACGTCCATTCATTATAATCCAAATGTTTACATATTTTGCATTAGTCATCTCAAATGTATTCAAATGTATTCTATTCTGTATTCTATTCCATTCTACTGTATTTTAGTCTATGCCGCTCTGACATTGGTCGTCCAAAAATGTATACATTCTTAATTCCATTCCTTACTTTTTGTGTGTATTGTGTGTATTGTTGGGAAATTGTTAAATATTACCTGTTAGATACTACTGCACTGCACTCACTGCACTCGCTACACCCGCAATAACATCTGATAAACATGTGTATGTGACCAGCAACATATGATTTGATACACATAATAATTCACACTTCCTGTTTCTGCAGGATTATTTTCCTGCTGTAGCAAACTGGCTCACATTAAGAGCCTACATCTGTATCGCTGTCTCTCTCACACTGATAAGATATTGCTCTAACCTCCATAATGTTGCCCAACCCCCACCTCTCAACTCTCTTTCTCTCTCTCTCTCTCAGTTTCAAACTGGGCTTGCCTGGTTAATCTTCCCAAGGCGTTCAGTGTGTAACTGGCCCCTGATGCCTCGGAGACAAAGAAGGACTCCCCCATACATCCCCCGTCCTTCCCCCATGGTCCATCCATTCCACAGGGCCCCAGTGGAATGCTTTGAAGAAAGGGGGTACACCCCCCTACCCCAATAAAAAAAGTTCCCCCAAAAGGGAAGCCTGTCAGGGTGGCCCTTTTCTACTCTTTTTCCATCTATCTCTCTCTCTCTCTAGCCCTTATTCTCCTAGGCTGGGGGCTTTTGTGGGCTCCTGTGTACCCCACTTTACATCCCCCCCACCCAAACCATTCCCCAAGGCCCTCCAAGCAATGAAAGAGGTGACCTGCCGAAGAATGTTGTTTTGGGGTTTCTTCCTATTCTCGTTGAGGGGTTGATTGGTGATGTGGGCCAGGGTGAGTTTTTGTTGCTGCTATCAATGGTGCCACTTGATAACAATTTGGCGGGCGAGACGGCCATTTTTAATCGGGACGTTAATTTATTGCTCCAACCGCTCGCTGTCTTGACTCCCGGCGAAAGGAATGAGTAGGGTGTTGTGTTGCTTTTTGTTCCTGGTTTTGTTGGGGAGTGTGGTTAACATTATTAGCGTGTTGCTATAGTGCCTCTCGCTCTTTATAGAGCTGTAGTGTCATTGGGCCCTTGGCTATAGAATGCATTAAAGCATGCATTAACTCAGCCTGCATTCTCAAGACCTTCTGAAACAATTCGTTTCAATCAGTAGAAGTGGAAGGTAGTTTCACTGTCCAGTGATCTGAAATGGAAGGAAATTCTCTTAACGAAGATCAATGACCTGAAACGTTGGCAACCTTCCAATAAAATTTGACAACTTTGCGAAACAGATACTCTGATGTAACGCAACAAACAACACAGCTATACTCCATTCCACTATTTGTATTTGTGCTATTATACGCTTGAAAAGTTAAACAAACCATACAACTCTATGTGCAAGAAATACTTTAAACAAAAACACATTTACTTAAAGGACTGTGCAAATACAAAGTTTGGTAGCAGAATGACGATTTGTACCGTTTGTCTGTCTGTGTGATGTCTTTATATCCAACAGTTTTCCATATATACTAAACAAAAATATAAATACGACATACAACAATTTCAACAATTCTACTGGGTTACAGTTCATATAAGGAAATCAGTCAACTGAAATAAATAAATTTGGCCAAAATCTATGGATTTCACATGACTAGATAGTAATGGCGCAGAAGAGAATGGCTGAGGTTTTACGGGGCACCTGACCAATTGTGCTATTCTGTGTGTTTTCTCACATTGTTTGTAACTTTTTTTGTACATAATGTTTCTGCCACCATCTCTTACGACCGAAAAAGAGCTTTTGAACAGAACAGCGATTACTCACCTCGGACTGGACAAAGATTATTATAATAATTTTTTTCTTTAATGAATCGGAGGCGAAAGATTGTCACGCCCTGACCATAGAGAGCTGCTTATTCTCTATGTTGGTTGGGGCGTGACAGTGACCAGGTTGGGTTATCTAGGTGAATAATGATCTATGTTGGCCTGGTATGGTTCCCAATCAGAGGCAGCTGTTTATCGTTGTCTCTGATTGGGGATCATATTTAGGCAGCCATTTCCCCATTGTGCTTTGTGGGATCTGGACTATGTATAGTTGCCTGTTAGCACTATTGTTAGCATCATGTTTTGAGATTTATTGTTTTTGTTTTGCTGTGAGTTTCACCTAGAAATAAAAAGATGTGGAACCCAGATCACGCTGCGCTTTGGTCCACTTATTATAACGAACATGACAAAGATTTACGTCTTCTCCCGGACCAGGCCCAAATCCCAGTCCTTTACATGAAGAGGAGACGCCAATACATTAGGCGCAGATCCGGGTGCTTGGTGAGTGCGAGTGGATAACCTGCCTTTACCATCCATGTGATTGTTACGGACAGTAAACCCACGTTGCCCTCAAACCAAGACACACACTGCCTGCCAATTATGAGTAGGCTATATTTCAACTTATCAATTTGAAATTATTATCTAACAAGTTTATTTTCTAACAACAGTTTGAATTGAGGTCTGTTCCACCTCCTCATTAACTTCACTAGGGTAGGGGGCAGCATTCGGAATTTTGGATGAAATGCATGCCCAATTTAAACTGCCTGCTTCTCGGGCCCAGAAGATATGATATGCATATAACTGGTAGATTTGGATAGAAAACACTCTAAAGTTTCCAAAACATGAGAATGTGTTCTCAGTCATCTTACCTGATAAAATATGGGATAAAAGTGATCTTCGGAGGACAAATATCTTAGGTTTTTTTTACAGCTTTTTCGCTACATGTATATGTTACATAAAAATGTTCGTACACATTTTACATACATGATACTTTTAAATAGAGCAATCACATAACAATAATACATAACCAACATAAGCTCTTATATCCCAACCCTCAGCCACTCTCAGCCCATCCCACCTATCACCATAGACTACCCTCGTTTGGTTTCCACGTGCCATATATTTTTCAATTGTCCTGTGACGTTTTACAAAATGTTTGAACCTTTCTAACCGTATATTATCCACAGATTGTGAGCTAAAGATGAAAACATTTCCTGTGAGTATTATTTATTGACTTCGTTATTGTTTATTCATTATTCACTGCTTATTTATTCCTCGTGTCACTATTACATTTTTCATCTTTGTCTTTAACTCTGCAAATTTGGAAAAAGGATCCGTAAGTGAGCATTTCACTGTTAGTCTACACCTGCTGTTTATGAAACGTGATAAATACAATTATATTTGATTTGAAGATAGTGATAGCCTAAATATAAATTATTTAATAGAAAAAATATACACGGACTATTATGTGACTAAAAGTGCTAAAGACAAAAATTGTCATGTTTTTGTCGACTGATTAAAAACTAAAACTAACGAAGGATGAAATGACTAAACGAAGGATGAAATGACTAAAATGGGACTGAGACTAAAATATATTTTAAGACTAAAACTAAGACTAAAATGAAATCTAAAATAGCTGCAAAAATTAACACTGCCCTGTAGGGGCCTGAGGTGGCGCCTCATCTGGATGGCCCCCTGAAAACAAGGGCCCACGTTTATGCGTCCGTTCAGATCCATCACGGGTTTGGGGGAAGCGGGGCGGTGGGGGGGCGGAAAGGAGGGGATAGCAGAGGTCTTTGTCCCGCGGACATGCGTTCTTTCAGCCCCTATTGTGCGCCACGCCGCAAACATTTAAGGCCTGTTCGCACAATTCCTTTTGTCAGCGACCCTCTTTGCAGAAAAGCAGGGGAGGGAGTCGAGGGCTGGAGAGGAGGGGGAGGCAATGTTTCTCAATGTTAAAAAAATAAAAAGATATTGGGATGGGAATCAAAAGGAGGAAGAAAATGGTAAAAAGAGGTAAACATTATTATTTTAATTACATTGGGTGGCCATATTGTAAATCATATCCCTAGGCATCCCTGCATACACCTATACATCCACTCTAGAAGGACTGTAATAGAATGTGTATACAAAGCCTTGATGGTTTTTTCTGTCTTTGAGGGGGAATTTTTGTCCAGACAATCACATGTTCTCATAGATATCGAGAATAACAAATGGTAGGCATAACAAAAATATCCTTCTCCCTTGTCTGAAAAAAAAACAAAAAAACACTGTTATCAAAGAGGACTCTATTCCTTGTTTCTGTACATTTCTGTGAACTGGGCATAGCTTTGGTCGGAGAATGTGTGTGTTTTGACTATGAGAACTCGTTGTGTTTATCCATGTCTGTGTGATCTAGCATTGTTACATAAGATTTCCAACCCGGCTATTATACGTGCTAATGAGGAACCCTTGGAGAGCAGATACGTTTCAAGGGAATCGGTGTAAGGTAATTACTTTAATTGATATTGAAATACAGTAGACCAAAACACACACACACACACACACACACACACACACACACACACACACACACACACACACACACACACACACACACACACCAACACAGGGTTAATCAAGTGTTTTGTTCTGACAGTTTAAAGGGATCCTTTGAGGCCCTTTATATACTTCCCCAAAGTTAGCATTGGTCAACGAAACTAGACACGAGACTTATAATATGGTATCGACAAGTTCATCTGACTAAGGGGACGTAGATAAAGTGTCTCATTGCCAAAATTCTGAATTATCCCTTTAAAACAGGTATTAATTGCTTGTGTGTGTGCCTGCCTGCCTATGTGTGTGTGTGTGTTGACATCTCCAACAATATCAAACACTTTCCCACGGGCGCACACACACACACACAGTGAAAATTCCACCGCTTTTTCCCAAGCACCAGACAACAGACTAAATTAAGCCCTCATATATTAACTTGATTGACATGTGTAACCGGTCGATTGATTGACTAGCTGATAGCATGGCTGAGCAATTCAGGAACGCCTTAAGGCAGTGGTTCCCAACCCCGGTCCTCGAGTACCCGGACAAGCACACCTGATTCAACTAATCATTGGGCCCTCAATGAGTTGCAGTGAAATTATGGTAAGTATACAGAAAGTAACTGTATTTTAGAGCTGGATTGCTGTAATGGAACATATGCTGCTGAATTCTGTCTACTTGGAAGTGAACCTCACTTGGGATTTGAACTCACAACCTCTTGGTTGCCAGCAACCTGAATTTCATGCAATGTCAGGTATGACCATCTCATGAAGAACCCTCTGGTTCTTTGATTTTGTAATCTGTCCCTATGGGAGAACCCTATAGGGTGCCACATAGAACCCTTTGATTTGTCCCTGTAGGGCATGGGTGTCAAACTCATTCCACGGAGGGCCGAGTGTCTGCAATTAATTAAGACCTAGACAACCAGGTGAGGGGAGTTCCTTACTAATTAGTGACCTTAATTAATCAAACATGTACAAGGGTGGAGCGAAAACCCCGCAGACACTCGGCCCTCTGTGGAATGAGTTTGACACGTGTGCCTTAAACAGGGTTTCCCAAACTTGGTCCTGGGGCCCCCCTGGGTACATGTTTAGTTTTTTGCCCTAGCATTACACAGCTGATACAAATAACCAACTCATCATAAAGCTTTGATTATTTTAATCAGCTGTGTAGTGCTAGGGCAAAAAACAAAACATGTACCCAGGGGGGCCCCAGGACCAAGTTTGGGAAACCCTGCCTTAGTGGGTCAGTGAGTCTGAGGGTTTGTGTGTGTTTTGGTCCAGTATTAATTCCATAAAGGACCTAAATGAAGTCCTCTCCAAACGTATCTGCTCTCCTGTGTGTTTGTGGCACCTCATTGCATATGAGTGAGTTACCATTCCTCCCCAGGAGATGGCAACAGGCTAATCTGATAGCATGTGGAAGATGCTTACGGGCTCTTTTAGTCCTTTCAAACACATTGTTTCTTCCTGATGAGATTCACGACCTGTGGAGACACCAATGCATTCTTGTTTTTCCTCTAAGGAGACAATCTGGGTAGAAACAAAAGACACTGACCATCAATGACCATCGCAATCTGGGGCTATTGTTGCTCACGCAATGACCACAGAGATGCAAGAGTCAGTTAGAACTAAGGTAGAAGGTCCCTTTTCACTGTAACACATTACTTGAATTGGTCTTGTGAACGTTGAAAAAACGTCTTTTGATGTAATTTCAATGTTCTTTAAACATTCTTTCAACACCATGTCTCTCTCTTTCAGGTTGTGGGATCGTAACTCTGAGACAAGGAATCTGAATGAAAAATGAGGCATGCAAATAACATTTATTTAAAGCTTAGAGTTGCTATGGGTTGCTCAGGCAGATTGCTCAAGAGTGACGTTAAAATTGCACGTCTATCAATGTACTGAGGATGTTGGGAAATGCCTTCAAAACTGGCCACTAGGGGTAACAGTGAGCGCTATTACCATAAAGTAGGCTAGGGTGTTGCAGACAGGCATAATCCCATAACTGGATCAGAAGGTTGCTTGTTTGATCCCAGAGGTGGACCCGTTTGTTTATTTATAGATTTTCTTATAATTTTTTGCCCTATCCCAAACCTTAACCCTTAACCATTCATAATGTGCCTTAACTTTATGTTTTTACCCTATCCAAAACCTTAACCTTCTAAATTTGACAGTTGGAGAAAGGGAACGATACTGAGGAGTCAACTCAGGGTGTCAACTCAGGGTGTCAAAAACACTTCTAAATTAGACGTTTGGAGAAACGCAGATCCAATTCTTCAGTGAGACTGTGAGAGCTTGATGGGGTTGCTTTGAGTAGAGCCAATGAGATTCAAATGAAAAGAATCAGCATTCTTTGAAAACAAGAGTCATCCGTATAATAGTACACTTCAAAAGGACCATCATAAGACCGAATAGGAGCTTGTAGCGAAGTGTTTGTGCACAATGTTCAAACAATTATTATTTTTTTTGTCTCTTGAGGTGATTTCTTACAGATGATATTGACAGAAGCAGATATACTTTGATCTGCACTATCCTTTTAACTTCATGGATTGTTAACTACCTTGTAGAATTCAGCAAGTAGGTGTAACCTGCACAGGCATGTTCTAATGAAAGTCTATGGGATCAGGTATGGAAAAGCAAGGAAAGCTCAGTCTTTTACACTGGCAGGATGAAGACATTCTCACAAAGACAGGGGTCAAGTGTGTCTGACATGCGCACACACACACACACACACGCACACATTCACTTGAATGAGTGCACAGCGTCTTCGACTCAATCCCTTTTAATAATTTCCCGCTTCTTTTACTACCTGACCCCAACACCACCTCAACCCCCGCCATCCCCTTTTCTCTCCTCCTCTTCTCAGCTGTTCCTTTGCTTATGCTTCTGTTTTGTGTTGAGAGAGATTGAGAGGGAGAGAAAGAGCGAGCTGCCCCCTTTTCACCGGCTACCCACAGGAAGTCACTCACTTCCTCATTATCGGCACATCAAACGGGGGTCGTTGCGGAGACGCAGACCGTAAATCCAGCCCGCTACAGCCATACTGCAATACCACAGCAACAGCTGCTTCTAATTGATGTTGTATGTTCAAACTGCTAACACATGACTGTCCCCCCCTCCCCAATCCAACTCAACCAACAACACACTATATACCATTCTTCAGGGGTACCCAAATACATTCAGCCATTGGCCGATTAAAAAATAAATATAAATAAATAAATAAATAAAATAACAAATAAAATAACAAATATATATATTATTTTATTATTATTATTATTTTAAAAATTCTGGAGCGAATGGTCGGGGGGCCGGAACATAATTACAAATAATTTGTAGACTGCAAATTGACCGCAAGAATCCCAAACAGATATGGAATCATTTCAAACCTTGCTTACATTGGGATACGATCACATACAGTGTCTATCTATTTGAGTGGGAATACTTGGGAACTGATATCCTCAATTAAAATCACTTTGAGATGATTTTCTGGGCCGCCTATTGGGGGACCCTGCCCTACTTACTAAGAAGGTCCAGACAGACACAGGGACAAGGGTTAAAGTGAAGCAGAGGTTGTTTATGTAGCATTTGCGACCATGTCACCATGGCAGTATATGGATCTGTGCAAATCTGCTACAGTAAATGTATATTTTTTATTTGAAAGGTTATTTCTTGCTGAAATTAAACATAAGGGGCCATATCGTCATATCTTTCGAAACCGCTTAGAAATAGATGATTATTGACGTTTCTAAACGTTAAAGCACAGTGTCGGAATTGTAGTTTAGAGCCAAATGTGGGCGAATGTAATGGCTGAAAACCATACATACGGAGAAGGGTTTTTCGAGAGCAAAGTATTTTGGAGCTCCCTTTTTTCACCTGTGTAAACCAAGGGGTGGCGCAGTATGGCTACTGTTTATCATGTTACATTTACATGGAAAAAGAAGGGATGAGGTTGAAAAGAGTGTGAAAAAAGGTTTATGATGGTTACAAAGTGTTCTAGCCTGGCTCACAGTAGCACGTTCACTTGACCTAGTGGGAGAAGGGATAAGGTCAGAGGGATGGGGGAGAGAGAGAGATCCATTTCAGACCGAAGTTGTGGTATGTTACCTGTAAAAAATATCAGGCAATATTTATATATCCCTCTTCCAGACAGACCATTTTTACCCTTTATTTGCAGGTATACCCCTTTTATTTATATAAGTTGGTAACTGGCAAATTAGAAAGGTAGGTTGGTGTTGTTAAACCACGGAGGCTGTTTGCATTTCAAATTAGGGAGGTGTTAAACAATGGGAGTGTTATTGAATTTACCTGCAAAAAAGCAGTGAACCATTCACAGCAGAGAAGCCGATATCTGTGTGAGAGAGACAAACAGCCAGACAGATGGAGTGAAAGAGAAAGAGAGTGAAAGAGAGACCCATTACATACCAAGACGTTTAGCCAGCAACTTTACCATGCTGGTAACAAAGCCTGTACTTTTTTTCCCACCAACAGAGGTAGTCATGAATGCGGGAAAGTTCTGTCTACGGCTTAGTAAGAAACATAGCCATAATGGTGTACTCACCCACAGAGAGAGGTCATGAGGAGATGAGCTCCCACATTTTTCAGAATGTTAAAAAAAAAGAAGCTAGATTTAGATAAACTTGTTTTTTTTTGGCAGGGGCACATACAGGATGCTACCCTCAACAACATAACCTTCACTCCAAATCAAAACTCCAAACCTACAACCTGATTTTTGACTATTATTCCCAAGCTATACAGAAAATGCTCTGGCAAACAGAAACCATCCAACCTGGAACTGAGTGAGAAATGTCTAGTCTGAAACGATCTTTTATTTTCAAAAGGCAAGAAGAAAATACATTCCAATGATATAATTTACTTTATAAGGACTGAATACGAAGTTAAGGCACACAGCTGCATGTGAGCTCTCACATTTTTCAACATGATTTTCACAATAAATAGTTTTGGAGTTAGATAGACTTGGATTTTTCGGCAGGGATATGCAGGATGCTACCCTCCATAGCATAACCTTATCTCCAGATCAAAACTCCAAACCTGCAACCGAATTTTGGACAGACCAGATAAAACTTCAATTAGCACTGAGGCGTGAAGTGAAAGGTGTCGAAGCCTTTGAGCCCAACACATGGCCGGAGTCTCACAGGCTACCCCTCCCAAATCGAGAGGCCTTGAAGCACCCTCATGCTGTTCAGGGCCATCCACTGGCATTTTCTACAAGAAATCTGCCTCCAGAAATAAAGCTTCTCCCAAGTGGGTGTGACACCTACTCCAGCTGCCTGCTGCACTGCTGCTTGGATTCCACCTGGTGATCTGTTCGCCCGTCTGCCCTGGCTTGTCTCACCCTGTCTGGTATAGGTACCCCCACCACACTCCCCCCTCTCTACAGAGCTTTTGCTCACCTCCAGCACACAGGCAATGTTGGTGCGAGTGTTGCTGAACAATGGCTAGCCCCAAGTCGTTATTTTTCCCCCCTGTGCATTTTGCTATTTGCCTCATGACTCCTGCATGCTTTGTTGACTATGAACTTTCTTGTTTTCCCAACCTTGGGACAGACTATGTTTGTTCCCACACTCGGGACTGTGCCTCACTATTTGTTGCACAGACTTTTGGGCCCCCCATCCTGTTTTAACCACCTCTGATGAAATGTATGTATAATATGATCCTGTTGCCATCTAATGCACATTCAAATGTCATAAATCAGCACTGCAGAGCACTCCCTGTCCTCTGCCGTGCCTTGATTGTATTACTGTTGATGATATCTGGAAATGTGCATGTACACACTGGCCCATCGACTGTTGCTAGCCCTAATTCTGACTTGTGCTCTAATATCTGTTTCACTGATTTCTACTAGTGTAAAAGCCTGGGTTTTCTGCACATTAACACAAGAAGCGTATTACCGAAAAATGGATCAATTGAAAGTGTGGGTTCACAGCTCCAATCCAGATGTGTTGGTCATTACTGAGACGTGGTTAAGAAAGAGTGTTTTAATACTGATGTTAACCTTTCGGGCTACAACCTTTTTTGGCAAGATAGGTCTTCCAAAGGTGGGAGAGTGACAATCTGTAACAAGGATCACCTTCAGTGCTCAGGTGTCTCCACCAAGTCTGTCCCCAAACAATTCGATTTTCTGGTATTAAGCGTTAAACTTTCAAATAGCTCTTTGTTGACTGTTGCTGGGTGTTATCGTCCTCCATCAGCACCGGCCTGCCTGTACCCAACCTGCCCTAAGCTCTCTCTTGTCCCCTTACACTAAGTCTGAATTTGTCCTACTAGGTGTCCTCAACTGGGACATGCTTAAACCACCTGACCTAGTCCTAAAGCAATGGGACTCCCTAAATATTTCTCAGATTATTACCAATCCCACCAGGTATGACTCCAAACACCCAGAAAAGGTTACTCTCCTCGGTGTTATCCTCACAAATAATATTGATAGGTACCAGTCTGGTGTTTTCTGTAATGACCTTAGTGATCACTGTTTTACAGCCTGTGTTTGTAATGGCTGCTCAGTGTAAAGTCCTGTCCTGATTTGTCATAGACGTTTGGTAAAAAACTTTAATGATCAAGCCTTCCTTCATGACCTGGCCTCTGTAAATTGTTAAACAATCAGCTTGATCCCCCTCTGTCGAAGACGCTTGGACCTTCTTTTTTGATATCTTCAGTGATATTGTTTAACAAACACGCCCCCATAATGAAAATGAGAATTAAAAACAGGTTCAGCCCCTGGTTCGACCATGAACTTGTAGAGTCTCTCCACCTCAATAATTGCATTTGACGGAAGGATCGGCACACACATACTCAGGCTGGCTGGCTTTCGTTCAGGCAAATGAGACCTATGTGCACTCAGGCTATCCGGAAGGTCAAAGTTAGTTACTTTAAGGAGCAGTTCTCTCTCTGTGGGTCTAACACCAAGAAGTTCTGGAAAATGTTTCAAGATCTGGAGAATAAACCCTCCTCCTCACAGCTGACCATGTCCCTTAAAGTTGATGATGTGGCTGTTACTGACAAGAAGCACATGGCGGAGCTCTTTAATCACCACTTCATTAAGTCAGGATACCTATTTGACTCAGCCATGCCTCCTTGCACATCCAACATTCTATCTTAATCGCTCCTCTTTCACCCCAGCTGCCAAACTAACCCTGATTCAGATGACCATCCTACCCATGCTAGATTATGGAGACGTAATTTATAGATCAGCAGGTAAGGGTGCTCTCGAGCGGCTAGATGTTCTTTACCATTCGGCCATCAGATTTGCCACCAATACTTTGCCACATCAGATTTGCCACATCACTGCACTCTATACTCTTCTGTAAACTGGTCATCTCTGACCCAATGGTTGTTGCTTATTTATAAAACACTCTTAGGCCTCACTCCCCCCTATCTGAGATATCTACTGCAGCCCTCATCCTCCACATACAACACCCATTCTGCCAGTCACATTCCGTTAAAGGTCCCCAAAGCACACACATTCTCAGTCTCAAGTTTAGTAAGAGTCAGTGTCACTTGTGACGTTAATTTGCATTATAAACCTAAATAGAGATCGATAGATGAATCCAACTTCAACAGTCACTGAGACACATTCAGCTGACTCCTAACCCCTCATCACGGTAGAGTCCATACTCCACGGGAGAGGAGTGCTTTTTAGTACCTGGCACAGCCATGCAAATTGTGGCCCTTAGAATCAATAGCCTTATTCACTTTCTAATGGCCCCCTTGTTTTAGAAGCCGAGGATGAGAGGTGTGTGTGCCTGGGTGTGTCGCTGAAGTTTACTATGATCAGCTTCAAACACAATTAGCCCAATCAAAGAGAAAGTAAGAGGTGGGGGGTTATTTTATGAACAGGTTTGTCGTAACGTTGTATTGTAACCGGTGACGGTGGAAGGATGCTGGCGTGTAGACGCCGCGACATTCTCTTTGATGTGGAGGGGCTTTATGTTGCGGGCCGACTCTCATGAGTGTGTGTGTCTGCATGTGTCGTTAAATGGCCTGACGTACAATTAAAGATATATGGTCATAGACAGGCGTGTGGTTTGGCTACATTAGCAAATTGAGTTTAAGGGGGCGGCTGTGTAAAAGCTGCCTAGTAAATACTATTCATACCAGACGGATGTGTGCAGTGAATTAGCTATCGTTCGAAAGTAAATTATAAAGGTGGACTCCACAGTCTACACACTACAATCTATGCTCCCATGTGGTTTACGGGTGATCATTTGAAAAGGGACATTTTTGGGACATTTCAAAAGCATGTAAAGTGGAAATCCTTTATAGGCTATAAAGTCTATATCTCTCCCCCACTCCCTCTTCTCTCTCTCCCTCTCTTTCCACACACACACAAGTGACCAATCTGTTCTAATCACTGATCTCAGATTTAACTAAGCCTGAATGAGAGAACGTTACAATTTGTCACCTCCTCTGGGCACTAATACTTTAGGGTGATTGGGTGAGAGGGTAGGGCTGGCCAGGAGGAGGTAAGGGGTGTGTAAGGGGGCTGGTATTTAGAAAGTTATTGAAACAGGAAATTCCTGAAACACTTTGGGAGGGGGAGGCGTGGGGCTTGGCCAACCCCCTATAGGCCCAACCCCAGCACCTCCCGCCACCTCTGTCCTCGCCCCCTGGCCGGGCTCAAAAGTGGGCTCACTCTATGGCCCTTAGTCAGCGTATGCAGGGGGATGGGGACGAGGACAATAGATTCGATTTTGCCAACAATGAGGGGCTTTTAGTCTGCCACAAACCCCTGTCTAGTGACTGTTGGGAGGTGGAGGAGAGACATGGAGGGGGGTAGAGCTCTGGGATTGGTGGTGGGACAGGGGCATCAATGGGATGAGCTGGGCTATACAGAGAAGGGTCAGTGGCTTGGCAAAAAGCTAAGCTTACCTATGGGCAGGGTCAAGGGTCATGGAGAGGAGCCATTGACACAGAGATCACTGTTGTAAAACAGATGAGTATTGGGGGTTGGGGAAGAGTGACAGGACATAGGGACAGCACACAATGGGTTGGTATCAGAGGGCTAATTTAGAGCCAGAGTAGAATGGTCTGAGGACCATCATGTTTCAAGGAAATGAGGGTTGCAAAATGTGTTACTGTGTCCATACGTGCTTATAAACTGCATATCTGAACACCAACACCACCATTACCAAACCTCTCCACCCTACAATATACTATATTACGTATCAAAGACATAAAATAAACCAATCCTACCTTAGACACAAGAAAGCCATATGTATGGCTCTATTTACGGAATCTAAAATGGCGCTGGAGGGAATTGCAGCTGTTTCACGGGATTTTTATGTATTTACTTATTTCCATTTCACCTTTATTTAAACAGTTAGACCAGATGAGAACAAGTTCTCATTTACAACTGCGACCTGGCCAAGATAAAGCAAAGCAGTGTGACAAAAACAACAACACAGTGTTACACATAAACAAACGCACAGTCAACAACACAAAATCTATGTACAGTGTACAGCGTGTGCAAATGTAGAAGAGTAGAGGTAAGACAATAAATAGGCCATAGAGGCAAAATAATTACAATTTAGCATTAACACTGGAGTGATAGATGTGCAGATGATGATGTGCAAGTAGAGCTACTGGGGGGCAAAAGAGCAAGAGGATAAGTAACAATATGGGGATGAGGTAGTTGGGTGTGCTATTTACAGATTGGATGTGTACAGGCTCAGACAGCTGATGCTTAAAGTTAGAGAGGGAGATAAAAGACTCCAGCTTCAGTGATTTTTAAAAATATTTTTTTCATTTCGTTCCAGTCATTGGCAGCAGAGAACTGGAAGGAAAGGCGTCCAAAGGAAGTGTTGCCTTTGGGGATGACCAGTGAATATACAGTTGAAGTCGGAAGTTTACATACACCTTAGCCAAATACATTTAAACTCAGTTTTTCATAATTCCTGATACTTAATCCAAGTAAAAATTCCCTGTTTTAGGTCAGTTAGGATCACCACTTTATTTTAAGAATGTGAAATATCAGAATAATAGTAGAGACAATGATTTATTTAAGCTTTTATTTATTTCATCACATTCACAGTGGGTGAGAAGTTTACATACACTCAATTAGTATGTGGTAGCATTGCCTTTAAATTGTTTAACTTGGGTTAAACGTTTCGGGTAGCCTTCCA
Organism: Salvelinus alpinus; assembly: GCF_045679555.1. Classification (NCBI taxonomy): domain Eukaryota; kingdom Metazoa; phylum Chordata; class Actinopteri; order Salmoniformes; family Salmonidae; genus Salvelinus; species Salvelinus alpinus. The sequence goes on from NC_092093.1 coordinate 41,885,146, forward strand.
CAAGCTTCCCGCAATAAGTTGGGTGAATTTTGGCCCATTCCTCCTGACAAAGCTTGTGTAACTGAGTCAGGTTTGTTGGCCTCCTTGCTCGCACATGCTTTTTCAGTTCTGCCCACAAATGTTCTATAAGATTGAGGTTCGGGCTTTGTGAGGCCACTCCAATACCTTGACTTTGTTGTTCTTAAGCAAATTTGCTACAACTTTGGAAGTATGCTTGGGTCATTGTCCATTTGGAAAACCCATTTGTGACCAAGACTTTACTTCCTGACTGATGTTTTGAGATGTTGCTTCAATATATTCACATAATTTTCCATCCTCATGGATGCCATCTATTTTGTGAAGTGCACCAGTCCCTCCTGCAGCAAAGCACCCTCACAACATGATGCTGCCACCCCCGTGCTTCACGGTTGGGATGGTGTTCTTCAGCGTGCAAGCCTCCCCCTTTTTCCTCCAAACATAACAATGGTCATTATGGCAAAACAGTTCTATATTTGGTTCATCAGACCAGAGTACATTTCTCCAAAAAGTATGATCTTTGTGCCCATGTGCAGTTGCAAACCGTAGTCTGGCTTTTTATGGCGGTTCTGGAGCAGTGGCTTCTTCCTTGCTGAGCGGCCTTTCAGGTTATGTCGATTATATGACTCGTTTTACTGTGGATATAGATACTTTTGTACCTGTTTCCTCCAGCATCTTCACAAGGTCCTTTTGCTGTTGTCCTGTGATTTATTTGACCTTTTCACACCAAAGTACGTTCATCTCTAGGAGAGAGAACACGTCTCCTTCCTGAGAGGAATGATGGCTGCATGGTCCCATGGTGTTTATACTTGCTTACTATTGTTTGTAAAGATGAACGTGGTACCTTCAGGCATTTGGAAATTGCTCAAAAGGATGAACCAGACTTGTGGAGGTCCACAATTTTTTTCTGAGGTCTTGGCTGATTTCTTTTGATTTTCCCATGATGTCAAGCAAAGAGGCACTGAGTTTGAAGGTAGGCCTTGAAATACATCCACAGGTACACCTCCAATTGACTCAAATGATGTCAATTAGCCTATCAGAAGCTTCTAAAGCCATGACATCATTTTCTGGAATTTTCCAAGCTGTTTAACGGGATAGGGGGCGGTGTTTCCACTTTGAACAAATTGCGTGCCCAAACGAAATTTCCTCCTACTCTGTCCCAGAAGGTAATACATGCATATTATTTACTATTGTATAGAAAACACTCTGAAGTTTCTAAAACTGTTTGAATTATTTCTGTAAGTATAACAGAACTCATTTGGCAGACAAAAACCTGAGAAGAGGTCAAAACAGGAAATGAGAACTCGATTTTCAAAACTGTGTCAAATGACACTCCTTCTAGATATGACTGAACAAACACTGCCTAGGGCTTCCACTAGATGTCACCGTCTTTAGATTTTAGTCTTATGATTCTACTATAAAGGAGGGGCTCATAGGAGCTGTTTTAGTGAGTGGTCGTCAGAAATTTCAGTCTGGTTTTGCGCGCAAGGGAGAGAGAGGGCTCTCGTTCCAATGCTCTTTCTTCAGACAATGAAATTCTCCGGTTGGATCCTTATTGATGATTAATGTAAAACACATACTAAATATGGATTGCAAACATCATTTGACCTGTTTCTACGACCTGTAACGGAACTTTTTCAGTTTTTGTCTGGAGGGATTGTTCGTGCGTCATGAAAATGGATTCCTGGGCTGAACATGCTAACAACAAGTGGCTAAATGATGGGCTTTATGGAACTTTTCAGTCGTTTATTGTCGATCTGGGAATCCTGGGAGTGCCTTCTGATGAAGTTATTCGAAGGTAAGTGCATATTTATAGTGTTTTTGTAGCTTTTGTTGACGCCAAAATGGCGACTATTTCTTTGGCTGGATTTTGCTCTAAACGCCGTTCTCAGATTAATCTTTTTCCGTAAAGTTTATTTTGAAATCTGACACAGCGGTTGCATAGAGGATAAGTTTATCTTTAATTATGTGAATAACACTTGCATCTTTTATCAATGTTTATTATGAGTATTTCTGCAAAATCACCAGATGTTTTGGAATCAAAACATTACTGCACGTAACGCGCCAATGTAAACTGAGATTTTTTTTATATATATATATGCACATTATCGAACAAAACATAAATGTATTGTGTAACATGATGTTATATGACTCATCTGATGAAGAATTTCAAAGGTTAGTGATTAATTCTATCTCTATTTGGGGGTTTTGTGAAGGCTACCTGTGCTGTGAAAGAAATGTCTGTGCTTTTTTGTATTTGGTGGTGAGCTAACATAAATATACGTGGTGTTTTCGCTGTAAAACATTTTAAAAATCGGACATGTTGGCTGGATTCACAAGATGTTCACAAGAATTTCTCACGCTGCCTTTTCAGTGGAATGTGGGGGGGGTTCCGCTAGCGGAACGTGTGTCCTAGACAGGTTAAAGGCACAGTCAACTTAATGTATGTAAACTTCTGACCCACTGGAATTGTGATAAAGTGAAATAATCTGTCTGTAAACAATTGTAACCGACTTGCCAAAACTATAGATTGTTATCAATACATAATCTTTCCGCCATCATTTCCTTTGACCGAAAAGAGCTTCTGGAATCAAACGGTGATCACTAACCTCGGTGGCAATGGACATACTGCTCATTTCGGACCAGGCCCAAATCCAGACACTGAAAAAAGTAAGAGATGGTATTATAAACCGCCTCTACCCTCCGTTCTATTAGCGAACATGTAATCACTGGAGAATAAACTGGACAAGCTCCGTTCGAGACAATCCTATTAATGTGATCTGAAGAACTGCAATATCCTATCTTTCTCTGAGTCGTAGCGGAACAAGGACATCGATAATATAAATCTAGCTGTTTTTTCTATATATCGGCAGGACAGAACGGCAGCTTCGGGTAAACTCAAGGGGGGTGGTGTTTGTCTCTTTGTTAACAACAGCTGGTGCGCAATCTCTAATATTAAAGAAGTCTCAAGGTTTTGCTCGCCTGATTTAGAATACCTCATGATAAGCTGTATACCATAACTTTCTTGATAAATAGTTTCATCTATATTTTTCATAGCTGTCTATTTACCACCACAAACCAATACTGGCACTAAGATGGCATTCAATGACCCATATAGGGCGATAAGCAAACAAGAAAATGCTTACCCAGAGGTGGCACTCCCGAGGAACTCGCAGAGGAACCTCCCGCACCTCAGAATCCTGGAGCGGACCAACCACCACCGGCCTGAGAGACACATGGAACGAGGGGTTAATACGGTAATCGGGGGAAGCTGTAACCTGTAGCATACCTCGTTCAGTCTCCTCAGGATATTGAATCGCCCCACAAACCGCAGACCCAGTTTCCGGCAGGGCAGGCAGAGGGGCAGGTTTCAGGTCGAGACCCAGACCCGGTGCGAATACCGGGGCCTCACTGCGGTGAGGGTCTGCGCCGGATTTCTGGCGCAGCACGGCCCGCTGAAGGTGAACATGAGCGGCGTCCCATGTCTCCTCCGCGTACCTGAACCAGTCATTCACCGCAGGAGCTTCGATCTGGCTCTGATGCGAAGGCGCCAGAACCGGCTGGTACCCCAGTAGGCACTGGAAGGGGGAGAGGTTAGTGGAGGAGTGGCGGAGCGAGTTCTGGGCCATCTCTGCCCAGGGCACGAGCGCCGCCCACTCCCCAGGCCGGTCCTGGCAATAAGACCTCAGAAACCTACCCACATCCTGGTTCACTCTCTCCACCTGCCCGTTACTCTCGGGATGAAAACCCGAGGTTAGGCTGACCGAGACCCCCAGACGTTCCAGGAACGCCCTCCAGACCCTCGATGTGAACTGGGGACCCCGATCAGACACTATGTCCTCGGGCACCACGTTGTGCCGGAAGACGTGTGTAAACAAGGCCTCCGCAGTCTGAGGGGAGACCGGGTAAAGGGAGGAGACGACAGGACTTAGAAAAACGATCCACAATGACCAGGATCGTGGTGTTACTCTGTGAGGGTGGAAGACCGGTCAGGAAATCTACCGACAGGTGCGACCACGGCCGTTGTGGAACGGGTAAGGGTTGTAACTTACCTCTGGGCAGGTGCCTAGGAGCCTTGCACTGGGCGCACACCGAGCAGGAGGAAACATAAACCCTCACGTCCTTAGCCAAAGTGGGCCACCAGTACTTCCCACTAAGACCGTGCACCGTCCGACTGATACCAGGATGGCCAGAGGAGGGTGACGTGTGGGCCCAATAGATCAGCTGGTCGCCGACAGCAGACGGAATGTACAGACGCCCAGCTGGACACTGGAGGGGAGCGGGCTCTGTACTTAACGCCTGCTCAATGTCCGCGTCCAGATCCCACACGACCGGCGCTACCAGGCAGGAGGCCGGGAGTATGGGAGTATGATCCATGAGACGCTCCTCTGTGTCATACAGCCGGGACAGTGCATCTGCCTTCACATTTTGGGAACATGGTCTGTAGGACAGGGTAAACACAAAACGGGTAAAAAACATGGCCCACCTTGCCTGACGAGGATTCAGTCTCCTCGCTGCCCGGATGTACTCCAGGTTGCGGTGGTCAGTGCAGATGAGAAAAGGGTGTTTAGCCCCCTCAAGCCAATGTCTCCATGCCTTCAAGGCTTTCACCACAGCCAACAACTCCCGGTCCCCCACATCATAGTTCCGCTTCGCCGGGCTGAGCTTCTTCGAGGAGAGAGCACAGGGTGGAGCTTCGGTGGCGTGCCCGAGCGCTGAGAGTGCACGGCTCCTATCCCAGCCTCGGACGCGTCCACCTCCACTATGAACGCCAAAGAAGGATCTGGATGGGCCAGCACGGGAGCTGAGGTAAACAGAGCTCTTAGGTGACCAAAATCCCTGTCCATCTCAGCCGACCACTGCAAACGTACAGGACCCCCCTTCAGCAGTGAGGTAATGGGAGCCGCCACCATGCCAAAACCCCGGATAAACCTCCGGTAGTAATTGGCAAACCTTAAAAACCGCTGCACGTCCTTTACCATGATGGGAGTCGGCCAATTACGCGCGGCTGAAATGCGGTCACTCTCCATCTCCACCCCTGAGGTGGAAATGCGGTACCCTAGGAAGGAGACGGCCTGCTGGAAGAACAGGCATTTCTCAGCCTTGACGTACAGGTCATGCTCCAACAATCGTCCAAGGACCCTGCGCACCAGGGACACATGCTCGGCGCGTGTAGCGGAGAATATCAGAATGTCATCAATATACACCACTACACCCTGCCAGTGCAGGTCCCTGAAAATATCGTCTACAAAGGCTTGGAAAACTAATGGAGCATTCATCAACCGGTACGGCATGACGAGGTACTCATAATGTCCTGAGGTGGTACTGAACGCCGTCTTCCACTCGTCTCCCTCCCGGATACGCACCAGGTTGTACGCGCTCTTGACATCTAGTTTCGTGAAGAAGCGCGCCCAGTGCATTGACTCAATCGCCATGGCGATGAGAAGTAGCAGGTAACTGTACCTCACCGTGATTTGATTTAGACCTTGATAGTCAATACACGGGCGCAGACCTCCCTCCTTCTTCACAAAAAATAAACTAGAGGAAGCGGGTGAAGTGGAGGACCGAATGTACCCCTGACGCAGGGATTTGGATACATATGTCTCCATAGCCGCCGTCTCCGCTTGTGACAGGGGATACACGTGACTCCTGGGAAGTGCAGCGTCTAACAGGAGATTTATTTCACAATCCCCCTGTCGATGGGGTGGTAATTGAGTCGGCATATTCAGGGGGAATGTGCACGGTGGAGATCTGATCTGTTCTTTCCACCGTAGTAGCACCAACGGAAACCCCTAAACACCTCCCCGAGCACTCTCGTGACCACCCCGTGAGAGCTCTCCGTTGCCACGAAACAGTGGGATCATGACAGACTAACCAGGGTAGGCCTAGCACCACGGGAAATGCAGGAGAATCAATAAGGAAGAGACTGATTCTCTCCTTATGACCCTCCTGCATCACCATGCCCATGGGCGCGGTGACCTCCCTAATCAACCCGGACCCTAATGGTCGAATGTCTAGGGCGTGAACTGGGAAGGGCATATCCACTGGAACAATGGGGATCCCTAATCTATGGGCAAATGATCTGTCAATGAAATTCCCAGCTGCACCTGAATCGACGAACGCCTTATGCTGGGAATGCGGGGAAAACTCAGGAACATGTGGGCAACAGAGAGCTCTGGGTGAGCATGGTGCCCTTGCAAAAAAGGGCACCGATTGGTAAATGGGTAAAATAACATAATAAGATATTGAATATCCCTTTGATGATGGTGAAGGTATTAATTACACTTTGTATGGTGTGTCAATACACCCAGCTACTACAAAGATACAGGTGTCCTTCATAACTCAGTTGCCGGGGAGGAAGGGAACCGCTCAGGGATTTCACTATGAGGTCAATGGTGACTTTTAAAACAGTTACAGAGTTTAATGGCTGTGATAGGAGAAAACTGAGGATGGATCAACGACATTGTATTTACTCCATAACGCTAAAATAAATGACAGAGTGAAAACAAGGAAGCCTGTACAGAATAAAAATATTCCCAAACATGTATCCTGTTTACAATATGGCACTAAAGTAAAACTGCAAAATATGTGGCAAAGAAATTAACTTTATGTCCTGAACACAAAGCATTAAGTTTCGGGCAAATCCAACACAACATATAACTGAGTACCACTCTTCATATTTTCAAGCATGGTGGTGGCTGCATCATGTTATGGGTATGCTTTTCATCTGCAAGGACTATAGTGTTTGTTAGGATAAAAATAAACAGAATAGAACAAAGCACAGGCAAAATACCTAGAGGAAAACCTGTTTCATTCTGCTTTCCAACAGACACTGGGAGACAAATTCACATTTAAGCACGACAATAACCTAAATAACCTTTGATAGACCCAGTAGTCTATCAAAGTAATCAGACCAATTCTTCTACTACATTTAACTGTGACTATATGTAACTCCTTAGCTTTAAAGAGTAAAGTAACACTTTTAAATCTTCTACCACTACCACTAATTTTTTTAAAGAGTTAAAGCAAGTCACACCAATTTTACTTCACGTACAATTACTATCTAGTTCTTTTAAAAGTTCTCCAAGCACGGTGAAGTTGGTTGATGATCATTGCTAGACAGTCATTTTCAAGTATATCCACAGATTTAAGTCAAAACTGTAATTAGGCCACTCAGGGACATTCAGTGTCGTCTTGGTCAGCAACTTCAGGGTATATTTGGCCATGTATTTTAGGTTACTATCCTGCTGAAAGGTACTTTGTCTCCCAGTGTCTTTTGGAAAGCAGATTGAAACTGAATTTTCCCTGAACTTAGCTCTATTCTGTTAATTTTTATCATAGAAAAATGCTCTAGCCCTTGCCGATGACAATCATATCCATAACATGATCCAGCCACCACAATGCTTTAAAATATGAGGAGTGGTACTCCGTGATGTGTTCAGGACATGAAGTTAATTTCTTTGCCTCATTTCTTTTGCCTTTTAACCAACAGGATGCATGTTTTGGAATATTTTTCTTCTGTACAGCCTTCCTTCTTTTCACTCTGTCAAGCAGGTTAGTATTGTGGAATAACTACAATATTGTTGATCCATCTTCAGTTTTCTTCTATCACAGCCAACGAACTCTATAATATGTGTTTGAATTCACTGCTTGACTGCGGGACGTTACAGATAATTGTATGTGTCGGGTACAGAGATGAAGTAGTCTTGTTAAACACTATTATTGCACACAGAGTTAGGTCTATGCAACTTATTATGTGACTTGTTGTGCACAATTTATTTTGGCTTGCCATAACATACTGCAGGGGTTGAATACTTATTGACTCAAGACATTTCAGCTTCTGATTTGTAATTAATTAGTAAAAATTTAGAAAAACATTATTTAACTTTGACATTATGGGGTATTGTGAGTAGGTTTTGGGGTATTGTGTGTAGGCCAGTGACCAAAAAAATCTAAATTTAATACATTTTATGTAGGCCAGTGACAAAAATGATGTATTACCTCTTGATGCAGAAAAATATTTTGATAGACTAGAATGGTCATATCTCTGGTCTGTCTTGGAACATATGGGAATTGGCTACAAATTCATTAACATGATTAAAATGCTATATGCCAATCCCTCAGAAATAACAGGCAATATCTGCTCTGCTCCATTCGGAAGCACTAGAAGCAACAGACAAGGCGTTCTAATTTCACCTTGGCTATTCTCATTATCCATGCAACCCTTGAAATGTTGCAATATGCCTGGCTGGGCGTCTGTACTTTTCACTCAAAGTCACAATTCAACAATCATCTATTTGGTATTTTCTGGCCAAACTGTGCATGCTGCCTTTCCTTCCGACTGTAGGCAATGAGATTTAAAAAAGGTCACAACTTTTTTTTAAGAAGCTCTTGATCCTGTGGACAAATCAAGCTTTAGAAGTCTATTTTGAATGATTCAATTTTTTTCTGTATAGACAAGAGTAGGCTAATTAGGCTATATAACTTTGGCAATTTGATTCAATTTACTTAGGAAATCTTAGCTTCCCCTAGTCTTATGGACGTGCCGCCTACGCTCTTTTCACAAAATCGTCATGCATCAACATATTTTGATGGGGTTTTAAATCGGTGATTTCCCGGCCATCCTCAAGCACTGTTGCACCTACAACACTAATCAAGAGAGTACTATTGGAGTTCCACCCAAGCAAGGCATTTGATTGGTTCGATGTGTTGCGAGGCGTCACTGATTTACACCGGTTCTCCGCCCCAATTTAGCTATTTTTCTGCCATGAACTTTCCCAGGATTCTCGTTTCAAGGAAGCCTGGTTCTCAACGATTCTACTGGCATCCTAACTTTGAATCAATGTACTTCAAGGGTATTGGATTTGAGGAGGTTGGCAAAAAGTGAGGGAAGGATGGAGGAGGGGGGGGGTCAAATCATGGAACTTGAATACCCTGTCTGGTCTAGAAATGTATTTGACAATGACCAATGCACCGGTGGATTGTATCCGCACCCACAACTCCACCAATTACCGAAATCAATGCTTCGACTGAGTTAGTGCCGTCCGCACTGGTTACCATCCGTAGGCTTCCCGAGATGCAGTCACTCAACCATTTATTAAAATCAAGGCAGGCATGTCTCAATACCATTACCCCTGCAGAAAGACAAAGAAATTATCACCCCAATGTAATTTCATGGCAATTAACCTTAGGTGTAATCCAGCAAGCTTGCTGATTGCTGTCCAAAAAACTTTAACGCAATCCACCCAGCAAGGTTTGTATCATTATAATCAAATGCCTTGCTTGGGCGGAACTCCAATAGTACTCTCTTGATTAGTGTTGTAGGTGCAACAGTGCTTGAGGATGGCCGGGAAATCACCGATGTTTCAGTCTGGTTTTAGACCCCATCATAGCACTGAGACTGCACTTGTGAAGGTGGTAAATTACCTTTTAATGGCGTCAGACCGAGGCTCTGCATCTGTCCTCATGCTCCTAGACCTTAGTGCTGCTTTTGATACCATCGATCACCACATTCTTCTGGGAGAGATTGGAAACCCAAATTGGTCTACACTGACAAGTTCTGGCCTGGTTTAGATCGTATCTGTCGGAAACATATCAGTTTGTCTCTGTGAATGGTTTGCTCTCTGACAAATCAACTGTACATTTCGGTGTTCCTCAAGGTTCCGTTTTAGGACCACTATTGTTTTCACTATATATTTTACCTCTTGGGGATGTCATTCGAAAACATAATGTTACATACTTTCACTGCTATGCGGATGACACACAGCTGTACATTTCAATGAAACATGGTGAATCCCTAAAATTGCCCTTGCTAGAAGCCTGTGTTTCATACATAAGGAAGTGGATGGCTGCAAACTTTCTACTTTTAAACTCGGACGAAAAAGAGATGCTTGTTCTAGGTCCGAAGAAACAAATAAATCTTCTGTTGAATCTGACAATAAATCTTGATGGTTGTAAAGTCGTCTCAAATAAAACTGTGAAGGACCTCGGCGTTACTCTGGACCATGATCTCTCTTTTGACAAACATATCAAGACTGTTTCAAGGACAGCTTTTTTCCATCTATGTAACATTGCAAAAATCAGAAATGTCTGTCCAAAAATGATGCAGAAAAATTAATCCATGCTTTTGTTACTTCTAGGTTAGACTACTGCAATGCTCTCGTCACGATCATTACAAGGAGTGGACCAAGCTGCAGCGTGGTATGTTTCCATCCTTTAATTTTGGAAATGAAAACTTCAAAGAGCAAAACAACAAAACGAACAAACGAAACGTGAAGCTACAAATAATGCTCACAGGCAACTATACATAGACAAGATCCCACGAAACACAAAGGGGAAATGGCTGCCTAAATATGATCCCCAATCAGAGACAACGATAAACAGCTGCCTCTGATTGGGAACCATAACAGGCCAACATAGACATATAAACCCCTAGATGACCCACCCTAGTCACACCCCGACCTAACCAACATAGAGAATAACAAGCTCTCTATGGTCAGGGCGTGACAGCTCTACTTTCCGGCTACCCGGATAAAGCACTAAATAAACTTCAGTTAGTGCTAAATACGGCTGCTAGAATCCTGACTAGAACCCCAAAATTTGATCATATTACTCCAGTGCTAGCCTACCTACACTGGCTTCCTGTTAAGGCAAGGGCTGATTTCAAGGTTGTACTGCTAACCTACAAAGCATTACATGGGCTTGCTCCTACCTATCTTTAAGATTTGGTCCTGCCGTACATACCTACACGTACGCTACGGTCACAAGACACAGGCCTCCAAATTGTCCCTAGAATTTCTAAGCAAACAGCTGGAGGCAGGGCTTTCTCCTATAGAGCTCCATTTTTATGGAATGGTCTGCCTACCCATGTGAGAGACGCAGACTCAGTCTCAACCTTTAAGTTTTTCCTGAAGACTCATCTCTTCAGTGGGTCCTATGATTGAGTGTAGTCTTGCCCAGGAGTGTGAAGGTGAATGGAAAGGCTCTGGAGCAACGAACCGCCCTTGCGGTCTCTGACTGGCCAGTTCCCCTCTCTCCACTGGGATTCTCTGCCTCTAACCCTATTACAGGTGCTGAGTCACTGGCTTACCGGTGCTCTTCCATGCCGTCCCTGGGAGGGGTGCGTCACTTGAGTGGGTTGAGTCACTGACGTGGTCTTCCTGTCTGGGTTGGCGCGCCCCCTTGGATTGTGCCGTGGCGGAGATCTTTGTGGGCTATACTCGGCCTTGTCTCAGGATGGTAAGTTGGTGGTTGAAGATATCCCTGTAGTGATGTGGAGGCTGTGCTTTGGTAAAGTGGGTGGGGTTATATCCTGCCTGTTTGGCCCTGTGTGAATTTAAGTATGCTCTCTCTAATTCTCTCTTTCTTTCTCTCTCTCTCTCGGAGGACCTGAGACCTAGGACCATGCCTCAGGACTATCTGGCATGATGACTCCTTGCTGTCTCCAGTCCACCTGGTCGTGCTGGTGCTCCAGCTTCAACTGTTCTGCCTGCAGCTATGGAACCCTGACCTGTTCACCGGACGTGCTACCTGTCCCAGACCTGCTGTTTTCAACGCTCTAGAGACAGCAGGAGCGGTAGAGATACTCTCAATGATCGGCTATGAAAAGCCAACTGACACTTACTCCTGAGGTGCTGACTTGTTGCACCCTCGACAACTACTGTGATTATTATTAGTTGACCATTCTGGTCATTTATGAACATTTGAATGTCTTGGCCATATTCTGTTATAATCTCCACCCAGCACAGCCAGAAGAGGACTTGCCACCCCTCATAGCCTGGTTCCACTCTAGGTTTCTTCTTAGGTTTGGCCTTTCTAGGGAGTTTTTCCTAGCCACCGTGCTTCTACACCTGAATTGCTTGCTGTTTGGGGTTTTAGGCTGGGTTTCTGTACAGCACTTTGAGATATCAGCTGATGTAAGAAGGGCTATATAAATACATTTGATCTGATTTGATTATTATTAGCAGTGTACAGTGACTTACATTCCACACAAAAGCTTTGTCTGACTCAACAGCTGTCGAAGAAGAGAGATTCACATAAGCGATGGTGGCTGAGGGAGATGAGGAAATGAGGAGGAGGAGGACGAGGAGGCAAGGAAGGTTCAGTTTGAAAGTCACTGATCCATCAGAGAGACACGACAGGCCGGTAATGGACGAGTCTCAGGCGAAGCTAAGCAAAACTCAAAATTAGGGTATGAAGAAACAAACACACACAGAGAAACATAATAATAAAAATAATAATATAACGCTTTTCATTACAAAGATAATCTGAAAGATGTTCTAAACAAAAAAACTAAACAAGTGCAGGGTTGTGATGGTCTTCTTCAGCTGGTAGGGTGTTGAGGCAGTACAGAAAGGCAGTAGCGGAGGGAGCGTTGTTGGTACAGGGAGGGAAAAGTGTCAGTTCGATAGACAGACCAGGGGCTCTTCATGGGCACCTTGCCATATACTCCTCTGTAGGTAGGCTGGGTCATCAACTACCAAAAGTGTAGCACCCACCTGGTTGATGCTCCGGCGGCTGTAGGCTAAGATATTTTAGCTCAGTAACACGGTTAAGTATTCAAAAACAAACAGTTGATACAAAAAATGCAAATAAAAACGTTTTAAACAATAACACTTTTACTAATGTACAGGAGCTTTCTGCCTAGGCTTCCTCACGGCGCAATGTAAACCACCATGGATGTTTACACTGGAGGTAATAAGGAGATCACAGCTGATTTTATATGTTTTATACATGATGCTACCAGGGACTAAAATAGAATAAGTCAGTCATGGATGAGTGTGTGTGTGTGAATATGTGTTTCTGGTGAGGGCAGGGCCGGACTACTGCGTTACCACATTTGTGGCCGACCTCCGGGGCCCCAATTTTAGGATAAAAATATATGAAAATCAGCTAACTTACTGCATTTCAACACATTTTGCCATGGGGCAGAGAGAAAAAAGTGCAGTTTAATAACAGATTTTGTCATGCGGAAATAGAGGGAAAAGAAAATATTGCAGTTTTAAAGCTAATCTCCTGCAATTCTAGTATTTTTGCCATGGGGCAGATATTTATATTGCTGTTTTATATCTCATCTCATGCTTTTGTTCACATTTTGCCATGAGACAGAGAAAATGTTGCAGTTTTAAAGCTAATTTCCTGCTATTCTACACATTTTGCTGTCATATGCGATCTGGGGGCCCTGCTTGCCCATTCGGTAATCCGGCTCTGGGTGAGGGGTGCATAAATCTCCGTCACTCAGTCAGTTCATTCTTAGGTGTGTGTCAATTATGCTGTAGGTCCCGATTCAGGTCTGCTGAATGCTTTCTGTATTATTCAGAGTTATTTGTTTTAATAACTCTTAATTTTAACAGGGTTACTGCCTTACTCAAAGTACACACAAACAAAAATAAAGAAAATAAATCCTTTCCGCTCGGATAATCATCATCACCCCCAACGTTATTCAATCAGCAGGTGATGTGGCTGTGCAAGATTTCAAGAAACTCTATCCCCCCAAAACACCAGTCCAGCCAGACTCCATTCTATAAAAGACATGTCAGAAACACGATCCTCCGTTGCCGGCCCTGTTAAAGAAAAGCTTCCCTAACCAAGCACTCTCTGTGTCATCTCATCTAAGACTTAAGACTTGAAAGATGAAACGGTACAATATGCTCGGAGTGTGTGCGCTTGTTTTTGGAAGGGGAGTGTGTGTCTCTGTGTGTGTGTGTGTGTGTGTGTGTGTGTGTGTGTGTGTGTGTGTGTGTGTGTGTGTGTGTGTGTGTGTGTGTGTGTGTGTGTGTGTGTGTGTGTGTGTGTGTGTGTGTGTGCAGGTACAATAGGCTCGGGACAGTTTGGCTTCAATAGAACAGCACAAGTTTGGAGAGAAGAATAGAATAATAGCTTGTAAATCATGAGACGAATGAGTATAAAAGGGAGTGAAGCGGCGGGAGACGGACATCACCTGTTGATAGGTAACGCAATCGCTTAATGATTCTTCAGGCATTGAATTGTGTGTGTGTGTGTGTCTGTGTGGACAGACGCACACCTGTGGCTGTGGCTCGAGATCTCGCTTTATGTCCCACTGCAATGAATCTGAGAGATCTCTTGCACTCTAAACATATACCAATTGAACCATCCGCCCACACACTCCACCGCTGTAACGAAGACGCTGTGAATCGAGAAGCAGGTGCAGGTGAAACGTTTAATAAAACAACAAACATGGAACGAGATAACATAACAATAGCGTCTTTGCATAAACACAGGATCAACACTGACTGGGGAAGGAACCTAAGGGAGTGCCAGATATAGGGAAGGTTATAAGTGAGGTAATGGAGTCCAGGTGTGCCTCGTGATGAAGTGCAGGTGCTCGTAAAGATTGAAGCCAGGTGTGCGTAATGATGGATCGCAGAACCGGTGGTTAGTATACCTCTGGGCCATACCCCTCCCAGTCCACCAGGTACTGGATCCGACCCTCACGACGTCGGGAGTCCAGTTGGGATGTGACGGCATAGACTGGACTTTCCTTGATGTCCGGGGGGGTGGAGGGGTGTCGTGGTGTACAGCATCAGCTAGGGGACCATGAACCACCGGCCTGAGAAGGGAGACTTGAAAAGAAGGTGAGATACGGTCGTCACTGGGAAGCTGTAACCTATATGTCACCTCGTTGTCCCTCCGGAGAACCTTGAACGGACCCACAAATCGGGGGCTCAGCTCTCTGCAGGGTGGGAGGAGTGGGAGGTTCCTGGTAGAAAGCCAGACACGATCCCCAGGGTGGAACACAGGGTCGCACAGCGGTGGCGGTCTGCCTGCTCCTTTTGACGGTAGACGGCTCGCTGGAGTCTCACGTGAGCATTGCTCCACACGTCTTCTGCATGCTGGAACCACTCAACCACAGGAGCTTTGGTCTGGACCGGGCTCCACGGAGTTTCTCCGTAAAGGCTCTCCATACCCGTGATGTGAATTGGGGGCCACGGTTGGAGGCGACGTCCTCCGGAAGGCCATAATGCCGGAAGACCTGCTGGAATGGTGCCTGGAGAGCAGTATGGAGACCAGACAGAGGGATTAAAATGACAGGATTTTGAAAATCTATCCACAACCACCAAAATGGTGGTAAAACCATCAGAGGAGGGGAGTTCATAACAAAGTCAATGGATAGATGGGACCAGGGATGCTGAGGCATGGGAAGGGGAAGGAGTTCCCCTACTGGAGCGTTCCTGGGAGGATTTCGTTTGGGCACATACGGAACAGGAGTTGATGTAGCGAGTGTCATCCTGTTCCAAGGTAGGCCAACAGTATTTCTCAGAGATGGATTGGGTAGTGCAAGAACACCTGGATTTCCAGCGATGACAGCTGTCTGTGCCCAGGTCAGTAGCTGGTCCCTTATCACCGTAGGAACGTAGATGTGCTTGGGAGGACAGTTAGTGGGTGTGGGCTCCATCTCCAGAGCCTGGCAAATGTCCACATTTATGTCCCAGACCACAGGGGCCACGACTCGGGAGGATGGGATGATAAGTGCATTCTGGACAGGACCCACTCCCTAATCGTAGAGTCGGAACAGGGAATGGGCCTTGGTGTTCTTTGAACCTGTGTGATAGGTCAGCGTGAAGTCAAACCTCTTAAAGAAAAGGGCCCACCTTGCTTGGATTCAGCCTCCTCGCTGTCTGTATGTACTCCAGGTTCCGATGACAAATGGTTCCTTGGCTCCCTCCAGTCAGTGTCTCCACTCCTCTAATGCCAACTTCACCGCCAGGAGCTCACAATCACCGACGCCATAATTCCTCTCTGCAAGGGACAGTTTCTTAGAGTAATATGCACACGGATACAATTTCTCTGGGTTACCCTGTCGTTGAGATGTAACTGCCACCACGTCCACCACTGAAGCGTCCACCTCCACCACAAACGAGATCGTGGGATCTGGATGTTTGAGCAATGGGGTGGAGGTGAAATGTCCCTTGAGTAGACAGAAGGCCTCATCACCACCAACCTACGTGGACCACACTTAAGGAGAGAGGTGAGAGGAGCTGCGAAGGAGCTGAAGTTCCTGATGAAACGGCGGTAGAAGTTGGCAAAATCCCAAAATCATTGTAACCCCTTTATGGTGGTTGGGACTGGCCATGATCTGACCGCATCTACCTTCTTGTCGCCCATCCTCACTCTATACGGGCTGATTTGGATATGCCGATTTGGCTCTCGCCTTCTGTGAGAGGAAGGCGACTCAATTACCACCCCATCGACAGGGGGATTGTGCGATAAATCTCCTGTTAGACGCCGCACTTCCCAGGAGTCACGTGTATCCCCTGTCACAAGCGGAGACGGCGGCTATGGAGACATATGTATCCGAATCCCTGCGTCAGGGGTACATTCGGTCCTCCACTTCACCCGCTTCCTCTAGTTTCGTTTTTGTGAAGAAGAAGGAGGGAGGTCTGCGCCAGTGTATTGACTATCGAGGTCTAAATCAAATCACGGTGAGGTACAGTTACCCGCTACTTCTCATCGCCATGGCGATTGAGTCAATGCACTGGGAGCGCTTCTTCACGAAACTAGATGTCAGGAGCGCGTACAACCTGGTGCGTATCCGGGAGGGAGACGAGTGGAAGACGGCGTTCAGTACCACCTCAGAACATTATGAGTACCTCGTCATGCCGTACTGGTTGATGAATGCTCCATTAGTTTTCCAAGCCTTTGTAGACGATATTTTCAGGGACCTGCACTGGCAGGGTGTAGTGGTGTATATTGATGACATTCTGATATTCTCCGCTACACGCGCCGAGCATGTGTCCCTGGTGCGCAGGGTCCTTGGACGATTGTTGGAGCATGACCTGTACGTCAAGGCTGAGAAATGCCTGTTCTTCCAGCAGGCCGTCTCCTTCCTAGGGTACCGCATTTCCACCTCAGGGGTGGAGATGGAGAGTGACCGCATTTCAGCCGCGCGTAATTGGCCGACTCCCATCATGGTAAAGGACGTACAGCGGTTTTTAAGGTTTGCCAATTACTACCGGAGGTTTATCCGGGGTTTTGGCATGGTGGCGGCTCCCATTACCTCACTGCTGAAGGGGGGTCCTGTACGTTTGCAGTGGTCGGCTGAGATGGACAGGGATTTTGGTCACCTAAGGGCTCTGTTTACCTCAGCTCCCGTGCTGGCCCATCCGGATCCTTCTTTGGCGTTCATAGTGGAGGTGGACGCGTCCGAGGCTGGGATAGGAGCCGTGCTCTCTCAGCGCTCGGGTACGCCACCGAAGCTCCACCCTGTGCTCTCTCCTCGAAGAAGCTCAGCCCGGCGAAGCGGAACTATGATGTGGGGGACCGGGAGTTGTTGGCTGTGGTGAAAGCCTTGAAGGCATGGAGACATTGGCTTGAGGGGGCTAAACACCCTTTTCTCATCTGCACTGACCACCGCAACCTGGAGTACATCCGGGCAGCGAGGAGACTGAATCCTCGTCAGGCAAGGTGGGCCATGTTTTTTACCCGTTTTGTGTTTACCCTGTCCTACAGACCATGTTCCCAAAATGTGAAGGCAGATGCACTGTCCCGGGTGTATGACACAGAGGAGCGGCTCATGGATCATACTCCCATACTCCCGGCCTCCTGCCTGGTAGCGCCGGTCGTGTGGGATCTGGACGCGGACATTGAGCAGGCGTTAAGTACAGAGCCCGCTCCCCTCCAGTGTCCAGCTGGGCGTCTGTACATTCAGTCTGCTGTCGGCGACCAGCTGATCTATTGGGCCCACACGTCACCCTCCTCTGGCCATCCTGGTATCAGTCGGACGGTGCACGGTCTTAGTGGGAAGTACTGGTGGCCCACTTTGGCTAAGGACGTGAGGGTTTATGTTTCCTCCTGCTCGGTGTGCGCCCAGTGCAAGGCTCCTAGGCACCTGCGCAGAGGTAAGTTACAACCCTTACCCGTTCCACAACGGCCGTGGTCGCACCTGTCGGTAGATTTCCTGACCGATCTTCCACCCTCACAGAGTAACACCACGATCCTGGTCATTGTGGATCGTTTTTCTAAGTCCTGTCGTCTCCTCCCTTTGCCCGGTCTCCCTACAGACTGCGGAGGCCTTGTTTACACACGTCTTCCGGCACAACTTGGTGCCCGAGGACATAGTGTCTGATCGGGGTCCCCAGTTCACATCGAGGGTCTGGAGGGCGTTCATGGAACGTCTGGGGGTCTCGGTCAGCCTAACCTCGGGTTTTCACCCCGAGAGTAACGGGCAGGTGGAGCGAGTGAACCAGGATGTGGGTAGGTTTCTGAGGTCTTATTGCCAGGACCGGCCTGGGGAGTGGGCGGCGTTCGTGCCCTGGGCAGAGATGGCCCAGAACTCGCTCCGCCACTCCTCCACTAACCTCTCCCCCTTCCAGTGCCTACTGGGGCACCAGCCGGTTCTGGCGCCTTCGCATCAGAGCCAGATCGAAGCTCCTGCGGTGAATGACTGGTTCAGGTGCGCGGAGGAGACATGGGACGCCGCTCATGTTCACCTTCAGTTGGCCGTGCTGCGCCAGAAATCCGGCGCAGACCCTCACCGCAGTGAGGCCCCGGTATTCGCACCGGGTCTGGGTCTCGACCTGAAACCTGCCCCTCTGCCTGCCCTGCCGGAAACTGGGTCTGCGGTTTGTGGGGCCATTCAAAGTCCTGAGGAGACTGAACGAGGTATGCTACAGGTTACAGCTTCCCCCGATTACCGTATTAACCCCTCGTTCCATGTGTCTCTCAGGCCGGTGGTGGTTGGTCCGCTCCAGGAGTCTGAGGTGCGGGAGGTTCCTCTGCTAGGAGTGCCACCTCTGGGTAAGCATTTTCTTGTTTGCTTATCGCCCTATACGGGTCATTGAATGCCATCTTAGTACCAGTACTGGTTTGTGGTGGTAAATAGACAGCTATGAAAAATATAGATGAAGCTATTTATCAAGAAAGTTATGGTATACAGCTTATCATGAGGTATTCTAAATCAGGCGAGCAAAACCTTGAGACGTCTTTAATATTAGAGATTGCGCACCAGCTGTTGTTAACAAAGAGACAAACACCACCCCCCTTGAGTTTACCCGAAGCTGCCGTTCTGTCCTGCCGATATATAGAAAAAACAGCTAGATTTATATTATCGATGTCCTTGTTCCGCTACGACTCAGAGAAAGATAGGATATTGCAGTTCTTCAGATCACATTAATAGGATTGTCTCGAACGGAGCTTGTCCAGTTTATTCTCCAGTGATTACATGTTCGCTAATAGAACGGAGGGTAGAGGCGGTTTATAATACCATCTCTTACTTTTTTCAGTGTCTGGATTTGGGCCTGGTCCGAAATGAGCAGTATGTCCATTGCCACCGAGGTTAGTGATCACCGTTTGATTCCAGAAGCTCTTTTCGGTCAAAGGAAATGATGGCGGAAAGATTATGTACAAAAAAAGTTTAGATCAGTGCAAAAAAAAACACACAAAATGGCACAAATGTTTAGTATCGCTAAAGCAGGTACAGTAGAAGTCGGAAGTTTCCATAAACTTAGGTTGGAGTCATTAAAACTCCTTTTTCAACCACTCCACAAATGTCTTGATAACAATCTATAGTTTTGGCAAGTCGTTTACAATTGTTTACAGACAGATTATTTCACTTTATCATAATTCTAGTGGGTCAGAAGTTTACATACATTAAGTTGACTGTGCCTTTAACCTGACACAAACCCTCAAACGTGTGCCACTTATTGGGGCAGCAGGGTTGCCTAGTGGTTAGAGTGTTGGACTAGTAACTGAAAGGTTGCAAGAGCGAATCCCTGAGCTGACAAGGTAAACATCTGTTGTTCTGCCCCTGAACAAGGCAGTTAACCCACTGTTCCTAGGCCGTCATTGAAAATAAGAATTTGTTCTTAACCGACTTGACTTGTTAGATAAAGGTAAAAAAAATGTGTATGCCACACCCTCTCAGGATCAACTCCTAGCCGTCAAATTCAGCATTTCAGGGGACAAACCCACAGATCCCATATCTGCGGTCATGGGTGCCAAACTCTTCCGTGTGCCTGGCCCCCTGCCTGTTGATGTAAGCCACTGCTGTCCTGTTGTCGAACCTTACCAACACATGCTGGCCCTCCAACATCGTGAGGAAATGCCTCAGCGCTACAAAACAGTCAGTAGCTCTAGGTAATTAAAATGCAGTGCCCTTTGCACTGCTGACCAAATCCCTCTTTCCATGTAGCCCACACACAGCACTCCCCACCCCAGTAAGGATGCGTCTATTGTGATCACCCTGCGGGATACTACCAGGCCCATAACAACCCCCTGCAACAGCAGTCGTGGGTCCCTCCAACGCTCTACCGATGGCAGAGGTGAGATGCACCCAGACTCATAGCAATTACCCAGCGCTTAAACAGATGCATCAACAGAAGTCCCAGAGGCACTACAGCTATCATAGAGGCCAGCAGACCAAATAACTGAAGGCATGAGGGAAAAGGCCCGCAGCTGAAGCCATGCCAGACAGAGCCGGAATGCGACACTCTTCTGTTGGAACACTCTTCAATCAGTGTAGATGAAGGGGAGGAGACAGGTTATAGAAGGATTTTAAAGCCTTGAGACAATTGAGACATGGATTGTGTATGTGTGTCATTCAGAGGGTGAATGGGCAAGACAAAAGATTGAAGTGCCTTTGAACGGGGTATGGTAGTAAGTGCCAGGCACACTGGTTTGTATCAAGAACTGCAACGCTGCTGGGGTTTTCACGCTCAACAGTTTCTCTTGTTCAAGAATGGTCCATCACCCAAAGGACATCTAGCCAACTTTTCACAACTGTGGGAATCATTGGAGTCAACATAGACCAGCATCCCTGTGGAACAATTTTGACACCTTGTAGAGGTGAATCATATGAATTGAGGCTAAGAACCAAAATGAGGGGTTCAACCAATGTTCCCACTCATTTTTTTAGGCACTGAGCAAATTTCAGGTTGGCTGAGCGCAAACTTGAACGTTGTGAAAATTCTGTGCAAATTCCAGCGCGCGTTTACTGTGAACACTGAGGCTACCCACTTTAAGTTAAAGCTTTAACAGTGGCTATGTAGAAATAGGAAGATTCGCACATTTTACTGCTTATGAAAGTGTTGAATACAGAAGTGTTGGCAGTGCTTAGTAAGAACTTAAACATGAACATGAAAAACAGCATATATTTGCTGTATTTGTTGACATTCTCTCTCTAGTCATGGTTTTAAAATTTTTGAAATCTCTTTGCTGTAGCTTTATTTTATGCCTGCTACGTTACTGCAGACAAAGTCACGGTAAGCCTAAAGCACACTTGATTTCTCTGGGCCCGCTGGGAAGGCAGAGTTTGTACCTTAAGGCACATGAAATGGTTCACAATGACAACAGTTCACCTACCCGTCATGCAGGGTAGCTGAATCGGATGCACATGGCATTATCTTTGGGTTTATCATTGGTTTTATCGTTAGATTGGTGACCACTGTTCTAGAAAGTTGAGTGATGTTCAATCTCATGCTTCTCTCTGAGGGCTGATATTTCTGTGTGGCAGTCTCAGGGGTACGCGTGCGCACAGCTTAGAAGGAACATTGGGTGCAACTCAATATTAGGAAGGTGTTCATAATGTTTGGTATACTCACTGTATAGTCACATGAAAATACGTATCTTTCAGATATATGGACGTGAAGCAATCGCTGGGATGCACCGACTGCAATAGCCGTCAAAATTTAGCATTTAGAATTTGTCCAGGATGGGATGCACAATTCCATCGCTCTTGCGAACTAAGAAGACCACTTCTGACACGGGACAACGAGAATAGCCTGCTTCTGAAGGAGTGAGGAAGCCTCCTCTCTCAAGACTAGTGCTTGGACTTCAGGGACCACTGACGTTACGACGTCACAAAAAAATGGAGGACGCACAGCGAACTGCAGACTGTACTCCCTCGTCACCGTCCTCATTGTCCACGGTGAAACTGCACATGCCCGTCACTGGATGGATCACGCTGCCAGTCTCCCATACAGTATCTCCTGAAGGGGCAGAATGGTACCCTGAGGAAAGGGATAATTCCGTTTTTTTTTTGTCATGCAACCGTGTCAGTCGTGGCAACCGTGTGTCCTAATTTGAGGAAGGAACTGTGTTTTTTATGCCCTTCACCTAGACAATACCGCACTCGTGATACCCCTGAACGCTGAGAAACCTTAGGTATAAAAAAATTTGTTTTCGTGGTACCGACGTTCTGATACCCGTCAAACGTGGTTCAGGGACTTCGATAACCAGCAACTTGCCCCCCCCCCCGCCATTGACCAAGCCACTTGGGAGCACTGTTACCACAGTAAATGCTTGGGGAGGAGAGCCCTGGGAACACGCCCTATCCCCTGGCCTCCAGCTAGGGTCGCAAGGTTTACTTCTTTCCCGGCACGCAGTCTGTGCCAAGATGTCTGCCGTTGCCCAGAACCACCAAGATGGTCAAAATATTTAACCGCCCCCTGACCAGAGGCAACCTGCCTCTACCCTGGACCCTTTCCTTCACACTTCGGGAACTGCCGAACGGCCCCTGCAAAGGATTTTCGTGGGAGAAGGACCTGTAGAGCTGTGTCCTGTTTTTGTTTCTCCTTGAAATAGGCCTGTAAGGACTCTATAGTCGAGCCAAACAACCTTGTTGGTGAAACTGGCTCATCCAAATACATCTGCCAACTGCTTCATATAAATACTTCTGCCTGCCCCTCAGGAATCTGGGACAATATCAACCAGAGGTGGCGCTGAGCCATCAGCGTCACTCCCATACTTTCCCCACAGCCAGGATAGTACAGCGAGGCAGATGCAGCAAAAATAAATCTGCGTTAGCACAGTTTTCGCATCTTAATCCACTACATCCGCCTATGTCGGCCTTCTGCATCTGAGGTGGAAGGTGGCCGAGTTACAGTGGTGTTTGTTAGACCATGAGACATTCTGAAAATCGGTCTTCTCACGAAAAAGGCTGAAGCGTCCATTTTGCTCTACGACCCCAACAAGTGTCACGGCACTCGTCTGAAGGTAACCCATACAAACAAAAAGCTTTCTTATATTTCCTACATACAGGCCAGACACTTCAAAATCTTATTCCTTATGATAACATATTTGACGGTATCTTTTGCCATTTAAAAATTACATATTCAATTCATTTCTATGGTGTATAGTAGTAAAGGCCAAATTCAATATTTTTTATATTTTCTTTTGATACCTATAGGTGTCCTAAAATTCTAAATCAAATAGCTAAATGAGCTGTGTGACCATCTTAAAACAATTCTCTCCCCCCCAAAAGACTTTTAGAGGTTACCCACCAATGGTTCACTTTACCCCGCCAAATCCAAAGCCGGGGCTTTAGCCTGCCCCGGTCTCTCAAGATGGTGCTGTCAGAGAGGGCTGCCTTGCTTCTAGTTCTTAGGAAAGTTTACAGTATTATAATACAATGTATTATTTCTTACATTGTTGCCCAGAAAATGTTATGTGTTATTACATACAGCTGGGTAGAACCATTGGATATCAGAGCGGCAGTAACTCACCAGTACTACCAGCATTACAACCAGGAATATGACTTTCCCAAAGTGGATCCGTTGTTCACACCACCCAGGGCAATTTAACTGATTCCAGAGGCCGACTCAAAACAACGGTGGTGGAAAAGAGGTACTCGGAGCTGTCTACTAGTCCGACTTAGGAGGTGCGCACACCACCCACCGTTTCCGAGTATATTACTTGCTAATGTTCAGTCCCTGGATAACAAAGTTGACGAGATCAAGGCAAGAGTTCTTTTCCAGTGAGACAACAGGAATTGTAACAGAAACATGGCTTTCTCGGGATATACTGTCAGAGTCGGTCCAGCCATCTGGATTCTCAGTTCATTGCGCCGGGAAGAAGAAGGGCAGGGGTGTATGTTTCATGATTATCGACTCACAGTGTAATTGTGATAACATACAGGAACTCAAGTCCTTTTGCTCACCTGACCTAGAATACCTCACAATCAAATGCCGACCGTATTATCTCCCAAGATAATGTATTTACTATAGTCACGGCAGTGTACATACCCCCTCAAGCCGATACCACGAAGGACCTCAAGGAACTTCACTGGACTTTATGCAAACTGGAAACCATATATCCTGAGGCTGCATTTATTGTAGCTGGGGATTTTAAGAAAGACAATTTGAGGAAAAGGCTGCATAAATTCTATCAGCATATTTACTGTAGTACTCGCACTGCTAAAACTGTAGACCACTGTTACTCCCACTTCCAGGATACATGCAAGGCCATCCCCTGCCCTCCTTTCGGCAAATCTGACCAACACTCCATTTTTCTCCTCGCTTCCTATAGGCAGAAACTCAAACAGGAAGTACCAGTGCTAAGGACTGTTCAACCCTGGTCTGACCAATCGGAATCCACACTTCAAGATTGTTTTGATAACGCGGACTGGGATAAATTCCTGGTGGCTTCCAAGAACAATATCGACGTAATCACTTAAACAGTAGTTTATCAGGAAGTGTATATGAGATGTTGTTCCCACTGTGACTATTAAAACCTACCCAAACCAGAAACCATGGATAGATGGCAGCATTCGCGCAAAACTGAAAACGCGAACCACCGTATTTAAACATGGCAAGTTGACTGGGAATATGGAAGAATAGATACAGAGTAGTCATTTCCTCCGCAAGGCAATCAAACAGGCAAAACGTCAGTATAGAGACAAAGTGGAGTCACAATTCAACGGCTAAGACACGAGACGTATGTGGCATGGTCTACAGACAATCACCGACTACAAAAGGAAAACCAGCCAAGTCGCGGAGACCGACGTCTTGCTTCCGGACAAGATTAACACGTTCTTTTCCCACTTTGAGGATAGCACAGTGCCACTGACGTGGCCCGCTCCCAAGGACTGTGGGCTCTCCTTCTCCATGACCGACGTGAGTAAGACATTTAAACGTGTTAACCCTGGCAAGGCTGCCGGCCCAGATGGTATCCCTAGCCACGTCCTCACAGCATGCGCAGACCAGCTGGCTGGCGTGTTTAGGAACATATTCAATCTCTCCCTATCCCAGTCTGCTGTCCTCAAATGCTTCAAGGTGGCCTCCATGTTCCTGTACCCAAGAATGCAAAGGTAACTGAACTAATTGGCTATTGCCCCGTAGCACTCACGGGGCCTGTCACCCTAGACCCACCTGTCACCCTAGACCCACTTCAATTTGCTTACTGCCCCAATAGGTCCACAGACGATGCAATTGCCATCACACTGCACACTGCCCTATCCCATCTGGACCAGAGGACTACCTACTGTATGGGGCATACAACAATCTGAGCTCTGTAGATTTTGCCAGACAGAATCAATAGATAATTTATTCTGGTATTGCCCCTATGTAGCTTGTTTCTGGTCACAGGTTCAGGAATAGCAAAAAAATCACCACATTAAAATTAACCTCACAAAAAGCAGTGTTGGGCGATTTGGAAAGCCATAGTCAGTCAATAAATAATATAATAATAATCATAGGAAAGGTTGTAATCTTTAGCTCACAATCTCTGGATAAAATACGATTAGAAAGGTTCAAACATTTTGTAAAACATCACAGCACAATTGAAAAATATATGGCACATGGAAACCAACCGAGGGTGGTCTATGGTGATAGGTGGGATGGGCTGAGAGTGGCTGAGGGGTGAGATTAAAGAGCTTATGTTTGGTAATGTATTATTGTTATGAGACTGCTTTATATAAAAGTATCATGTATGTAAAATGTATATGTAAATGTATGTATAAAAATAATAAGAATTAAAAAATAAATCTGCTAAACACGTTTGTGACAAATGTCACGCCCTGACCATAGAGAGCTGTTTATTCTCTATGTTGGTTAGGTCGGGGTGTGATTAAGGGTGGGTTATCTAGGGGAATTAAATATCTACGTTGGCCTGATATGGTTCCCAATCAGAGGCAGCTGTTTATCGTTGTCTCTGATTGGGGATCATATTTAGGTAGCCATTTCCCCATTGTATTTGTGGGATCTTGACTATGTTTGTGTGTAGTTGCTTTCTGCACTGCATGTAGCTTTACGTTCATTTTGTATTTGTTGTTTTTTCGGTGTCATTTAAATAAAAGAAAGATGTACGCCTACCACGCTGCACTTTGGTCCAATCCATCTTTAAACGAACGTGACAACAAATAAAATTTGATTTGATGTCATCTGATTCACTCTCTGAAAATCCTCCAGAGCCAACCAGGGATATAATATTATCCTCGGAATCTGGACGAGAAATCGGAATGATCCTCACTCGGCTTGGATGACACCCCTATCAACTCCGACCACCACTGCTGCTTTCCCCCAGCCTCAGAAAACATCATTCCCCAGGTCACTTCACCAGAAGAACCTTCGCCAGCAGCCCCAATCTTTCTCAAAAAGTTAGCCTGACTCCCAATGGAAGTTGAACCCAGCCATTGACAATGGTCACACGAACTGAGCCAAAGCCTACTGAGCTTGTTTCCACCCCAGGCAAACAGGACAGCACTTGAGTATCTTTCATTTTCATTTTGAAACCATATTCCCTAGAGCACGGTACAAACTCGACTGGTTAGCCTTTTTGAACTTCCTCTTACCACTGGCCATCTTACTCAAGCAAGGAAGCACTGGCTATACAAGCAGATCAGAAAGTAGTGGGTTTTTAGCAAACACAAATCTTACCCATGCAAGGAAACATTAGCTACACAAGCAGAGCAGAAAGTAGTTAGCTTTTAGCAAACACAAAAACTGATACCAAGACCCAAAACCCTCAATCTAGGGGGACAAGTACCTCTTTCGTAGTCTTCGTTTGAAAAGTTTGTAAATTGCGTGACACGTTCTTTCTTCAGGCGAGGGGGATTCCGAGGGCGGGCTCGGCATCCATTGGCACATTGGGCGTGATTTCAGTTTTATTCAGGTGAATGTGATTGGTCATTGACTCCCCATAGTATGTTATACCAGGTGACCCACTGAAAGGGAACCACTTTAGACTGCTGAGATGTACTCTGGGTTTCCCCTCCTGCCAACACCAGATCCCTCTCTTTCAAGTTATCTTTCTCTCTTTCAGAATGTAAACACTTCAAAGGCGGTCAGTGTTGAGGTGTGCCTCTGCGCTTCAGCAAAGAAAGGTAAAGAAGGGGTGCGCAACAACAATGACAGACATATTGAGAAGGGCTTACCAAGAAAAACTTCCAAAAGGAGATACAGCACTCTACAAAAAAAGTAGAGATTGATATATTTTAGTTAAATAAATCAATCTCTACTTTTTTTTGTTGAGTGCTCCAACTACTTTCTACCTCAAATTAGTCCGTTTGGAAGTTTTTATTGGTAAGCACTTCTCACACTTTAAAGGCTATCCTTTCCCTTCCTGCTTTACAGTTATTCAACCTTTATTCAAGCCGTGCTTCTACTGGCACAAGTTATATTTTAAAATGTTTGCTTGGATTCACACACACTAAGCCCTGCGACTGAGTGCCCGGCATGCCATTGACGCTCTAGGTTGATACATGGGCTGCATGTATAATTCATAACGCAGCGGCACAATAACACTTGTCTTATTCCCTTACATACAACTTTAAGCTGATGTTTGAATACCCTTTTTAGAAACTACGATATGGCAGGCCACCCGCTACACCCCCATAACCTCCCTTCCCCCCTTCTCTCCATTGGAGTGCTCTCTCCTCTCCTCTCCACAGGCCGGTCTAACAGATAATGACGGGGGGGGGGGTAGAAAAAGGAGTATCTTGCCGTGTCCCCCCCCTCTCTGATTCATTAATCCGATTTCCACTGAGCTCTGTCCCACCTTCTACACCTTCCACACATTGATTCCCCTAAACTCAATTGATTGAATGGATATGCTCGTTAGGATGTGGAGAAATTGGGAGGAATTAACACTGCTGAAGCGACACAACATGGAGAGTTTTTCTGGTGAAACAATAGTCCTCCCACCTTACTCTTCCTACCTCTTTCCCAAATCCCCCCTACCCTGTCCACCCAAATATGCAACCCTCCACCCCCCTCCCACCTGCAGGCCTTGTCCATAGGGATTTGTATTGTACACAGCTGCACTGATGCCTGGGCAAATGAATGAGTGGACAGATTTGGGGGCTGAGGGGTAAGGGGAGGTGTGGATGGAGGGGTGGAGGGAGGGATGGATAGAGAGGGGCAGGGGTAGAGGTATTAGAATGGGCGGAAGTAGATTGTATGCAGTGGAGTTTGATATAATTAGTGCGACCCTTCTCCTTGTCCGTTCATACCCACCTAGAAGGACTTGCCCCAAACCCCCAATCTCTTATCCCCTTCAGTCCCACCCATTTCTAACATATACCCAGAAAGTCTAGCCTCCCCAACTCCGCCCCCCTCTGACACCCCTACACCCCCTACCCATCCCCGTCACCTCTTCTCAGTCTATAGAGTTAGAGGTCACAGTTCTTCCAAGCACCTGGAGGAGAGATCAAACGCAGCGTTGATTTGGCCCACGCTGGACACCGTAATTACCGTTATATCGCTGTTACATCGCGATGAATAGGAGCATGGAGCGGGACATTGTCATTGCAGAGAACCCACACACACACATGAACACGAACACACACAAACACAAACACACACTGACAAACTTCCTACCCATTCATGGTGAATTGGAGAGTTTAGGAGCCCCCCCCCCCCCCCCCCGTTCCTCCCTCTAACTCTCTAAACTTAAAACAAGACTCTGGGAGGGAGGAAAACTTCAGCAGCAACTTGCAGCGGTTATAAAAATGTGGTAGCGGAACTTGGTTTGTTTCAACTGCAAACTACACTTGCGACCATTGATTGCTAATGTAAACCACAAGGAGTGTAGACTGCAGCTTGAGCCTGAGGTTAACCCTCAATCAATTGGTCTCTCGCTGGGTTAACCCTCTCAGTTTTTATAGCTGACCTTTTATTTTCTCAGGCTGGGTCGAGTCAGAGACTTACCTAAAAGATGGGTGTAGCTTTCCAATGAGTTATTTACTGTGTGCTGTGTTTAGTAGGTCAGAGGACTATTGGTTATAGGTTTCCTCCAGTGACACAGCTATAAATCAATCCAAGTTTTTATGTACAAACACAGAAGCAGAAATGTGATTCCTGAAAACAAACACACACACAATGGAATAAGTACACACACATACTGTATGTACTGTAAGTGTACACATGAGCATATATACATGGCCGGACTAATGTATGGGTTTTCCAGGGCTGAAACCCCTGGGCCCAGGCCCGTGGGGGGCCAAGATATTACGGAATTATATACCATATTATACTATACATTGTTGTGAAAAGTATTTGCCCCCTTTCTGATTTTCTCTATTTTTGCATATTTTTGATACTGAAGTGCGCCAGAGGAGATGGCTGCCGTTTTACAGGCTCCTAACCAATTGTGTTATTTTGTGTGTTTTTTTGCATTGTTTGTAACTTATTTTGTACATAATATTTATACCACTGTCTGTCATGAACGAAAGAGCTTCTGGACATCAGAACAGCGATTTCTCACCTCGAACTGGACAAAGATTGTTTTCTTTAACTAGTCGGACGCAAAGGATTTACTCGAGATACCCGACCGGGCCCAAATCCCTGTCATTTGCAGGAAGAAGGGGACGCAGGTCGGGGTGCCTTGTGAGAATTTGTTGGCGAGTTAGTAACCCGCCTCTACCATCCATCCTATTGGCCAACGTGCAATCGTTGGAGAATAAACTGGATGATCTCCGTTCAAGACTGTCCCACCAACGGGACATTAAAAACTGTAATACTTTATGTTTCGTCAAGTTGTGGCTAAACAACGACATGGATAATACACATCGGCAAGATAGAACAGCTGCCTCCGGTAAGACAAGGGTCGGCGTCTGTGTCTATTTGTCAATAGCAGCTGGTTCACGAAATCTAAAATGAAGGAAGTCTCAAGGTTTTGCTCACCTGTGGTAGAGTATCTCATGATAATACCACCCTGCATACCACTGCTGGCTTGCTTCTGAAGCTAAGCAGGGTTGGTCCTGGTCAGGCCCTGGATGGGAGACCAGATGCTGCTGGAAGTGGTGTTGGAGGGCCAGTAGGAGGCACTCTTTCCTCTGGTCTAAACAAAGATCCCAGGGCAGTGATTGGGGACACTGCTCTGTGTAGGGTGCCGTCTTTCGGATGGGACGTTAAACGGGTGTCCTGACTCTCTGAGGTCATTAAAGATCCCATGGCACTTATCGTAAGAGTAGGGGTGTTAACCCCAGTGTCCTGGCTAAATTCCCAATCTGGCCCTCAACCATCACGGTCACCTAATAATCCCCAGTTTACAATTGGCTCATTCATCCCCCTCCTCTCCCCTGTAACTATTCCCCAGGTCGTTGCTGCAAATGAGAATGTGTTCTCAGTCAACTTACCTGGTAAAATAACGGATAAATAAAATAAAATAAAAATAAGCTGTAGACCACACAATTTACCAAGAGAGTTTTCATCTATATTTTTCGTATCTGTCAAATTTCCCACCACAAACTGATGCTGGCACTAAGACCACACTCAATGTGCTGTATAAAGCTATAAGCAAACAATATATCAAAAAATATATATATTTCACCTTTATTTAACCAGGTAGGCAAGTTGAGAACGAGTTCTCATTTACAACTGCGACCTGGCCAAGATAAAGCAAAGCAGTGCGACAAAAACAACAACACAAAGTAACACATAAACAATCGTACAGTCAATAACACAAAACAAAAGAAAAATCGAAAAATCTATGTACAGTGTTTGCAAATGTAGAAGAGTAGGGAGGTAGGCAATAAATAGGCCCTAGTGGTGAAAATAATTACAATTTGGCATTAATACTGGAGTGATAGATGTGCAGATGATGATGCGCAAGTAGAGATACTGGGGTGCAAAAGAGCAAGAGGGTAAGTAATGATATGGGATGAGGTAGTCGGGTGTGCTATTTACAGATTTGCTGTGTACAGGTACAGTGATCGGTAAGCTGCTCAGACAGTTGATGCTTAAAATTAGAGAGATATAAGACTCCAGCTTCAGAGATTTTTGCAATTCGTTCCAGTCATTGGCAGCAGAGAACTGGAAGGAAAGGCGGCCAAAGTAAGTGTTAGCTTTGGGGGTGACCAGTGCAATATACCTGCTGGAGCGCGTCACGGGTGGGTATTGCTATGGTAACCAGTGAGCTGAGATAAGGCGGGGCTTTACCTAGCAAAGACTTATAGATGACATGGAGCCAGTGGGTTTGGCGACGGATATGTGGTGAGGGCCAGCCAAAGAGAGCATACAGGTCGCAGTGGTGGGTAGTATATGGGGCTTTGGTGATAAAACAGATGGCACTGTGATAGACTACATCCAGTTTGCTGAGTAGAGTGTTGGAGGCTATTTTGTAAATGACATCACCGAAGTCAAGGATCGGTAGGATAGTCAGTTGTACGAGGGTATGTTTGTCAGCATGAGTGAATGAGGCTTTGTTGCGAAATAGGAAGCCGATTCTAGATTTAACTTTGGATTGGAGATGCTTAATGTGATTCTGGAAGGAGAGTTTACAGTCTGACCAGACACCTAGGTATTTGTAGTTGTCCACATATTCAAGGTCAGAATCGTCCAAAGTAGTGATGCTAGTCGGGCGGGAGGGTGCGGAGAGCAATCGGTTGAGAGCATGCATTTAGTTTTACTAGCATTTGAAAGCAGTTGGAGGCCACGGAAGGAGTGTTGTATGGCATTGAAGCTCGTTTGGAGGTTTGTTAGCACAGTGTCCAAAGAAGGGCCAGATGTATACAGAATGGTGTCATCTGCGTAGAGGTGGATCAGAGAATCACCAGCAGCAAGAGCGACATCATTGATATATACAGAGAAAAGAGTCAGCCCGAATCCTGTGGCACCCCCATAGAGAATGCCAGAGGTCCTGACAACAGGCCCTCCGATTTGACACACTGAACTCTCTCTGAGAAATAGTTGGTGAACAAGGCGAGGCAGTCATTTGAGAAGCCAAGGCTACTGAATCTGCCGATAAGAATACGGTGATTGACACAGTCGAAAGCCTTGGCCAGGTCGATGAAGACGGCTGCACAGTACTGTCTTTTATCGATGGCGGTTATGATATCGTTTAGGACCTTGAGCGTGGCTGAGGTGCACCCATGACCAGCTCGCAAACCAGATTGCATAGCGCAGAAGGTACGGTGGGATTCGAAATGGTCGGTAATCTGTTTACTAACTTGGCTTTCAAAGATTTTAGAAAGAAGGGGCAGGATATATTTAGGTCTATAACAGTTTGCGTCTAGAGTGTCTCCCACTTTGAAGAGGGGGATGACCGCGGCAGCTTTCCAATCTTTGAGGATCTCAGACGATACGAAAGAGAGGTTGAATAGGCTAGTAATAGGGGTTGCAACAATTTCGGCGGATAATTTTAGAAAGAGAGGGTATCTGGAATTAGGTGAAGGAGAAGAGGGGGGTATTTGGGCAAGTTGCTGCAGGGGGTGCTGAGATGTTTGCCGAGGTAGGGGTAGCCAGGTGGAAAGCATGGCCAGCCGTTTAAAAATGCTTATTGTTTCCTATCCTCAGTGCAGTGGGCAGCTGGGAGGAGGTGCTCTTATTCTCCATGGACTTTACAGTGTCCCAAAACTTTTTGGAATTAGTGCTACAGGAAGCAAATTTCTGTTTGAAAAAGCTAGCCTTCGCTTTCCTAACTGACTGAATATATTGGTTCCTGACTTCCCTGAAAAGTTGCGTATCGCGGGGGCTATTCGATGCTAATGCAGAACGCCACAGGATGTTTTTGTGCTGGTCAAGGCCAGTCTGGGATGAACAAAAGGCTATATCTGTTCTTTTTTGGAATGGGGCATGCTTATTTAAGATGGTGAGGAAAGCACTATTGAAGAGCAACCAGCCATCCACTACTGATGGGATGAGGTCAATATCCTTCCAGGATACCCGGGCCAGGTCGATTAGAAAGGTCTGCTGAAGTGTTTTAGGGAGCGTTTGACAGAGATGAGGGGTGATCGTTTGACCGTGGACCCAGTACGTACGCAGACAATGAGGCAGTGATCGCTGAGATCTTGGTTGAAGACAGCAGAGGTGTATTTAGAGGGCAGGTTGGTCAGGATGATATCTAAGAGGGATTTAGGGCTGGTTACGGATTTAGGGCTGTACCTGGTAGGTTCAGCCCTAAATGATGATTTGTGTGAGATTGAGGGCATCTAGATTGAGGGTGTTAAGCATGTCCCAGTTTAGGTCACCTAACAGTACGAACTCTGAAGATAGATGGGGCGCGATCAATTCACATATGGTGTCCAGGGCACAACCTGGGGCCGAGGGGGGTCTATAACAAGCGACAATGGTGAGAGACTTGTTTCTGGAATGGTGGATTTTTAAAAGTAGAAGCTCAAATTGTTTGTGCACAGACCTGGATAGTAAGACCGAACTCTGCATGGTATCTCTGCAGTAGATTGCAAGTCCGCCCCCTTTGGCAGTTCTATCTTGACAGAACATTTTATAGTTAGGGATGGAAATTTCAGGATTTTTGGTGTCCTTCCTGAGCCAGGATTCAGACACAACTAGGACATCTGGGTTGGCGGAGTGTGCTAAATCAGTGAATTAAACAAACTTAGGGAGGAGGCTTCTAATGTTAACATCCATGAAAACAATGCTTTTACAGTTACAAAAGTCAACACATGAGAGTGCTTAGGGAATGGGAGTGATGCTGGGGGCTGCAGGGCTTGGGTTAACCTCTTCATTACCAGAGGAACAAAGGAGGAGTAGGATAAGAGTATGGCTAAAGGCTATAAGAACTGGTCGTCTAGTGCGTTCGGAACAGAGAGTTAAAGAACCAGGTTTCTGGGCATGGAATAATAGATTCAAGGCATAATGTACAGACAAGGGTATGGTAGGATGTGAGTACAGTGGAGATAAGCCTAGGCATTGAGTGATGATGAGAGAGGTTTTGTCTCCAGAAGGCACCATTTAAGCCAGGTGCGGTCACTGCATGTGTGGGGGGTGAAAGATAAGAGCTAGCTAAGGCATATTGTGCAGGGCTGGAGGCTCTACAATGAAATAAGACAAATTACTGATCAAAACAGCAATAGACGAGGCATATTGACATTAGGGAGAGGTATGTGTAGACGAGTGATCATAGGGTCCATTGAGTAGCTATGCAAGCTGGAGGCACGGCAATTCAGACAGCTAGCAGGACGGGGCTAGCAGCTGTGCCTCAGAGGGACGTCGCAACAGGAGAGTCTGTTGAAGCCCCCTCGGATGGTTACATCGGCAGACCAGTCGTGATGGATCGGCGGGGCTCCGTGTCGGCAGCAAAGGGTCCAGGACAATTGGTGAAAGAGGTAATTGAATCCCAGGGATTGCTTGATCTCTTCGGCTAGTCGGGAGATGGGCCTAGTTCGAGGCTAGCTCCAGGCTAACTGGTGCTTGCTTCGGGTCAGAGACGTTAGATAGGAGTAGCCACTCGGATAGCAGCTAGCTAGCTGCGATGATCCAGAGTAAAGGTTCAGAGCTTGCAGTAGGAATCCGGAGATGTGTGTAAAGAAAAGCAGTGCTCTGTGCTCTGGGTAGATATTGCGCTGTGCAGGCTGGCAAAAGTTGCCCGGGCTGAGGCTGGCAGTCCGAGTTAACAGTGATGACCGCTAGCAGTGGCTAACTGACTATTAGCTAGTTAGCTGGCTAGCTTCAGAAGGGGGTTCCGGTTCAAAAGTGTAAAAATAGCAGATCCATACCACATTGGGTGAGGCGGGTTGCAGGAGAGTATGTTCAGATTTTTTTTTAAATAATACAAATATATACTAAATATATACGAAGAAAAACAATATATACAAGGGACAAGACAGTCAAAACAAACATCCCCACTGCTACGTCATCTTGGCGTCAGTGAAGAGCACTTTTTGCCAGTCCTGTCTGGTCCAGCAACGGTGGGTTTGTGCCCATAGGCGATGTTGTTGCCGGTGATGTCTGGTGAGGACTTACCTTACAACAGGCCTACAAGCCCTGAGTCCAGCCTCTCTCAGCCTATTGTGGACAGTCTGAGCACTGATGGAGGGAATGGCCTCTTTAGTGTCCTAAGTTTTCATACCTGTGCCTACCGTCTGGAAGCTGTTAGTGTCTTCACAACCGTTCCACAGGTGCATGTTCATTCATTGTTTATGGTTCATTGAACAAGCATGGGAAACTGTGTTTTAACACTTTACAATTAAGATCTGTGAAGTTCTTCGGATTTTTACAAATTATCTTTGAAAGACAGGGTCCTGAAAAAGGGACATTTGTTTTTTTGTAGAGTTTATCTTATACTGCTACCCAATAGGCAAGCGAAATAGTGCAGCTAACTGCCCCAGCTACCTAGCTAGAAACTGTACCTGATTTCAAAGGTTAGGTAACTGGCTAGCGTGCTAATCCAAAAACTAGAAACTCTGTCATGTCGATATTAGCTAGCTGTCTTCTAACGTTTGCTAGCTAGTGAAGCTAACCAGCTAACTAGCCAGCAAATGTGATCTACTTAGCTAGTTAGCTATATCATGCCAAATATGATCTCATGCTAAATTGTCAAGCAGAATGTCTATATTCAAAATAGGTTTTAGGTTTTACCTAATGCTAGCTAGCTGGCAAGCTAACATTTCCTAGCGAGCTAGGTAGGACAGAGCTGCTCACAAATGTTAGCTAGCTTGCTCTTAGCTAGTTGAGCAGAATGCTAAATCATTTAGCAGAATGTCTGTATTCAAAAGTTTCTGTCAACACTTTTATACTTTGAACAATGTTTCTTTCTAGAAATCTCTTCTGTCTGGCTTTTGCACACTTCTCATAGCCACTTCCATCATGGTTCTTCACAATGCACTCTCACATAACGTCAACACAACATTCTGGGCATCTTTATTTCAAGCACGTTTCACAGATGAGTAGATCTGACGTCGGGGGCATTTTTCAGAAACCAGCGCACCTCACCAACAATATGGCTTGAGATCTCGAGATAACGTCTTTATTCTAGGAATAATGAAGTTTTACCAACGAATCGTCGTGGTTTCAAACATGGGACAAGACACATCTTGGGAGTTGACTGTGGTCTGAAAAACAACCATTTCTGTTTCCTGGGACAGAGCAACAATGCATCACACCCAAAAGTGAGAAAATAACTATTGATTAACTGTGCGACCATTGAAAATAAGGTTGAATGAGTATACATAAGGGTTCAATATTATACACATATTATTTTAATGTGTTACCAGAAAGGCAGAAGTACACCGGTCCTCAAGGGCAGTTGTTGAAAAGTGACCAATGAGATGATAGATAAATCACAGTGTCATAGTAGTACTGTACTGCTGTCTGGCAGCAACAGCCGCTATTCCCTACATAGTGTACTACTTTTTTACCAGAGACCTATTGGTCCGGGTTAAAAGTAGCGCACTACAGTATATGGAATAGGCCATTTGGGATGCAAACATAATGACTAACAATGACAATGACACATTTATAGAACTGTCTCAATGGTGAAACATAAGAGGTGAAACACAATCATTGGCTGTCATGTCCCATAGGAGCTTGGGGAGTGACACACAGTTTGAGGGACACTTAGCCCAGCAGGCTAACAGCCGTTAGCTTCAAAATTCAACAATGGCTTCAAAGCATAGCCTGGCTAATATAAGAGGACTCCGATCGCATGAGCAACAATGGCATTCAAAACTCATAGGGACAAGAGAAAGAACGACTTGATGGATGGATGGATGGTTGGATTATTCCATATAAACATGCAATGCTTATTGTTCTTTTCATTCTGAGATACTAGTTGATACATGCCCTTTAAACCCATCTGTAAAGGTCCTATTCAGATGGGTTTGAGAAGCTTTTCATGACATGAAATTAGGTTTATCATTGTGATTCACTTGATTGAAGTTGGAGCCACAGTGAAACTCAGTACCAGTGGAGTGAAGGAAGAGTCCCACAGAATAGGCTTTGTCCCGTCTAGTAATTATATTTCTATGGGCCTTACATTCGCCACCTTCACCTTTTCTTTTGAACCTACTTGATCAGGATTCTCTGGACGCTCTCCCAGTTCTTGGAACTTCAGCATTAAGTCCTCTGTTTCTGTCTCTCTCTCTGTCTCTCTCTCTGTTTGTTTGTGTATCTACCCTCTCTCTCTTTATCTCTATCCATCTCTCTCCTCTTTCTCCCTCATGCTCGCTCCCTCTCTTTTTTTTCTCTCTCTCTCTTCCCCACTCTCTATCTCTCTCAATCCCTCGCTCTCACTCTGTCTCTCTGTCCTTCGCTGTGTGCTGTGGCCAAGGCTTTTTTTCCCTTCAAAACATCCACTTGAAAGGCTATTCAAGGATTTTTCAATGAGTCCGCTCTGCCACTGTGCGCACACATGAATGTGTGTGTGTATGAGAGAGAGAGAGAGAGAGAGAGAGAGAAGGGGAGGAGAGGAAAACGGAGGATGATGTTTTCAGGGCCGTGCTTCAGTACCATCTGTATGCTAATCTACTCAAACTTTGGTAAACTTTAATCAAACGCTCAGAGGCCTCCCTCTCTCTTTCCATCTCTCTCTCTCTCTCATTTTCTCTTTCCCTCCCTGCTGCTCCTCTTTCTGTCTCTCGCTCGCTAGCTCTCCCTCTCTCTCCCACCCTCTTCTTCCCCTTTTCTCTCTCCTTTCTTATACAAACATACGCACTTTTGCTATCTCTCCCTCTCTCCCTCCCTCCCTCCTTCCCCCTCCTCCCTTCTCTGTGTGCACAGCAATTACCGTAGCTCCACCGCCCTTTGTGTGGGCCACATATTTTACCCCCTATATCAACAGCAGCGGGCAACCCTTGAGTAAACCCCCCCCACCCCCCTCCCCAGTGCCCACTCCCTCACCCTCACCCCCACTCCTCACCCCAAAGCTCACCCCCAAACAACCTCCCCCCTCCTTAACACCGTCCTGCTTATCCCTTCCACGAATACCCCCCTTCCCCTCACCCTCTACACACACACAAATCCTCCCTCAGCACCTGCGACTATATTGCCCTGACCCACAACAGATGGATACCCCCTGGCATCAATGGCAAGGCCCTTGGCAAACAGAGTCAGTCGTGGCACAGTGGGCATGCTTTGTCTGGGCAGAGCTTGGCCACGTCTCACGGATTAAAATAACAAAACAATAACAAAAAATAGTAGCTGCTGAAGATGGCATTGGAAAGAACAGGAATGGATCATTTGAACACACCACACACGTTCACACACAGGCGTGTGCAGGCACACTCATATAGTAGGCACACACACAGACAGACACACACACACCGTACCTACTGTACTGTTCTGACCATATGGAGAGGTTGACATGCTGAATACAGATTCAGTGTCTCTGCAGTAGAGTGAGATGTAAACAGTGTTGTCAGCGGTGCAAGTCGTAAAGAAGGTATAAAATGGATGTGTGAGACACACACACACACACACACATACACCCTACCCCAGTCACACATCCCACCCCACATGGTGTGTGTGTTTGTGTAGGCCAGTGGGTGGGAAGGCAAGCAAGCAGGCAGGCAGGCAGAGGCAGGCAGAGGCAGGCAGGCAGGCAGGCAGGCAGGCAGGCAGGCAGGCAGGCAGGCAGGCAGGCAGGCAGGCAGGCAGGCAGGCAGGCAGGCAGACAGACAGACAGACAGACAGACAGACAGACAGACAGACAGACAGACAGACAGACAGACAGACAGACAGACAGACAGACAGACAGACAGACAGACAGACAGACAGACAGACAGACAGACAGACAGACAGACAGACAGACAGTGTATATTAATCAGGGAGAAGCCCTGGCAATATGTCTGCTTAATGCAGGAGACTGCTGGCCAGGGACTGACAGCTACAGAACATTAACAATTAGCCTAATTTCAGCTTTACAGTAGAGCAAGTTTGAGGGTACAGTGGGGAGAAGTGTGTGTGTGCGTGCGTGCGCGTGCGTGCGTGTGTAATAGATTAAGACATTGGCAATGCAATGTATGCCAGTGTTACTGTATATCAGAGTTCTCAAATGTACAGTATTGGTTTTCATAATCCATGCAGTCCCATGCAATTGTATTTGTTATTGTCCCTAAAAAATGTTATCTGATAACCAAGCATGATAAGCATGATAAACCATTAGGCAGATGGTAAGGGGTGACTCCCATAAAGACACACACACGTGTATGCAGAAACACACAGAAACACACATACAAAATCATACAAAGACACCAGACCCCTGTTATGTAATCCACCCTTCCACTCACCCAGTAAGACTCCCTCCCATTACCGCCCCCACCCCACTCACCCTCAGGTGGCTCAATCCCAAAATGGCCAAATCCAAAACAGAAGTCATTTGTTGACATAAGGCACTCTCATTCGGGTATGCAACAAGAGCGTTCAATACCTAGTCAAAGAGGGATAACTTGACACACAAAGTGCACAAACAGATATACAATTTAGACTCATGTCTTTTTTTATGACAGTGCCCCTATCCTCTCCAAAATATGCGTCCCTTTCTCCCCATCTCTTTTCTAACTCCAACGCCCCCTCAGTCTGGAGCAACAGATTTCTCTTTCAGAGCACTCCAGCGAGAAAGAGTGTTGGCCAGACTCCTGCCCACTCCCCCCAGAGTGTGTGGTGTGTATGTGGCACGTAGTTGGCTGAAGTACAGCATGGAGAGACGAAGGGATGGGCGAGAGGAGAGGGCGGGAAAGGGAGAGGAAAGGGAAGAGAAAAGAAAAGGAGGGGAGGAGAGCCATGTGGTTGATGTTAGTAAACAGTATCCAGTGTTGTTTTGGCATTGTGGTGGAGAGGAGTGGAGCGATATCAGTGGGGACAGGCCACACACGAGCAGGGATACAACAAGCAGACACACACACACACTCAAATACACACACTCTCGCAGACAAATAAAAGAAAACACACACGCTCGCTGTCTGCCACTTTGCAGCTGCACCAGTTTCCATGGCAACCGGGTGAACAATGTAGGAGGGTGTTTGTGTGTGCGTAGGTGTGTGTGGGTGGGTGTGAGTGGCTATGGGGAGGGGGATATAGCTGTGGGGTGCTGAACTGTGGATTCTAAGGACACACACCCACACAAACTCTCTCCTCGTTTTCTTTTGTGAATGAGAGACAGACACTAGTCTACCAGTAGAGAGAGAGAGAGAGAGAGAGAGAGAGAGAGAGAGAGAGAGAGAGAGAGAGAGAGAGAGAGAGAGAGAGAGAGAGAGAGAGAGAGAGAGAGAGAGAGAGAGAGAGAGAGAGAGAGAGAGAGAGAGAGAGAGAGAGAGAGAGAGAGAGAGAGAGAGAGAGAGAGAGAGAGAGAGAGAGAGAGAGAGAGAGAGAGAGAGAGAGAGAGAGAGAGAGAGAGAGAGAGAGAGAGAGAGAGAGAGAGAGAGAGAGAGAGAGAGAGAGAGAGCACGAGCACACAAAGACAGACAGAGGTAATTCTTTTCAATGTCTATTTATTTGTCAAAATGAGGTATTTCAAAGTGCTATGAGTCGCAGCACTAAATGTACATTATAAGAATGATACAACAAACATAGTATATCTGTTTCCCCAGTAAGTTCTATGCACCGATACTTACAAATACATAAACAAATGGGGGAAAAAAGAGAAAGAAAAAGGGGTCAGGTACATGATGATAGAACACATTTCTGTACAAAATGATTCACTTTGAATAGAGAGAAGAATAAGAAAATGATGAGATAAAAAGATATCTACCAATAAACTAATTTTCTTACAAAAATATAAGTATCAAATTTTTCACGATCAACACTAAAGCGTAATAAAGATGTGTAGAATTAGTATCATGGTTACAGTACAAAGTAGGACGATAGAAAAAAATGAAAACAATATGTCGTTATATTACAATGTTTCGCTTTGCCCGCGAGGCATTACAGTACTTTATTTTAAAGGTATAAAGTTTCCAGTCTATTAATTGGCAGCTTTTGGACAAAATGTATAAAAATCCAAATAAAAAAATGTATATAAAACAAGGCAGATTCTGAGTGTATTTCTGTTATTTACAGTAATGTTATTTACAGTAATGTTATTTACAGTAATGTTATTTACAAAAGTGTCAGCTAGCAAGGTACACAGTTAGTACATCCATTAACTTGGGGCGCTATTCAATCTGTATCGCTGGTCACCTCCCATTGAGCCGACATACGCAGAGTTTACCATGAATGCAGTCTCCACTAAATTCAATCACCTTGTAACGCCGAAGTTCCGTGAGACGGATTGAATAGAGCCCTTAGTTTGAGCACCAGTGCACGAGAGGAAGAACAAGAGGGAGAGAGAGAGAGGATGAGAGAGAGAGAGAGAGAGAGACGCCAAAACTTCTTGACATCATTGTCGTGAGCCAACGCGTGACAGCGGTACAGTCTTTGTTATACCGTGGTTTTACTAGTGTCTTCTGTTTGCAGTGGTGAAGGCATAGAAAGCGTACTCTGCTCCTAAGTGAGAACTTTGAACTCTGAAATACACCATGCCCGGGGTGTATTTATTACGCACCCAATGGTAGAAAATGGACTGAAACAGGGGAGGGAATACCTGAACTTGTCCATTGAGAAATGCGGGTTTTTTGCTTTCCGTTACAACATGATTTGCCATGGTGGCCCTAACGAACGTGACCTCTTTGAAAGTCACTAGGTTTGGGGCTATGTAAGTGTCACATTCAGTTCAAGAAAACAAGGTACAAAAAAAAGAAAAATGATACAAGAGAGAGGACCCAGAGAAGCATGCTCCTGCTTTCCTTCCTTTCACCTCCCTCCTTCTTTTCTCTTCTTAATTTTTTCTCCAGAAAAATGTAAAACTCGAAACATTCTTAACGTCAACAAATGTGCAAAGAAAGTGGCGGAAGTGAAAGTCCTGTTGTGTCCCGGCCACCCGCCTCTCCTGTGTCGCTCCAAGTGTGTGTGTGTGTATAAATTGAGACAGAGAGAAGGGGGTTAATCTGGGTTTGTGTGTGTGTGTGTGTGTGTGTGTGTGTGTGTGTGTGTGTGTGTGTGTGTGTGTGTGTGTGTGTGTGTGTGTGTGTGTGTGTGTGTGTGTGTGTGTGTGTGTGTGTGTGTGTGTGTGTGTGTGTGTGTATATATATATATGAGTGTGTGTGTGCCTATGTTTGTGTGTACGTGTTTGCGTTATGTGCCACTGACAAGTCTTAGCGAGTCCTGGCCTGCTCCAACGTCCTGATCAGCTGTTGCCTCCGCGCCTGCAGCCTGTCCTTCTCCTGTGTCAGCCGCAGCTCGTCCACCTCCAGTGACAACACATACTCCGCCGCCTTCTTCAAGATCAGCACCTTGGCCGCCTTCTCGTTCCTCGCCAGCTCGGGTACGTGGTCGCGGAGCGTGAGGAAACTGGAGCGGAGATCGTTGCGCCGTTGGCGTTCCAGGATGTTGTGGTTTCGCCGCCGCTCGGAGTCTTCGGAGTCGGAGTTGCCAGAGGAACCGCCGTGCGGGCTGCTGTCCCCGCTGGCGTTGCGTTTGCGTTTGGATCCTGCCGTTGCCATTGTGAAGGAGCCAAATGACGTCAAGGTCGACGACGACGACGATGAAGAGAGGGTGCGGGAAGGTTGGCGAGGAGCGTCAGAGGTCTTGTGTTTCCTGGAGGGGGGCGCGTGGTCATCGTCAGAGGCGTATGGCGAGGGAGCGGCGTAGTTGTGTTGCTGCTGGTGGACCGAACTCTGCTTCAGAATCAGCTCCTGACCGTAACCGTTTGACCCCACTGGTCCCCGGCTGCTGACGAATCGGCTCACGACGCCAGATGAGGCCACGCCCCCGGAAGCGGCACCCGTCTTCGGCCGCACTGAGATGGTGACCGTGCCGGTGGCCAAGGGCGACAAGCCACGCCGCTTCTCCACGGTGACCACGTCGATCTCTTCGCCGTCCGAGTCATCTTCACCCTCCGAGTCATCTTCGTCATCCTCTTCTTCATCATCGTCTTCATCTTCTGGGGAAGGAAAACAGAAGAGTGAGTTAGGTAATTGTTCTGACTCATCAACTGTGGGAACTGTCACCTGTGTGTGTGTGTGTGTGTGTGTGTGTGTGTGTGTGTGTGTGTGTGTGTGTGTGTGTGTGTGTGTGTGTGTGTGTGTGTGTGTGTGTGTGTGTGTGTGTGTGTGTGTCTTTCTGCCTCCATGTGTGTGTATGCCTGCGCGCATAAATGAGTCTGTATGTGTATGTGTGTGTGTGGGAGTAGTGAAATCATTACTAAACTCTCTGATCACTGCACAAAGAGAGTACTCTTCATGCTTATTGTCAGTCACCTGTAGCACTAATCTAGTCCACAGGCTTTTACATGCTTCATCTGACTGACTTGTAGACAGGTTGTATTCTTTGTTTTTCAGTCCTACAACCCTTCTTTGGCCTTTCCTGCTCAACTTTACCCACTACAGACATGTTTGAGTTGTGTCCATGTTCTCTCTCTCTCTAGAAAAGGTTTTGACATCACCAAGTGGGCAGTTACTGATGATGAAATGGGATACGCAAAGCATTTCAAAAGTCGTAGTTCCTGATCGGTGTTAACTTGAAGGATTTCAAAACAAAATATTTAGCTATTTTCCTAATTTACCGCCTTCTTTATCTCCATTTCACCTAAGCTGGTATATTACTGCCGCTGCTTATCACAAGAAGTAAATAAATAAATAATGTGTAGACTTAAATAAATAAAAATAATAATGGGTAGGCCTCTTTGAAGCCGCGAGAAGAAGAACGCAGTCGTAAGCAGTTGGTAATTGAGGTGGCAGCCCCAGTTAAAATGCCTTTCTGATAATGGCTATCATTATCAGCTTAGTCATTCGTAAAGCACTGTGGCATTTTACGGCTTACAGTAACCCACTTCTGACGCCTAGACCCTCCGGAGGCCATCTAGCACACACGCACGCACCCACCCACGCACGCACACGCACACACACACACACACACACACACACACACACACACACACACACACACACACACACACACACACACACACACACACTGAGAATTTGGCACAAGAATCAAAACAGAACCACAGCACAGACTCAGCTGGGTGGTAAAGGGGGTGTGTCTCGCTTCTCCCTCTCTTTTCCCCTTACCCTCTCCTCTCCCTTCCCTCTGTTTTCCCCCCTCTCTCTAGACAGACCACATGTGAAGCTGAGACAGCCTGGGTGATATGATACCTGGCTCACTGGGAAAATGGGTCATACTAGGAGTGAGTGAGTGAGTGAGTGAGTGAGTGAGTGAGTGAGTGAGTGAGTGAGTGAGTGAGTGAATGAGGGAGTGAGGGAGTG
The DNA here is from genome assembly GCF_045679555.1 of Salvelinus alpinus. Taxonomy (NCBI): domain Eukaryota; kingdom Metazoa; phylum Chordata; class Actinopteri; order Salmoniformes; family Salmonidae; genus Salvelinus; species Salvelinus alpinus. Next base: position 41,929,313 of record NC_092093.1, read on the forward strand.
AGTGAGTGAGTACTAGTGAATCTCCAAGGTGCAAATGTCAATTGTCTAAAGTGGCATCCTCTCCTCGTCTCCTTTCCTTTTCCTACACTGACGTGAAAGAGATGGTCTGGTGAAAGCCAGCACCTGGTTGTCAGATATCCACCATATTGCTCAAAGCTCCTTTATTTTCCCAAATGATCAACGCAGATGAAGTGGAGATGGTGAAGAGAGGGAGCCACTTCATATGGAGGTGTATCCTTCATTGTTTTAAATGAATGACTACAGATAAACATGTGACAGGTGCCTTTGGCTTCCAGGCATACTGTAGGTGTTCTAATACGTGTTGTATAAATCAACATTTGATCAGAGAGTCATCCCATGATCTGCTATTGGGTACCAAATGCAGGAGGCCTATTCTGTGTCCATAGGACTTGGAACATGGATAGGATATACGTTGGTATCTATAGTGACACTGTCTAATTCTGCCTTTCAAGTCTGCAGGGCGTCTACTACTCTTTTTGATTGCAAGGTGAGGAAAGCGCGTAGAGAAAAAAGCGAGAGATGCGATTTATTAACGCTGCGAGCAGAAGAGGCCCATGCAAACGGTTTCATCTGCAGGCTGGCGGGGCGGGGGAACGTGGTGTGATTGGATCACCGGCTTTAAGCCGAGGCGCTGGACCGGCGCCAGAGAGACAGCTGTCGAGATGGGAGCGCCTGTTCAAAGCTGTCAGCCCCCTAAAGAAACAGGCCCTCCTCCTCTTCTCTCCAGCTATCTTTCTTTTGCCAGCGGGACGGTTGCTTTTGGCAAGGCTCTATAGCTCAAGCTTCCAGCCGGCGCTGCCCAGTTGGAGGTCTCGGTTTTACTACCGTTTCGCAGGCGTCACAAAAGAGCTCTAGTAACGACTCGCGTGAGTTCGTCGTACCATGGGTCCATGCCAACTGCCAAACGAACGTTGGGCTATTTAGAGTGTTAGAAGAACCTATTATCCTGTTATTACAGAGGTTGAATTTTCCACTTTGTTGTTATCACCGACCCCCTTTCCGAAACACACTCACCGACATCCTCAACACTAAACACTATAGATGGCTTTTTACACAATGCTGTCTAATTCATGCTGGCATGAATGGCATTCGTTGAATATGTAAGAAGCAATTTCACACCCGCGGGAGCCCTAGTTATTTCAATAACCCTAGCGTAAAGTGTGTAATCATAGCATCCAACGAATCGTGAAACAAGGCCCTTTATCAAGTAGTCCGTTTATTTAGCGCGTTCTAGATTGGGACTATTTGACTGCGCCAAGTACATCGCCCTATACAACCCGTGTGTCTAGATGTTCGGTGTAAAAGGGATCTAAATTCGTAATGCACACAATCCTCCAATTTTACTGCCATCTGCCGGTGAAGCGTCTGCCTATTACATAAACCCTCATTCACTGTGGCACAACCACTCACTACAAGGTAATCCTATTCTGGGCCAGTCATTTGAACTCTTAACTTCCAATCACCCCAATTACCATTACCCGAACAAGACAATAATAATAACAATAGCCTAATAATAATGACATCTGTTATTTGAAGCAGAATGATATCAATTCAACAAACTAAAACTGGGTTTTAGCATTAGTATTGAGGTTTTAGGCTGTTAGCTGTTGTATTGTAGGTTACTGTAATCAAAACGAAGGGTATTTTGCGTATGCATCCTCGCCGAAGGTATTCGCTTACCAGAGTCGCTCTGAGTTTCCTTGGCGCTACAATGGACAGTAGAGGCGGGGACCGTCCCAGGTGGACATCTGCTGCTGCTACCGTTTCTTTTGTTGACAGGGAAGGGGAAGACTATCGTGGGGTCCACACACTCCGACACGGAGCGGCTCAGCTCAGACGCCTTGGTAGTGATGACAGCGGCAGTAGTGACATTTTTACTAACTCCACAGGCAGCCGCTGTGGAAATGGCTTTGCTCAGCTTCTCTGTGACCACCCTCTCTAGCTTTTCCCTGGCGGAGAAGCCGCTCCACATACAGTCCTGAATGATGATGGAGTTGGGGTTTTTATTCAAAGCGGAGCCGCCGAACAGGTCTCCATCCGACGCACCCCAGATATCTTCCTCGGGCAGGAGCAGAAGCTCCGAGGTCCATTCGCACCCAAGCGGGTCGCCTAATCCAAAACTCATGGGACCTGCTGCCGAGTCGCCCCAGTCCCCCACGGACGCGTAGGCCAGCTCCCCCGGTAGCGCCGCTCGGCTCGGAGAGAGGGGCGGCGTAGGCAGTAACTCAAATTTCTTCCAGATGTCCTCCCCGGGAGGCGCAGAGTCGGGACCGCAGAAATAGAAGTCATCCTCGTCTGGATAGAAGCAGGGTTGTAGTGAGTCAAAATCCATGTCGGAATTTTTACTTATAATCGCCGGCATTCTATCCCACACTTGGAAAGCCTGTAGAGAAGGACACGGAGATAGTTTAGACACAATGGAATAAGGCAGACACACATCTCCATATAGTTCCTATTGTAAAGCCCAGACAACCTACACCGTATGCACAACATTCTACAGCCAGCCAGCCAAGTGCTCAAACGTATTGCAAGTCCTTTGGAAAGAACAGAGGCGAGTGTGGGTAAACTGACATGAAGTCACCTTTTCCGCTATGATGGTGTTCTTGGCATATTATTCAAAAAAGAATACCAGTTGTATTTTTTATTTGTTAATTTGATTTATTTAACTAGGCAAGTATTAAGTAGGCAAGTATTAAGAACAAATTCTTATTTACAATGACGCCTACACCGGCCAAACCTGGACCAATTGTGCGCCGCCCTATGGGACTCCAAATCACGGCCGGTTGTGATATAGTCTGGAATCGAACCAGGGTCTGTAGTGACCCCTCTAGCAATGAGATGCAACGCCTTGGACCGCTGCGCCACTCGGGAGCAATTATAACTATTAAAAAGTATATCTACTCTAAACGTCCCATGACATTCGTATTCGTTTGCAGGGTGACCATTTGGCAGTCAATAAAATAAGCGACTCTTTCACCCAAAAAGAAAGATGCTCACCTCGCGTTGACTGAGGTTGTGGTGTGAGTCGTGTGTTGTCTCGTCACTCTCTCTCGCAGTTCAGTTCTAAACTCTAGGAGCACACATGTACTCTTGTGTCGCGCAGACAGATCTCTGACACACATTGTATGGGCTACGGAGTGTTATAGCCTACACTCCAATCTACTGTGTGTGTTGGAGGGGAGCTCCGCCCACGGAGGGGCGGGTCCGGGCTTGGTAGACGGCGTGAGGCAGACGGGCAGGCATGTTGGCTGGCTCGCAGCGTAGCTTTCTATAGCTCACGACAGGCTTTAATCCCTCCCCAGAGAATAAATATTACATTATCATCCCTTATCCTCCATTATGGCTAATTTCCTCCCCTTTTCAGAAATGGATAGGGGTGAACTATGGGCAAATGCACAAAATTATCATACTTTTATGTATAAAGGCTCCAATAATCTATACCATAATGATTTGTTATCCAACCTCTAAGATACATTTGATGTAAATTATATTTGTTTAAAGATAAGCATATATGCTGTTATACTGGCTTGTTATAACAGGGACGGCACGATGGCCTGGCGCATTGCTCAGTCCTAGAGCGGAACCCAACTCTCACCATTGACGTAACCGCATATCTGGATCAAAAAGTCGGGATCACTGCGCCCTCATGTGGGCATGATTAAAACATAAACCTGAGCGTTTCAACAGATTAAGTGCTGTTGTAGGTTATCTGCGGTAAATTGTCGAATCATGGGTTGAAAGCGAAGTACGGATTTTGTTCTTAATAGTGAATAATTAACATGTTATTTATAACCATTACTTACACTAAACACACCTATAGGCCTACATTGAATTGATAGGCTACACCTTTAAAGCTGTCATCAAAACGTTCTTTGTCTTCTTTGTCTATGCACCTCCATGTCTCAGAATCAGCTGTGCTCAAGCCTGTTTATGTAACTCCACTGGCAGTGGTTGATGTAGAAGACATCCCCATTTCCTTACTCTCATAACAGGTTTGCAGGAATGTACAGTGCATCTGGAAAAAAATCAGACCCTTTGACCTGGGAGACAGGTCAGGATTGAGGGAAAGATGAACGAAGCAAAATACAGAGAGATCCTTGATGAAAACTTGCTCCAGAGCGCTCAGTACCTCAGACTGGGGGCGAAGGTTCACCTTCCAACAGGACAATGACCCTAAGCACAAAGCGAAGACAATGCAGGAGTGGCTTCGGGACACGTTTCTGAATGTCCTTAGATATTGTTGAAGAGTTGTGATCAGAAGCAGTGGTGGGAGATGAGAGGGAGGGTGACGACTCACAGCTGGGATCAGTGCAAGAGTACTGGGAACTATTTGTGAGGGACAGGGTTCAGTTTCCTGGGAATACAGACCCGGAACGTCGGATGCCTGGGATTGGAGACGGGATGAGAGCTGTGATGTGATGTTCTCTCATGTTTTCCCCAACCACTGCTCCGACTGTGACCCAACAGGAACAGCTTCCTGTGTGAGAGCAGCGAGGACAGAGAGTGGGAGTGAGAACTGAGAGAGAGGGAGAGAGGTAAAGGGAGGGAGAGAGAAAGATGGAGAGAGAGAACGAAGGGAGAGTGAGAGAGAGAGAAGAGGGAGTAAGGGAAAAGGATAGAGAGACAGAGAGAGGGGGAGAGACAGAGATATAGAGTGAAGTCATTGTCCCAAGGGAATGGGAGAGGGAAGCAAAGAAGAGTATAAACTAAAGTTGCATGGTTCATATGGTCCAACAGAGAACGGAAGGAAAGAAAAATGGAGGGATAGCGGACAACGATCAGCCCCTTTGGTCTTTCTTGGCATAGCAGAAGGCGTGTGTGAGTGTGTGTGTCCTCGCCATGGAAAGGGGACGGTGGTGGTGGAACATCTATAATTTGGGATATACTACTACACATCCTCATTCACCTCATCAAACAATAATTACAGACGGCACTCTTGTACGTCATATGATTACAATGTTGGGCTGATGTTTGAATTTGATTGAATGTATGCTATTACATAAATAGATGCTATTTCATGTCTAACGCAGGAATCAGACTAGTATCACACACACACACACACACACACACACACACACACACACACACACACACACACACACACACACACACACACACACACACACACACACACACACACACACACACACACACACACACACACACACACACACACACACACACACACACACACACACACACGAACAGGACTGGAGGGCCAAGTCTAGGTCCAAAAGGCTCCTTAACAGCATCTACCCCTAAACCATGAGACTGCTGAACATTTAATCACATGGCTACATAGACTATTTGCATTTACCCCCTTTTTTTTTTTACGCTGCTGCTACTCGCTGTTTATTATCTACGCATAGTCACTTTACCCCTACCTACATGTACATATGACCTCAATTACCTCGACTAACCCGTACCCCCGCACATTGACTCACTACCCGCACCCCCTGTATATAACATCGTAATTGTTATTGCTTGACTTTTTTTTTAACTTAAGTTTATTTAGCAAATATTTTTTTACTCTGCATTGTTAGTTAAGGGCTTGTAAGTAAGCATTTCACAGTAAGGTCTACAGCTGTTGTATTCGGCGCATGTGCCATTTTTTATTTATTTGATTTGACAACATATCAGAAAATCCACTTTAAAACCAGCTCAGGCACATGGATGGTTAAGCCATTGGGCCAGTTTGTGTAAAAGATTCATGTCAACGTGTTTAGAAGGAAAAACAAAAAGCCAACGACATGACATCCGGCTGTGATGGCAAGGGGGGAGACCGTGTCCCAAACGGCACCCTATTCCCTACGTAGTGCACTACCTTTGATGGCTCTGGTCACGGGTACTGCACTATGTAGGGAATAGGGTGCCATTTGGGACGCACTGTTCATCAATAAAACACAAGACCGGAACAACTGGTTATGTTTTTAGTTCAGGGACCAATTTGGGGTTGCTGTTGTTTCCTCTCTCTCTCTCTCTCTCTCTCTCTCTCTCTCTCTCTCTCTCTCTCTCTCTCTCTCTCTCTCTCTCTCTCTCTCTCTCTCTCTCTCTCTCTCTCTCTCTCTCTTTCTCTCTCTCTCTCTCTCTCTCTCTCTCTCTCTCTCTCTCTCTCTCTCTCTCTCTCTCTCTCTCTCTCTCTCTCTCTCTCTCTCTCTCGACTATGTGTAAAAAAGGGTCTGAAGCAGGTTAAAGGCTCATTTGACAGCAGACGTGGGGCTAGAACACAATGTTACATTCATTCAGGTCGGGAACAGGGTTTGAAACATGAGCCACAGGTCTACAAAAGCAGGGCTAAAAGTTATCGTTATAGGTCTAATAGTAAGGCGTTTTATTGGCATTCTTTGAAGTGCACAAGGTTAGGAGGATTTACACACCATAGACAGAGCCCAGAGTGCATGAAGTCTGGGAAACGCATTAGGACTTGCCTTCTTCTTTAATCATTTGGGCTGTCAGATTCCACAGTGGCAGTGGCATCTCCCCCTTAAAACAAACTAGTCAAACAAGGCTCTTTACTTTACTCTGCCGCCACACACCATTAGATCTCAGCCACTCCCACGTGCGCACGCATGCAGTCACGCACGCTCACACCGAAATGCTGAATATTTCTTATTTTTCTTCTTCTTCATGAAAGGGAAGACTACTGAATGATGTTGCTGTTGTAAACATCCTGATTGGTTTCATCCTTCCAACTAAAAGTCCCAACACGACATACAGTATCACTTTACATTTGTATTTTGGGAGAAATTGGGATTTGTGACCCGATTCAGGTAACTAGGCATATGTCACAAGTCACGACTTCACACGAGAGCTGTTTGAAAGTTTTAAAAAATATATATTTTTATCAAAATGTGTTTTTTGGGAGAAATGTCTCGAAAAATTTTCGAAAATGTCAACTTTCATGTGCCTTAATATAAAACTTGTATGCCATCTGTAAATACAACTAAAATTGTTAAATTACGAGCCTAGTTGGTTTAGCCACAGAAGAGAGCAACCTGGATTACATCATCAAAATAAGGGCATCAGACAGGAGGCGCGTCCAACCCTGATGTATACTGGTTAGATAGTCTAGCTAGTTACATTTTCAGATATTACGTTTCTAATTTTGACAGAAAGTGGTTTCATTTCAAGTGTACTGTTAGCTAGCTAACGTTAGCTGGCTGGGTCGCTAGCTAACGTTATGTACATGATCTTATTCTTCATATCTCAGACACATTTGCTTGACTAGTTATAGCCATAGAACCTGGTTGGTTAGCTACCTGCAGATTCATGCAGGGTAGTAACGTCATGAGTTGTGATTATGGTCCATTGTTTAGCTAGTTAGCTAACTACATGTCTTAACAAAATATTTTCATTTCAAGTTTGAAATTCATTTTTGAACACTCAACACCCGTTGAATATCAATCAATCAAATGTATTTATATAGCCCTTTTTACATCAGCCGAAGTCACAAAGTGCTATACAGAAATCCATCCTAAACCCCAAATAGCAAGCAATGCAGATGTAGAAGCACAGTGGCTTGGACAAACTCCCGAGAAAGGCTGGAACCTAGGAAGAAACCCAGAGAGGAACCAGTCTCTGAGGGGTGGCCAGTCGTCTTCTGGCTGTGCCGGGTGGAGATTACAACAGTACATGGCCAAAATGTTCAAACATTCATTGATGACCAGCAGGGTCAAATAATAATAATCACAGTGGTTGTAGCGGGTGCAACAGGTCAGCACCTCAGGAGTAAATGTCAGTTGGCTTTTCATAGCTGATCATTCAGAGTTAGAGACAGCAGGTATGGTAGAGAGAGAGAGTCGTAAACAGCAGGTCCGGGACAAGGTAGCACGTCCGGTGAACAGGTCAGGGTTCCATAGCCACAGGCAGAACAGTTGAAACTGGAGCAGCAGCACGGCCAGATGGACTGGGGCCAGCAAGGAGTCATCAGGCCAGGTAGTCCTGAGGCATGGTCCTAGGGCTCAGGTCCTCTGAGAGAAAAGAGAGAGAGTTAGAGGGAGCATACTTAAATTATGTCTGGTGTCAGTAAATGTCCGGTGTCAGTAAACGTCGGCAACAATGCATAATTCAATTGTTGCCAGCAGCACAGTTACAGACACCAACGCTCTGGATAACATGAACACTGCCTAACCAGCTCTGCTAGGTAGGGGGAATAAAATAGTCAGAGTGGGGTGTTCTTTCATTATGAGTCTGGAAGTAGCTAGCCAATGTTAGCCAGTTCGCTTGGGTGCTTGATTGTCGTTGTGAGGTCAGAGCTTTCGGAACAAGCCTATTTATTGGCCAGAGCGTCCAGTGTGCACTCTGAACGCAAAAAGCTCTGAATTTACGAATGGACAATCTGACAGCAGAGTTGCAGTCACCAATGCTCTGGATAACATTACAGCCTAACCAGCTCTGCTAGGGCGAGTAATGTTCAGTGAGCTGTTCTCGCTCTCTTAGATGTCTGGAAGTAGCTTGCAGAACGCTCGGTTCAACCCTTAAAGAGATGGGTGGGGCTAAGGCGTAAGAGGGTGTGAACAATGCTGAATGGGTGTAGACAAAGAAAAGCTCTCCAATAGTAGTACAAAAACATTGAAAGACAGTTTTCTCAGGTGAGTTTACAAGTTGATCAACTTTCAAAGCAGAATAACTTTCTCATTGTTTCCTCAAATGCCGTGTATGATATACCATTTTGTAGCTGAGTCTACTTTTATCCAATGTAAAAAAAAAAATATATAAAACATTTTGCTACATAAGACCGAATCCAGGTGGTGAGTCACACTGTATCAGAATTTGACCGAAGTCATGTCAAAAGTGACTTCAAGAGAAGAACACAAGTGAATACACAGCAGGAGTGAGGCCACTGTCCACATAAGACTGTAAAGACCCACATCATACCGAGTCCAATTGTTTTAGAACAAATATTTTGGCACTGAATAAGGCCAACTTATCATCTTACCAAATCCTGTGATTTCATTTTTCTGTATAAGCAAAACAATGTGTCATCACTTGTACAGCATGCAGGCTTTTAGCATAGCCCCTTCTCCACCCCTGCTGGCTTACCCCTACTAGCTAACCACTAGCAGCCTTGAAACACATCACTTATTAGCAGTTCGGCACGTCAGCATTTCTCATACTTTTACACAAAACCAAGTTAAACCTTTACCCTCATAGTAGACATTGAACATCTATAACCAAACTCGCTATAACTCTGTTGTTAGCCGATGGTAGCTATAGCTAGCCACATGCTAACCTGAGTGCTAACGTTACAAACGTTGGCTACCATGATATCTTGTAAGTTATATCGGCCAATAAAGATCAAGCAGTTCAGCAAAAATAAAGACATAACTTGAAATAAACAATGACATTAATACGATTGGTATTTGACCATTCTTTTCTGCAAAACGTGCAGTGTTGATGGAGTTGTTGTAGATCGCTTGCTAGCTAGCTTATTCTATCGTCAAACACCATGCTAGATCCGAGTGGGCCAGTTAGTTTTTCATGGCCTATCACCGATGCCACGAGCAGGCTGTTCCTTTATTTACTTCAGAGCCGCAATGTATTGTTGGTATATGAGTTTTTGATCAATAATATTCAATTTGCGACAAAAGAAGTGTATAATATATACTTTTTACATTAAGACTATTTAGAAGGAATACATTTAAAATCAATCTACATTGTTAGATTTGTGGAATATTTATTGTGCAACCTTTCCTTTAAGAATGTAGGTTAGTAAGCAACCTGGTCTCATGCCGTTTTCGTAAAATATATATTTATAGAGTATTTGTACTTTTGGCATTATTTTGTTGTTGAAATCTTATTTCAACTATCGACTTCCTAGGGATCCAGTTTGGAGGATGAGTTTGGCAAAAACATTGCATACATGTCAGAGGAGTTCACAGTCACAGGTTTCAAACCCACCAGGATGTGATTGCAAAACAGTGATTCATGGGAAAAGTAGTTTTTTGGCTTGATTCGTTGCCAGATATGACTTCACATGGGCTGCGTCCCAAATGGCTACTATTCTCTATATAGTGCACTACTTTTGACCAGAGCCCTATGAGTAACAAAGCTGTCAGGATTTTAAAGACCTACAAATACTGTATATTATTGTATGATTCAGTCTTTCCTCAGTAATTCAATGTAATAATTCAGTGTTTGTGGAGAGACTGATATGATAGATATCATTGATCTATAAAAATGTTGCTTTCCCATCTAGTTTATTTTGGGATGCTTGTTTCCCATCAAATCAAGTTTATTTTGGATCAATACACTTGGTGAGAAACCAGGCCGGCCAGTAGTGGTCAGAAAGCATGTTGAAGTATTGTAGTCAGAGGTGTGTGTGTGTGTGTGTGTGTGTGTGTGTGTGTGTGTGTGTGTGTGTGTGTGTGTGTGTGTGTGTGTGTGTGTGTGTGTGTGTGTGTGTGTGTGTGTGTGTGTGTGTGTGTGTGTGTGTGTGTAATAGGGATGCGCGGGTCAGCTATTTGTTCACCCACACCTACCGTCAATTGCTAGTAACCCATCCGCAACCGCCTAACTATATGTGCTAAAGTTTAAATCTGAGACCAGTACCTGACCCTAACCCAAAATATAGAAAAACCGCTGTACAGTCAGATATGGCGGAACAGTTTGTAGATAGGCCTATGTTTCGGGTTCTAATTTGCAACATTTTGGAAGGATATCTGTTAGTCAACTTGTCTATAAATAGATATATGTCTCGGTTTCTAAGGATATATGTTAGTCAACTTGTCTATAAATAGATATATGTCTCGGTTTCTAATTTCCAACATTTTGGAAGGATATCTGTTAGTCAACTTGTCTATAAATAGATATATGCAGGTTCTCTTCATTAGCCTACTTGTTGCCCTAGAATACTAAATAAACCTTTGCTCATCAAAATAATTGTCATAAATCGATAGATTGAATGCTTCAATCTAATTGACATTGGTAAAGTTTGTTTTCTCTTTCCCCTTTCATCTCTGCTTCTCTTGTGCAGCAAAGACATTTAGGGACCGGGAGAAAATGCAATAACGGAAGAAAATAAAAAGGGAAAGTTTCATCAGTTTTAAGGAAATTAAAAGCTGTTAAAACCACCCCAACATTTTTTGAGAAGATTTAAGTTCGTCTTGGATGCATATTTTATGTGGTGGAAATACTATTGGCTTTTATGATGCTGATAAAAATAGCACCGCCACAATTACAGACGGTCCCTAACAGCATATCCATTCTCTCAAGATTCTGAAAGAAATCAATCATATTTCTCCACTCCTGTTCCCTAGTCAACATGTATATTTGGTGTATCATTTTACTGCAAGAAATTGTTAATTATGCAGGGGTTAATACTGTATTATATTAGGATATGTGAGAGGTTATAGACCTACAGTCAGTGTCCAGATTTCAGTTACTATTGCATTTAGCTCATCTGAACAGTACAGTTCCCATGACGTTGTCACGACCTCCGCCGAAGTCTGTTCCTCTCCTTGTTCGGGCGGTGGTCGATGTCGCCGGTCTTCTAGCCATCGCCGATCCACTTTTCATTTTCCATTGGTTTTGTCTTTCTTTCCCAAACACCTGGTTTTCATTTCCCTATTACTGGTCATGTATTTAACCCTCTGTTTCCCCCATGTCTTTGTGTGTTATTGTTTGTTGTTCAGGTCGGTAAGTTTCCGGCTATTTTTTTTCGGGTGCTGTTTTCACCCGTGCTTTGTGGCAACCGTTATTGTTCGCACATTGGTATTGTTACTTTGTGCTATTTCTTAAGTAAAGTGCATTGTTCACTCATCTCTGCTCTCCTGCGCCTGACTTCATGCACCAGCTACACCCGCCGCCTGACAGACGTGCCATTTTGAAGTTCCTGTCTTGTGACTGTCAAATTTGAACATGCCCTCACAATCATCACACGTAACATCAAAGTTTAATGTTCGAGTACACAGTTCAGCAGATGTTACAGTGGGTGCAGCGAAATGCCTATGTCACTAGCTCCTAACAATGCAGTAAAATGTAAATTAAAAAACATCCTCTTAATTAATACCCCTTTTAAAACTGTCATCCTCTTTTACCACTTCACCCACCACTTGGCATTTTGTTGTGTATTGTGCACGCTACAGTTGGGCCCTAGGCTACACACTAATGCCAGATCAAAATAAGGAAAGAAAACCTCAGTGTACTCTATAGATAGGAATTGCACAAGAATTATACATTTATGGATTTTTAATGCATTGTTTTCTCTTAATTTAACCTGCCCGCTTCTGCTGTCTTAGCGATGCCCCCCCACAACACACACACATGCACGCACGCACACTCACATACACGCGCACACACACACACACAATCAGTCTAACCTTGCTGTCGTCCACCTGATACAGGACCCCACAAACTCACCAAAGCAACAATAGGCTTGTAAAGCTGTCTCCCCGTGCAGAATATACACGCTACATTTTAAAGTCAGGTGAACTGTTTCCCCCAGTTAAAAGGACGTTTTTAAAGGGGACATATTTCACCGTGACACGACATCTAACTTAGACTAAGCGACTGGAGAAAAACTGATTGAGAAGTTTTTACTTTCAATTTGACTGAATGTGATCCTAAATGATCCGGGAGCGTCTGGTAATGTCTGGTAAACCTGGATCCAATGGCGATTTCTCCTCTCGGGGTGTTAATCCATCACTGTTATTGATCTCTCATTGACCGTAGACCGGGCAGTCTAATGACGTTCACCTTCAGGGCCACCGCCATTGATTCATTGTCGATTCACAGTCCGACCAGATCCATAACTTGGAATGGAACCCAGGATCTAGAATCCAACAGGAACATTGCACGATTACCTCACATTTCAGTCTTCTGGGAATCGGAAAAGTCTCATACAAAGAAATCAATTTAATGAATAAATAAACATAATCCAAAAAATACAAACCTCTTCAAAATAAAATGTAAGAAGTAATCTTGAATCATAAAAATCATAAGTCATAAGTTACATTATTGACAATATCAACATTTACACAGATAATGGTTCATTAATACAATGTTTTTTTTTGTTGTGTTTTATGACATTGGCTGTAATTTCTATGTGGTCATTTTTTTGTGGCTCACATAAGTTCTATTATCTAGGAAATTGACACGATTTAATGCCGGAAATTGCTTCTGGGGTTCGATTCCATCTTTAAAAAACGATCAGGACTCTGTAATGGGATATTGCTTTCCATTCTCTTGAGGACAACCCAACAGACCCATGTAGGAGAGATTCCACTGGGCACAGAAGTCAATTCAACATCTATTCCATGTTGGTTTATCGTAATTAAATGTGTCATTCCTCATAGGGTTTAACAGTAAATGCAGGACCTTGTCCAGTTAAATGTGTGTGTATGTGTGTGTGTTAACTGGAAAAGCCTGGCCTCATTGGACCCCTCTTCGTGCCAATGTCATTTGGTTGTGTTTTTGAAGGTGTTAGTTTACATTAGAATACAAAATGTAAATACCTGAAAGAACATAATAAAATTTTCATTCGTTTGTTACTGTAGGCTATATGTAAAAATCACTAAAAATAGAATTTTAACACATGAGAAGAAGGTGAGATACGGTAGTTACTGGGAAGCTGAAACCTATACTTCACCTCGTTGACCCTCCGGAGAACCTTGTACGGCCCCACAAACCGGGGGCTCAGCTTCTTGCAGGGCAGGCAGAGTGGGAGGTTCCTGGTAGAAAGCCAGACACAATTCCCAGGGTGGTACACAGGGATCTCACTGTGGTGGCGGTCTGCCTGCTCCTTTTGACAGTGGACGACGTGCTGGAGTCTGACGGGAGCATCGCTTCAATTCTTTTGCTTGCCTGAACCACTCATCAACCACAGGAGCTTTGGTCTGGCCCGGGGTCCACAGAGCAAGGGCCGGTTGAAAACCCAGTACACACTGGAAGGGGGTCAACCCAGTGGAGGAGTGACGTAGCGAGTTCTGGGTGTTCTCAGCCCATGGAAGGAATCGAGCCCACTCTCCCTGCCGGACCTGACAGTGACTCCTCAGGAACCTCCCCAGCTCCTGGTTCATCCTCTCCACCTGCCCGTTGTACTGAGTCCTATACCCGGAAGTGAGGCTAACCGTGACCTTCGCCATAAAGGCTCTACATACCCGTGATGTGAATTGGGGGCCACGGTCGGAGACGATTTCCTCCGGAAGGTCATAATGCCGGAAGACCTGCTGGAATAGGGATTAAACGACATGATTTTGAAACTCTATCCACAACCACCAAAATGGTGGTAAAACCATCAGAGGGAAGATCATAACAAAGTCAATGGATAGATGGGACCAGGGACGCTGAGGCACGGGAAGGGGAAGGTGTTTGGTTTGGGCACATATGGAACAGGAGTTGACATAACGAGTGACGTCCTGTGCCAAGGTAGGCCACCAGTACTTCTCAGAGATGGATTGGGTAGTGCGAGAAGTACATGGATGTCCAGCGACGACAACTGTGGGTGCCCAGGTCAGCAGCCGATCCCTTATCCCGTGGGAACGTAGATGCGCTCGGGAGGACAGTTAGTGGGTGCGGGCTCCCTCTCCAGAGCCTGGCGAATGTCCACATTTACGTCCAAACCACAGGAGCTACGACTTGGGAGGATGGGATTATATGTGCAATCTGGACAGGACCCTCTCCTGAATCGTAGAGAAGGGACAGGGCATCGGCCTTGGTGTTTTTTTTACCTGGGCAATAGGTCAGCGTGATGTCGAACCTTGTGAAGAAAAGGGCCCACCTTGCTTGGCGCGGATTCAGCCTCCTCGCTGTCCGTATGTACTCCAGGTTCCGATGGTCGATGAGGATGACGAATGGTTCCTTGGCGCCCTCCAGCCAGTGTCTCCACTCCTCTAATGCCAATTTCACCGCCAGCAGCTTTCGATCACGGACGTCATAATTCCTCTCTGCAGGGGACAGTTTCTTAGAATAATATGTGACCTGTTTCAGGTAACTAGGTGTATGTCACAACTTCACAGGAGAGCCATTTTAACGTATTTTATGTATATATATTTTTAGGGGGCAGAAATGCCTTCTGGAACATGTGAACTTTATCTGATCCTTAAACAACAAGACTCGTAATTTTACAATTGTATAACTATTTACAGATGGCATACAGGTTTGTAATGAAGGCACATTAAAGTCAGCAACCTTCCCACTAGCCATGATAGGCTGAGATAATGAGTGTGCTGGACATGCCGAGAGAGGAGATCAGATTGGTCTGCCATACAGAAGGCTTCTGTCTATTTGAGCTGGTCAGTCTTTGTTGGTAATCCGGTCAAACACCGCTTTAAAACATTTTAGTGTCCCCCCGCTTGACGCCGGAGAGAAAAATATATTTTATCTCCTGCAATTCTACACGTTTTGCCTTCGGGCTGAGAGTACATTTCGCAATTTGATAACAAATAAAATGCAATTCTACTCATTTTGCCATTGGGTAAAGGTGAACCATTTTGTAGTTTCACAGCTCATTTCCTGCATTTCTACCAATTTTTCCCGTTTGGTGAAGAGATATCTTTGCAGTTTCGAAGCTAATTTCCCCAAATTCTACACTTGGCTCGAGTGGAATCTTGCTGCTGCCTTGGCCCTGATGTCTCTCACTTAGCCCGTGTGCCAGATTCATGATGAAGTCTATCCTGCTCATGGTGTTTGAACAACGCGTGTGCGTTGATAGCAGCAAAGGACGGCATGTTGTAGAACACAGCATCAGGCCAGCATCTAGTTCCTCCTTTCAACTAGTACAGCCATGCCATCTGATCCGAAACATTATGCGACACTCGCTCACCTGCTGTATGACATATGGAAACCTGTTCAGCATGAATCAGAACAATAATCATCAGGGATGTCATGATCCAGTTCTTCACAGCCATCTGAGTCTTCTTCATACAGATCTTGTAGCAATGCTAACGCAGCATGTGCATCCAGTCGACTTGGTCTTGCCATTGTAAATTATGCAAACTCTCACTGTGTAGCCTACTCCAAGTAGGTCTAGAGTAGAGTAATAAAACTGCTTGGATTTGGTGAACTGATATAGGGTACACCGTTTGGAGATTATCATTTGAATAGATACATACAATAGAATGGCTCTGTTCTTCATTCACAATTGGGAATTATGCATTGCTTACCCTCACTTGTCAACTCACCCATTCGTACCTTTTCTCGCCCATCATACTATACTTTATTTATTTAATCTGTTGTTATGTATGGGAAATTAGTTTAGATAAAAACTCAGCAAAAGAAGAAACGTTCTCTCACTGTCAACTGCGTTTATTTTCAGCAAACTTAACATGTGTAAATATTTGTATGAACATAACAAGATTCAACAACTGAAAAAGTTCCACAGACATGTGACTAACAGAAATGGAATAATGTCAAAATCAAAAGTAACAGTCAGTATCTGGTGTGGCCACCAGCTGCATTAAGTACTGCGGTGCATCTCCTCCTCATGGACTGCACCAGATTTACCAGTTCTTGCTGTGAGATGTTACCCCACTCTTCCACCAAGGCACCTGCAAGTTCCCGGACATTTCTGGGGGGAATGGCCCTAGCCCTCACCCTCCGATCCAACAGGTCCCAGACGTGCTCAATGGGATTGAGATCCGGGCTCTTCGCTGGCTATGGCAGAACACTGACATTCCTGTCTTGCGGGAAATCATGCACAGAACGAGCAGTATGGCTGGTGGCATTGTCATGCTGGAGGGTCATGTCAGGATGAGCCTGCAGGAAGGGTACCACATGAGTGAGGAGGATGTCTTCCCTGTAACGCACAGCGTTGAGATTGCCTGCAATGACATTAAGCTCAGTCCGATGATGCTGTGACACACCGCCCCGAAACATGATGGACCCTCCACCTTCAAATCGATCCTGCTCCAGAGTACAGGCCTCGGTGTAACACTCATTCCTTCGACGATAAATGCGAATCTGACCATCACCCCCGGTGAGACAAAACTGCGACTCATCAGTGAAGAGCACTTTTTGCCAGTTCTGTCTGGTCCAGCGATGGTGGGTTTGAGCCCATAGGCGACATTGTTGCCTGTGATGTTTGGTGAGGACCTGCCTTACGACAGGCCTACAAGCCCTGAGTCCAGCCTCTCTTAGCCTATTGTGGACAGTCTGAGCACTGATGGAGAGACTGTGCGTTCCTGGTGTAACTCAGGCAGTTGTTGTTGCCATCCTGTACCTGTTCCGCAGGTGTGATGTTCAGATGTACCGATCCTGTGCAGGTGTTGTTACACATGATCTGCCACTGCGAGGATGATCAGCTCTCTGTCCTGTCTCCCTGTAGTGCTGTCTTAGGCGTCTCACAGTACGGACATTGCAATTTATTGCCCTGGCCACATCTGTAGTCCTCATGCCTCCTTGCAGCATGCCTAAGGCACGTTCACGCAGTTGAGCAGGGACCCTGGGCATCCGTCTTTTGGTGTTTTTCAGAGTCAGTAGAAAGGCCTCTTTAGTGTCCTACGTTTTCATAACTGTGACCTTAATTGCCTACCGTCTGTAAGCAGTTTAATGTCTTAACGACCGTTCCACAGGTGCATGTTCATTAATTGTTTGTGGTTCATTTAACTGGCATGGGAAACAGTGTTTAAACCCTTTACAATGAAGATCTGTGAAGTTATTTGGATTTTTACGAATTATCTTTGAAAGACAGGGTCCTGAAAAACGGAGGTTTCTTTTTTTTGCTAAGTTTAGTTTAGGTTAAGTTTTGAGGCAATTATTGTGTGATTATCAACTGGGCATGGCAGATTCAAATATTGGAGAAGGAGCTGTGCAGACCGGGGGAAACCATACAAAAAATCACATGCACTCCGTGAAACTCCAGTTCTGTTTGTGATATTCTAACAACCACAGTGTGTTCTAACAACCACAGTGTGTTACAACCACAGTGTGTTACTTTGACTTGTTTAGGAAAAGTCAAGGAAGACTTTAAATTTAAATGAGTTCTGAGTCATTATGATGCTCTCTGCCTTTCTAGAGTTGATATACAGAATCACAAATCAATCCATTTAATTTAGGAAAAGGTCATAAAAAACATAATACAAGGAAATGTATTTCAGGTGAACAGAATATCATGTTTTAAGTTGTGTTTATCTGTACTTAGTAGCCAAGGCTATGGGTTGTGTCTTGCCAATGAAATCAAATTGTTCGTTTAGTAGACATCACAGGCTTTGCCCGACCGCAGTCAACACACATATATTTTACAGTAAGAATATAATGGAATATCCCAAATGGAAAGTAGCCTACTCACATGAGGAATGCATGGAACCATGGCTATTCTAGGAAGAAGTTATATTTTGAAACAGAGACCATCCGCTCAAGTTGTACAATTGTTTGGCCGAAATAGGTTCATTGGAAACCTTGGAATCTCCTCTTTCTGATAGGGTATATCAATCAAAACGTCTGGCCTGTAAGGACTTCTGTAGAATTATATGGAAGCAGGGCTAGTTGGTAAGCTCAATGCGCAGATCATCAGTCTTGTCATTCTCTATTTAACAATTTATAATATTGTCACACATCAGACTATTGTCAATGTAATATTGTCTTTAGGCCACATCTATTATTATTATTATTATATGTGTGGATTTAGTTTTAATATAGTTTAGGTGTAGTTTGAATGGGCCAGCTGAGCAGGCAACTGTTCTCTTACAGTCAGAAAATACAGTATCATCTTATTTTAGTATTTACAGTCCATGCGCTTCTGGATCAATCAACACATTTTCTGACTGATTACAATTTGAATTTAGTGTGCTGAGGTTTCTTATGACCTATTTTATCAAAATAAATGCATTAATGTAGCAATTTATTGTTTATTATTGTACAGTATATTTATACAATTGAAATATCAACGGTCAGAATGACCGGCTCACATACTGCTACGCTTGGCTAGCCAGGTTAGCATGACACTGTGGCAATGCTGACAAGAGGCAAGGCTACGCTGACCCGCACCATAAACCATTAATTTACTATAGCCCAATGGGAGCCATGTTGAGTTTAATGGATTATCATGCCAAATAGTTGAACAGCATCAGTATTGTGTTAAACTTAGAGTTTATATGCTATTTTCTGTCATATCCAAATCCGTTTATGATGTTTCAATGCTGTGAATCAGCATATATGGCAATTTGACACGCACACGCGCGCACACACACACATCCAAAGAAGAGTATTTGGATCTACTTAATTACATTTTGAACAGTAGTTACACCTAATGGAAACAGGTAATTTTTTACAGTAAATTATGAATACAGATCTACTTAATTTAATAGTGTTATTTAAAAACTATTGAATTAAGAAATAATAATTAGAAATAATTATGTCAGATTGACAAAAAATGGAGGTAATCATGTTTCAACTCAATTAGAACAAGTACCTCCCAAATGAATCAGTTGCGTCGTCAGTTCAATCTCTTAGAGTTGAGTTAGTCCTAACTACTAAGTGAAAAAAACACCTCTTCACATTCAGAACTTTTGTTTCCAATTCATCTTAAGAAGCTAGGTGGGACAACCACATATGGGACTGGTTTCAGGAGAGGCATTTGTTCCATGTTATTACTTCTCATTTGAACGTAAACATATATTTTTTATCAAAATGCGTTTTTTGGCAGAAATGCCTTCTGGATTGTGTGAACTTTCATGTGCCTTAATAACAAATGTGTATGCCATCTGTAAATACAAATAAAATGGTTTATTACGAGCCTAGTTGGTTTAGCGATGGAAAAAAGTCAGGATCCTTCCCGCTAAACATGATTGGCTGAGATAATGGATGGGCTGGACATGCCAAGAGATGAGTTCAGATTGGTTTGCCATATAGCACTCTTCTATCTATAACAAAGGGTGTCTCAGTATGTGTAGCTAATCCTTTCAAATGCAGCTTTTTTTGAAGGATATCACAAATAACTGCAAAAGTTCTGCTCTCCACTTTGCTGGAGAACAGAGTTTTGAAATCAGTGGAATGCTCGGTGGAGCAGAGTATGATAGCTAAGGAGATGGAGAAAATTCTGGTGCTTGATTGGAAGTATGCGGAGGGATTCGAAAAAAGAAAACACAGAAGGCTGTATATAACACCTGTCCCGGATTACATCTTAAAACTATGGGCCATGGCATCCGAGACAGAGAGGGAGAAGCATTCATACATGTATGCATGCGGGTAAGAGATCCTGGCTAACAACATTTTCAGATATTATACATTTCTAATTTTGTCAGTCTTTTTCATTGTATCTCAGAGCCATTTGCATTGCTAGTTATACCCTAATGTTAACTAGCTAACTAACATTGAATCTAGTTGGTTAGCTACCTGCAGATTCATGCTGCCCTTCCATAGAGGGAGGAGGCCCAAGAGACTGAAGGTGCCAAAACATAAGTAGTCGGGTTGGTGTGTAGGGTTTGAGCAGAGCCTGAAGGTAAGGAGGGGCATTTCCTCTCCACAGGCAAGTACCGTGGTCTTGTAGTGGATGCGAGCTTCACTGGAAGCCATTGGAGTGTGCCGAGGCGCGGGCTGATATGGGAGAAATTGGGAAAGGTGAACACCAGGCGGGCTGCAGCATTCTGGATAAGTTGCAGCAGGGAGCAGGGAGCCCAGCCAACAATGAGTTGCTGTAGTCCAGACGGGAGATGAAAAGTGCCTGATTAGGACCTGCACCGCTTCCTGTGTGATGTAGTAGAGCATGAACCTGCAGGAGCGAGTTACTGCTTTGATGTTTGAAGAGAATGACAGGGTGTTGTCCAGGGTCAGGCCAAGGTACCATGGAGTTGTCAACCGTGATCGAGAGGTCTTGGAGATGGCAGGCCTTCCCCAGGAGGAAGAGCAGCTTCATCTTGTCGAGGTTGAGCTTGAGGTGGTGGGCCGACATCCAAGTTGAGATATCTGCCAGGCACGCAGAGAAGCGTGTTGCTGCCTGGGTGTCAGAACGGTAGAAGGAGAAAAAGGGGGAAGGAGTATCATCCGCATAGCATGATAGGAGAAACCATGTGAGGATATGACAGAGCCGAGTGACTTGGTGTATAGAGAGAAGAGGAGAGGGCCTAGAACAGTGCCCTGGGGGACACCAGTAGTGAGAGTACATAGTGAAGACAGAGATCCTCTCCACGTAACCTGGTAGGAGCAGCCTGCCAGGTAGGGTGCAATCAAAGAGTGTGCAGAGCCTGAGACGGCCAGCCCTGAGAGGGTGGAGAGCAGGATCTGATGGTTCACGGTGTCGAAGAGCAGAGAAGAGCAATCTCGGTTGAGTGACACGTCTTGAAGCCTGACTGGTTAGGATCAAGAAGATCGTTCTGTGAGAGATAGCGTGGGAGTTGATTAGAGAGAGCACGCACAGGTTTTTGAAAATAAAATAAAATAAGGGATATAACTTTTGACATCAGAGGGGTTGAGTATTGGTTTCTTGAGGAGGGGAGCTTCTCAGGCCATTTTGAAGTCAGAGGGATGCAGCCAGTGGTCAGGGATGAGTTGATGAGGGAAGTGAGGAATGGGAGGTCTTCAGAGATGGTCTGGAGAAGGGAGGAGGGGATGGGGTCGAGCGGGCAGGATTTCATCTGGAGAGAGAGGGGAGAAAGAGGTCAAGGCGTAGGGTAGTTCTGTGTGAGTGGGACCTGTGGACTTAATAGGCTGAATGAATAAGGATTGGATGTTGTCAGTCTTTCTTTTTAAAGTGGTTGACAACGCCGTCTGCAGACCACAGGAGGTTGGTGGCACCTTAATTGGGGAGGACGGACTCGTGGTAATGGCTGGAGCAGAATTAGTGAAATGGTATCAAATACCATTCCATTTGCTCACTTCCAGCCATGTATATGAGCCGTCCTCCCCTCAGCAGCTTCCACTGCTGCAGAGAGGGAGGAGGGACGGTAAGGGGTGCAGGACTAAGCAGGGAAGAGAAGGTGGAAAATAGTTTCCTAGGGTATTTTCAAGTACTGTGGTGGCAGCATCATGTTGCCGGCAGGGACTCAGGGGTTTTCATAATCAAAAGGAAAATGAAAGGAGCAAAGCCCAGTTATAAAGTTATAGGAACCTAACCCTGGTATAGTTTTATTTTTCAGTGGGACAGTTACACACATTTGTATGCCAGAAACACCCAAAATGACTTTCCAAGAGGTGTTGAGTGTTCCTGAATGGTCCGTTCTCAGTCCTGAGACTTAAATCTGCTTTAAAGTCAGAGACAAGGTTTGAATTTTGCTGTCCGTCAATGATTCCCAACCAAATTTACTGAGTTTGAGCAATTCTCACAAAAACAATGGATCTTCGTTGCCCTAACAGTTGTGCAAAATTGGTAGAATCTTATTCAAAATAATTCACAGCTGTAATAGCTTCCAAAGATGCTTCCACCCAGTATTAACTCTGGGGTGTGAAGACATACGCAATCAAGACATCTTAATAAAAAAAACATATATGAATCTGGAAACTTTTCTATAATTGTCTTTTACTTTGAAAATGTGGAGTAGGTTGTGTAGATCAGTAGGAAAAAAAATATAAGTTGAATCCCTATTTAGATAAAAATTCAGGGCAGCAAAATGTGAAGACTGTGCAAAGGGTGTGTAGACTTTCACTAGAAAAATACCTGCAACCTCACACGCACAAATGTCTGCATACACTGGTGCATGCACACACACACCACCCATCTACACACTACCCTTCGCCCCTCGTGAACCCAAGGTAGCCCTCAAAGAGGTCAATGGGCCCTTTTTTAGAATCCCTCCCTCCCTCATCCCCCTGTATTTATCTCTGTGCATTTGTTTTGATCCTGGGGGTCATTTGCCCAACTAAATGTTTGCCCCGCTCACAAAGGGGGAGATGGCAAATGTGTTTGAACACATCCATGTGTCAGGCCCTTGTCTCTGCCGCGCCGAGCGTGAAAGAAGAGCTCTGCTACTCTGAACTGGCATTTCAGGACTTACAAGCATTTCAACACTTCCTGACAGGAATGCATATAGTTCAGGTTGGTGTGTGTGTTAGGGTATGTGTGTGTGTGCGGGTGGGTGGGTGGGTGGGGTAATGTGTGTGTGTGTGTGTGTGTGTGTGTGTGTGTGTGTGTGTGTGTGTGTGTGTGTGTGTGTGTGTGTGTGTGTGTGTGTGTGTGTGTGTGTGTGTGTGTGTGTGTGTGTGTTTGCACGCCTGTGTGTGTAACGCAGTGCTGTCACTCAATATGCATTCCTCACAGAGAGGGTTGGATTGTTCCCAACCTTCTGGTCGATATATCAAGCCTGATATCATCAATGTTTCGTTAGAGGAGTAAAAAAAAAAAATTGTCAAATGGAATATCCCTGCAACTTTCTACAAACATGCCCTGTCCTGCGCCCATCAGATTGAATTACTTACGACAATGAGGTGGGGGAGAGAGCAGGGCCGGCCCGCTCATTAGGCAGGCCTCCTATGGTGGCAGATGGATGAGGGTGGCATTTTCTGAGCTAAACTGACCAAGACGCACATCCAACAGCACATAAAACCTCACATTATATTCTGACCCAAAACAATGACAATTTCTCTCAAGCAGTGGCATATGGGCTTTTTAGGTGAGCGGTGATCCCGCCCTGTTCATAAGCAGTGCCCAAAGGCAGGGATGTCAAATATTTATCTTGTCAATTCCCAGTGTCTTTACAGGGTGCTGATGGAGAGACACATTGCTGCGGTGTTCCACCAACATTCCGTCCAAAGAATAATCGAACATTAATCATATAGCAGATATAGCTTCTGGTAGAAAGAGAATACCTATTTGGCCTTTTCTGTAGCCGACAGGCTGGAGATAAAATGTTTGACAATGGGAAACGTTTTACATCATGTAGGTTTCTCCAATCAAATAATCGAACCTAAATGGCGCCCAATCACCAATTCTCTTTTTAACAAACAACATATCCTAAAAACAAGACAGGTCAAAGTAAAATGGACAATATGGATTTGACAATCAGGCTACACACAACTGTTGTCCAGGAGTTTCATCCCATGGGCTAAATTGTCTTGATCAGTGGTTTCAAGTTTGAATCCGTCAATTTTTGACGAGCTGATCATAGGGAAAAAGAAAATACCTTTACATTTCCCACTGTGTAAACACATTGCAAATAGTCTCAGGATAACTCCTCCTGATAAAGTTAGGTAGCTGATATTCAGAGCTCAAATAGCCAAATTGATTAGTCACAGAAATCAGGGGTAATAAAGCCAATCCAACGGCTTGTTTTACAAACGGTGGGCCTACCACATGGATGGGCATTCCTAAAATTGAATTTCAAGCGACACTGTAGGCTGTACCTCAGTAAGCATGGAGCGACGCCGACACCTTTATGGACGTCCTTTTTTGGTCCTGTCCAGACTGGCCTTGATTTCCACGTCCACGGATGTTGGTGTTTGGACGTCTTTTTATGTTCCTGTTCCGGACTGGCCTTGATTTCCACGGATGTTGGTGTTTGGATGTCTTTTTTTGGTCCTGTCCGTACTGGCCTTGATTTCCACGTCCACGGATGTTGGTGTTTGGACGTCTTTTCACCTTTCACTTAGAACCTAAATTGCACTTAACTTCAATGTCTAGAAATTAATGAAAATATTTGAGACATCACTTTGCTTACTGGTCCTATTCTAGTTTTTTGTCTGGGGTGTCATAGGGTGGCAGAACGGCCCGGACCGTCCCTGAGAGAGAGAGAGCGAGAGAGCGAGAGAGAGATGCAAAGAAAGAAGCAAAGAAAGAAAGAAAGAAGGAAAGATAGAGAAAAATCATTCCATTACCGAAGAAAAGAGAAAACTAAATAATATTTTGTGAGTGAGAGGAAAGCTAATAAATTAACGAGGGGGATGTTTCAGTTGACAGGAAGGAGTGCTGTTGGCACCATTTGAATGGCATCTCTGCTGATTGGCTGAACCCTGGCTTAAACAGGAAGAGGCAGTAAAAAGTGAAAATGCTGTTGTTGTTTGAGTTATCATCACTGGTCAGGGGATCCATTTGTCTTTGTGTTAATGGATCACTTCCTCCTGTTCTAGACCTCTGTGTGGTGGGTCTTCAGAGCACTAAGTTCTGCAGTTCCGGTCATAATTCTAGGCCTTATGGTGTGTCACATCGCTCACAGACACTGCATACGTGACCTTAATCGTGCTGTTTGAGCATGTGTGCACGCTCGTATGTGTGTGTGTTATAGAGTGTGTTATAGGGAACCAGTTACTAAATGGATTATGTGAATGCATCATACCTTCTGTACATGTCATTGTACATGAGCACATAAACACACGTCCGTGAGTGTGTGTAATTGAGTGGAGAATGTGTGTATGTAACAACTCGCTTTAAAAGACTGCTAGGTCCCCCCTACCTCCTCCGCCCCATCCCCCCTAATCCATCCCTAGTGAGATGCAAATGACTGAGGGGGATTGGGAGGGGATAAAAGGGCTTCTGTATCTCTCAGCAGGGAGATCACTCCAACTTCAAGTCGAAATGTGACGTTTTTGAAGGGCCACAGGATATCGGGAGACTCCTTAAAAACCGTACACTAGGGGCCAAAAAAAGATAAAACGAGTGCCCGGAGCTGGGATTGTACTTGGGTCTATAAAACAGGAGATTCTTGCTTAAATCACTGCACCAAGGATAGCGTAATTCAACCATAATGTGTTGGCAAAACAAGTCTCATTAAATGGCTAAACTTGACCGTCGAGTTGTTTCTCTGTTTATCCCAAATCTTAATCCTTAATTTAAGCAATCGGGAAATTCATGCATGAATTGTTAACCAATCGGAAATAATGCCTGAATTTAACCCTAGAGTGGTATGTATCCTAAACCTTAACCCTTCATTTAACCTAATATGAATTAATGCTTTAACTTAATGGTAGAGTTGTTTCTGTGTGCCTAACATGCCTAAACCCTAATATAATCTAAACTTAACCCACATTGCCACTAGAGGCAACAATGAACGTTATTATCATCAAGTATGCTTGGGTTTTGCTAGGGCGTTGTGAACGGGGATGGTGGATGGGTGTAATCCACACACTCTGCAGACTCCAGATCCAAATTTGATGTTAAGAGAAACATGGACACACGTCTAATTTTGCTGTGAGACTGTGAGAGCTTGTTGCGCTCAGCGGGGTGCCACCCCACCTGTGAAGTCCTGATCTGGGGTCTCAGGATTGCCAATGCGATGCCCTGTGATCACCCCACACCCTGCCCCCCACACCCCTGGATTGGGTGTGAGTGTAGGCATGTGGCAGCCTTCTCCTCCTCCTCCTCTTGCGCCTCCTCAAATTCTACTTTTCTCTACCACCCCCTTTCTCTATCTCTCCCTGAGTTTCTTTATCATTAAGCCGAATGACAGATATCTAATACACTTTTCACATAGGATATGCCTGAAAAAAATATATGAGCATTGTTTACACTCCACAAAAGTATGTGGACACCCCTTCAAATTAGTGGATTCGGGTATTTCAGCCACACCTGTTGCTGACAGGTGTATAAAATCGTGCACACAGTCATGCAATCTCCATAGACAAACTTTGGCAGTAGAATGGCCCATACTGAAGAGCTTAGTGACATCCAACATGGCACTGTCATAGGATGCCACATTTCCAAAATGTCAGTTCGTCAAATATCTGCCCTGCTAGAGCTGCCCCGGTCAACTGTAAGTGCTGTTATTGTGAAGTGGGAACGTCTAAGAGCAACAACAGCTCAGCCGAGAAGTGGTAGGCCACACAAGCTCACAGAATGGGACCGCCGAGTGCTGAAATGCGTAGGGCATAAAAAGTGTCTGTCCTCGGTTGCAACACTCACTACCGAGTTCAAAACTGCCTCTGGAAGCAACGTCAGCACTAGAACTGTTCGTTGGGAGCTTCATGAAATGGGTTTCCATGGCCGAGCAGCCTAAGATCACCATGTGCAATGCCAATGTCGGCTGGAGTGGTGTAAAGCTCGCCGCCATTGGACTCGCTTCACCATCTGGCAGTTCGATGGACAAATCTGGGTTTGGCAGATGCCAGGAGAACGCTACCTGCCTGAATAAATAGTGCCAACTGTAAAGTTTGGTGGAGGAGGAATAATGGTCTGGGGCTGTTTTTAATTCCAATGAAGGGAAATCTTAACGATTCTGTGCTTCCATCTTTGTGGCAACAGTTTGGGGAAAGCCCTTCCCTGTTTCAGCATGACAATGCCCCTTTGCACAAAGCGAAGTCCATACAGAAATGGTTTGTCAAGATTGGTGTGGAAGAACTTGACTCGCCTGAACAGAGCCCTGACCTCAGCCCCATCGAACACCTTTGGGATTAATTGGTACGCTGACTGCGAGCCAGGCCTAATTGCCCAACATCAATGACTGACCTCACTAATTATCTTGTGGCTGAAGGGAAGCAAGTCCCCACAGCAATGTTGCAAAAAATAGTGGAAAGCCTTCCCAGAATAGTGGAGGCTGTGATAGCAGCAAAGGGGGACCATCTCAATATTAATGGCCATGATTTTGTAATGAGATATTCAGCGAGCATTTTGGCCATGTAGTGTATATGATCCCCTTTCAAACAGTCCCATTTTTACCATATTCTTCTTTTATACAGACGGAGCGGTCTTCTGGTCAGGCTCCGTAGACGGGCACATTGCGCACCGCTCCCGAGCATACTACTCGCCAATGTCCAGTCACTTGATAACAAGGTAGACGAAATCCGAGCAAGGGTAGCATTCCAGAGAGACTTCAGAGACTGTAACGTTCTTTGTTTCACGGAAACATGGCTCACTCGAGACACGCTGAGTCGGTACAGCCACCTGGTTTCTTCACACATCGCGCCGACAGAAACAAGCATCTCTCTGGTAAGAAGAAGGGCGGGGGTGTATGCCTTATGATTAACGAGACGTGGTGTGATCATAACAACATACAGGAACTCAAGATCTTTTGTTCACCTCACTTAGAATTCCTTACATTCAAATGCCGACCGAATTCTCTTAGATTATAATCACAGTCGTGTGTATTCCCCCCCAAGCAGACACATCAACGGCCCTGAAAGAACTTAATTCGACTCTATGTAAACTGGAAACCACATATCCTGAGGCTGCAATTATTGTAGCTGGGGAGTTTAACAAGGCTAATCTGAAAACAAGGCTCCCCAAATTCTATCAGCATATCAATTGTGCTACCAGGTCTGGCAAAACCCTAGACAATTGTTATTCTAACTTCCGCTACGCATATTAGGCTCTCCCCCACCCTCCATTTGGAAAAGCTAACCACGACTCCATTTTGTTGCTCCCAGCCTACAGACAGAAATTAAAACAGGAAGCACCCGCGCTCAGGTCTGTTCAACGCTGGTCCGACCAATCGGATTCCACGCTTCAAGATTGCTTCGATCACGTGGACTGGGATATGTTCCGCATTGCGACGAACAACAACATTGACGAATACGCTGATTCGGTGAGCGAGTTTATTAGCAAGTGCATCGGTGATGTTGTACCCACAGCGTCTATTAAACATTCCCCAGTCAGAAACCGTGGATTAATGGCAGCATTCGCGCAAAACTGAAAGCGCGAACCACTGCTTTTAATCAGGGCAAGGTGACCGGAAACATGACCGAATACAAACAGCGTAGCTATTCCCTCCGCAAGGCAATCAAACAACTAAGCGTCAGTATAGAGACAAAGTGGAGTCACAATTCAACGGCTCAGACACGAGAGGTATGTGGCAGGGTCTACAGTCAATCACGGACTACAAAAGAAAAACAGCAGCATTGAGTAGCTTGGATGAATAAGGTGCCCAGAGTAAACTGCCTGCTACTCAAACCCAAAAGCTAGAATATGCATATTATTAGTAGATTTGGATAGAAAACACTCTGAAGTTTCTAAAACTGTTTGAATCATGTCTGTGAGTATAACAGAACTTATGTAGCAAGCAAACCCCGAGGACAAACCATTCAGATTTTTTTTTTTTTGAGGTCACTGTCTGTTCAGTGTGTTTTCATTGGGATACTAGATTTCTAAGTGACTTGTTTGCAGTTCCTACCGCTTCCACTGGATGTCACCAGTCTTTGGAAATTGGTTGAGGTTATTCCTTTGTGTAATGAAGAAGTACGGCCATCTTGAATGAGTGTCATTTGAAGTGTACTTTTTGAGAGAGGCGCATGACTCGAAAAGTAGCGTCAGTTTGTTGTCTTCCTGTATTGAACACAGATAGTCCCGTCTTCAATTTGATCGATTATTAACGTTTAAAAATACCTTAAGTTGTATTACAAAAGTAGTTTGAAATGTTTTGGAAAAGTTTACACGTAACTTTTGAGATATTTTGTAGTGACGTTGTGCAAATTGGAAGCTGTTTTTTTCTGGATCAAACGAGCCAAATAAATGGACATTTTAGATATATATGGACAGAATTAATTGAACAAAAGGACCATTTGTGATGTTTATGGGACATATTGGAGTGCCAACAACAGAAGCTCGTCAAAGGTAAGGCATGAATTATATTTTTATTTCTGCGTTTTGTGTCGCGCCTGCATGGTTGAAATATGCTTATCTTTCTTTGTTTACAATGGTGCTAACTCAGATAATAGCATGTTTGCTTTTGCCGAAAAGCCTATTTGAATTCTGACATGTTGGCTGGATTCACAACAAGTGTAGCTTTAATTTGGTGTCTTTCATGTGAGATTTCATGAAAGTTGGATTTTTATAGTAATTTATTTGAATTTGGCACTCTGCATTTTTACTGGCTTTTGGCATCCCACATATCCCAGAGAAGTTAAGCCACACGCCGTTGTACATTCCTCTGGTGTGAGGTCATATCAGCATGTCCTCCGATTCCTTTTCCCTCCTTCTCTCATGCCAAAACATCTCTCTAATGATGAGAGGGGGTACCTGTATTTTAGATGTATCCAAATGCTCTTTATTGAGTTTTTTTCCCTCTCTCTCTCTCTCTCTCTCTTATATACTATATATATATATATATATATATATATGCTGGGAGTCACAAGGAGAGGGCGAGGAATGGAGGAATGTGTTTCCGACTTCAACAGTGGCTCAGTGTTGCAGCAGAGTTCCAGGCTATTGGGTGATTCTCACAAAATCTTGGTTTCAAATATTTCATACTTGAAAAAGACTTGCATCAGCAAATTTCCTTTTTTAGACATTATTAACAAGGTCTGAAGTGTTTGTGGGCATTAATATATAAACATTTACTGACAATTTAACACTTTTTTTGGAACATATTTTGCAAAACAAGTCCTTAAAAATCTCATTACCGCAACGATCTGAAAACATCAAGACCATTTGGAAAGCTAATACATTTTAAAAAAAATTAAAATTGATTATTAACAGACATGCACAGTTTTTTGAAACTCTGAAATTATATATATTTTTTAAATTAAGATTTTGATTTGATTTGACTGATTTTGTTCATTACCTCAACACCTTCCACAATTTGTATATAGATTTATTTTTCTACTGTATTATTGACTGTATGTTTGTTTTACTCCATGTGTAACTCTGTGTTGTTGTATGTGTCGAACTGCTTTGCTTTATTCTTGGCCAGGTTGCAGTTGTAAATGATCACTTGTTCTCAACTAGCCTACCTGGTTAAATAAAGGTTAAATAAAAAAATGTAAAAATTGATGGATTCAAACATTTCCAAAAATCAGTCCTTGGGTACCTCCAACCATTATACTTACTTGTTCTATTACAATACATTACAAGCATATCTGTTATAACTAGTCAAGGGCTTGATGATGCTTTCACATGCATACACTGTATGTGTGTGTCCTATATGATGTACATAATCACACTGCTAATCACAATGAGTAATCAGGGGGGATAAGGGATAAGAGGAAATCGGGCCTATGCAGGAAATCAAAGAGCTACTTATCTACTCATTGCTCCTACTAGTGTAGTGTAGTGTAACCCAACGTATGCAGTTAGATGCAACAGTTTGGCGATCTGATAAACATACTGGAAAACTTAAGTTAATAACCAAGGCGTTTATTTGCTTCAATCACCGAACACAACCGACGCGCGTTATAGAGAGGCTTCTATTTGAGCCAGCCGTCTATTTCCCGAAATGCAGCTTTTGCTCAATGAAATGTTGAGAAGACTACCACACTGTTTATTGTGCCCAGTATGACCAATATAGACATTGTAATAACAAATCCATTGCAAATTAGACTTGCAAAGACTAGGCTTCCTTTCATACACCCTCTGATTTCGAGCTTCAGCACCATTCTCTTACTTGTTGAGCCTCTTGAATAACACAGTTAAACCACAGTGCTGAAATGCGTGCAGATGCCCGACTATTATAAGTTATTATAATATGAAGTCAGGTCCATATTTATTGACACCCTTAATAAAGATGAGCAGAAATCTGTATGAAATAATTGGTCCTAATACAAACACTTTGCTATAATATTGCATGCTCCAAAAAAGCAGAACATTATTTTTATACTGTTAGAATTACTAAGCGAAATAGATTTTTTTTAAAGTAACAGCAAAAAAATCTCTGAAAGATAGGTGTCAAAATGATTGGCACCCCTGTTTTCAGTACTCCAGCACCCTACGACACCGAGGCACAGATGATCCATTATACTGATCAGATACTCAAGTGCCCGCTCTAACAATGAAAAGAAATCTCTTCAAAAACGGAAGGCAGTCGGGAGGAGGCAAGATCAGGTGGTACGCTTCTAGCCAGCTAGAGGAAAGATACACATGTGAACAACGGGCACAATGGTTTACACTATCATAAAAATTATTTAGTTTTTTTAGGGTGCTATTTGGTATTAATCTTGGTTAGGTTTAAGCATTTTGTATTTTATACATTTTTATTTAACCTTTATTCAACTAGGCAAGTCAGTTAAGGACAAATTCTTATTTACAATGACGGCCTACCCTTGCAAAACATGGACGACGCCGAGCCAATTGTGCACCGTCCTATGGGTCTCCCCATCATGGCTGTGTAACGATCTTCTTCGTCTGATGAACAGGAAGGATCGGACCAAAACGCAGCGTGGTAAGTGTTCATGCTTTATTGAAAACAAACCACTAAATACAAAATAACAACGTGAATAAACGAAAAACGAAACAGTCCTGTAAGGTGCAGCAACACAAAACAGAAAACAACTACCCACAAAACCAACATGGAAAATGGCAACCTAAATAGGCTCCCCAATCAGAGACAACGAGAAACAGCTGTCTCTGATTGGGAACCAACTCAGGCCACCGTAAACCTACATACCCCTAGACCATACAAAATCCCCATAGATAAACAAAAACCCTAGACAAGACAAAAAAAACCTAGACAATACAAAAACTAAACAAACCACCCTTGTCACACCCTGACCTAACCAAAAAAATAAAGATAACAAAATATAACTAAAGTCAGGGCGTGACAGGCTGGATGTGATATAGCCTGGATTCAAACCAGTAGTGACACCTCTTACACTGAGATGCAGTGCCTTAGACCGCTGTGCCACTCTGGAGCCCTACGGTTAGCAGTGTGGTTAAAGTTAGGTTAAAAATCACACTTTAAGAAGAGAAAAAAGAAAGAAAAAAAATCAAATAAAGGGATGGGCGGCTATTTGAGACGAAAGCTGAAGAACATAAGCACATCCAGGTACTTTCAGCAGGTGCTGGAGTTGTAGGCAAACTCATGGAAAACAGGAAGGAAAACGCTGAACACTGCTGCTCATGCTCCCATGTGATATTTATTCATAACGTTTCGACCTTTAGGTCTTCACCGGGCATCCATATCCCAGGTGGGGGGGTGGAAGGTCCTATATATAGGGGCAGTACTTAACGACATCACTTCCTGAAACAGGAGGTAAAAAATGTATTACATAGGTTCACAATATTCAATGTGTCAAAATATATGATCATACACAAGGAATGTGATCAATATTTACTGTAATATACATACACATAAAATATTGAATTAGGACTAAAAAACTATTTGGACCTTTTGAAACAGTAAAAATGGTTTCAAGTCAAACTCCTCGTTAAGGCCAAGAGGAGAGTGTGTTGAGCATGTGGATCTAGAAAGATTCCCTTTGAAGAAGTTTCCTCTCAAAGTCCCCTCCCCATTTCTATTCCAATGTATCCCAGAGAACTAATAGGATGTCCAGCTTGTACGAAATGAACAGCAATCAGATTTTGGGTCTCAGCTGTCTGTATATTGCTGCGGTGCTCGCTGATCCGTATCTTAAGGCTTCTACGGGTTTTGCCTATGTAAGACAGACCACAAGGACATTTCAACATGTAAATAACATTGGTGGTCATGCAGGTAATTAGGCTATTTGAGACTTCATTTGATTGAAGTTTTAAGGTATGTGTGTGTGTATGTGTTTGTGTGTGTCTTTTTGTGTGTGTGTATTTTGTGTGTGTGTGTGTGTGTGTGTGTGTGTGTGTGTGTGTGTGTGTGTGTGTGTGTGTGTGTGTGTGTGTGTGTGTGTGTGTGTGTGTGTGTGTGTGTGTGTGTGCCTGTGTGCCTGTGTGCCTGTGTGCCTGTGTGCCTGTGTGCTAGCGTGTGTGTGGGCATGGGCCAGGGTGTATGTCTTTCACTGCCCTCACAGTATCAGGGAACACTTTATCCTTCAATGTGTTCTTAATGAAAACTGGGAAATGCAAAGGAAAGACCATATGTGTGTGTGTATGTCTGCAGTGTTTAGAGTATAGCATACTGGAAAATGTAGTTATAGGACTACTGAGTTTCAATGGCAAAATGTATTTTCGTCCGTAATTCCTGCAGCAATGAGATGAGGTACTGTGTTCCCTGGTTACCTTGGGGACCGATTGTGTTTGAGTGAAACTTGGTGAGTGGGGTGGCCTCCGCGCCCCCAGAACACTACAGGAAGACAGACCGCCCGTGGCAACTGGGACTTCATGTACAGAGCACAGTGCACTGTAAGTAGGAGCGAAGTGTGACTCTGGGGGTAAATGGTCTGTAATCGCAATAATCAACGTGATTAGCCTGGGCTAGACCCAGCAGACCCAGACCTCCAGCCCCTCAGAACTGCCACCCAGGCTGCTGCTGCCTGTTGCTGCCCTGGACTACACACACTCTTACTACAGGGATGCAGGGAAGGAGGGAGGGAGAGAGAGAGAGAAAGAGAGGGAGAGGCAGGCAGGCAGGCAGATGGACAGAGGGACGGACGGACAGAGAGACAGACAGACAGACAGACAGACACGGATGGATGGACCGACTGAGGGAGAATATCAGTGCTAGAGAAGAGGAAAGAGAGAAAGTGAGCGAGAATGAGAGTTTAATAATAGGTCAACAGTGATGTCTTGAAAGTCCCTTCTTCAGGATCGGTGGGTCCCCCACCGGACGGTTGAGCTAATGTAGGCTAATGCGATTAGTATGAGGTTCTAAGTAATTTCCCAGGACATAGACATATCTGATATTGGCAGAAAGTTTAAAGTCTTGCACTGTCCAATTTATAGTAGCAATTACAGTGAAAGAATACCATGCTATTGATTGAGGAAAGTGCACAGTTTTGAACTTGAAAAGTTATTAATAAATCAATTAAACACATTTGGGCAATCTTGATACAACATTTTGAACAGAAATGCAAAGGTTCATTGGATCAGTCTAAAACTTGGCACATACACTGCTGCCATCTAGTGGCCAAAATCTAAATTGTGTCTGGGCTGGAATAATACATTATGGCCTTTATCTTGCATTTCAAAGATGATGGTACAAAAAAATACATTTGTTTTGTGCTTTTTCCTTTGTACTTTCTTTTACCTTTCTTTTTCTATTATGTTATATTCCCCTACATTCATTTCATATTTCCACAAACTTCAAAGTGTTTTCTTTCAAATGGTATCAAGAATATGCATATCCATGCTTCAGGTCCTGAGCTACAGGCAGTTAGATTTAGGTATGTCATTATAGGTGAACATTGAAGAAAAGGAGCAGATCCTTTAAGATTCCAGATATTTTACTCAAATTATGTGGGAAGAAAAGTGGAAATGGGGACAGGGAGAAGATCTGCCCCTTGGAGAGTTCAGCTGTCTCAAAATCACAGAGAGCCAGGGCTGTGTCACATACAAAGACCTGGGAAACACAGAGCAGAACAGAATATAAATTGTAAAAACCGGAACTGTCTATTATTAAGCTATATGTTATTTTCCATTGACCAGTGTTATTAATGGATTGATTAGAAGAGTCAGCAGCCTCCCACTGTAGATATGTTGTGTATAAACAGCCTGTCAATCAAGTCGCTGGCGTTTCCTGTCTTGCTGTGCTTTTTAGAGTGCCACTGCTGCTGAGTGCACTGTCAGGCTCAGACACACACACACACACACACACACACACACACACACACACACACACACACACACACACACACACACACACACACACACACACACACACACACACACACACACACACACACACACACACACACACACACACACACACACACACACACACACACACACACACACACACACACACACACACACACACACACACACACACACACGAACACACGCACACACGCACACACAGAGTTTTCTAAGTTAAAGGCAAACACACAGACACACATACACAAACACACAGGGTTGAGCCTTCACAGACAGGCCTGTCCAGTGAGTTAGTGTGCTCAGATAAGGACAGACACTTCCTGGTCCAAACACAGAGAGAGAGAGAGAGAGAGAGAGAGAGAGAGAGAGAGAGAGAGAGAGAGAGAGAGAGAGAGAGAGAGAGAGAGAGAGAGACCATTGAATTGAAGTGATGGTACATGCATACATGTGCCATACTCACCTTTCCCTCTACCACACGATACAAAACAACACCACACATCACAATAACCAAAACACCACACCATTTCTACAACCGTATATCCAAAACATCTTCCCCAGCTATACAGACAGCTCCCCCAACAACACCATATCTCCTGAAACATCTCCACACTTTTTATCAATCTATAGAACTCAAACTCAACCCTAAGGTGCGCAGAGACCATCCCATTAAATATTAGTAAAGGGTCTGTTATCCCCTCACCTTTGACCCTGTTCCTCCTTGTTAGCCAAATAGCCAACTTTGCCTGCGCAAACAGAAAATTCTGCCAAAACACATTTGACATTTTCCTTATTTGAATACCTGTATTTTTTTAAATAAAACTCCACTGGGAGTCCATCGACCCCCGGTGCACGACCAGGGGACATCTGGGTTATGGCCTCTGCCAGTTTATGGGACAACAAAGGAATGTCCATTTCATCCTTCTGTGCCAGAGAGAGCTTTGGGAGTTCTGCGAACAAGACCTGAGCACACATAGGATCACACATTTCTGCCCTACACAAATCAGTATAAAACTAGTTCGCTCCCACATCTCCCACACCACACACCACAGAGGTCACCCACCCATCAGACAGCCATAGACAATGCATACCCTTGGCTTCACTGCTCTGTCTTTCCAAACCAAAGAAGAATGAGCTGGGAGAATCCATCTCCTTGAGCATGGAGAACCTGGCTCTTGCAAGTGCTCCCTTTGCTTTAACCTGGAAAAAACTGCCCAGGTCCCTACGTAATTCAGCTAAATTAGCCTGGAGGCCTACATTTCCTTGCCCCACCATCTCTACCTCCATCTCACTAATACTATGCTCTAGTTCTCCCAATACTCTCCTAGGATGAGAGAGTTATATACTGTTGACAGAAAAGCCAAAAATTTAGACTTTTCCCACATCCCACCATTGACTCAGAGACTCATACTCCTCTCTTTGCTGTCCCCACCTTTCCCAAAAGGTCTGGAAACCTGAGCAAAAAGTGGCATCTTGTAAGACCTTTACATTGAACTTCCAATAGGATGCCTGCCGGGGCCCTGGTGAAATAGACAGCTGAGCCATGGTAATGTGCTGATCTGAAAACCCCACTGGGAGAATGGTAGCGCACAGCAGCCTATTGCTCCGATTCCTGGACATGTAAAAACGATCAAGTTGGGCTGCACTCACCCTAGTCCCAAAAACCTTCACCCATGTATACTGTCTTATGTAAGGATGTTTAGTTCTCCAAACATCCACTAGGTCAAACTGATTAATGATGTCCCTTAACACTCCCACTGACCCTGAATGAGGCTCTTCCCCATTTCTGTCTTTCGTAAAAATCCATTGTACAGTTTCAGTCCCCGCCGGCAACCAGCGTCTCCTCAGGCGCTACCTGTGAGAGTTCCTGTCTAAGACCCAAATAGAACCCCCCTCTCTCTCCCTGTGTTAGGTGCATACACATTTATAAAGACAAAACCCATGTTGTTAATTTCTGGTTTTACAACAAGCAGCCTACCCCTACACACCTCCTTTGAAGAGCACATTTTTACAGACAGACCCGGTACTGCCGGACTGCCACCCCTGTCCCATGGCTCAACACACTTGCCCCTTTCCACCAGAGCTCCCAATCGACTTCATTCACCACATCACTATGCATCTCCTGCAGAAACAATATGTTTCACATATTCACCCAACACACTCCTCTTTCCCACATCTCTGGCGCCATTTATAATAAGCGAGCCTACTCGAAGAGTCTCCATAAGACCACACATAAGACCACACCACCATCCATAGCATTACTAGACCCAGCCTCAGCTACACCACCATCTATAACATGACTAGACCCAGCCTCATCTACCCCACCATCTATAACATGACTAGACCCAGCCTCAGCTACACCACCATCTATAGCATGACTAGACCCAGCCTCAGCTACACCACCATCTATAACATGACTAGACCCAGCCTCATCTACCCCACCATCTATAGCATGACTAGACCCAGCCTCAGCTACACCACCATCCATAGCATGACTAGT
This sequence comes from Salvelinus alpinus, assembly GCF_045679555.1. Classification (NCBI taxonomy): domain Eukaryota; kingdom Metazoa; phylum Chordata; class Actinopteri; order Salmoniformes; family Salmonidae; genus Salvelinus; species Salvelinus alpinus. Next base: position 41,967,016 of record NC_092093.1, read on the forward strand.
CCCAGCCTCATCTACCCCACCATCTATAACATGACTAGACCCAGCCTCATCTACCCCACCATCTATAACATGACTAGACCCAGCCTCATCTACACCACCATCTATAACCTGACTAGACCCAGCCTCATCTACCCCACCATCTATAACATGACTAGACCCAGCCTCAGCTACACCACCATCTATAACATGACTAGACCCAGCCTCATCTACCCCACCATCTATAACATGACTAGACCCAGCCTCATCTACCCCACCATCTATAGCATGACTAGTCCCAGCCTCATCTACCCCACCATCTATAGCATGACTAGTCCCAGCCTCATCTACCCCACCATCTATAGCATGACTAGTCCCAGCCTCATCTACACCACCATCTATAGCATGACTAGTCCCAGCCTCATCTACACCACCATCTATAGCATGACTAGTCCCAGCCTCATCTACCCCACCATCTATAGCATGACTAGTCCCAGCCTCATCTACCCCACCATCTATAGCATGACTAGACCCAGCCTCAGCTACACCACCATCTATAGCATGACTAGTCCCAGCCTCATCTACCCCACCATCTATAGCATGACTAGTCCCAGCCTCATCTACACCACCATCTATAGCATGACTAGTCCCAGCCTCAGCTACACCACCATCTATAGCATGACTAGACCCAGCCTCAGCTACACCACCATCTATAGCATGACTAGTCCCAGCCTCATCTACACCACCATCTATAGCATGACTAGTCCCAGCCTCATCTACACCACCATCTATAGCATGACTAGTCCCAGCCTCATCTACACCACCATCTATAGCATGACTAGTCCCAGCCTCAGCTACACCACCATCCATAGCATGACTAGTCCCAGCCTCATCTACACCACCATCTATAGCATGACTAGACCCAGCCTCAGCTACACCACCATCTATAGCATGACTAGTCCCAGCCTCATCTACCCCACCATCTATAGCATGACTAGTCCCAGCCTCAGCTACACCACCATCCATAGCATGACTAGACCCAACCTCATCTACACCACCATCTATAACATTACTAGACCCAGTCTCATCTACAACACAATCTATAGCATGACTAGACCCAGCCTCATCTACACCACCATCTATAACATTACTAGACCCAGCCTCATCTACACCACCAGCCTGACTAGACCCAGCCTCAGCTACACCACCATCCATAGCATGACTAGTCCCAGCCTCATCTACCCCACCATCTATAGCATGACTAGTCCCAGCCTCAACTACACCACCATCCATAGCATGACTAGACCCAGCCTCAGCTACACCACCATCCATAGCATGACTAGACCCAGCCTCATCTAACCCACCATCTATAGCATGACTAGTCCCAGCCTCAGCTACCCCACCATCCATAGCATGACTAGTCCCAGCCTCATCTACACCACCATCCATAGCATGACTAGACCCAGCCTCATCTACCCCACCATCTATAGCATGACTAGTCCCAGCCTCAGCTACACCACCATCTATAGCATGACTAGTCCCAGCCTCATCTACACCACCATCTATAGCATGACTAGGCCCAGCCTCAGCTACACCACCATCCATAGCATGACTAGACCCAGCCTCAGCTACACCACCATCCATAGCATGACTAGTCCCAGCCTCATCTACCCCACCATCTATAGCATGACTAGTCCCAGCCTCAGCTACACCACCATCCATAGCATGACTAGACCCAGCCTCATCTACCCCACCATCTATAGCATGACTAGACCCAGCCTCAGCTACACCACCATCCATAGCATGACTAGACCCAGCCTCATCTACCCCACCATCTATAGCATGACTAGTCCCAGCCTCAGCTACACCACCATCCATAGCATGACTAGACCCAGCCTCATCTACCCCACCATCTATAGCATGACTAGTCCCAGGCTCAGCTACACCACCATCTATAACATTACTAGACCCAGCCTCATCTACAACACCAGCCTGACTAGACCCAGCCTCAGTTACACCACCATCCATAGCATGACTAGACCCAGCCTCAGCTACACCACCATCCATAGCATGACTAGACCCAGCCTCATCTACCCCACCATCCATAGCATGACTAGACCCAGCCTTAGCTACCACACCATCCATAGCATGACTAGACCCAGCCTCAGCTACACCACCATCCATAGCATGACTAGACCCAGCCTCAGCTACCCCACCATCCATAGCATGACTAGACCCAGCCTCATCTACACCACCAGCATGACTAGACCCAGCCTCATCTACACCACCATCCATAGCATGACTAGACCCAGCCTCAGCTACACCACCATCTTTAGCCTGACTAGACCCAGCCTCCGCTACACCACCATCCATAGCATGACTAGACCCAGCCTCAGCTACCCCACCATCTATAACATGACTAGACCCAGCCTCATCTACACCACCATCCATAGCATGACTAGACCCAGCCTCAGCTACCCCACCATCTTTAGCCTGACTAGACCCAGCCTCCGCTACACCAACATCCATAGCATGACTAGACCCAGCCTCATCTACACCACCATCCATAGCATGACTAGACCCAGCCTCAGCTACACCACCATCTTTAGCCTGACTAGACCCAGCCTCAGTTACACCACCATCCATAGCATGACTAGACCCAGCCTCAGCTACACCACCATCCATAGCATGACTAGACCCAGCCTCATCTACCCCACCATCCATAGCATGACTAGACCCAGCCTTAGCTACCACACCATCCATAGCATGACTAGACCCAGCCTCAGCTACACCACCATCCATAGCATGACTAGACCCAGCCTCAGCTACCCCACCATCCATAGCATGACTAGACCCAGCCTCATCTACACCACCAGCATGACTAGACCCAGCCTCATCTACACCACCATCCATAGCATGACTAGACCCAGCCTCAGCTACACCACCATCTTTAGCCTGACTAGACCCAGCCTCCGCTACACCACCATCCATAGCATGACTAGACCCAGCCTCAGCTACCCCACCATCTATAACATGACTAGACCCAGCCTCATCTACACCACCATCCATAGCATGACTAGACCCAGCCTCAGCTACCCCACCATCTTTAGCCTGACTAGACCCAGCCTCCGCTACACCAACATCCATAGCATGACTAGACCCAGCCTCATCTACTCCACCATCCCTGGCATGACTAGGCCCAGCCTCTGCATCTCATTTCCCCCTGCACGTTGACCTCGATTTCCCCCACTGGCCCATGTGCCCTCACCTTGTCTACGGCCTTTATGTGGGCACGCAAAGCTCTTATGCCCCAAATGCCCACACTCAAAACACCGTAGATTTTCTGTGCTGGCAAACCCTGCGTAGAGCCCCTCCCCATGCCTCACTTTAAAATGCACATTTAGCTGATGCTCATTGTTATTCAGAAACATAAACACTTGCCTCCGAAATGAAACAACGTGCTTAACGGCATCTGCCTGAAAACCTGCCGACAAGACAAGAAAACCTCTAGCAAACTTACCAAAACAACTCAGCTCTTTCCTGATTTGATCATCCGTAATAAACGGATGCAAATTTGCAACTACCACCCTTGTCGAAGGGGTAGAGAGAGGCGAAATTGGCACCAACACACCCCTTACAAATATTCCACTAGCAATTAGCTTATCAACCAAATTTGCTATTTTCATGAACACAACCACAGCTTTGTTCATTCTGGAAGCGGAATGTATAAATTCACCTCCTACCTGTTCACCGACTGCGAGCAGAAACGCCTCCACTTTAACTCCATTCTCAGGAACACACCTGAATCCATGCCGTATCGACAGCGTCTCCTCCGCACTAGGCTGAAAAGCCATCGCGCACACCACACCTTCCAAACCCCCGGAAACTAACTCTGTATCCTTCCGCCCTAACTTTGAAAAAACCTGTGGACACCGCTAAAACAAATAGTGCATTAACCCTCCACCATAGAAAATAAAACAGAATCAAGAAAATTAGTTCGGACAGAGCCCTCCACACCAAACATTCAAACTCCAAAAAACTCCCAGCATTCACTGCGAGAGAGAGAGACCTTTGAATTGAATTGAGAGAGAGAGACCATTGAATTGAGAGAGAGAGACCATTGAATTGAATTGAGAGAGAGAGAGAGAAAAACCATTGAATTGAGAGAGAGAGAGACCATTGAATTGAGAGAGAAAGAGAGAGACCATTGAATTGAGAGAGAAAGAGAGAGACCATTGACTTGAGAGAGACCATTGAATTGAGTGAGCGAGAGAGACCATTGCATTGAATTGAGAGAGAAAGAGAGAGAGAGAGACCATTGAATTGAATTGAGAGAGAGAGACCATTGAATTGAATTGAGAGAGAGAAAGGGAGAGAGAGACCATTGAATTGAGAGAGAGACCATTGAATTGAGAGAGCATTGAATTGAACTGAGAGAGACCATTTAATGTAATTGAGAGAGAGAGACCATTGAATTGAATCTAATAGAGAGAGAGAGCGAGACCCTTGAATTGACTTGAGATGAGAGAGAGACCCTTGAATTTAATTGAATTGAAAGAGAGAGACCCTTGAATTTGAACTGAAAGAGAGATACGCTTGAAAAGACTTGAATAGAGAGAGAGAGAGAGAGAGAGAGAGAGAGAGAGAGAGAGAGAGAGAGAGAGAGAGAGAGAGAGAGAGAGAGAGAGAGAGAGAGAGAGAGAGAGAGAGAGAGAGAGAGAGAGAGAGAGTTAGTCTCTATAGGTAACTGCCAAAATAAAGGAAACACTTGAGTAAATGAGGGATACAAAGTAGAGTACATTCAGAAAGTATTCAGACCCCTTGACTTTTTTCACATTTTATTAGGTTATAGCCTTATTCTAAAATTGATTGAATCGGGGTTTTTTCCCTCCTCAAAGCAAAAACGTTTTTCTTTTTTTTATGTTTACAAATTTATACAAAAAAATATCTGAAATATCACATTTACATGTATTCAGACGCTTTACTCAGTACTTTGTTGAAGCAGCTTTGGCAGTGGTTACATCCTTGAGTCTTCTTGGGTATGACACTACAAACTTGGCACACCTTTATTTGGGAAGTTTCTCCTATTCCTCTCTTCAGATCCTCCCAAGCTCTGTCAGGTTGGATGGGGAGCGTCGCTGCACAGCACACAAGGACATTCAGAGACTTGTCCCGAAGCCACTCCTGAGTTATCTTGGCTGTGTGCTTAGGGTTGCTGTCCTGTTGGAAGGTGAACCTTCGCCCCAGTCTGAAGTCCAGAGCGCTCTGGAGCAGGTTTTCATCAAGGATATCTCTTTACTTTGCTCCGTTCATCTTTCCCTCGATCCTGACTAGTCTCCCAGTCCCTGCACTGGAAAACATCCACACAGCATGATGTTGCCACCACCATAGTTCACCGTAGGGATGGCGCCAGGTTTCCTACAGACATGACACTTGGTATTCAGGCTAAAGAGTTCAATCTTGGTTTCATTAGACCATAGAATCTTGTTTCTCATGGTCTGGGTCCTTTAGGGGCCTTTTGGCAAACTCCAAGTGGGCTGTAATGTGCCTTTTACTGAGGAGCGGCTTGTGTCTGTCAACTCTACCATAAAGGCCTGATTGGTGGAGTGCTGGTTGTCCTTCTGGAAGGTTCTCCCATCTCCAGAGAGGAACTCTGGAGCTCTGTCAATGTGACCATCAGGTTCTTGGTCACCTCCCTGATCAAGGCCCTTCTCCCCCGATTACTCAGTTTGGCTAGGCGGCCAACTCTATGAAGAGTCTTGGTGGTTTAAACTTCTTCCATTTAAGAATGATGGAGGCCACTGTGTTCTTGGAAACCTTCAATGCTGCAGAAATTTGTTGGTACCCTACCCTTCCCCAGATCTGTGCCTCAACATAATCCTGTCTCTGAGCTCTACGGACAAATCTTTTGACCTTATGTCTTGGTTTTTCCTCTGAAATGCACTGTCAACTGTGGGACCTTATATAGACAGGCGTGTGCCTTTCCAAATTATGTTCAATCAATTGAATTTACCACAGGTGGACTCCAATCAAGTTGTAGAAACATCTCATGGATGATCAATGGAAACAGGATACAGTCTCACAGCAAATGGTCTGAATACTTATGCAAATAAGGTTTTTCTGTTTTTCATTTGTAATATATTTGCAAACATTTCTATAAACGTACTTTCATTTGTCATTATGAGGTATTGTATAGATCGATAAGGATAAAAAATAAAAATAAATCAATTTTAGAATTAGGCTGTAATGCAACAAAATGTGGAAAAAGTCAAGGGGTATGAATACTTTCCTGAATGCACTGTATATGTGACTCGTTTCAGGAAACTAGGAGTATGTCGCAAGTCACAACTTCACAGGAGAGCCATTTGAATGTTAAAAAAAAGAAAAAGTAAGTGAATATTTAATCGCTATTTGTGAATTTATGAAACCTGTGCTGGTTGAAAATATTTTGATGTGGTCACTCCGTCCTCAAACAATTGCATGGCATGCTTTCGCTGTAAAGCCTATTGTAAATCAGACAATGCAGTTAGATTAACAAGAATCTAAGCTTTTAACTGATATAAGACACTTATATGTACCTAAATGTTTAATATCCATAATTTTAATCATTATTTATTTTAATTGTGCGCCCTCCAATTTCACCGGAAGTTGTCGACAGGTGTCCCGCTGACGGGACGCCTAGCCCCAAAACAAATTCTTATTTACAATGACTGCCTACCGGGGAACAGTGGGTTAACTGCCTTGTTCAGGGGTAGAACGACAGATTTTTACCTTGTCAGCTCAGGGATTCGATCTAGCAACCTTTCGGTTACTGGCCCAATGCTCTAATCACTAGGCTAAACTACCGTTATTTAACGAGGATGATAACACATAATCACTCCGGACAGACACAAATGTTGCAGCAGCCTAGGCTACACCGAAACATTCTAAATCTGACATGCTGTATGGGATGAAAACAATACTATTTTTCAGTCTGATCAACTGTAGGCTACTAATAAGAGTTGCTTCATACAGCCTATGTACCTGTAAGAAATTGTAATAGATACTGGCAACTTGTTTTAACAACTTCTCAACACAAGCTATACTTGACACAACATGCACCCATCCCCCTCTATACCCCCACACTTCGTACCCTTATAATAACCACAGACCCACACACACTCCCCTCCTCCATGAACAGGCCCCTGCTAAAACAAACGCACATGCATTCTGCTCGAGGTTGAGACTCTAAGACAAAGAACTATGTTAAGAGCCAATGGAACGTCGACATCAGGCCCGAACAGGACTACCCACGACCCAGATCGACCAATCGGAAGGCCAGACTACAAGATCTACCTACTTCATTTGTTGCATATATAATCAGCACAAAATGTTTAGAGGTCTCTTTTCCGACGATTCCATACGAGTCAGACAGAACGGGGCCGTGCTGCACGATTGCTAAGATATTTTTACCTGTGAATAAACTGCCTTATTATACAATATCCACCTCGTCCTATGTCTCAACTTGATCTCCTGTCTCCAGTAAATGTTTTATCAACACACCCTGTCCATCTGGTCAGGGTAAACAAATTGGTAACGTTATGTATTTATAGTCCATTTGTGTGTCAGGAGAAAATGGGAATGTGATCAAATTTGGTTTATATTCAAACGTGGGCTAGCTAGGCTGCCTATACGTTTTCAATCCAGAATGATTAACTGGAATTACTCAATCAACATAATAGTGGTGAGTTAATGTTTCATTAGGCTTACAGTTGCATAGGCTAACATGATGCAAACATGCATAAAGCAAGCTCAGCCCTGTGAGTTCTATTGTCAGTTGTTGTCTATGTGTCTGGGTAGAGGAAATCCCCCTCCTTATCTAGTCTAAATATAATTTATATGAACAAATATAAGGTAGCTGCAGTTTGAATGGGTTCAGCCCCGCCAGTGCCAGGAGTTTTTTAAAACCATGTGACCTGATTATGAAAAACTGGTCCCGTCATAGCCCATATAAAACCTTTTTACAACTGATTAATCACTGTCATACCTTATAGGGTACAGAGTTCTCCTGGTTGGGTTAACAGATATATAAAAACTCTGTGCCCCAGGGGGTAAAAATTGCCTCACCACTCTGGGACCTATGGTGCCACCAGTCGCTTGCAGTTGTCAGATATCATCAGGTATGTGGATGATCGGGGCTTCATTCAGGAACGTTTCTTGGGCTACTTTGATGTGTCAAGTGGGCGAGATGCGTAGTCTGTGTTTGCCTTCATGAATTTTGAGACGTCGGAGTTTAACTTCGTAGAGAAACTCGTTGTCCAAACCTATGACAGCACAGCTGTAATGTAATGCATCTGCTATTTGTAGTTACAGGCAAGTCCCCTCCTGTTCCCTGATTAGGAGGTGATGACTACTCCACTCCGCTGCCATTGTCAACTTTCTCCTGACATGAACTGAAGACACGATGTCTCATATGCCCGCTCATCCACTGGCACATTTAATGTTTCCCCTTCATGCACTGTGAGTACCTCTATCAATTTTCTCTCATTACTGTATGTAGAGTCAAATCACATACACAATCACATTATTACACATCAGTGATTTTACTCCTTGCTTGGACTAACTCATTCTCAGCTCTTTTGTCTAACTGTGTAGTGTGTTGTGCTATTGTGTTTTGTCTTCCCAGTCAAATCCTGTCCTGCACTGAAGTCAAGCCTCTGAACACCTCAACTCATGCCTCATACCGTCATTCAATCACTGCTGTGATCCCTTCCCAACACTGTGTAAGTAGCCCTCTCATTCCCATTACCCATTATATTGTACTATAAATGTCTTTAATAAATGCTTTAGGTTAAAATAATTAATATTTGATGATTTTTGAAAACACACTTTGTGGTCTCCATGCTTTCCCGCCCCTATAACGTGCAGTCTCCCATCCTCCTCAATTGTTCAAGTATTTTCCCATCATTTTGGCTACCACAGCTAGAAGAAGAAATCCCAGTAACTTTAAAAGAGGGGTCTCAAAAGAGCATTGGGGATTTAAAGTGTGTGCGTGTGTGTGTGTGTCTCAGTCACCAGATCTCAACCCAATTGAGCACTTCTGGAAGATTCTGAAAAACCTCTATTAATTAACAGTTTGTAAAGGATTAACTTACCCTTTATGAATCATAATTCCTACATGTGTAAATGTCAATAAGCAATCTCTAAATAGTAATTACACATTTATAAACACTATTTAAAATGATTTATTAATGATTAATAAGATAATTAATAAGGTGTTTGATCATAGTATGTTCACAATTTGAAAATGATTAATTGAATAATACACGTATAAACCCTTTGTAAAGGAGTAATTGTCAACTCTGACCCAAGATGGCGTAGCAGTCACACGTCTTTGTCCTCGTCTTGTCGTGTCCCATGGATATATCTTTTTATATATTTTTTCTTTGCATATCTTTTCTACATTTTTCTAAACCTAAACTTCAAAATACTCTCCTGCAACCCCAACACAACCCCAACAGAAGCTAGTCAGCTAACTAGCTACTAGCTAGTAGTCATCTAACCAGCGGTCATCAGCTAACCTTTAGCTCGGAAAACTCTCGCCAGTTTGCACAACGCGAGTCAAACCACAGCATACCGGACTTATTTTCTCTCCATATCCCCGGATTCCTACAGCAAGCTCTGAACCTTTTCACCTGGATCATCGCAGCTAGCTAGCTGCCTAGCCTGGAGCTAGCCAATGCTAGGTCCATCTCCCGGCTAGCTGAAGAGGTCCATCAGCCACTCCTGGGCTACAATTCATATTTTGCCAATTGGCCTGGACCCCTTTTACTGACGGCCCGCCCGATCCTTCACAACTGGACTACCGACTTAATCCGCCCGAGGGGGTTGTTCAACTGGCTACTGCATCGCGACGTCCCCTGAATGCCCATCTGCTAGCCTTCTAGCCGCGGCCCGCTAGCTGTGTAGAGCATACTACACTGTTAGCTGAAGAGATCCATCGGCCAATTTCTTGGGCCACTATACCTATTTTGCCAATTGGACAGGACCCCATTACTACACGGAACCCTACTAATCCATCACGACTGGACTAACGGTATAACAGCACGACGAGGCTCCGCACGAGGATGCTATAACAGACTTCTTCCATCGCGACATCCCTCTAAGGCCCTTCTGCTAGCCTGCTGCCAACCCCGGGCCCGCTAGCTGTCTGAATCGCCGTGTCTCCAGCCTGCCTAACTACTCACTGGACTCCTATGATCACTCGGCTATGCATGCCTCTCCCTAATTTTAATATGCCTTGTCCATTGCTGTTATGGTTAGTGATTATTGTCTTATTTCACTGTAGAGCCTCTAGCCCTGCTCAATATGCCTTAGCTAACCCTTTAGTTCCACCTCCCACACATGGGGTGACATCACCTGGTTTAAATGATGTTTCTATAGACAATATCTCTCTCATCATCACTCAATGCCTAGGTTTACCTCCACTGAATTCACATCCTACCATACCTTTGTCTGTACATTATGCCTTGAATCTATTCTATCGCTCCCAGAAACCTGCTCCTTTTACTCTCTGCTCCGAACGTTCTAGAAGACCAGTTCTTATAGCCTTTAGCCTTTAGCCGTACCCTTATCCTACTCCTCCTCTGTTCCCCTGGTGATGTAGAGGTTAATCCAGGCCCTGTAGTGCCTAGCTCCACTCCCATTCCCCAGGCGCTCTCATTTGCGGACTTCTGTAACCGCAAAAGCCTTGGTTTCCTACGTTTGTTTTATTCACTGCTTTAGCACACTCTGCCAACCTGGATGTCCAAGCCGTGTCTGAATCCTGGCTTAGGAAGACCACCAAAAACCCTGAAATTTTCATCCCTAACTATAACATTTTCCGACAAGATAGAACTGCCAAAGGGGGCGGAGTTGCAATCTATTACAGAGATAGCCTGCAGAGTTTTCTTACTATCCAGGTCTGTACCAACACAATCTGAGCTTCTACTTCTAAATCCACCTTTCCAGAAACAAGTCTCTCACCGTTGCCGCTTGCTATAGACCACCCTCTGCCCCCAGCTGTGCCCTGGACACCATATGTGAATTGATTGCCCCCCATCTATTTTCAGAGCTCGTGCTGCTAGGTGACCTAAACTGGGACATGCTTAACACCCCGGCCATCCTAAAATCTAAGCTTGATGCCCTCAATCTCACACAAATTATCAATGAACCTACCAGGTACAACCCCAAATCCGTAAACACAGGCACCCTCATAGATATCATCCTAACCAACTTGCCCTCCAAATACACCTCTGCTGTCTTCAACCAAGATCTCAGCGATCACTGCCTCATTGCCTGCATCCGTAATGGTCTGCCAACCCTCATCACTGTCAAATGCTCCCTAAAACACTTCAGCGGGCAAGCCTTTCTAATAGACCTGGCCCGGGTATCCTGGAAGGATAATGATCTCATCCCGTCAGTAGAGGATGCCTAGTTATTCTTTATAACTTTTCAGGGAAGTTAGTAACCAATATACACAGGCAGTTAGGAAAGCTAAGGCTAGCTTTTTCAAACAGAAATTTGCATCCTGTAGCACAAACTCAAAAATGTTCTGGACACTGTAAAGTCCATGGAGAATAAGAGCACCTCCTCCCAGCTGCCCACTGCACTGAGGCTAGGAAACACTGTCACCACCGATAAATCCACTATAATTGAGAATTTCAATAAGCATTTTTCTACAGCTGGCCATGCTTTTCACCTGGCTACCCCGACTTCAGTCAACAGCCCTGCACCCCCCACAGCAACTCGCCAATGCCTCCCCCATTTCTCCTTCAACCAAATACAGATAGCTGATGTTCTGAAAGAGCTGCAAAATCTGGACCCATACAAATCAGCTGGGCTAGACAATCTGGACCCTCTCTTTCTAAGGTTATCTGCCGAAATTGTTGCAACCCCTATTATTAGCCTGTTCAACCTCTCTTTCATATTGTCTGAGATTCCCAAAGATTGGAAAGGTGCCGCGGTCATCCCCCTCTTCAAAGGGGGAGACACTCTAGACACACTGTTACAGAACTATATCTATCCTACCCTGCCTATCTAAGGTCTTCGAAAGCCAAGTTAACAAACAGATCAACGACCATTTCAATTCCCACCGTACCTTCTCCGCTATGCAATCTGGTTTCAGAGCTGGTCATGGGTGCACCTCAGCCACGCTCAAGGTCCTAAATGATATCATAACCGCCATCGATAAGAGACAATACTGTGCACCCGTATTCATCGACCTGGCCAAGGCTTTCGACTCTGTCAATCACCACATTCTTATCGGCAGACTCAACAGCCTTGGCTTCTCAAATGACTGCCTCGCCTGGTTCACCAACTACTTCTCAGACACAGTTTAGTGTGTCAAATCGGAGGGCCTGTTGTCCGGACCTCTGGTAGTCTCTATGGCGGTGCCACAGGGTTCAATTCTCAGGCTGACTCTCTTCTCTCTATACATCAATGATGTCACTCTTGCTGCTGGTGATTCTCTGATCCACCTCTACGCAGACGACACCATTCTGTATACTTCTGGCCCCTCTTTGGACACTGTGTTAACTAACCTCCAGACGAGCTTCATTGCCATACAAATCTCCTTCCGTGGCCTCCAAATGCTCTTAAATGCAAGTAAAACTAAATGCATGCTCTTCAACCGATCGCTGCCCGCACCCTTCCGCCCGTCCAGCATCACTTCTCTGGACGGTTCTGACTTAGAATATGTGGACAACTACAAATACCTAGGTCTCTGGTTAGACTGTAAACTCTCCTTCCAGACTCCCATTAAGCATCTCCAATTCAAAATTAAATCTAGAATCGACTTCCTATTTCACAACAAAGCATCCTTCACTCATGCTGCCAAACATACCGTTGTAAAACTGACTGTCCTACCGATCCTTGACTTGGGCGATGTCATTTACAAAATAGCCTCCAACACTCTACTCAACAAAGTGGATGCAGTCTATCAGAGTGCTATCCGTTTTGTCACCAAAGCCCCATATACTACCCACCACTGCGACCTGTACGCTCTCGTTGGCTGGCCCTCGCTTCATTCTTGTCGCCAAACCCACTGGCTTCAGGTCATCTACAAGTCTTTGCTAGGTAAAGCCCCGCCTTATCTCAGCTCATTGGTCACCATAGCAGCACCCACCCATAGCACGCGCTCCAGCAGGTATATTTCACTGGTCACCCCAAAACCAATTCCTCCTTTGGCAGCCTTTCCTTCCAGTTCTCTGCTGCCAATGACTGGAACGAATTGCAAAAATCACTGAAGCTGGAGACCCATATCTCCCTCACTAACTTTAAGCACCAGCCGTCGGACCAGGTCACAGATCACTGCACCTGTACATAGCCCATCTGTAAATAGCCCATCCAACTACCTCATCCCCATACCGTATTTATTTATTGATCTTACTCCTTTGCACCCCAGTATCTCTACTTGCACATTCATCTTCTGCACATCTATCACTCCAGTGTTTAAATGTTTAATTGCTATATTGTAATTACTTCGCCACTATGGCCTATTTATTGCCTTACACGGAACCCAAACTGGCTAAAATGTCAAAACAACTCTGAACCAATTACATTAATATGGGGACATGTCAAAAAGCATTAAACATGTATGGCAATTTAGCTCGCTAGCTTGCACATGCTAGCCAATTTGTCCTATTTAGTTAGCTTGCTGTTGCTAGCTAATTTGGGTGATTGGCATCTAAACTTTCAAAGTATTACCACGACGACCAGCAACAAAGTTCGTATTTCAATCACCCACGTGGGTATAACCAATGAGGAGATGGGAGAGGCAGGACTTGCAGCGCGATCTGCGTCAGAACTGGGAATGACTTCTATTTTAGCCCTTGGCAACGCAGACGCTCGTTGACGCGCGCGAGCAGTGTGGGTGCAATAATTGAATAACATAGATTCCTAAATTTATTTTGCAACGCTCACGACGCGAGCGGTGTAGTCAGGGTATTACCTCCCTTGTCTTATCTCATTTGCACACAAAGTATAGACTACTGTATTATTGACTGTATGTTTGTTTATTCCATGTGTAACTCTGTGTTGTTATATGTGTCGAACTGCTTTGTTTTATCTTGGCCAGGTCGCAGTTGTAAATGAGAACTTGTTCTCAATTAGCCTACCTGGTTAAATAAAGGTTAAATAAAATAAAAAATAAAAAACTCATGATTATCTATGAGGCATTTGTTAATGGTTGATTTATAGTTTGACTCACCATTTATATACATATTTATAAATGGATTACACAGTATACATCATGGATGGGATATTTATTCATTGTAAACGAGTGCTTTTGTACATGTGAGTATATGCACTTACTAATACATCAATTGATGATTAATGCAGAACCTTATAAACAAGTTACAAATTATTAATCAACTATCTCTAACGGCTTTCTTCCTGGGATGAAGGAGAGGACCAAAATGCAGCGCAGTTAGTGTTCAACATGTTTAATAAAGAATGACAATAACGTGAACACTATACAAACTACAAAATAACAAACGTGAAAGCCGAGACAGTCCTATCTGGTGCAGAACACAAACACAGAGACAGGAAACAATCACCCACAAAATCCAAACACCAAACAAGCCTCCTATATATGATTCTCAATCAGGGACAACGATTACCAGCTGCCTCTGATTGAGAACCATATTAGGCTGGACACAGAAACAGACAAACTAGACACACAACATAGAATTCCCACCCAGCTCACGTCCTGACCAACACTAAACAAGCAAAACACATAATAACTCTGGTCAGGACGTTACAGTACCCCCCTCCTGAGGTGCGGACTCCGAACGCACCCCTACAACTCAAGAGGAGGGTCTGGGTGGGCATCTGTCCGCGGTGGCGGCTCCGGCGCAGGACACCACTCCACCACTGTCTTTGTCCCCCTCCTTAGCGTCCTTTGAGTGGTGACCCTCGCCCACGACCTTGGCTTAAGAATCCTCCCCAAGGCCCCCACATGATTTAGGAGGTAGCTCAGGACAGAGAGGTAGCTCAGGACAGAGAGGTAGCTCAGGACAGAGAGGTAGCTCAGGAAAGAGAGGTAGCTCAGGACAGAGAGGTAGCTCAGGATAGAGGGGCAACTCAGGATAGAGGGGCAACTCCGGACAGAGGGGCAGCTCCTGACTGGAGGGCAGCTCCTGACTGGCTGCCGGCTCTGGCAGCTCCTGACTGGCTCAGACGGCGCTGGGCAGACGGATGGCTCAGACGGCGCTGGGCAGACGGATGGCTCAGACGGCGCTGGGCAGACGGATGGCTCAGACGGCGCTGGGCAGACGGATGGCTCAGACGGCGCTGGGCAGACGGATGGCTCAGACGGCGCTGGGCAGACGGATGGCTCAGACGGCGCTGGGCAGACGGATGGCTCAGACGGCGCTGGGCAGACGGATGGCTCAGACGGCGCTGGGCAGACGGATGGCTCAGACGGCGCTGGGCAGACGAGCAGTGCAGGCGGCGTTGGGCAGACGGCCGACTCTGACCTGCTGAGGCGCACAGTAGGCCTGGTGCGTGGTGCCGGAACTGGTGGTACCGGACTGGAAACATGCAGCTTAAGGCTAGTGCGGGGAGCAGGAACAGGGCTCACTGGTTTCTCAAAGCGCACTATAGGCCTGGTGCGTGGTGCCGGAACTGGTGGTACCGGACTGAGGGCACGCACCTCAGGGCGAGTGCGGGGAGAAGGAACAGTGCGTACAGGGCTCTGGAGACGCACAGGAGGCTTGATGCGTGGTGCCGGAACTGGAGGCACTGGGCTGGAGACACGCACCACAGGGAGAGTGCGTGGAGGAGGAACAGGGCTCTGGAGACGCACTGGAAGCCTGGTGCGTGGTGTCGGCACTGATGGTACTGGGCTGGGGCCACGCACCATAAGGCGAGTGCGGGGTGCTGGAACTGGAGGTACTGGGCTGGGGCGGGAAGGTGGCGCCGGATATACCGGACCGTGCAGGCGTACTGGCTCCCTTGAGCACTGAGCCTGCACAACCTTACCTGGTTGCATGCTCCCCGTAGCCCGACCAATGCGGGGAGGTGGAATAACCCGCACTGGGCTGTGTAGGAGAACCGGGGACACCATGCGTAAGGCTGGTGCCGTGTACACCGGCCCGAGGAGACGTACTGGAGGCCAGATATGTAGAGCCGGCTTCATGGCACTTGGCTCAATGCTCACTCTAGCCCGGCCCGTGCGGGGAGGTGGAATAACCCGCACCGGGCTATGCACACGTACAGGAGACACCGTGCGCTCTTCCGCATAACACGGTGTCTGCCCGTACTCCCGCTCTCCACGGTAAGCATGGGAAGTGGGCGCAGGTTTCCTACCTGCCTTTGCCACACTACCCTTTATCCCCCCCCCCCCCCAAGAAATTTTTGGGATTTCTTCTCGGGTTTCCGTGCTAGCCGTGTACCTTCATAACGCCAGTTCCTCTCTCCGGTTGCCTCCAGCTGTTCCCATGGGAGGTGATCCTTTCCAACCTTAGCCCAGGGTCCTTTTCCGTTCAGGATTTCCTCCCATGACCATTCCTCCTGGTACCGCTGCTGCTGTTGCTGCTGCCCGTTACCACGCTGCTTGGTCCGGGTTTGGTGGGTGATTCTGTAATGGCTTTCTTCCTGGGATGAAGGAGAGGACCAAAATGCAGCGCAGTTAGTGTTCAACATGTTTAATAAAGAATGACAATAACGTGAACACTATACAAACTACAAAATAACAAACGTGAAAGCCGAGACAGTCCTATCTGGTGCAGAACACAAACACAGAGACAGGAAACAATCACCCACAAAATCCCAACACCAAACAAGCCTCCTATATATGATTCTCAATCAGGGACAACGATTACCAGCTGCCTCTGATTGAGAACCATATTAGGCTGGACACAGAAACAGACAAACTAGACACACAACATAGAATTCCCACCCAGCTCACGTCCTGACCAACACTAAACAAGCAAAACACATAATAACTCTGGTCAGGACATTACACTATTATGCAGCCTGTAATCTAAAATGTGCACTACATATATTTTATAAACTTTTATACATGACTTGTTACTCCCCAAGATGGCCACATTAGTAGACTGTATCTGATTATCCACCAATGTCAGAGTATGACCTCATTTTATAATTTTACTTATTAAACACAGAGCATCTCCAGAATACATTTTATAGCATGAATCTCTTACATGAACAATTTAAGTTACATATTTCATCGGATTCAGAACTGCATCCATTAACAAAAGCCTGATAAATCACAAGTGATCATCTACTGCAACTTTCATTTGAACCAAAAGCCTATATACAGTGCTATATGGTCGTTTAACACAAGAATAGCCAGGCCTCGACGAATATAAATAGCCTTGGGCTGTCTACATTTTAACAGTAAAATGAATCAATTTTTTATACACCATCACAAAGAAATCTTTCATTAAGATAAGTCTTAAGAAACATTATGATATTAAGAAAATGTATTTCAAAAGAAAATAATAGCATATTTTGAGTTTAATTATGTTACTGTGCTTAGTTAGTCAAAACTCGACTTCAAGTTTAGTCTGCCTTCAAGTCGACAAGGGTCATATGCCAATTTGTTTTCACTGTGGTGACGGACAAGGGATATGGCTTGAAAACGTATCTGAATCCAGGAATGGAAGGTATCCCATTAGCCAAGGCCCAAAATCAAGAAGATTGAAATACTACTAGATTTGAAATACACTGTATTTTTCAGCAGCATGCTAGGCTAGCTAACGCTTCCGGAAGCAACTCACCCCAAAGCTACAGGTGTCGCATTTTTATGGAATTCGATAAAAAATTTAATATTCCTTGTGTTGTGTGTGACTTCTTATTTTACCATGACATGCTTTAGATTCTTTATTTTCAAGTGTAGAAATAATTATTCATAATTGGTAAGTAAACTCTTTACAAACTGTTTATAAATAGTTTATTAAAGTGTTACCAGAACATTTCCAACAGTTTATCTATTGAGTGTTAGATAAACTCACCTTCCTCTACCCTTTACCCTTTTCAGGAAACCTAACGTAGCAGGTGTAAAATGAATGACTGAAACTAGATCTCCTAAATACTGGTCTTGACGAGAATAATAAAAACTGTCGGGGGAGGTTCTCTTCTGCACTGTTCAACCAATCAGGTAAATGTGAAGGAGGAGTTAAGATGGAGTGTCGCCTTGTTAAAGTCCAAAAGCGGAAGTCGTGTCACAGCCTCTCTTTCCATTTCCCCTGAAATCCGGAACGTCCGGTTGTTGGGGCCTCGGCAGAAGCTACTTTTCAGGAAATATCAGATGCTTATCTAAATGGGCTCCTGAGTGGTGCAGTGGTCTAAGACACTGCATCTCAGTGGTTCGAATCCAGGCTGCATCGTCTGGCTGTGATTGAGAGTCCCATAGGGCAGCGCAACAATTGTCGTCTGGGTTTGGACGGGACTTCCCTAGTTAAAGAGAACTTGGACTTAATGGTAGCTCTGTTCCTGCTAGTTCTCAACTGTAATGGTACTGTAAAACAAGCATCCTGGACTAGATTATTATGGCCTGCTAGCTAAATCCCATGTATTACTACTGCAAATTAGAGAGAGAAAACGGTAACTGTTGGCCTGTCTGTCAACATGATGGGTGAAAGGAAGAGAGAGGCAATTTAAGCCTAATGTATTTGAATTAGTGGGTACTTTTGGGGAAAAAAGGGGTGTGAGGGGGGGGGGTGCTGTGCAGAAAAATGTGACTGAACTTGGGTCGTGGAGGGGAAAGCGGTGGATGAGTGGGTGGTTGGGTAGGCGGAAGAGATGTGTGTGTTTGTGTGCTGCACGCCCGTGTTCTGTGAACGTGTGTGTGGATGTGTACGTGGGAATGTGTGCCTGTTTGAACCTCAAACAGAACATAGGGACATGCCTCGTGGCTAATAGTAAATGAGCAGTAATGTTCCCTGCATGCATGGCCATTCGTTAACAACACTGGACAGGACTTTTCATTTTGATTGGTTCCTCTCTGTGAAAGGCACCAAGGCGCAAAGGAAATGCTTGTTTGTTCCGGCCAGCACTGTTTCCTGTCAGGCCGGGTGTGTGGGAGTGTGCGTGTGTGTTTTCCAGCCTACACGGGTACAGTAATCAGAGGCAGGAGTGTGCTTGTGTGTGTGCGTGTTTTTGTGTGTTTGTGTATGTGTGCAGGTATAAGTGTATGTGTGTGTGTGTTACTCCTCCACATGCCCCCTCGGGCTGATAGGTTCCAAGCGGCCGCCCCACGGAAGAGCCTCGCAGTCAAGAATGAGATCACCGCACGCCCAATGAGGGACTTCTTGTCCTCACAGGAAGTGGAGCGCAGCTTAGGGATAGGGCACTTCCTCACATCGAACCCACCCTGCCCCCCTCGCCTCTTCCAATGTCCTACTCCTCTACGTTTCTCCTTGTTTTTTCTCTCAAGTAAGATCAAGTATTTTTCATTCACGTACTGAATGGAGAGCACGCACACACGCACACGCACACACACAGTCTTGTACAGCTAACCTTGTGGGGACACACAATTCAGTCCCATTCAAAATCCTATTTTCCCTAATCCCTAAACCTAAACCTAACCCTAACCTGTACTCTTACCCTAACCCTAACCGGAACCCTTTCTTTTAATGTATTTTTATTTAACCTTTATTTAACTAGGCAAGACAGTTAAGAACAAATTCTTATTTACAGTGACAAGGCAAAAGGCCTCCTGCGGGGACGGGAGCTTGGATTAAAAATGTAAAATAAAATATAGGTCAAAACACAAATCACGGCAAGAGAGAACCCTAACCCTAATTCTAAACCTAACCCGAGCTCCGAACCCTAAACCTAATTCTACCCCTAACACTCATTCTAACCTTAACCCTAGAAATGGAATTTGACCTTGTTAGGACCAACAAAATGTCCCCAGTCGGTCAAATTTTTGTTTGTTTATTATTCTTCTGGTCCCCACAAGAATACTTAAACACATCCACACACACACACACACACACACACACACACACACACACACACACACACACACACACACACACACACACACACACACACACACACACACACACACACACACACACACACACACACACACACACACACACACACACACACACACACACCTAATGGAGCAATCGCACACTGCAGGAGCATACACACACACACTCTGAACAGCAGGAAATGTGTTTACATAGCGGTGGTCCTCTCCCGCCTCAGCCTCCGAAAACAGGAATCCCCCGGATCATATCCTCACATTAGTCACATGTACATCCATCAACAAAAGAAGAGAGAGAGCGAGAAAGAGAGAAAAAGAGAGCGGACAGAGAGTGACTGCTCTTTCTTTGGATCTTGGGATCCCTGTTCCCCTGTTCTCAACTCATGTCTGCTTGAAGTGAGGTAAGGGAACGACAATCTGCAGTAGTGCAGTTGAAAACAAGCATACATTTTCCATCCCATACATTCTCCATCCACTCATTTACTCATGTCTCTCACACACTGCTGTGTGCCTGTATCTGTGCCTGTCTGTGCCCGTCTGTACCTGTGTTTGTGTCTGTCTGTGCCTGTCTGTACCTGTGTCTGTGCCTTTGCCTGTGTCTGTGTCTCTCTCTGTCTGTGTCTGTGCCTACGTGTGTATCACTGCAGTGTTCACCCTGTCAAAATGTTTAAGAGTTTAGCCCGTGCAGCTTTCACAAGCCTCCATCTGTATGTGTGAAGTGAGGTAAAGCAAATACATGCAACAGTTGAAAACATGCATCTGGTTTTGTCTGCCCGGACACTCATTTACATACATCTCTCCCACATTCTTCTGTGTTAGTTATTAGTATTGCACTCATCTTTGACTGTTTGTGTAG
This sequence comes from Salvelinus alpinus, assembly GCF_045679555.1. Classification (NCBI taxonomy): domain Eukaryota; kingdom Metazoa; phylum Chordata; class Actinopteri; order Salmoniformes; family Salmonidae; genus Salvelinus; species Salvelinus alpinus. Next base: position 41,987,835 of record NC_092093.1, read on the forward strand.
TGTGTGTGTGTCTCCTTGTCACGATTGTTGGTTGAATTAATGGACCAAGGCGCAGCGTGCATAGAGTTCCACATGTTTATTGGATGAAACTCACAGAAAACAATAAAGCGCAAAACGAAACATGAAACTAATGTATTGCTCGCAGGCAACTAGACATAGACAAGATCCCACAAAAACCCAGTGGGAAAAATGCTGCCTAAATATGATCCCAATCAGAGACAACGATAGACAGCTGCCTCTGATTGGGAACCATACCAGGCCAACATAGAAATGAAAAAACTAGACTACCCACCCTAGTCACACCCTGACCTAACCAAAATAGAGAATAAAAAGGATTTCTAAGGTCAGGGCTTGACAGACTCTGGCCGCAAAACCTGACTCTATAGGGGAGGGTCCGGGTGGGTATCTAGCCTCGGTGGCGGCTCCCGTGCGGGACGTAGACCCCGCTCCGCTCGCGGATCCGCCCTATTCGGTGGCGACTCTGGTGCGGGGATCGTCGTCGGAAGCTCCGGACCGTGGATCGTCGCCGGAGGAACTGGACCGTGGATCGTCGCCGGAAGCTCCGGACTGTAGATCGTCGCCGGAGGCTCCGGACCGTGGATCGTCGCCAGAGGACCGGACCGTGGATCATCGCCGGGGACTCCGGACCGTGGATCGTCGCCGGGGACTACGGACCGTGGATCTTCACTGGAGGCTCCGGACCGTGGATCGTCGCCAGGGACTACGGACCGTGGATGTTCGTCGGGGACTCCGTACCATGGATCATCGCCCGGGACTCCGGACTGTGAATCGTCGCCAGAGGAACCGGACCGTGGATCGTCGCCGGAGGCTCCGGACCATGGGTCATCGCCGGAGGATCCGGACCGTGGATCGTCGCCGGAGGAACCGGACCGTGGATCGTCGCCGGGGAGTCCGGACCGTGGATCGTCTCCGGGGACTACGGGCCGTGGATGTTCGCCAGGGACTCCGGAACGTGGATCGTCGCCGGAGGAACCGGACCGTGGATCGTTGCCAGAGGCTCTGGACCGTGGATCGTTGCCAGAGGCTCTGGACCGTAGATCGTCGCCGGAGGAACCGGACCGCGGATCGTCACCGGAAGCTCCGGACCGTGGATCGTTGCCGGAGGAACCGGACCGTGGATCGTTGCCGGAGGAACCGGACTGTGGATCGTCGCCGGAAGCTCCGGACCGTAGATCGTCGCCGGATGCTCCGGACCGTGGATCGTCGTCGGATCGTGGATCGCCGCCGGGGACTCCGTACCTTGGATTGTCGCCGGAGGCTCTGGACCGTGGATCGTCGCCGGAGGATCCAGACCGTGGATCGTCTCCGGGACTCCGGACAGTGGATCGTCGCCGGAGGTTCCGGACTCTGGACCGTCGGAGGAGGTGCCGGACTGGGAACCATCGCCGAAGGCTCTGGACTGGGAACCATCGCTGGAGGCTCTGGACTGCGAACCCTCACTGGAGGCTCTGGACTGGGAACCCTCGCTGGAGGCTCTGGACTGGGAACCCTCGCTGGAGGCTCTGGACTGGGAACCCTCATTGGAGGCTCCGGACTGGGATCCATCGCTGGAGGCTCCGGACTGGGATCCGTCGCTGGAGGCTCTGGACTGCAGACCGTCGCTGGAGGCCTGGTGCGTGGAGCCGGCACAGGACGTACCGGGCTGGGGAGACGCACAGGAGGCCTGGAGCTTGGAGCCGGCACATGAAGTACCGGGCTGGGGAGACGTACAGGAGGCCTGGTGCGTGGAGCCGGCACAGGACGTACTGGGCTGTGGAGGCGCACTGGAGGTCTGGAGCGTAGAGCTGGCACAACGTGTCCTGGACAGATGACAACCTTCGCACGGCAAGTGCGGGGAGCTGGCACAGGACGCACTGGGCTGTGGAGGCGCACTGGAGACACGGTGCGTAGAACCGGCACACATTGTACCGGAACGGTGACACACACCTCAGGGCGAGTGCGTGGAGAAGACACAGGACGTACCGGACTGGGGAGCCGCACTGGAGGCCAGATGCGTGAAACTGGTGCATACGACACCGGACTGGTGTCACGCTCCTCAGCACGCCCGCTCTGCAGCGCTCTCAACGCCAACACCTCTCTCCGTGACTAGGGTGGGTAATCTAGGTTGTTTTATTTCTATGTTGGCCTGGTATGGTTCTCAATCAGAGGCAGCTGTTTAACGTTGTCTCTGATTGGGGATCATATTTAGGCAGCCATTTCCCCACTGTCTTTTTGTGGGATCATGTTTGTGTAGTTGCCTGTGAGCACTCCATAGCTTCACGTATCGTTTGCTTTTTATTGTTTTGTGCATTTCACATCAATAAATATGTGGAACCCATATCCCGCTGCGCTTTGGTCCGAATGTTCTTACGACGATCGTGACAATCCTATAGAAAACTTGTGGGCAGAACTGAAAAAACGTATGCGAGCAAGGAGGCCTACAAACCTGACTCAGTTACACCAGCTCTGTCAGAAGGAATGGGCCAAAATTCACCCAACTTGGGTGGGAAGCTTGTGGAAGGCTACCTGAAATGTTTGACCCAAGTTAACCAGTTTGCAGGCAATGCTACCAAATACTAATTGAGTGTATGTAAACTTCTGACCCACTGGGAATGTGATGAAAGAATTGAAAGCTGAAATAAATCATTCTCTCTACTATTATTCTGACATTTCACATTCTTAAAATAAAGTGGTGATCTACACTGACCTAAGATAGGGACTTTTTACTAGGATTAAATGTCAGGAATTGTGAAAAACTGAGTTTAAATGTGTTTGGCTAAGGTGTGTGTAAACTTCCCACTTCAACGTTATGTCCTCTACCATTAGCAACTGCTATTTATTGGGTAAATGTGTCGAAATTAAATAGACCGAGAACAGAACTTCTGCAACGTTACTTTTGTACCTGTCGTGTTGCGGGAGTAACACAGCCTTGGGATGGAAGTAACAGCTGGCGAGAAGTGTCTGGTTTGTAATGCTCATTACTTTCAACAAATGTGGGGGTGGCAAACTTGACGACATCACAACGACTTTGGGGCAGTGGGTTTAGAACAACAACGATAAAAACTGTATACCCCAAAATATTATCATACCAACACCCAAAAGGGCACAGGGCACAGGTAGAACTTTATCTGTGCACGTGCCTTGTGTGTAGGTACTGTACGTACATGCCTTCCAGCACATACATGCATGTGTGTATGTTTATGGACAAGAATCCTCAATGTCTATATATATACATAGGGTCCTTTCAGTGTAGCTCCTAGTTATCGGGTTGTGTGTCCAGATACAGTACAGTGGAGGTTTTGAAGTGTCAGTGACCGAGTCCCAAATGGCACCCTATGCCCTACGTAGTGCACTACTTTTTTTTTTACCAGAGCCCTGTGGTATAATAAAGCCCTGTGTAGGGAGCAGGGTGCCATTTGGGACACAATTAAAAGGATTGATAGCCCGAGGACCTGTACTGATGGAAGGTCAGTGAGTCCATGCAGACAGCTGCAGTAACGCCGGGAGGCCCGGGCCATAATGAATACTATAATTTATTACATCTCAAATCAGATCTTATCTAAAGGACACATTGTTCAACAGGCTAGTAGTGCACCACACAGGATATGAACAGGACTGGACCACCGTTTAGTGTGTGTGCAGGGGAAGGTGTTGTTGTGTTGTGTGTGTGTGCGTGTGCGTTTTGGGATCAGGGCAAAAGCGAAAGCCAATGTGTGAGTGCATATGTCAGTATGTTTGTATCACTTAAGAGTTCACAACAGTTTAATCAATGCCGCTTTTACAAGACTACATCTGCTTGTGTGAGTAACACGGCCTCTACCCCAAAAAATTTGGTTTTAAAAAGTGAACAAGCACCAACCTCGCCATGTATGACCCATTTCAATTCATTATAAATGGTGGTATTGTTTCCCTGTCCCCTTATGTAAGACCTTTTGGGAGGCCTGTTCGGATACTTTAGAAATGCATGCTTCATTCCTATACCTTCCTTGAGGTAATCACTGATCGGAATTGGTTTGATTGGTGAAAGTAATTGGTAGGTAACCTTGCTTTCACCTATCCAATCACTTACTTTAAGGAAACAAGGAGGGAAGTATTCGAACAGGGCTCCAGTCTTATTAATGGTTTTTAATCAAAGACATATTTGTCTGCTTAGCCACATGTAGTGGAAGGCAGGGTGAGAGAGTGAGGAGCAAAAGTTATGAAGTTAAAAATCAAACAAAATAACCATTCTATGATTATCAAACATCAAAAGGCTAGACTTACAATTTATATCAAGAAATACAGTGCATTTGAAAAGAATTCAGACCTCTTCCCTTCCATATTTTGTTACTTCACAGCCTTATTCTAAAATGGATTACATTCCTTTTCCCCTCAATACCCCATAATAACGATTGGGTAAAAATATTGGCATGTACAGTGTATTAGGCAATGATTCAGACCTCTTCCCTTCCACATTATGTTACTTTACAGCCTTATTCTAAAATGGATTTAAAAAAAGGTTTCCTCATCAATCTACATACAATACCCGAAATTGACGAAGCGAAAACCGTTTTTTAAAAACATTTTAGCAAATTTTTCCAAATAAAGAAAACAGAAATACCTTACATACATAAGTATTCAGACCCTTTGCTATGAGACTCGAAATTGAGCTCATGTGCACTGGTCCTGGTTCCACTGATCATCCTTGAGATGTCTTCTTTGACTCCTACTTCATTGGAGTCAAAGAAAAAAACAAACCATGAGGTTGAAGGAATTGTGTCAGAGACAGGATTGTGTCAAGGCACAGACCTGGGGAAGGGTACCCAAAAATGTCTGCAGCACAGAAAGTCCCCAAGAACACAGTGGCCTCCATCATTCTTAAATGGAAGAAGATTGGAACCACCAAGACTCTTCCAAGAGCTGGCTGCCCGGCCAAACTGATCAAATGGGGGAGAAGGGTCTTGGTCAGGGACGTGACCAAGAACCTGATGGTCACTCTGACAGAACTCCAGAGTTCCTCTGTGGAGATAGGAGAACCTTCCAGAAGGACAACGACCATAAGCGCACAGCCAAGACAACGCAGGACTGGCTTTGGAACAAGTCGAACAGAGCCTGGATTTGAACCCGATCGAGCATCTCTGGAGAGACCTGAAAATAGCTGTGCAGTGACGCTCCGCGTCAAACTTGACAGATTTTGAGAGGATCTGCAGAGGAGAATGGGAGAAACTCCCAAAATACAGGTGTGCCAAGCTTGTAGTGTCATACCCAAGAAGACTCGAGGCTTTAATCGCTGCCAAAGGTGCTTCAACAAAGTACGGAGTAAAGTGTCTGAATACTTATGTAAATGTCATTTTTCTCTTCTTTTTTTTTTCATTATACATTTGCAAAAATCTCTAAACCTGTTTTTGCTTCCTCATTATGGTGTATTGTGTGTCGATCGATGAGAAAAATAATGTTATCAATTTTAGAATAAGGCTGTAACATAACAATATGTGGAAAAGTTCAGGAGGTCTGAATACTTTCAGAATGCACTGTAGATCAGAAATAGTTCCGAAATATATCAGATGTTCTGAAAATAGACCCTACAGGGGTTGTGTGTGTATATAGTGACCATATTAAATTATATGGAAAATAAGTATTTTACTTCCATTTGAGAACGCTACAGAGGTAGGATCTTAAATTGATCACTCTTTTGTTGTGGAGAATTTTCCTGCACCACAGGAAATGCCGATGAGCTTTGTGATTTACATAAATTCACTGAAAGCCCACACTAACACACAGTTATATTAACAGTATTGCACTTTTCATGTTGCCTACTTTTGGCCAACTAACCACCTATCATTATGGACTAAACATTCAAATCCTGTTGCTGCGTTATTTTGCCGTGATAATTTTGTTCAAATTAAGATCCTACATCTGTATTTTCAGATGAAACCACTGAAAGGGTCACTATGCAGAATGGCCTTACAAAGGTGACATAACTTTACCCTCTTCCCTGTATAGTGCACTACTTCTGACCACATCCCGATGGTCCCTGGTCAAAAGTAGTGCACAATTTAGGAAATAGAATCCCATTTGGGACACAACCCCAAGCTCCATTCAGAGCTTCCTCCCACGAGTGGTTATTTGGTGGTGTTGTGATCAGAAGATGATTTGTGTAAGATCTGGTGTTACAGGGTTGTGTAAATTCAGTTTTAGGACTGTGTTTTGGAACCTTTTTAGAACCAGGGACCAGCAAGCTATGGTCTTCTTCATTGGAGGACCGCTTACATTAAACCATACACTTTATGGAGGAGTATTTAGTTGAAAACTAGAACTTGAAAAATGGACTAAATCGAAGCACCATCTGAGGGGCCAGTCATTAATATCCCAGGTCCCAGTGCCGGTCCTAGGACCAGGAGTTGAGGACCACTGATAGTAGGGATGTTGGGATTGGCGAGGGCGTTCTTCATTTCTTGGTGCCATGACTCTTAGAAGTGATATTTATCCAAGCTGTTCCCATTTATTTTGGGGATATTTTGGTGCCATGAACACAGGACTAGTGGTCCTCAGGGTGGAGCAGGGGTCACTGACCCGGATGCCCAGGGAGCAGCACTTTGGCCAAGCCAGGGCTGGGAGGATTCAGCCTCTGGTTGCTAGAGGGGATGGAGGTACTAGAGGTGGCCGGGCCAGCTGCTGTGTGTTAGCCTGTCAGAGTTATCCCTGTAATGACAGAAGGTTCACACACTGCAGAGTGAGCCTATAGATGACGCGTTGGTGTACTTTTTCATTGACGTAAAATTCTACTGCCGTGCTGCAAGCTAATGTATCTGCTCTATGGCCATTTGCGGAAAATGTGTGCTACATGTATGACCGTGTTACGAGAGTGGATACAATTTTACATACAGTACACCGGTTACCATGTCTTCAGAGTTGTCACACCCATTGAAACTGCCCCCCAATTAGCTTTTTAAAAAATATATAAAACCTACAAGAATTTCATGGAATCAGTCATGTAAAGATGTTGAATTTGGCCATCGGTGCAGGTCACTCAAAAACATTGACCTCCACTGACAGTATTTACCTATAATTTTGTAACTAGACCCAAAGTTTGTTGATATCTCCTTTCTCCAGATTCGGCAGACCAAACACACATACTGGAGAGTTAAGGCCCACTCTTAAGCCTTCATTAGTGGGATCTCTACGTCTCTGGCCCGGCCCCCTCTCTCTTTCTCATGGGAACCTTCCCGCCTCTACAATGGACAAACAGGGTTAGCACTCAGCGCTGGTCGCACAGGGGTTAACTCCAAAGATCAGAGGTCGCAGGATCACAGGGCTCCACAATGCTGCATGATTGTTGATTGTTGATGCTGGGGCAGGCGTTGAGTGGGGTGGGGGGAGCTTGGCCTGGGCTTGGAACTTTTGAGAGCCTTAGATAGCCTGATCAGCCACATGCCGTGACTCAACACATTAAGACTGCGGCAAGGCAACAATCTGTCTTTCAATCAGTCACTCAGTCAATTCTTTCATTTCCATTTCAATTGAAATCTCAGTCATTCATTTCACTCATTTCCATTTCTTTTGAGATACTCTTGAAGGTACAGTGGGGAGAACAAGTATTTGATATACTGACAATTTTGCAGGTTTTCCTACTTACAAAGCATGTAGAGGTCTGTAATTTTTATCATAGGTACACTTCAACTGTGAGAGACGGAATCTAAAACAAAAATCCAGAAAATCACATTGTATGATTTTTAAGTAATTAATTTGCATTTTATTGCATGACATAAGTATTTGATACATCAGAAAAGCAGAACTGAATATTTGGTACAGAAACCTTAGTTTGCAATTACAGATATCATACGTTTCCTGTAGTTCTTGACCAGGTTTGCACACACTGCAGCAGGGATTTTGGCCCACTCCTCTATTCAGACCTTCTCCAGATCCTTCAGGTTTCGGGGCTGTCGCTGGGCAATACGGACTTTCGGCTCCCTCCAAAGATTTTCTATTGGGTTCAGGTCTGGAGACTGGCTAGGCCACTCCAGGACCTTGAGATGCTTCTTACGGAGCCACTCCTTAGTTGCCCTGGCTGTGTGTTTCGGGTCGTTGTCATGCTGGAAGACCCAGCCACGACCCATCTTCAATGCTCTTACTGAGGGAAGGAGGTTGTTGGTCAAGATCTCGCGATACATGGCCCCATCCATCCTCCCCTCAATACGGTGCAGTCGTCCTGTCCCCTTTGCAGAAAAGCATCCCCAAAGAATGATGTTTCCACCTCCATGCTTCACGGTTGGGATGGTGTTCTTGGGGTTGTACTCATCCTTCTATTCCTCCAAACACGGCGAGTGGAGTTTAGAGCAAAAAGCTCTATTTTTGTCTCATCAGACCACATGACCTTCTCCCATTCCTCCTCTGGATCATCCAGATGGTCATTGGCAAACTTCAGACGGGCCTGGACATGCGCTGGCTTGAGCAGGGGGACCTTGCGTGCGCTGCAGGATTTTAATCCATGACGGCGTAGTGTGTTACTAATGGTTTTCTTTGAGACTGTGGTCCCAGCTCTCTTCAGGTCATTGACCAGGTCCTGCCGTGTAGTTCTGGGCTGATCCCTCACATTCCTCATGATCATTGATGCCCCACGAGGTGAGATCTTGCATGGAGCCCCAGACCGAGGGTGATTGACCGTCATCTTGAACTTCTTCCATTTTCTAATAATTGTGCCAACAGTTGTTGCCTTCTCACCAAGCTGCTTGGCTATTGTCCTGTAGCCCATCCCAGCCTTGTACAGGTCTACAATTTATCCCTGATGTCCTTACACAGCTCTCTGGTCTTGGCCATTGTGGAGAGGTTGGAGTCTGTTTGATTGAGTGTGTGGACAGGTGTCTTTTATACAGGTAACGAGTTCAAACAGGTGCAGTTAATACAGGTAATGAGTGGAGAACAGGAGGGCTTCTTAAAGAAAAACTAACAGGTCTGTGAGAGCCGGAATTCTTACTGGTTGGTAGGTGATCAAATACTTATGTCATGCAATAAAATGCAAATTAATTACTTAAAAATCATACAATGTGATTTTCTGGATTTTTGTTTTAGATTCCGTCTCTCACAGTTGAAGTGTACCTATGATAAAAATGACAGACCTCTACATGCTTTGTAAGTAGGAAAACCTGCAAAATCGGCAGTGTATCAAATACTTGTTCTCCCCACTGTAGGTATTTTTTTGTAGTTGCAAAGACTCTGGATCTAGCTGCTGTCATTCAATCAGGAATATATTGATGTGATCCTTGGGACGTCCCTTCCCTAAACCCTAAACCCTAATCATAACCTTAACCCCTACACTTACCCTAACCCAGTGGCAGTCGGTGGTGTTTAAGATGAGGGAGGACAATTAATTATATTTTATTATAGCTTATTGGAAGAATGTCATTCATATTCCATTCACCCAGCTCAATGTAACATCGATAGGTTTAGGCTACTACATGATACTCACATTTTCCTTATACCCATCATCAGGTTGCTACAAACTAGCCTATGGATGAAAGTTTACGGCGTAGGTGCTCAAGTCTAGATACATTTTATTGTAGTCAAGGTGAAAGACAGTGACACATTCAATAACGCCTTGCACACTCTTGCCTGCATCTAGCTGATCTAATTTATAATCATTAGTCCAACAGTTGCAAATGACAGTTTCTATTGAACAAATTCAGGTTCTTTATCCCCGTTTTTTCCCCATTTGCTTCCATTTAAGAAACGTTTTCAACAGAATCGGCAAAATGAATACACCCCTGATCACCCCCAAACATAGTTCACTTTCACAACAGCCACATGCAAACAGCATGATCACTTTGTATTTGTCATTGTAATTTCTTCTCGCATCTACGTGGTCTCCTTCCTCTCACCTTTACCCTTTGCTTGTGGACTTCAGTGCACAACACATCAGCTGTCTGTGACCAAGCCAAACCTTCATGTCATAACTGCTAACCTCGCTCTACACACAGCCTCTCACATCATTAAATATTAACTAACGTCATAGTCAACATAGGTAATAGAACTAACACGTTCGTAAACCTGCTACAATCATGCAGTACAGTGTAGTCAGCAAGCAGTTCAGCACTTACACCGGCAATAAATTAATAAAACCAAAAGCTTACCTTGACTTGGAAGAGCTCCAGTGTTGGATAATCTTTGCCATCCCTCTGTTTCAACCGGGTGTTTGAGTAGGCTAAACTAGCTAGCTATCAGTAGCTAGTGGTAGTGAAAAAAGTACAATGAAATATAGCTATCTCTCTCGCTCTCTTGCTTCTCCTTCATTTTTGAAGAAATTAATTTGTTCAAAACTGTTTAACTATTGTCTTTCTCTCTGTCTGAGTCAACTACTCACCACATTGTATGCACTGCAGTGCTAGCTAGCTGTAGCTTATGCTTTCAGTACTAGTTGCATTCTCTGAAAGTCTATAGAAGGGGGTGAGAACCATGTACCTACAGTAAGTCAACGTACCTAGAGGAGGAGGGAAACTAGCTGTTTTCTGACTACACCATGGTGCTACCCTACAGAATACCGTTGAGGCTACTGTAGACCTTAATAGCAAAACAGTGTGTTTTTGTCACACCATGATCTGTTTCACCGGTCTTTGTGCTTGTTTCCACCCCCTTCCAGGTGTCACCCATCTTCCCCATTATCCCCAGTGTATTTATACCTGTGTTCTCTGTTTGTCTGTTGCCAGTTTATCTTGTTAAGTCAACCAGTGTGTTTTTCCGTGCTCCTGATTTTCCCCTGTCTCTGTTTTTCTAGTCCTTTCGGTTCTGACCCTCTGTCTTCCCTGAGACTGAACCCGCCTGCCTGACCATTCAGCCTGCCTTGTACCTTCTGGACTCTGACCTGGTTTATGAACTTCTGCCTGTCCTCGACCTGCCTATTGCAGGTCAGAGACTCAAACCATCTGCATCCTGTGTCTGCATCTGAGTCACGCCCTGTGTCATTATAGTGCGATCTGGCCATGACGGACCCAGCAGACTCGTATCGGCTCCTTCAAGCTGTCCCCCTGCAGGGAGCTACTTCAGAACCTTATGAAAGGTCTCCATATGCATATCCAGGGTCTCGAGACATTACTAGAGCAATTCTGTGGACTATCTACAAGGCAGCATGCCATAACGGAGACCTCCCAGACATTCAGTATTCCCCTACCTGTGGTGGTTTTGTACAGCCTACCCCAGCTTCCCGAGAACCCCGCTTACCTCTTCCGGAGCTTTATGCTGGGGATCCTGGAACCTGCTGGGCGTTTCTTTCCCAGTGCTCCCTCATTTTTGAGTGGCAGCCCTTTTCGTTCCTTTCGGATCGGTCGAAGATAGCGCATCTGATTACGCTAATGTCTGGAATTGCGCTCTCCTGGGCGATGGCAGTTTGGTAGCAACAATCCGCCATTTGCCTCCATCTGGAAAATTTCATTGCGGAGGTGAGGAAGGTGTTCGATTCTCCGGTGTCCGGGAGAGAGGTGGCCCGAAAACTACTTGGATTACGTTAATACTCCCATAGTGTGGCAGACTACGCAGTAGATTTTCGCACATTGGCCACCGAGAGTGCCTGGAATCCGGAGTCCCTGTTCGATACCTTCCTTAATGGATTGTCGGAGGAGATAAAAGACGAGCTCGCATCTCGGGAGTTACCTTTGGACCTCGATTCCCTCATAGCCTTAACCATTAGGATTGATGGACGTCTACGGGAACACGACGTCTGTACTTCAGAGAGGAGCCGAAACTAAACGAGTTCCCTCGGGAATCATTGGGGATGGGCAACTCGTTTACTCTGGAGCCTATGCAATGGGGCAGAGATAGACTGTCGCCTCAGGAACGATTACAGAGGCTTAACTCCAACTGTTGTGGTGCAACAGGCCATTATAAATCCACCTATCCAGTAAAAGACCAGACTCATCAGTTAGGTACGTGTACCATGGTGGGCCATACTGGGAGTTTTCTAACTCCCATTGCTCGTACCCCCTTCCATGTTTTCCTGCTGTGAGGTGACCTGTATAAATCTCTCTGGGTGCTCATTGACTCTGGGGCTGATGAGAGTTTTATGGATGCTACTCTGGTATCGGATCTGGGTATCTTCACACAACTCCTCTCCGTTCCCATGGACACCAGAGCACTGGACGGACGCTCCATTAGCAGGGTCACTCACAGTACTATTCCCATTAACCTACGGGTGTCAGGAAATCACAGTGAGTGCATACAGCCTCTTCTCATCGAAGCACCCCATGTTCATGTTGTTTTGGGTTTTTCATGGCTCCAGAGGTACAACCCCGTCATTGACTGGACTACTGGTGCTATCCTGGGTTGGAGCCCATTCTAATACTCCTATTGTCTTAAGGCGGCGCAGCCTGACCCGGGGCGTTCTCCTATGGGTTTCAGTAAAGCCTCAGATGTCTCTGATGTTCACGTGGAGTACCAGGACTTCCTGGAGGTTTTTAGCAAGGCTCGTACCACCTCCCTTCCTCCGTGTCATCCCTACAATTACCTTATTGACCTCCTCCTGGGCACCACACCGCCTCATGGCCGGCTATATTCCCTGTCTGGCTCTGAGACCAAGGCCATGGAGGAGTACATTGAGGACTCTCTGGCTGCTGGGAGTATTTGCCCTTCTGCCTCCCCTGTCAGCGCATGGTTCTTCTTTGTGGAAAAGCAGAACAAGACCCCGTTTCCATGTATTGATTACCGGGGCCTCAATGACATCAAGGAGAATCAAGAATCGTTAACCTCTGCCATTCCTCTCCAGGGGGCTACCATCTTTTCCAAGTTGGACCTCCGGAAAGCCTACCACCTTTTTCGGTGACGCGAAGGAGACGGGTGAAAGACGGCCTTCAACAGTATCTGGTCATGCCGTTTGGACTCACCAACACTCCCGCAGTGCTCCAGGTCCTAGTCAACAATGTGCCAACTATTTGGGTCAACTATTTGGTGACGTGAATGTAGTTTCATCTTAAAATAATCACTTTTTTAATGTTTCTCTATTTTTACGTTATTCACTGAGGAGGTTGGTCCTCCCCTACCTCCAATACCCTAACCCTAACCTTACCCTTACCTTAACCATTTGACATTTCAACTTCAATAGGATGATCTCAGAGTTGGATGTCCAAAGAATCCCGGTTAGCAAGGACTAACATATGGATTTGTAAGGGAAAATGCGTATAGAAATGAGATATTGATGAAACATAATCAATACCTATGCAATATTTAAATCTCAACATAATGTATGTGCACGTGTAACTGGCACGTTCATGTAAATCAAATCAGATGTGGATGGGATTGATGCCGGAATTCAATTTGAAAGTGCAAGTCTCAAGTTAGTTACGAATGGACTGCACACACTTGCAGCTGTTACTGTAAGAACTGCTGGGCTTGCGACAGTGGCACAAAGAGAGATAAAGAGGGAGCGAGTGGGAGAGAAATGTTGACCTCTTTCTACTGATTGCACATTAACCGCCTCCATTCACACTCCCTAAAGCTGACAGTGTCCTCTTTCTCCCCCTTTCATCTCCAATCACCTCAACACAGAATGAGCAGTAAGGCCAGCGATGATTGATGCACACCGACACAAACACACACACACGTACACCTCATCATGAATGTCAATTCACTCTGGCATTGTTTGTGTTGCTGTCTTGTGTTTGTTTTTGTTGTTTAAAGGCTATGATTGGGATCTGAGGTGGTGGCGCACTAAACAAAACAAGGAAGCATCCCAAATGGCACCTATTCCCTTCATAGTGCTTTACTTTTGACCAATAGGGGAAACCATAGGGCTCTGGTCAAAAGTAGTGCACTATGAAGGGGATAGGTGCCATTTGGCACACAGACCAGCCTTTCTATCTGTGGGGCTCTAAGGTGGCCCTCATTAGCCCAGAGCCATCTACCACTCACCTACCCGTAAAATAGAGGAATTTATTTTAAAGCCTCATCCAATTTGACTGGACCGCTGACCACTTCATCACCCACAGTTGTGTATGTATGTATGTGTGTGTGTGTGTGTGTTTATGTGTGTGTGTGTGTGTGTGGGGGGGGGGGGGTGCTACTTAGAACCCTAAAAGGTTATTCTGCTTGGTTCCAGATAGAACCCTCCCATAAAGATTCCTGGTAGAACACCCACGAACCTCTCTTTTGTTCAGTATACTGTGTTTCCAGTTTAAAACTAGAAAAGAATGGAGAGAAGACGTGAGAAGAGAGTTGGTCATATTATTTATACTTTTATCACTCAGTGTGAGAGAGTAATGAAGCTGACCTCAGCAGAGCTGTTAGGTCTGGTATGTTGGAATGCTTGGATCTGTCGCCCTCTTCACTGGTTTCCTGAATGACCCCCGCGCCCCCACCATCCCCTACCCTCCTTGTCACCCCCCAGCTCCCGAAACATGTCTGAACACGCCTGAGCCCCTTACCCCTCCTGTTCCCCAAAGCCTGCTGCGTACAACCAAAATATTACATGATTACAATAAAAAAATGAAAATGAGACTATGTTTCTTCTATGGTTTATTGTACGTCTGGTTTGGCTGTTTGTCAGTTCTGGAATCAAAACAAGTAAAATGTCCGTATTTGGTGTATATATTGCAAACAGAACATTAAAAAAACTGAACGACAGAAATGTAAGATATTTCTTCATTCTGTTTGCATAAGTACCCTTTCTTGAACTTCAGAAACTGCAAATATGATACAAATATTTTGTAAACAACAGATATGAAAATATGTGGAGGCCTTATGTTTTACACAGACGGAGTGGTCATCTGGACCTGAGGAAAAGCAGACATCCCTTTTTAAAACACAGTATTCATTTAGATTGTGAGGAGGACATGGCCTTTGAGTGACCAGGGTGATCCTCAAGTGGATAGTTGATTGGACTTTTGTTTCAGGTTGATAAGACGTTTGGTAGAGGATGTTAAGGTGTGAGTTTAAGTGCATTGGCCTCACTCACGTCATTAAGAGTCTTAGTAAACTTCTCACACTTTCTTATCATCCTCCTTTCTTTCTCTTCAGTATCACAGGTTAAACCAGAGTGCAGAGCACAGCAGAGCTTAAAACATACGTCTGCTAGGATGCAGAAAATAGTAAAAATAAAGAAAACTCTTGAATGAGTTGGTGTGTCCATACTTTTAACTGGTACTGTATATGTGTGACTGTGTGTGTGTTGCGTGTGTGTCAAGTGTAGGTTCTCAGCCTTATCTATGTCTTTGATACATTCACTTATTTGGCCACACATCTCCATCGCCATGTCCCTTCCCCCGCACTCTTTCTAAATTAAGCTGTCTCTCGTCTTCCTTAAACTTTCTGTCCCAGATTAGTCCCCAACCCCCACTCACCACAGCCCGCCCACCCCCTCCACCTTAGTGGCTCACGAGGCAACAGCACTTAGAGGTCAGGTGTCAGAGGTGACGGGTCAAGGATGTCCAGGCTTAGAACCAGCAGTGGCCAGTGCTATAGCGAATATTCTGTGTGTGTGTGTGTGTGTGTGTGTGTGTGTGTGTGTGTGTGTGTGTGTGTGTGTGTGTGTGTGTGTGTGTGTGTGTGTGTGTGTGTGTGTGTGTGTGTGTGTGTGTGTGTGTGTGTGTGTGTGTGTGTGTGTGTGTGTGTGTGTGTGTGTGTGTGTGTGTGTGTGTGCGTGTGCGTGTGCGTGTGCGTGTCTTGCGGTATTTAACCGGTTGAAAGGAAACTGTCCATCAATAGGAAATCTGAAAACAATTTGACTGCATTAAGGCGTTTAAAGCGTCGCCACTGATTTCTCTATTGGCCTCTCATCAATACCACAACAGCAGTGTTCTACTGGTTGGTGATTCACAGAAGGCCCCTCTTTACCATTTCATTCATTTATGCATGCATTTTTCTGCTCCCTTGTTAATTTACACCCTTGTTTATTCATTCATTAATTCAGTATTGACTTAATATTGATACAGCTTTAATCAGTTTTTTCAAACAGAATATTTGTGGAGCGTGTGTTTGTTTGCGTGTGTGTGTGTGTATTGGGAGAAGCATTGGAATGCACTAAGAGGGGGGAGTGTTAACAGGCCCTTGTAACTCTAATCCATTCCCACTCTGTAATTTACTCTGCTGTCGATGGGCCAATAAGAGATAATAACATGATTGATAACCAAGTCATTCCACCAGAGTGCCTCTGGGTTCTCAGGAGGACGGAATAGAATAAATTGAACAGAGTCAGATGGTGCCAACAGAGAGGGCTGCCTCGCTTCTAGTCCTTAGGAAACTTTGCAGTGTTTATTTTTTTATGTATTATTTCTTACATTGTTAGCCCAGAAAATCTTATTTTGACAAGCATTTCGCTTCACTCGTAATAACATGGGCTAACCATGTGTATGTGACCAATAAAATTTGATTTGAACACATCAAACATATGGAAACCAAATATTTGACTCCGTTCCATCAATTCCATTCCAGCCATTACAATGACACCGTCCTCCTATAGCTCCCCCCACCAGCTTCCTTTAGATTCCACCTACAGATGTAGGATCTTAATTTGATCACTCTTTTGTTACTGAGAATGTTCCTGCACAGCAAGAAATGCAAACTTGTAATGTATTTGAGTTTTTGAAATGCTTCTAAAGTTTGTAATTGCCACATTAAAATGTCAGACTTGATTTGCCCTAACGAAATATTTATAAACTTTTATAATTATAATCAACATAATAACTAACATTCCCTATTGCTGCAAGATTATTCTCCTGCTGTAACAAACTGGCTCAAATTAAGATCCTACATCTGTAGCAGTAGAGGATCATCAGAGGAGGAAGGGGAGGACCATCCTCAGTAACTATCAGAATAATTGTTTTTGTGACACATTCAAAAAGTTATACTTTTAGATAAATCTACACTAAATATATTCACATCACCAAATAATTTATTAAAACACAATGTTTTGCAATGAAGGTCTACAGTAGCCTCAACAGCCCACTGTTTGTAGCACCATGGTTTGGCTGAGGACAGCTAGTGTCTGTCCTCCTTTGGGTACATTGGCTTCAATATCAAACCTAGGAGGATCAGATAATTAATCTAATACTAAACGCATAAGCTACAGCTAGCTAGCACTGCAGTGCATAAAATGTGCTGAGTAGTTGGCTCAAAGAGAGAGAAAGAGAGTTGAACAGTTTTGAATAAATTATTTTCTACAAAAATGAAGAAAAAGCTAGCGAATGCAGCTAGCTAGTTTTGCCTACTCAAACACCCAGCTCAATCAGAGAAGGATGCTATGTTAGCTAGCTAGCTATGTTTATCCAAGTCAAGATAAGCTTTTGGTTTTATTAATTTATTGCCACCGGGGCCCGCCAGTGTAAATGCTGAACTGCTTGCTGTATATTGTACTGCAAGATTGTAACCGGTTTACTAATGCGTTAGTTAAAGTAGCTAAAGTAAAAGTAGCTGATGTTAGCTAATATGGTGACAACGATGTAGGCTGTGTGTAGCGTTTAGCGGTTATGGTATTAATGTATGGCTTCTGAAAGTTTTTTTTTCGCCTGATCACAGACAGCTGTTGTGTTGTGCGATGAAGTCAACAAGCGAAGGGAAAAGGTGAGAGGAGAAGAGTGCATAGATGTGAGAAGGAATTATACAACAATCAAAGTGATCATGCTGTTTGCATGTGGCTGCTATGAATGTGAACTGTGTTGCGGTTGATGGGGGTGTATTCATTCCGCCGATTCTGCTGAATTTTTTTTCTTAAGCTAGAGATATCAGTGAAAAGTGACAGAGCTCGAGCAGTGTTCGCCAGACCGTGAGACATCCCGAAAATCATCTGTAGCGCCCGAATGGCCTACAAACTTTTACACCTCTATGGAAAGATCAGACTCTCACGAACACGATGGTGTTCTCCGCTTTGCTCTACGACCCCCACAAGTGTCTTGGGACTCGTCTGAAGTTGGAACAGCCGATCTGCCAACTTTTGTCTGTAGCATCCATTCAGTTTGGGCTACACACTTATATCACCCCTCTGTGTAAAGGTGAGAATCTCACACGTTTTCTCACACGTTTTCCTCTATGACGCCCACAGGCCTCACAAGACTCATCTGAAAGTCCCCCGGTACCAGTCAAAACATTTTCTGGAAGTACTGTATATATGGAGACTGTTTAGTGTTAAAAAAAAGGGGTTAAATACATGTCAAAAAAATTACAAATGTTTCCTGATCTTTCTTATATCTCTCAGATATAGAATAGACACATCAAAACATACTTCCTTTAGATTTTTTGGGGGGTGACTATCTGTAGTGAATCTGTTATTCAATGCGTTTGTATGGGCTAATAGCAGTAAGGCCAAATAAAATGTTTCATCAAATAATTATATATATTGTGGTCTGAAAGTTATAAATCAAACAGCAAAATGATCCTTGGTATGACCTTCTTAACACAATTTTACATACCTTAGTAGTACCCCTGAAACGGGGATAAACATAGCTGAATTTGTCCAATAGATATTGTTGTTTGCAACTGTTCGACTAATGATTACGCTGTAGATCAGCTAGATGCAGGCAAGAGTGTGTAAGGAGGTATTGAATGTGTCACTGTCTGTCACCTTGATAACTCACATGTTTCTCTCGACCTGTGCAGCTTTGTAGACTTTAATTTGTAGGCTAGGTTGTAGCAACCTCATGATGGGAATAGGGAAAATTATAGTATCATGTAGTAAGTAGCCTAAACGTATCGATGTTACAATGAGCTGGGTGAATGGAATATGAATGACAGTACAATACAACAACAACAAAAATTGTCTTCCCTCATCTTAAAGGGCACCGAATGCCACTGATCTGTAGTCACATCCATATAAAAGAAACTCAGTTTTACAGTTTTGTGTTCACTTCAGTATTATCTACAATGTGAAACGTCCAAACTAAAACCAGTCAAAAAAAAAATAATCAAACAAATGTACTCCAAATTGAAACAGCTGTACATTGAAAATTTGACAAACTAAATGAAATTACAAACTAAACTTGATTGCTATCTGTCTCTATATCAAAAATGTATATTGGCCGAATATCCAAGTGACCACAGTGTGGAAATTGAAAAAGGAAGACATCTAAAATCTTGGCTACCAAGAGATCAGAGAATATGCAGGTATTGTGATTTAAAGGAGGTAAAAACTGAGTTGCACTTCCTGTGTTCCTGCTAGTTTCATGTTTTGTGTGGACCCCAGGAAGAGTAGCTGCTGTTTTCGCAACAGCTAATGGGGATCCTAATAAAATACCTATAAAATAATATGTGCATCAAATAATATGTAATACACTCATTCACAAACTCATACAGTTGAAGTCGGAAGTTAATTAGCAAACACTTAGGTTGGAGTCATTAGAAGTCGTTTTTCAACCACTCCACAAATTTCTTTTAAACAAACAATAGTTTTGGCAAGTCGGTTAGGACATCTACTTTGTGCATTACACAAGTAATTCTTGCAACAATTGTTAACAGACAGATTATTTAACTTATAATTCACTTTATAATTAACTTATAATTCCCTTTGACTGTGCCTTTAAAAAGCTTGGAAAATTCCAGCAAATGATGTCATGGCTATAGAAGTTCTGATAGGCTAATTGACATAATTTGAGTCAAATAGAGGTGTACCTGTGGATGTATTTCATGGCTTATCTTCAAACTCAGTGCCTCTTTGCTTGTCATCATGGGAACATCAAAAGAGATCAGCCAAGACCACAGAAAAAAAATTGTAGACCTCCACAAGTCTGGTTCATCCTTGAGAGCAATTTCCAAACTCCTGAAGGCACCACGTTCATCTGTACAAACAATAGTACGCAAGTATAACACCTTGGACCACGAAGCCGTCATTCCGCTCAGGAAGGAGACGTGTTCTGTCTCCTAGAGATGAACGTACTGTGGTGTGAAAAGTGCAAATC
Organism: Salvelinus alpinus; assembly: GCF_045679555.1. NCBI lineage: Eukaryota > Metazoa > Chordata > Actinopteri > Salmoniformes > Salmonidae > Salvelinus > Salvelinus alpinus. The sequence continues at coordinate 42,007,676 of NC_092093.1, forward strand.
AATCCCAGAACAACAGCAAAGGACCCTGTGAAGATACTGGAGGAAACAGGTACAAAAGTATCTATATACACAGTAAAACGAGTCCTATATCGACATAACCTGAAAGGCCGCTCAGCAAGGAAGAAGCCACTGCTCCAAAACCGCCACACAAAAAGCCAGACTATGGGTCTGTTGCACTTCACAAAATAGATGGCATAAAATTATGTGGATATATTGAAGAAACATCTCAAGACATCAGTCAGGAAGTTAAAGCTTGGTCGCAAATGGGTCTTCCAAATGGACAATGACCCCAAGCATATTTCCAAAGTTGTAGCAAAATGGCTTAAGGACAACAAAGTCAAGGTATTGGAGTGGCCATCACAAAGCCCTGAACTCCATCCTATAGAAATTGAGTGGGCAGAACTGAAAAAGCGTGTGCGAGCAAGGAGGCCTGCTAACCTGACTCAGTTACACCAGCTCTGTCAGGAGGAATGGGCCAAAATTCACCTAACTTATTGTGGGAAGCTTGTGGAAGGCTACCTGAAACGTTTGACCCAAGCTAAACAATTTAAAGGCAATGCTACCACATACTAATTGAGTGTATGTGAACTTCTGACCCATTGGAAATGTGATGAAAGAAATAAAAGCTGAAATTAATAATTTTCTCTAATATTATTCTGACATTTCACATTCTTAAAACATAGTGGTGATCCTAATTGACCTAAGACAGGGAATTTTTACTATTTTGTGAAACTGTGAAAAACTGATTTTAAATGTATTTGGCAAAGCTGTATGTCAACTTCTGACTTCAACTGTATCTGAATCTGAGTAGGTTTGGGATACATACCAACATTTATGTTGGAGATAGCAGTATCTCTGTGTACCAAATGTTCTACAGACTGCCAAAATGTGTTATTTTCAGGATAATTAGATGATACTAAGACACTTTAAGGTGCTTTTAATACATATTGTGTATCTATTTATCATAGAAATTTGCATCATGTGCCATGTAATGTTTTTGCACTGTTTAAATGTTCTTGATGGGCCCACTCCTTGCTGGTATGTACTGTGGTTCTAAGGAGAAGGGTTTGGCCACATAACTAAGGCAAAGGCGAGCTTGTTTGGATTTTTGTCTGTACTCATACTGTATACAGTTAGTGAGCTTTTTACATAATGTCTGTCTGTCAGGCTGAAACACCCGCAAGTCCACACAGTATTTCTCAACATAGATGAGTCACTGACTAACTGGCACGGGTTTAAACGAGAGCGTCCCGCAACTTCAGTTCCATGCGGCTGAACATAATGGGATAATAAAAGACTGGAGATAGGCAGGAACCTTTTTTAAAGGCTATACTCTGAGGAAACAGGCCTTTCATCAGCCTTGTATTTAACTAAGATTACAAGAAGCAATTAAAGGAGACCTCTGGTATCATGGGAAGTGGTGGGGAGTGCAGAGAAAGCTCTTGTTTGTTGAGCTCCGGGGCAGACAAAACAAGTGGAATCGTTGAGTCATGATTTGATGCTAAACATGGGCGCGGTGGGATAAATGTAAACAGAGGCTTGCTACAGAGATGTACACACACTGATACTTTTATAAAGTACATAGAGGATTTTGTACATATACTTCTACAAATATTAATCATGATTTTTTTTGTTCATAAAACACTATAATAACACTGTCTAAAGGAAATGAACCAAAACATGAATGTCATACAAACGTTTGGGTATTCAAAGATGCTGTCTACGTTTTGCTCGGTTCATTTTGTAACACTGTATAATATAACCCTTTGTTAGTAAAGTATATTTTCCCCCGAGGGGCGCAGCAGTCTAAGGCACTGCATCTAAATGCTAGAACCGTCACTACAAACTCTGGTTCGATTCCAGGCTGTATCACAACCGGCCGTGATTGGGCGGCGCACAATTGGCTCAGCGTCGTCCGGGTTTGACCGGGCTAGGCCGTCATTGTAAATAAGAGTTTGTTCTTAACTGAATTGCCTAGTTAATTAAGGTTAAAAAATATATATATACAGTGGGGAGAACAAGTATTTGATACACTGCCGATTTTGCAGGTTTTCCTACTTACAAAGCATGTAGAGGTCTGTCATTTTTATCATAGGTACACTTCAACTGTGAGAGACGGAATCTAAAACAAAAATCCAGAAAATCACATTGTATGATTTTTAAGTAATTAATTTGCATTTTATTGCATGACATAAGTATTTGATCACCTACCAACCAGTAAGAATTCCGGCTCTCACAGACCTGTTAGTTTTTCTTTAAGAAGCCCTCCTGTTCTCCACTCATTACCTGTATTAACTGCACCTGTTTGAACTCGTTACCTGTATAAAAGACACCTGTCCACACACTCAATCAAACAGACTCCAACCTCTCCACAATGGCCAAGACCAGAGAGCTGTGTAAGGACATCAGGGATAAATTGTAGACCTGTACAAGGCTGGGATGGGCTACAGGACAATAGCCAAGCAGCTTGGTGAGAAGGCAACAACTGTTGGCACAATTATTAGAAAATGGAAGAAGTTCAAGATGACGGTCAATCACCCTCGGTCTGGGGCTCCATGCAAGATCTCACCTCGTGGGGCATCAATGATCATGAGGAATGTGAGGGATCAGCCCAGAACTACACGGCAGGACCTGGTCAATGACCTGAAGAGAGCTGGGACCACAGTCTCAAAGAAAACCATTAGTAACACACTACGCCGTCATGGATTAAAATCCTGCAGCGCACGCAAGGTCCCCCTGCTCAAGCCAGCACATGTCCAGGCCCGTCTGAAGTTTGCCAATGACCATCTGGATGATCCAGAGGAGGAATGGGAGAAGGTCATGTGGTCTGATGAGACAAAAATAGAGCTTTTTGCTCTAAACTCCACTCGCCGTGTTTGGAGGAATAGAAGGATGAGTACAACCCCAAGAATACCATCCCAACCGTGAAGCATGGAGGTGGAAACATCATTCTTTGGGGATGCTTTTCTGCAAAGGGGACAGGACGACTGCACCGTATTGAAGGGAGGATGGATGGGGCCATGTATCGCGAGATCTTGACCAACAACCTCCTTCCCTCAGTAAGAGCATTGAAGATGGGTCGTGACAACGTGACAAGCATGACAACGACCCGAAACACACAGCCAGGGCAACTAAGGAGTGGCTCCGTAAGAAGCATCTCAAGGTCCTGGAGTGGCCTAGCCAGTCTCCAGACCTGAACCCAATAGAAAATCTTTGGAGGGAGCCGAAAGTCCGTATTGCCCAGCGACAGCCCCGAAACCTGAAGGATCTGGAGAAGGTCTGTATGGAGGAGTGGGCCAAAATCCCTGCTGCAGTGTGTGCAAACCTGGTCAAGAACTACAGGAAACGTATGATCTCTGTAATTGCAAACTAAGGTTTCTGTACCAAATATTCAGTTCTGCTTTTCTGATGTATCAAATACTTATGTCATGCAATAAAATGCAAATTAATTAATTAAAAATCATACAATGTGATTTTCTGGATTTTTGTTTTAGATTCCTTCTCTCACAGTTGAAGTGTACCTATGATAAAAATTACAGACCTCTACATGCTTTGTAAGTAGGAAAACCTGCAAAATTGTCAGTGTATCAAATACTTGTTCTCCCCACTGTATATACAAACATAGATCGTGTCATGCTTTATCAAAGTACTATCTATTAGTAATTTACTCATGTTAACTAAACCTTTGCCGCGAAGGATTACATCAAAAACACCAATTGTGAGCAACATTAATTTTGTGAGTGTGGAGATATTGTTGATATGTCAAAAAGCATTTAGGACTTTCAGGAATGAGTCAATGAAAATGTGTTTTTAGTAACATGTCAGTGAAAACAAAATCTGTATTCAGGTAATTTCCTATATTTTATTTGCTATTAAGATACATTTAATAAATAACAATATAAACTCAGCCAAGAAAGAAACGTCCCTTTTTCAGGACCATGTCTATAAAAGATCATTTGTAAAAATCCAAATAACTTCCCAGATCTTCCTTGTAAAGTGTTTAAACACTGGTTCCCATGCTTGTTCAATGAACCATAAACAATTAATGAACATGCACCTGTGGAACGGTCGTTAAGACACTAACAGCTTACAGACGGTAAGCAATGAAGGTCACAGTTATGAAAACTTAGGACACTAAAGAGGCCTTTCTACTGACTCTGAAAAAAACCAAAAGTAGGATGCCCAGGGTCCCTGCTCATCTGCGTGAACGTACTTTAGGCATGCTGCAAGGAGGCATGAGGACTGCAGAAGTGGCCAGGGCAAGAAATTGCTATGTCCGAACTGTGAGATGCCTTAGACAGCGCTACAGGGAGACAGGACAGACAGCTGATCGTCCTTGCAGTGGTAGACCACGTGTAACAACACCTGCACTGGATCTGTACATCCGAACGTCACACCTGCGGGACAGGTACAGGATGGCAACAACAACTGCCCGAGTAACACCAGGAATGCACAATCCCTCAATCAGTGCTCAGTCTGTCCGCAATAGGCTGAGAGAGGCTGTACTGAGGGTTTTTAGGCCTGTTGTAAGGCAGGTCCTCACCAGACATCACAGGCAACAACGTCGCCTATGGGCACAAACCCACCATTGCTGGACCAGACAGGACTGTCAAAAGTGCTCTTCACTAACGAGTCGCGGTTTTGTGTCACCAGGGGTGATGGTCAGATTCACATTTATCGTCGAAGGAATGGGCGTTACACAGAGGCCTGTACTCTGGAGCGGGATCGATTTGGAGGTGGAGGGTCCGTCATGGTCTGGGGCAGTGTGTCACAGCATCATCGGACTGAGCTTGTTGTCATTGCAGGCAATCTCAAAGCTGTGCGTTACAGGGAATTCATCCTCCTCCCTCATGTGGTACCCTTCCTGCAGGCTCATCCTGACATGACCCTCCAGCATGACAATGCCACCAGCCATACTGCTCGTTCTGTGCGTGATTTCCTGCAAGACAGGAATGTCAGTAGTCTGGCTTGGCCAGTGAAGAGCCCGGATCTCAATCCCATTGAGCACGTCTGGGACCTGTTGGATCGGAGGGCGAGGGCTAGTGCCATTCTCCCCAGAAATGTCCGGGAACTTGCAGGTGCCTTGGTGGAAGAGTGGGGTAACATCTCACAGCAAGAACTGGCAAATCTGGTGCAGTCCATGAGGAGGAGACGCACTGCAGTACTTAATGCAGGTGGTGGACACACCAGATACTGACTGTTACTGATTTTGACCTCCCCTTTGTTCAGGGACACATTATTCCATTTCTGTTAGTCATATGTCTGTGGAACATGTTCAAATCAAATCAAATTGTATTAGTTACATGCGCCAAATACAACAGCTTTAGACCTTAGAGTGAAATCATACTTAGGAGCCCCTAACTGACAGTGCAGTTTAAAAAAATAGGGATAAGAATAAGAGATAAAAGTAACAAGTAATTAAAGAGGAGCAGTAAAAAATAACAATATATACAGGGGGGTGCCGGTACAGAGTCAATGTGCGGGGGTACCGGTTAGTTGAGATAGTATGTACATGCAGGTAGAATTAATTAAAGTGAGATGACAACAGAGAGTGGCAGTGGTGTGGAGAGGGGGGGGGGGGACAATGTGAATAGTGTGGGTAGCCATTTGACTAGATGTTCAGGAGACTTATGGCTTGGGGGTAGAAGCTGTTTATAAGCCTCTTGGACCTAGACTTGGAGCTCCGGTACAGCTTGCCGTGTGGTAGCAGAGAGAATAGTCTGTGACTACAATGGCTGGAGACAATTTTCAGGGCCTTCCTCTGACACCGCTTGGTAGAGAGGTCCTGGATGGCAGGAAGCTTGGCCCCAGTGATGTACTGGGCCATTCGTACTTCCCTCTGTTGTGCCTTGCAGTTGGAGGCCGAGCAGTTGCCATACCAGGCAGTGTTGCAACCAGTCAGGATGCTCTCGATGGTGCAGCTGTAGAACCTTTTGAGGATCTGAGGACCCATGCCAAGTCTTTTCAGTCTCCTGAGAGGGAATAGGTTTTGTCGTGCCCGCTTCACGACTGTCATGGTGTGCTTGGACGATGTTAGTTTTTTGTTGATGTGGACACCAAGGAACTTGAAGCTCTCAACCTGGCCCCTGAAGCCCCGTCGATGAGAATGGGGGTGTGCTCGGTCCTCTTTTTCCTGTTGTCCACAATCATCTCCTTTGTCTTGATCACATTGAGGGAGAGGTTGTTGTCCTGGCACCACATGGCCAGGTCTCTGACCTCCTCTCTATAGGGTGTCTCTATGTAGTCGGTGATCAGGCCTACCACTGTTGTGTCATCGGCAAATGTAATGATGTTGTTGGAGTCATGCCTCGCCATGCAGTCATGAGTGAACAGGGAGTACAGGAGGGGGCTGCGCACCCCTGAGGGGCCCCTGTGTTGAGGATCAGCGTGGCGGATGTGTTGTTACCTACCCTTATCACCTGGGGACGGCCCGTCGGGAAGTCCAGGATCCAGTTGCAGAGGGAGGTGTTTAGTCCCAGGGTCCTTAGCTTATTGATGAGCTTTGAGGGCACTATGGTGTTGAATGCTGAGCTGTAATCAATGAATAGCATTCTCACATCGGTGTTCCTTTTGTCCAGGTGGGAAAAGGCAGCGTGGAGTGCAATAGAGACTGCATCATCTGTGGATCTGTTGGGGCGGTGTGCAAATTGGAGTGGGTCTATGGTTTCTGGGATGACGGTGTTGATGTTCACTATGACCAGACTTTCAAAGCACTTCATGGCTACAGACGTGAGTGCTATGGGTCGCTAGTCATTTAGGCAGGTTACCTTAGTGTTCTTGGGCACAGGTAGTATGGTGGTCTGCTTAAAACATGCTGGTATTACAGACTCAGACAGAGAGAGGTTGAAAATGTCAGTGAAGACACTTTCTAGTTTGTCAGCGCATGCTCGCAGTATACGTCCTGGTAATCCGTCTGGCCCTGAATGTTGACCTGTCTAAAGGTCTTACTCACATTGGCTGCGGAGAGCGTGATCACACAGTCTTCCGGTACAGCTGGTGCGCTCATGCATATTTCAGTGTTATTTGCCTCGAAGCGAGCATAGAAGTAGTTTAGCTCGTCTGGTAAGCTTGTGTCACTGTGCAGCTCTCGGCTGTGCTTCCTTTTGGTGTCTGTAATGGTTTGCAGGCCCTGCCACATCCGGCGTGCGTCAGAGCCGGTGTAGTACGACTTGATGTTAGTCCTGTATTGATGCTTTGCCTGTTTGATGGTTCGTAGGAGGGCATAGTGGGATTTCTTATAAGCTTTTTATAAGCTCTTATAAGAGTCCCGCTCCTTGAAGGGGCAGCTCTAGCCTTTAGCTCAGTGCGGATGCTGCCTGTAATCCATGGTTTCTGGTTATGGTATGTATGTATGGTCACTGTGGGGACGACATCATCGATGCACTTATTGATGAAGCCAATGACAGATGTGGCGTACTCCTCAATGCCTGTCACGCCCTGACCTTAGTTATCTATGTTTTCTTTATTATTTAGGTTAGGTCAGGGTGTGACGAGGGTGGGTATGCTTGTTTTGTATTGTCTAGGGGTTTTTGTATGTCTAGGGATGTTGGTAAGTCTAGGCATATGTATGTCTATGGTGGCCTGAATTGGTTCCCAATCAGAGGCAGCTGTTTATCGTTGTCTCTGATTGGGGATCATATTTAGGTTGCCATTTTCCCTTTTGGTTTCGTGTGTTCTTATTCTATGTTTAGTTGCCTGTCTGCACTAGCCATATTAGCTTCACGGTTCGTTTTGTTTTGTTCAGTGTTCGTTCTTTTAAATTAAGAAGAATCACGCTGCGCCTTGGTCTCCTCCCTATGACGGCCGTGACAATGCCATTGGAGGAATCCCGGAACATATTCCCGTCTGTGCTAGCAAAACAGTCCTGTAGCTTAGCCATCTGCTTCATCTGACCACTTTTTATTTAATTTAGTCACTGGTGCTTCCTGCTTTAATTTTTGTTTGTAAGCAGGAATCAGGAGGATAGAATTATGGTCAGATTTGACAAATGGAGGGGGAGGGATAGCTTTGTATGCATCTCTGTGTGTGGAGTATAGGTGGTCATGAGTAATTTTCCTCTCATTGCACATTTAACATGTTGATAGAAATTTGATAAAACTGATTTAAGTTTTGCATTAAAGTCCCGCTACTAGGAACGCCGTCTCTGGGTGAGCGTATGTCGGAACACAGCTCATTCAATGCTATCTTGGTGCCAGCCTCTAGACTGTGATGATATGTAAACAGGTACAAAGAATGTAGACAAACTTTCTCGGTAGGTAATGTGGTCTGCAGCATATTAGGAGAAACTCTTCGTCATTCGAGCATTGGCTCGAGATTTCCTTAGATATCGTGGACCAGCTGTTGTTTACAAAAATACATAGACCGCCGCCCCTTGTCTTACCAGACGCCGCTGTTCTATCCTGCCGGTCCATCGTATAACCAGCCAGCTGCATGTTGATATTGTCCTCGTTCAGCCACGACTCCGTGAAGCATAAGATCTAACAGTTTTTAATGTCCCATTGGTAGTTTAATCTTCCCAATAACTCGTCCATTTTATTGTCCAAAGATTGCATGTTGGCGAGCAGAATTGAGGGGAGTGGGTGTTAATTTGATCGCCTCCTACTCCTCAGAATGCAGCCCGCCCTCTGAACTCTCTTTCTCCGTCTCCTCTTCATGCAGATCACTAGGGTCGGGGCCTGTTCCCGAGGGTGCCGAATATCCTCCGCCTCGGGCTCGTCAGAGTTGTGAAAGAAGAAAAAGGATTCTGCTAGTTCGTTGTGAGCAATCGCAGTCCTGATGTCCAGAAGTAATTTTCGTTCATAAGAGACGGTAGCTGCAAGATCATGTACAAAAATAGTACAAATATTATTACAAACAACGCAGATACAGTTGATGTCGGAAGTTTAAATACACCTTAGCCAAATACATTTAAACTCAGTTATTCAAAATTCCTGACATTTAATCCAAGTAAAAATTCCCTGTCTTAGGTCAGTTAGGATCACCACTTTATTTTAAGAATGTGAAATGTTAGAATAATAGTAGAGACAATGATTTATTTCAGCTTTTATTTCTTTCATCACATTCACAGTGGGTGAGAAGTTTACATACACTCAATTAGTATGTGGTAGCATTGCCTTTAAATTGTTTAGCTTGGGTCAAATGTTTCGGGTAGCCTTCCACAAGCTTCCCATAATAAGTTGGGTGAATTTTGGCCCATTCCTCCTGACAGAGCTGGTGTAACTGAGTCAGGTTTGTAGGCATCCTTACTCTCATACGCTTTTTCTGTTCTGCCCACACATTTTCTGTGGGATTGAGGTCAGGGCTTTGTGATGGCCACTCCAATACCTTGACTTTGTTTTCCTTAAGCCATTTTGACACAAATTTGGAAGTATGCTTGGGTTCATTGTCCATTTGGAAGACCCATTTGCGACCAAGCTTTAACTTCCTGACTGATGTCTTGAGATGTTGCTTCAATATATCCACATAATTTTCCAACCTCATGATCCCATCTATTTTGTGAAGTGCAGCAGGCCCTCCTGCAGCAATGCACCCCCACCACATGATGCTGCCACCCCCATGCCTCACAATTGGGATGGTGTTCTTCGGCTTGCAAGCATCCCCCTTTTTCCCTTAAACATAACGATGGTCATTATGGCCAAACAGTTATTTTTTTGTTTCATATGGCGGTTTTTGAGCAGTGGCTTCTTCCTTGCTGAGCGGCCTTTCAGGTTATGTCGATATAGGACTCGTTTTACTGTGTATCTATAGATACTTTTGTACCTGTGTCCTCCAGCATCTTCACAAGGTCCTTTGCTGTTGTTCTGGGATTGATTTGCACTTTTCACACCAAAGTACGTTCATCGCTAGGAGACAGAACGCATCTCCTTCCTGAGCGGTATGACGGTTGCGTAGTCCCATGGTGTTTATACTTGCGCACTATTGTTTGTACAGATGAACGTGGTACCTTCAGGCGTTTGGAAATTGCTCCTAATGATGAACCACACTTGTGGAGGTCTTTGATTTTCCCATGATGTCAAGCAAAGAGTTTGAAGGTAGGCCTTGAAATACAGTGGGGAGAACAAGTATTGGATACACTGCCGATTTTGCAGGTTTTCCTACTTACAAAGCATGTAGAGGTCTGTAATTTTTATCATAGGTACACTTCAACTGTGAGAGACGGAATCTAAAAAAAATCCAGAAAATCACATTCTATGATTTTTAAGTAATTAATATGCATTTCTAATACTAATGTAATGATCCTTTAAACACTTAAATTCTTAAAGTATCATCATGATTTCTCTCCCAATGGGATATGGATGAATAAAGGGTACATGAAAAATAAGAAATAGTTTTCAGATATGTGGTGTAGCCTAGTTATTAAAGACTACAGGTGTCATGCTTAATAACTTGTTGTAAATATATGACCCTTTATGATGTCTTATAAGGCTTAAGCTGAATCTAAATGCAAACGACTCGGGATGAAAGCTCCCGAAAAGTGGTAAACAGTAATTAGTGTGGTAAACAGTCATTTGTGTTTTGCCCACACAGGATGCCATGCTATTTATTTTGGTGTGTTATAGTTTCTTGTGGCGCAAGCAAACGAAGCGTGGTAGCAGGTCGGGTGACCAAGGCCTTAAGACTCACCGTACAATACGATGCTACAACCGTTAAACAAAGAGTATTTTATCGTAGCAATAGATTTTTGTCCGTTTTATCGTTTGTAATAATAATAATTAACGTTGCAAAAGAGAAACTATTATAACACATGGGCTAAGGCTGCAGCTATGACACACACTCCTTGATTATGTAACACATGAGCGTAACACTACAGAGCATAACAATTAAAAACCCTATTCCAAAAGTGACATGCCGGGTGGGACACTTTGCAAATAAGCAGGTCATTAGAACAAAGATTGTAAGTAGGCCTGCATGCATTCAAGGTATAAAAGACTGAGGGGAAGTTGACGTACAATGGCTTTGCCTATGAAAAAGTGTCTATGTCACTAACAGTTGCCCAACAAGGTCAAGTCTGCTACCTTATACTGTATAAAAACATATAAAGCAAAAATGAAGGCTAAATAAGTTTTGTTTCCTGCAGCCAATGTAAAACATCAGTCATTTTTAAACATAAAAACACTTATTATAGCACTTCATCCAGCCTTGGTCATAATGCTCTGTGGATGTTGTTGGATGTTTATGGGTAGATATAAGGACCTATGAAGTGGGGGCTCCCGAGTGGCAGAGCACTCTAAGGCACTGCATCTCAGTGCTAGAGGCGTCACATAATAATGAAATATTGCATTTACATAAGTATTCAGACCCTTTACTCAGTACTTTGTTGAAGCAGCTTTGGCAGTGATTACAGCCCCGAGTCATCTTGGTATATGACACTACAAGTTTGGCACACCTGTATTTGGGGAGTTTCTCCCATTCTTCTGTGCACAGCTATTTTCAGGTCCCTCCAGAGAAGCCACTGTCTTGTCTGTGTGTGTTACGCACGCCTCTATGAAGAGGGAACGCAACACCCTGCTACAACTCCCCATGAAGTGAAAGAGGTATGGACTGTAGGTGCGAGAAAGGACGACAAAAGGCAGAATTGACCGCTTACTAGGATTTATTTCCTTTACACGGTAACATGGGGAAAAGGGGCTGGATGGAACCAAAGCAAAGAAAGTAAATATCAAAGCTCCCCCTCTCCTATCTAACCTGCCTACCCACTTCTTACCTAACTTAGCACCACCTGGTGCCCTAACCAAAATACAGGGAGTGGCCTGCCCAGGTCTTACCTAGTGTGCCTAGACAGTGAATATACTACGGGTATATGTATGCCCGCGGGCCTCTTGCCCAAGCACTCCCTAGGTGCCTTCCCCTTCCCCCCTGGGAACAAATGAAACAGAATATCAAACGATACTCAAACAAACTAAACAAAGGACATCAAATAAGCTCTATCTGAGCAACAATCTCACACAGAACATACCAACTGATCCCAGCAACAACTAACACAGTACATACCAAATCACTTTCTGAGAAACAACCAACACTATATAACCCTCTTCTCCCTGACAAACGACCAACACTGCTCTCAGCAATTGAATTCTCTCTATCACAATCACTCTCTCTCTGCATTCTCTCTCAGCAAAAATCTATCTCTTCTGAATAACAGAACACTGGCTTTTATAGCTTCAGAAGGCATTGTTAATTGGAGACAGCTGCGTCTTGACGAGGGGGCGGGGTCAGCTCTCCAATCATCAATTGGGGCCGACCAATCAGCTGCTTGGGGAGAATTTCAGGAAGCCATCTTCTGAAACACACACACTCAAATACAAACTACAGCACAGAAACTGGGGAACGTAACAGTGTGCTTAGGGTCGTTGTCCTGTTGGAATGTGAACCTTCCCCCCAGTCTGATGTCCTGAGCGCTCTGGAGCAGGTTTTCATCAAGGATATCTCTGTACTATGCTTTCCCTCGATCCTGATTAGTCTCTCAGTCCCTGGCGCTAAAAAACATCCCCATCTTCACAGAGGAACTCTGGAGCTCTGTCAGAGTGACCATCGGGTTCTTGGTCACCTCCCTGACCAAAGTCTTTCTCCCCTGATTGTTCAGTTTGGTGTTCTTGGTAACCTTCAATGCTGCAGAAATGTTTTGGTACCCTTCCCCAGATCTGTGCCTCGACACAATCCTGTGTCGGAGCTTGAAGGACCATTCCTTGGACCTCATGGCTTGGTTTTTGCTCTGACATGCACTGTCAACTGTGGGACCTTATATAGACAGGTGTGTGCCTTTCCAAATAATTTCTAATCATTTTAATTTACCACAGGTGGACTCCAATCAAGTTGTGTAAACATCTGAAGGATGATTAATGAAAACAGGATGCACCTGAGCTGCATTTCGAGTCTCATAGTAAAGAGTCTGAATACTGATCTAAATAAGGTTTTTGTAAAAAATATCTAAAAACCTGTTTTCGCTTGTCATTATGGCGTATTGAGTGTAGATTGGTGAGGAAAACATGTAATTTCATCCATTTCAGAATAAGTCTTTAACATAACAAAAAGTGGGAAAAGTCAAGGAGTTTGAATACTTTCCGAATACCCTAGTTACATTTACACTCCAAAGTGGAGTCCCTGTCATTTTGTCTGAAGAGTTGACCAATAGCAGAAAGTAAAAACCTCTCAGTTAGATAACAGTTTAGATACTTTGGGGTTGGACTTGTGCCTCATTTAAAAGTCGAAAATTAAAAACCTCTGTTGTATTAAAGTTTAGACACATATGTTAATGTTGTGTCTATAGGGTCATAGATTCAAATGTGTTTAAACAGCCAGTGATGTGGAACAGATCATCTATAGGCCAGACCCTAATAATCATCAGGAATGCCCATGTATTGATCCTCTGCTTCTCAGAGAACCCACTCCAGTTGGACACACACAAATCCCCCCGCTGAGTCGAGGATGGGCAAGATCAGATCAGACTGTTGTAGTTATTGATCACTTGGCCCTGTGAGAGACCAGGTCACTCAGTCGTCTGTCACAGCACTGGACGTGGTGGTTAGGAGACGAGGCAATGGTGACCCACACTTCAAAGGGAAGGGACAGACTGGAAGCTGGACGGACAGAGATGGGTAATGATGGTTGGGGGGTGAGAGGAAAAAGAGAGCGAGAGAGAGATTGTGGTTTGACCAGAGCTAAGGTTATTAGGCTGTATTTGATCATGTTGCACAGAAGGCCATTGAGGTTAGAGATAGCTGACCACTACAAAGACAGCTTGTCTACTCAGCAGTGTGTGGAATACCATGTTTGTATAGTGTTTCCTATCTTTAGCGCTTCACAGGTATGTAAAAAATGGTGCACATATGTACAGCTGAAGTCAGAAGTTTACATACACTTAGGTTGGAGTCATTAAAACCTGTTTTCAACCACTCCACACATTTCTTGTTAACAAACTATAGTTTTGGCAAGTCGGTTAGGACATCTACTTTGTGCATGACACAAGTAATATTTCCAACAATTGTTTACAGACAGATTATTTCACTTATAATTCACTGTATCACAATTCCAGTGCGTCAGAAGTTTACATACACTAAGTTGACTGTGACTTTAAACAGCTTGGAAAATTCCAGAAAATAATATCATGGCTTTAGAAGCTTCTGATAGACTAATTGACATATTTTTAGTCAATTGGAGGTGTACTTGTGGATGTATTTCAAGGCCTACCTTCAAACTCAGTGCCTCTTTGCTTGACATCATGGGAAAATCTAAAGAGATCAGCCAAGACCTCAGAAAAAAATGTGTAGACCACAAGTCTGGTTCATCCTTGGGAGCAATTTCCAAATGCCTGGAGGTACCACGGTACCAATAGTACGCAGGTATAAACACCATGGGACCACGCAGCCGTCATACCACTCAGGAAGGAGACGCGTTCTGTCTTCTGGAGATGAATGTACTTTGGTGGAAAAAGTGCAAATCAATCCCAGAACAACAGCAAAATGACCCTGTGAAGATGCTGGAGGAAACAGGTGCAAAAGTATCTATATACACAGTTAAACAAGTTATATATCAACATAACCTGAAAGGCCACTCAGCAAGGAAGAAGCCACTGCTCCAAAACTGCCATAAAAAAAGCCAGACTACGGTTTGGAACGGCACATGGGACAAAGATCGTACTTTTTGGAGAAATGTCCTCTGGTCTGATGAAAAGAAAATAGAACTGTTTGGCCATAATGACCATCGTTATGTTTGGAGGAAAAAGAGGGAGGAATGCAAGCGTGAAGCACAGGGGTGGCAGCATCATGTGGTGGGATGCTTTGCTGCAGGAGGGACTGGTGCACATCACAAAATAGATGGCATCATGAGAATTTGTGGGCAGAACTGAAAAAGCGTGTGCGAGCAAGGAGGCCTACAAACCTGACTCAGTTACACCAGCTCTGTCAGGAGAAATGGGCCAAAATTCACCCAACTTATTGTGGGAAGCTTGTGGAAGGCTACCCGAAACATTTGACCCAAGTTAAACAATTTAAAGGCAATGCTACCAAATACTAATTGAGTGTATGTAAACTTCTGACCCACTGGGAATGTGATGAAAGAAATAAAAGCTGAAATAAATTATTCTCTCTACTATTATTCTGACATTTCACATTTTTTAAATAAAGTGGTGATCCTAACTGACCCAAGACAGGGACTTCCGACTTCAACTGTATATGCCATTTAAAACCTTTTTGGAGGATTTCAGTAGCATTTAGCACCTTTTACGCAAAATAAGTGTTAATCGCTTCCCGGCATCTCAACTTCATAAATATATGTCTTTGTGTTTGTGAGTCAGTCAGTAAACCAGTCTTTGCATGCATCTGTCTGTGTGTTTGCAATAAAACTAACTTCCCGAGTTGCTATGCATGACTGTGTGCGCATGTCTGTGCATGCGTGTGTAAAGTAAGCTATTTCTACTGTAATCCCTCAGTCTATAACAGCTGAACACTTGGCAGCTGAAAAAAAAAATATGTAAATGGCCCATCATGTGAAATCCTTCGCCAGATGAATGTAAAGTATGCCTCTGACATAGCCTGAGAAGAATTCCCACTATGCTTTCTTCTCTTTCCACACCGCTACTTCCTCGAGCTGACATTTTGCTGTGATAAGAGGAAAAGCCTTGAATCCCACACACATTCACAGCAAAATTCCAGTAACGCCGGAATGGGAGCTTTCGGAGTTCTCTCAGGTTCCCACACGTACTCAAAGGACAATGCTGGGATTGAGGGATTCAGCCTGGGATGCATGAGAGCTATTATTCCGTCTTCCTATCGCTAGCATCTGCAATGCTAATGACTTACTGTATAGTGTTCGTCTTTGGCATGGCAAGGTTGTGTTCTCTCTCTCCCTTTCTCTCTGTGTATTTCATTCTCTCGCTTCTCTCTCTCTGTGTGTCTGTCTGTTTCATGCCCTTATTCTTTTGCAACATCTATCTTTCTCCCTTGCCCTCTCTTCCTCTCGTTCTCTGCCCTCTCTTTTCTCTCTCCTCGCGTGTTCTCTGTCTCTGTCTCTCTCCTTCTGCCCTCTCTCTCTGCCCTCTTTTTTGCCTTCTCTCTTTCTGCCCTCTCTCTCTCCGTCTCTCCCTGTGTGTCTCTCTCTCTCTCTGCCCTTGCGTAGGGGGAAGTCTGAAGTTTGTATCAAAGGCATAAGTGTCAGAAGAAGGCGTAATTTGATTCAGCTGTGTGCTTGCGGTCTCTCAATCGCTGTCAGAAATGCCCTTCAAGGGTTGTTTATGACATTTGTCCGGGTTTTCTGTCAAATGGCTTTTGTGCTGGAAATGTTCTTGAAACGTTCTTGACATATTGTGGACAACAAAAATGTCACACAGTTTCTCAATTTCTTTCCCTCTCTCTCTCAGGTGTGTTGTTTGATCTCCCTTCTTGCCTGATCAAAACAGAATTCCAAGTACTCCAAAAAGTATTAAACACCTCGTCGCAAACTCACAACTCCACTCTCTGTGTGACTTCACTGAAAATTTCTCACCTGAATTATTTTTGGCCAGGGACCACACTGTGCACACACACTCATGCACACACTGTGTACCCCACCCCCACACACACATACACATACTTCCCACCCCCAACCACACATACAAACACACTCTCTCTATCACACATACACCACACTCAGAGGACACAGGGTGCTTTCTTGCCGCACGTAGACTTTGTTGTGTCAGTGTCAGTTTGTACTTTCCTCCTCCAAGGGACTTCCAGCCAACCAGACTACCATCTAGCCTGCCTGACGGCGCTCGCCCGGCCGTGCCAAAGGTGACTTCCTGTCAAACAGCTGGGGTCTTGTTCAGGCCGAACGACAGGCAGCGTCGCTGTAATCTCCCATGAGTCTTTACATATGGGGATCGAAACCGCCATCATGTTGCAACACAGTTTTTTCCTCTCCCCCTCTCTAACAAAGAACAAAAGGTGATTGTGTGGATTTCGGCTTTTCTGACTGGCTTCACTTAGGGTGACTGCGTGTGTCTGCTGTGAATCAACGGACTGTCAAGGAAGAATCTGTCTTTTGAAAAGTCAAAAATGTTGAGGGGGTGCGTCCGGTTCCGAGGTGTTTTCCGGGGTAAAGCGTCAGCTGTCACTGGGTTGACCTCCAGGAGAGACGCAATGTGTGTGTGTGTGTGCGTGTTTTGACACACACACACACGCTTCATTAAATGATCCTGAGGTAAATTGACACACACACACACGCTTCATTAGATGATCCTGAGGTAATCTGGACGGATTGGGGGCAACATCCAACTTCCACGTCCTTATATGCCCACTATCCTCTCTGGTCTGGCCCCCCCCCGTGGCGCCCCTGGGCACAGGAAGTAGTGACTTCCTCTGAGGTCACGTGAGGTCATTAGAGGTCGTGTGAGGTAAAAGGGGTCAGGCCAGATTCTGAGGGCACTGATACGATTTGATGGCTGCTTATTAGAGGTGGTGTTTCTTTATTATGGTGACAATTATAAACCAAAATGCACAATATACACTCTACGTTGTGATTGGCCTACACTGCTTGTCATAGGATATACGGAGGGTTTTGATTGGACATGACAGCTGACTAAGTTGGACATGAATGCAAGCATGTGTTTTAGTGGCCATGTTTCAGTTCTCAGTGAGGTCACTACTTCACAAATCAAATCAAATTGTATTGGTTACATAGATATAGATGGTATAAGACACCGTATATACATATGAGATGAGTAATGTAAGATATGTAAACTATATTAAAGTGGCATTTTTTTAAATGACTAGTGAGTCTCTATGTAGGCAGCAGCCTCTATGAGTTAGTGAAATGATGTTTAGCAGTCTGATGGCCTTCAGATAGAAGCTGTTTTTCAGTCTCTCGGTCCCAGCTTTGATGCACCTGTACTGACCTCGCCTTCTGCATGGTGAACAGGCAGTGGCTCGAGTGATTGTTGTCCTTGATGATCGTTTTGGCCTTCCTGTGACATCGGGTGCTGTAGGTGTCCTGGAGGCCAGGTAGTTTGCCCCCGGTGATGCGTTGTGCAGTCCGCACCACCCTCTGGAGAGTTTTGCGGTTGAGGGCGGTGCAGTTGCCGTACCAGGCGGTGATACAGCCCGACAGGATGCTCTCAATTGTGCATCTGTAATAGTTTGTCAGGGTTTTAGGTGACAAGGCACATTTCTTCAGACTCCTGAGGTTGAAGAGGCGGTGTTGCGCCTTCTTCACCACACCGTTTGTGTGGGTGGACCATTTCAGTTTGTCTGTGATGTGTACGCCGAGGAACTTAAAACTTTCCACCTTCTCCACTACTTTCCATTCTATGTGGATAGGGGGGTGCTCCCTCTGCTGTTTCCTGAAGTCCACGATCATCTCCTTTGTTTTGTTGACGTTGAGTGAGAAGTTATTTTCCTGACACCACATTCCGAGTGCCCTCACCTCCTCCCTAGGCTGTCTCGTCGAATAGTTACACATTGCAAACTAAGCAATAGATTAGAAACATGCAAATCTAACTCCGTTCATCTGCATTAATCTGAGGATACAGGATAGTATTTCAATGAGATACTTAATTTCAACCAGTGGAGAATGTTTAACACTTTATTGAAAGTTTATTATTCAGGTGTTATAAATACATAATACATTCATTATAAATGTTATAGTTGTATTTATAATATTACAAGTTCAATCTGTATTTCAATGCACATATGGTGTGCATTATAAACAAAAGAGGAAGAAAGAGGAGGTGGGGAGAGAGGTGTAGAAGAAAGAAAATGAAAGAGGTAAAACAGAGGAGCGGGAAGACAGCAAATGATTAATGAATTACAGTGCTACCCTAATATTCTCTCAGTTCATCAAAATTACATAGTGTCTCTAGCGGTGTCTCCTAACCAGCCGTGGGCTCCCAGTCGGCCCGAAGGTTATCTTAAGAGCGGGTGAGGTGGCGATGACATGGCTGGCTTCCTCTCTCACATCAAAACATACCTGCAGACGAGAGACAGATGGATAGAGAGAGCATGTTTAAGCCTTGTTTTTTTTATTCTAACACGGTCAGTCATCATAATCATCAGGAGGTGAAATGGTAAACTGACCTTGGATCATTAACTCTGGGACTACTACATCTCTATCTGTATTTCAATGTAAAGCATTTTTAATAATAAGAGGAGGAGTCAGTGGTAGCGTTCACTTGATGTTGCAGCACAGCAAGTGTCTCAGTAGACAGGGGGCATGGGATGTCAGGAACAATGACCCCATTGTCAGTGTTTCCAGATTACAGATTAGCCTCCTGATAAAGCAGGTCCTCCACCTGCTGAATCTGGAATGCTCAAAAGAAACAAATCTGTATTAGTGACGATACATTTAAAGGAAGATCTGTCAAGCCATTCACATATCACAGACCTCTGCATAGTCTGGCTCAGACACGGGTGTTTGGAGCATTCCGATATGCCACAGCTGGTGAGGTGTCAGGTTCGCCTCTGTACTTGAAGGGTGATTGTTCCAACTCTCTGTGAAATGCTGCAGATCTGCCCCCAGACAAGGTAGGAAAACATATCCCACACAGAAGAGGTGGATAAATCAAATCAAATGTATTTATAAAGCCCTTCTTACATCAGAAACCCAGCCTAAAACCCCAAACAGCAAAACCCAGCCTAAAACCCCCAAACAGCAAGCAATGCCGGTGTAGAAGCATAGTGGCTAGGAAAAACTCCCTAGAAAGGCCAGAACCTAGGAAGAAACCTAGAGAGGAATCAGGCTATGAGGTGGCCAGTTCTCTTCTGGCTGTGCGGGTGGAGATTATTACAGAACATGACCAAGATGCTCAAATG
Organism: Salvelinus alpinus; assembly: GCF_045679555.1. Taxonomy (NCBI): domain Eukaryota; kingdom Metazoa; phylum Chordata; class Actinopteri; order Salmoniformes; family Salmonidae; genus Salvelinus; species Salvelinus alpinus. The sequence continues at coordinate 42,027,454 of NC_092093.1, forward strand.
TTCATAGATGACCAGCAGGGTCAAATAATAATAATCAGTGGTTGTTGAGGGTGCAACAGGTCAGCACCTCAGGAGTAAATGTCAGTCGGCTTTTCATAGCCGATCATTCAGAGTATCTCTACCGCTCCTGCTGTCTCTAGAGAGTTGAAAACAGCAGGTCTGGGACAGGTAGCATGTCCGGTGAACAGGTCAGGGTTCCATAGCCGCAGCACGGCCAGGTGGACTGGGGACAGCAAGGAGTCATCAGACCAGGTAGTCCTGAGGCATGGTCCTAGGACTCAGGTCCTGAGAGAGAGAGAGAGAGAATACTTAAATTCACACAGGACACCGGATAAGACAGGACAAATACTCCCGATATTACAGACTGACCCTAGTCCCCGACACATAAACTACTGCAGCATAAATACTGGAGGCTGAGACAGGAGGGGTCGGGAGAAACTGTGGCCCCATCCGAACATACCCCCGGACAGGGCCAAACAGGCAGTATATAACCCCACCCACTTTGGCAAAGCACAGCCCCCACACCACTAGAGGGATATCTTCAACCACCAACTTACCATCCTGAGACAAGGCCGAGTATAGCCCACAAAGATCTCCGCCATGGCACAACCCAAGGGGGGGCGCCAACCCAGACAAGAAGATCACGCTAGTGACTCAACCCACTTCAGTGACGCACCCCTCCTAGGGACGACATGGAAGAGCACCAGTAAGCCAGTAACTCAGCCCCCGTAATAGGGTTAGAGGCAGAGAATCCCAGTGGAGAGAGGGGAACCGGCCAGGCAGAGACAGCAAGGGAGGTTCGTTGCTCCAGTGCCTTTCTGTTCACCTTAACACTCCTGGGCCAGACTACACTCAATCATAGGACCTACTGAAGAGATGAGTCTTCAATACAGACTGAAAGGTTGAGACCGAGTCTGCGTCTCTCACATGGGTAGGCAGACCATTCCATAAAAACTGAACTCTATTGGAGAAAGCCCTGCCTCCAGCTGTTTGCTTAGAAATTCTAGGGACAGTAAGGAGGCCTGTGTCTTGTGACTGTAGCGTACGCGTAGGTATGTACGGCAGGACCAAATCGAAAAGATAGGTAGGAGCAAGCCCATGTAATGCTTTGTAGGTTAGCAGTAAAACCTTGAAATCAGCCCTTGCCTTAACAGGAAGCCAGGTAGAGAGGCTAGCACTGGAGTAATATGATCAAATTTTTTGGTTCTAGTCAGGATTCTAGCAGCCGTGTTTAGCACTAACTGAAGTTTATTTGGTGCTTTTTCCGAGTAGCCGGAATGTAGAGCATTGCAGTTGACAAAAGCATGGATTCATTTTTAGGCATAATTTTTGGACAGAAAGTTTCAGATTTTTGCAATGTTACGTAGGTGGAAAAAAGCTGTCCTTGAAACAGTCTTGATATGTTCATCAAAATAGAGATCATGGTCCAGAGTAACGCCGAGGTCCTTCACAGTTTTATTTGAGACGACTGTACAACCATCAAGATTAATTGTCAGATTCAACAGAATATCTCTTTGTTTCTTGGGACCTAGAACAAGCATCTCTGTTTTGTCCGAGTTTAAAAGTAGAAATCGACAGGATAGAATCCGACAGGTCAACGTAGCCATCTTCCTCCAAACTGTGCAGCAAGTTGTAGTACTGACATGTCACGGCACTCCAAACATCTCTCCACAAGCCTTCCACTCTAGCAGAGAAATAAAATGTTTTGTGAAGGGGAGGAACCTAATCTCTGTGGTCCTGTGGTCTTCCTCCATGAATAGTGAACACTGAGGTGGGTCCGAGGTTATAGAAATGCACGTTGTGTGTGTGCCTCTGAGTGGTTACTGACTGTATGTGATGCAGACACCTATCTGAGTGTACCTGAAACATTTAAATATAGAGGGCTATATGTCTCACCACTTGGTTATTGCAAGGCTAACCCCCAGGGAAATCATAACTTGGCAGCAACAGATAGTCCAGTGAAAATGGCTGTGTTTATGTGGTGTACATCTGAAAATTAGCAGCTGACTTCTTAAGGTTTTTAAAATTAATGCATGTGAGACAGGTTCCATGTAACCTCTGGTTATGGACACTTTAAGCAGCAATAAAGCTTCCACGGCCTGGTCCTCGGACAGTGAACATCTGGCAATATCTACATTTTCTACCCCTTGATCAGCTCGCTCTAATGTAAAGAAAATAGCTTATTTTTTGTAGATATGAAAACAATAACTGAGATATGACCGTTCAATCTAAAGCAGCAGATGTCATTTTCAGGATACGTCAATACAGCACAGAAAGCAATCTTAGGAGGTTTGATGAGGAAGATGTCACGGGTTTTTATACAGAAAGTAACTCCTCACAAGACGTTACAATACATTAGTGGTTAGGATGAATATGTATAATACAAGTAATCATTTTTTTCATTCTACTATATCAATATTTACCTTGAAGGCCATCCATTGCTGCCGACTCAATCCATAATGTATCCAAAAGCAGTCGCTGCTTTGTTATTGGCCGCAGTGTCCAGAAAGAACATCTGATCAAGGGGTAGCCTACGCTTGACACCAAACTGGTATTGTGGTTGTTCATTAGGTGATGGGAAATATGCAATAAGCAAACAAAATAATAGACTTACCTTCCTTGAAAATCCATCTATACCGCCAAAGATGACAATGTTGTATCTTGAAAAAAATCATTGGAATTAAAAGTGAAATGTTTAACCTGCTTCATTATTTATGTATTACCAGTTGATGAAGAACAACTCCCATTTCATACATCATTGAAAATGTGTCTACGAATAAGTAAGACTAAAAAAAGTAAAAAAACATCTTAGATTTGATGGAGACATTATTCATCTTAGTACCTTATCAATTTATTTGTATCAATGTGGACGAGAGACAGGGGAGCAGGAACAGAGTATTTTTGCCGAGCAATGCAACGAAGCTGGATCATTCTGGCAATGAAACCTGCGCCATCTACACGCTGCAAAGACTCCCTAACTCTTCACCATTGTACACAATGGCCCAATGCTCAGAGACTTCCTTTGACCATTCTAAAGACCACATGGGGCATCCTTACCTTAATGGCACTGACTTTCTGGTCTAACTCTTCATCTGACATATCAGAAAAGCATTGCCTGACAGAAATATTGTGTTCTTTCAACCTTCTGTAAAAAAAAAAAAGCTAACTAATGAAATATGATTATACATCGACTTTGAAACATATAAGACATATCCTGCTTATGAGTTGCCATGAAAGAAAGTTGATTAATTCAACTGAAAACGGCGGCTCTTCACTTTTCTGAGTGTATATAACCAGCTTCTCAGGCTTCATCTCAGTGTGCTTCATTCTAAAGCTAGAGGACTCCTAATTTCCCCCAGGAGTGATATGTATAATTGTTATCTTCATCCGTTGTCTAGAACTGTCTTTTTGCTTGCTAGGACCATCTACTTTAAGTGCTGCCTGTCTTCCCAGCAGCCTACTTGGTGTGTAAACTGCTGACTGCTCATAACTTGCAGATGATTGTTGACACGTCAACCAGGATCAAGGGGCAGGGTAATTGATGACTTGTTTTTTGTATTCAATGGCTGTATTGGAGGGGAGTGGGTTCTCCTCTCCTTGGCAATCAGCGATTAGTACAGGGAAGTGTGCCCTTCACCTCTGCTAGGCAACTAGCAATTAGTGTTTGTACTTCAGTCTCCCCTGGTTTCTCAGCGGCAGCTGTAAGTGGTGGTCATGTCAGTGGCGGTCTCGTCGGCGAAACTAAGATGGTCGCCAAAACAAAGACGCGTGTTGATCGGCAGAGTTCTTCGAGGGAATGGAAGAGAGGAAGGCTCCACACCACTCTCTCACTTGAGTATCTTACCTTGTTATTTTCTGATGACCTCATTTTGCTCTTTTGAGCTTTGGCAACTGTGTGTGATTTCTATACCTGGCCACCCGGACTATTTACATTGACACCCCTACCCTTTTATTTTTATACCACTGCTGCTCACTGTTTATTATCTATGCATTGTCACTTTACAAATGACCTCAACTAACATGTACACCCGCACATTGACTCGGCACCGGTACCCCCTGTACATCAGCCTCTTTATTGTTATGTCATTTTTTGGGTTAAGGGCTTGTATGTAAGCATTTCACGGTAAGGTCTACACCTTTTGTATTTGGCGCATTTGACAAATACATTTGATTTGAAAGATGTATTGGAAAAGGAAATAATAAAATGGTGGTGTACTGGGAAATATGAATTATTTATGATATCATTGTTGGTTTAATATAGTTTATTGTTTAATAAAAAAAATGTTAAGTGTTTGATTTACTACGTTGACTTATTATAAAAATGTAAGTGTTTGATTTACTACATTGACTTATTATAAAAATGTCAATGTTACACAATCCCCTGATATGAATTATTGATGATATCATTGTTGGTAAAAGAAGAGCCAACTTTTGTTCCTCTTAAAAATGTTATTTTTAACCTTTTGTTGCACAAGACTGTTCGAAAACCACTCACCCAAGTTTCCCTCCTACCCTGTCTACGTTGACAGAATATCCAGTTATCCAGACAATGTAACTGACAACAGACGTCTTGTAGCAGCAGCCCCGCCCCCCCCCCAAAAAAAACTCTACTCAAAAGGCAACATGGAATGTGAGAGCTATGAACAGCCAGCCGTACCCTGAACAAAACAGAAGGAACCCCTCCCCCTCATCCCCCCCTTTCCTTGACTGATATTGTACAAGTTCTGAACAGCTGAACAGGCATAATCAACCACCAACCCCCCCCCCCCCCCCCCCCCCCCAGCTGAAGAGATGACATAAGCATCCTCACACTACACTGCGGATTGCGCCACTAGTGCTCCATCCGGAAGGGGTGCCTGCTGCCGCCGCCGCCACTGCAGAGCCTGTCGCAAATGACGGTGGTCCTCCTGCATCTGTGAATAATTTGGGCCCAAATTGTTTGTTTAGCTTTACTTAAGTGCTACCAGTGTTTCCAATTGTGTGTGTGTCCATGCAGTGATTCAACACAACCACGGACAAAATAAGGTCAAATTAACCCAAAAGTGAACTCCACTTCTCTGTCCTCCTACTCCTCCCCCCCCCTACCCCTTTTCCTCAGGCCATCCTCTTCCAGAAAACCACGAGCCACTTTAAGTAAATGGGGGAGTTGTGTTAAACAAGCCCCTTGAAGGAAGTGGCATGGGAACTGGTGTTTGTTGTTAGTTTGTTGTGTTTCCGTCTGTTTTAAGAAAAACCTCTCTGTTCCCCCTCAGCCCCAAATGTGTTTGTTTGTTGTTTGTGCCAACGCTGAAGAGGAACCTGGTACCTATTAGATTAAAAATACTATACTAAACTATACTAAAATAAGTATTTACAGTGCCCTCAGAAAGTATTCACACTCCTTATTCAACATGTTACAGCCTGATTTTAAATTAGATTTTTTTGGTAACTATGTTTTTCAAAATGTTTAGTGATACAAAACGAAAATCCTAAATGTCTTGTCAGTAAGTATTCATCCCCTTTGTTATGGCGAGCTGAAATAAGTTCAGGAGCAGAAATGTGTCCAATAATAGTGTTAACCATGATTTTTGAATGACAAAGCTGTGTGTGTGTGTGTGTGAGAGTGTGTGTGTGTGTGTGGTGCGTGTGCATTTGTGTGAGCTGCCTAGCCGCAGCCTCTCCTCTGAGACTCAATCCACGAAAGGTTTTCATTACGTTGCCAAGACGTTCTCCCTGCGCGCTCTAATTTCTGATCAACCAGACTCATTAACACAGAACAAAGCGTCTCTAACCTGCTTCGTAACCCTGACGGAGTTCACCGCCAGTAATGAAAAAACGATCCTAACGAGTATGCCAATTAGCCACTCAAACAGGCTCATGACGTAATGGAATACCCCACACACAGAGGCGTCGACCATGGTAGTATAAGAGAAAATATTCTACTGGGGAATAATTAAAAGGACCTAAAATGATTATGAATACATGCGATAGAGTGTCTACTTATCTTGAATTAAATCGTCTCTCTAGAGTTTGTGTCTGTTAATAAGTGCTTTCAAAATATAGCTCAAGGAGGGAGTCTTAGATGGAAGAGAGACGAGGAGAGTGGCTTAGATGTTGTGTGGGATAAAAACAATTAGCGTGTATGCGCGGTTGTGAGAGAGAGGGCGAGACAGAGAACAATAGAGAGAGAGAGAGAGAGAGCATCATTTGAAATGTACCGAGGAACAGCAGTGAGGGAACGGGTGGAGGGGGCATGTGTGTTTAAACAGGGTGGTAGAAGAGAAGTCTGTGTGTTAGAGGATGGGTGCCCCTCCCCAAAACATGCATGCCACTCCCCCTACCCTCATGATTCAGCGGAAAATCCCCAAGTTGCAGGAGTAGGGTATTGGTGTGTCTGGTGTGTGTAGAATGCTGATTACTGGGAAGTCCGCTGGGAACATGGGAATGAGAATAGGAACACACACACAATACGATCATACAAGGAAATGAACGATCAAATGTAAGTCCTGAGGGCGCACACACACACACACACACAGTCTTCATTTATCAAAGTGTTCATGTTGTAAACGCTGAGAGAGTTATGAGTTTGTGTGTGTGTGTGTGTGTGTGTGTGTGTGTGTGTGTGTGTGTGTGTGTGTGTGTGTGTGTGTGTGTGTGTGTGTGTGTGTGTGTGTGTGTGTGTGTGTGTGTGTGTGTGTGTGTGTGTGTGTGTGTGTGTGTGTGTGTGTGTGTGTGTGTGTGTGTGTGTGCGCAGTGGTGGGAAAAGTACTCAATTGTAAAAGGAAAGATACCTGAACAGAAAATGACAACTATAAGTGAAAGTCACCCAGTACAATAACACTTGAGTAAAAGTATCTGGTTTAAAATGTACTTATGTACAATGGTGGAAAAAGTACTCAACTGCCATACTTGAGTAAAAGTACAAGTAAATGCTATCAAATGATTTATATTAAGCGAAAAATGAATCACGGCGAGCTAGGGGCACAATGCAACCCTCGTGGCATCGTCGTAGGATGCCACCTTTCCAACAAGTCAGTCAAATGGCTTCCCTGCTAGAGCTGCCCCTGTCAACTGTGTTGTCATTGTGACGTGGATACGTCTCGGAGCAACAACGGCTCAGCCGCAAAATGGTAGGCCACACAAGCTCACAGAACAGGACCGCCAAGTGCTGAAGCGATTAGCAGGTAAATAATAATCTTTGTAAATTATATCATAAGTAATACTGGTGAAGTTATGTAACACATGCAGTTAACAAAAACATATGTAAATGTCTCCTCTATTCAAAATGACAACCAACTGAATGCATTATTACCAGAACGATGGAAGAGGCAAGTAGAAGAAGGGGGAGAAAGGAAGGAACTTGTCTGGCGGCCCTGCATTAAAGATAAATTGTCATAAATTAAAAAGTATACCAACTACAGCGCCTGGTATGGCAAAAAGAAAAATCTTTTCGTTTTTCAAATTGTCAGTGTCTTGAAGCAAAAATTAGGATCATGTATACTCTGCTAATGACCATACTTAAAAAGACTAACAATATGGCATACTTAGCAAAACTACTGTAGGAATTTGTAGTAAGTGCATGTAGTAAGTGCAATTGATGACAAACACAAGTCATCATGTCTCCCTCTCGGTTCCTTGAAAAACATTAGCAGCCATACCACCCTGCATTCCTCTGCTGGCTCTGATGCTAAGCTAAGCAGAGATGGCCTTGGTCAGTACTTTGACGGGAGACTTCCTGGGAAAACCTGGGTTATGTTCAGTAGGTGGAGAAAATGTTTTGAAACAGAGTGAAGCAGGAAGCTACAACCAGAACGTGTCCAATAAGAAATAATTTTTTTTGTTTTGCAAAACGTTTTGCTACGGTGTGCCCTGCTGAACACACCCCAGGTTGATTATAAAAGTGTTAGAAGGGTAGTAGAAGGCACTCTACATTCAGAACTAAGGACACCCCAATTCCCCCTGGGCGGTGACTGGGGACAATGCCCTGCAAAGGATGCCGTCCTTCACATAAGAAACTAAGGTTCTGACTCTATGGTCACTAGACATCCAATGGCACTTATCACAAGTAGGAGTGCTAACACTTGTGTCCACAAGCAAATTCTGTAGAGTCGACATCACAACAACCAAGTACATACACACGTTTATGTTTTAACGTGTCGAAGGGAGGGACAACCATAACAGAACAACAGCGAACAACAGTGAGTTCTGACTCATTGAGGCCAACGCTCAGGAAGCAACGCATCCTCTGTGTGAGTGTGAGCGTGTGCTGGTATGTGTTAATTTGTCTGCATGTCTGTGTATGCAGCTAAAAGGCAAAGAGCACGGCGGATGTGTTAGTGGGGGACTCACGGTCCAAACACCTCTGGAACAATCAGGGGCGGTCCGCTCGGTTTCCTGTTTGAGTTTTTATGGGCTATGTACTCATCACCACGGAAACACAGACAGGAAATGCCGGCCGCTCTGTGATGAACAAATAGACAGCAAGATTAAAAACACTGGGGAAAGGATAGAATGCGCAAAGAAAGATCGGATACACTCTCTAGTCTATTTTGGGGGGCTGTGCCGACACACATGCACACACACACACACATAGTGACACTCTGGAAGCTCGTCAGGAAACAGGAAGTGAGACGTGCTGATAAAGCCATATGCAGGAAGTGGGTACAGGGGTGGGGCGGTGGAACTGTAAAGGAGAATGGCCCAGACCAGTGCGAGGGAGGGAAGGGTGGGCATGGTTAGGGACCAACCTAGGCCATGGAGGGCAGAGGGGGAACACGGAGCGGGCCTGCCCCAGCCAAGGTGGAGCTTATGATGTCCGGACAGAGCCCCCCGTAGTGATACATAACATTTAACTCCATTTAATATTATAGTAAAACCAGGTGCAATCAATTAATATGCGTTCAGCTGACTAAGATCAGGAAATGGTCCTGAGAAGCGAATGCCAAATGCAAGTATGATTTTATAACTTTGTCAAATAAATGAAATCACATACAAGGCATAAGGCGCAAATTACAAGGAAACACTGACACTAATGTAGCATTCGCAATCTAGACATGCAGATCTTAAGGTTAGCTGACAAGACAAAGCATGAACGAATCAGACCTACTCAGGCCCAAGGCATTTCATACAACCTTACTCCATGGGCAGGATACAGGACGAGAGAGAGCACAACAGGCCTTCATTCCATTTATACCAGATCTGACTTGTTGACCAATCCACAGACCAAACCAGAGGTAATACAACTAAAACATCAAATCGGATGGAATCAGCCAACATCCTATAGGAAGGGGGGGGGTCACATTTATGACCTGTGATGATGACCTGAGGGGGTGTGCTGGGTGCAATAGAGATAAGACAGCATTCCTGAGAGGAAAATTGCATAAAGTGTTGTCAGAGTTCACTCTGAACAACTACAAGTCGCCACGGAGATCATACGTCCATATAGATGGCATCAAAGTTCTCCTCAGAGGACAAGTTTTCGATGGATACCAGACATAGATGCGATAGTGTTATTGTAACACACATTTTTGTAATAAATTCTCTGGTTACTGTTGAAGAGAGATACATTTTGGCCATTCAGAGGGGGGAAGGCCCTTAAATAATTGACCATTGTGTCTTCCTTGTGTCCCTGGGCCATTTTCTATGCAGCCCCAGGTGACAGAGAGCGCGTAGTTTAGGGCCGAGCCTACTCCCCCAACCTTCCCTGAGCCCTAACCCTGGAAGGGCATAAGGGGGTTAAATCCTTCATTTGAAAAATGAGAAAAAAGCAGCAATTGTACTGTTTCTCTATTTTGAGGCGCTGTAGCCAAAATAGTCCAAATTAATTTAAGATGACTCTATAAATCGTTAATTTTGATGTTTTTGCCAGCGAGATCTTAGTCCCGCGATTTTACATCGAAGATGTTTGGTTCAGTATTTCTCAAGTGAAAGAAATGTGCATGAAAACGATTAGTCGCTCATTGAATGACAACACTTATTTGAAAAATCCGTACTGTTGACCAATCACCGACTAAGGGGCGTAGACTTCAGCTGCCGACTTCAGCTAGCCTTCTGTACTACTAAGCTATATGGAATTGTTTTAAGAACGTCATATCAAGGATCATTTTGCTATTTGATTTTGAATGTTAAGACCCCTTGAAGTATCAAAAAAATATATTTAAAAAGTATTTTAGGCCTAACTGCTATTAGCCCATACAAACGAATTGAATAGCAGATTCACTACATGGAACAACAGATAGACCCCCCCAAAAAAATCTAAAGGAAGTTTGTTCTAAAGTGTCTGTCCTATATATGAGAGCTATAAAAAGGTCACATGTATTTAACGCGTTCTTTTTGTCACTAAACAGTCTACAAATATGCAGTATTTCCATAAATGTTTTCAACTGACGAGTCCTACCATTGTTTTCTTGAGAGTCAAATTTTTCCATAAAGGGGTCATAATAGTTTGTAGACCAAACCGTTCAGACGCTACTGACAATTTTGTGAGAAGACCGATTTTCGCAATGTCTGACAAACATCGCTCCAGCTCTGTCACCATTCAAATAAAATGTTATTGGTCACATACACACAGTTAGCAGATGTTATTATGAGTGTAGCGAAATGCTTATGCTTCTAGATCCGACAGTGCAGCAGTATCTAACAGGTAATATCTAACAATTCCATCTAGTAAAGGAATGGGATGAGAATATATGAGTACAAAATATATGGATGAGCAGTGACAGAGCGGCAAGATGCAATAGATAGTAAAGAATAGATAGTGAAGGATACAGTATATACACTATCGTTCAAAAGTGTGGGGTGACTTAGAAATGTCCCTGTTTCCCATGAAATGAGTTGCAAAGGCAATAGGAAACATAGTCAAGACGTTGACAAGGTTATAAATAATGATTTTTAATTTAAATAATAAATGTGCACCTTCTTCACCACACCGTCTGTGTGCGTGGACCATTTCAGTTTGTCTGTGACGTGTACGCCAAGGAACTTAAAACTTTCCACCTTCTCCACTACTGTGCCTTTGATGTGGATAGGGGGTGCTCCCGCTGTTTCCTGAAATCCACGATCATCTCCTATGTTTTGTTGACGTTGAGTGAGAGGTTGTTTTCCTGACACCACACTCAAGCCCACTACTGTGTCGTCTGCAAACTTGATGACTGATTTGGAGGCGTGCATGGCCACGAAGTCATGGGTGAACAGGGAGTACAGGAGGGGGCTGAGCCCTTGTGGGGCCCCTTTGTTGAGGGTCAGACAGGTGGAGATGTTGTTTTCGGCCTGTCAGAAAGTCCAGGACCCAATTGCACAGGGCGGGGTTGAGACCCAGGGCCTCAAGCTTAATGATGAGCTTGGAGGGTATTATGGTGTTGAATGCTGAGCTGTAGTCAATGAACAGCATTCTTACATAGGTATTCCTCTTGTCCAGATGGGATAGGGCAGTGTGCAGTGTGATGGCGATTGTATCATCTCTGGACCTGTTGGGGCGGTATGCAAACTGAAATGTGTCTAGGGTGGTATATAAGGTGGAGGTGAAATAACCCTTGACTAGTCTCTCAAAGCACTTCACGAATGACAGAAGTGAGTACTACAGGGTGATAGTCATTTAGTTCAGTTATTTTTGCCTTTTTGGGTACAGGAACAATGGTGGCCATCTTGAAGCATGTGGGGACAGCAGACTGGGATAGGGAGCGATTAAATATGTCCTTAAACACACCAGCCAGCTGGTCTGTGCATGCTCTGAGGACGCAGCTAGGGATGCCGTCTGGGCCAGCAGCCTTGCGAGGGTTAACACGTTTAAATGTCTTAGTCACGTCGGCCACGGAAAAAGAGAAGGGGGGCCCGCAGTCCTTGTTAGCGGGCTGCATCGGTGGCACAGTATTGTCCTCAAAGTGGGAAAAGAAGGTGTTTAGTTTGTCTGGAAGCAATACATCGGTGTCCGATTAGTCGCTCATTGAATGACAACACTTATTTGAAGAATCCCTACTGTTGACCAATCATCGACTAAGGGGCGTAGACTTCAGCTGCCGACTTCAGCTAGCCTTCTGTACTACTAAGCTATATGGAATTGTTTTAAGAACGTCATATCAAGGATCATTTTGCTATTTGATTTGTTAGCGGGCTGCATCGGTGGCACTGTATTATCCTCAAAGTGGGAAAAGAAGGTGTTTAGTTTGTCTGGAAGCAATACATCGGTGTCCGTGATGAGAAGAGAGAGGGATACAATATGAAGAGATTAGAGAGAACGAAAGGGAGGCCAAGAAAAGGAGAGGAAGTAGTTTATGGTAGTGTACACACTATCATACACACCTATGTGAACCCACACATTGACAAATGCACGCACACACATACACTCAATGCCCTCCTGATACACCCCCGAGCCAACAACAAACCACTTTTTTAATTACCAATGGAATATGATTATATAATGGTTTATAGATTTTAGAAATCATAAAGAGGAGAGAGTCTAGGAGCTGCCTGCCAGACCCTCTGGCTCAGAATAAACAGCTTTGTGAATGTACACTGCTCAAAAAAATAAAGGGAACACTTAAACAACACAATGTAACTCCAAGTCAATCACACTTCTGTGAAATCAAACTGTCCACTCAGGAAGCAACACTGATTGACAATAAATTTCACATGCTGTTGTGCAAATGGAATAGACAAAAGGTGGAAATTATAGGCAATTAGCAAGACACCCCCAATAAAGGAGTGGTTCTGCAGGTGGTGACCATAGACCACTTCTCAGTTCCTATGCTTCCTGGCTGATGTTTTGGTCACTTTTGAATGCTGGCGGTGCTTTCACTCTAGTGGTAGCATGAGACGGAGTCTACAACCCACACAAGTGGCTCAGGTAGTGCAGCACATCCAGGATGGCACATCAATGCGAGCTGTGGCAAGAAGGTTTGCTGTGTCTGTCAGCGTAGTGTCCAGAGCATGGAGGCGCTACCAGGAGACAGGCCAGTACATTTACATTTACATTTAAGTCATTTAGCAGACGCTCTTATCCAGAGCGACTTACAAATTGGTGCATTCACCTTATGACATCCAGTGGATCAGCCACTTTACAATAGTGCATCTAAATCTTTTTAAGGGGGGGGGGGGGGGGGGGGTGAGAAGGATTACTTTATCCTATCCTAGGTATTCCTTAAAGAGGTGGGGTTTCAGGTGTCTCCGGAAGGTGGTGATTGACTCCGCTGTCCTGGCGTCGTGAGGGAGTTTGTTCCACCATTGGGGGGCCAGAGCAGCGAACAGTTTTGACTGGGCTGAGCGGGAACTGTACTTCCTCAGTGGTAGGGAGGCGAGCAGGCCAGAGGTGGATGAACGCAGTGCCCTTGTTTGGGTGTAGGGCCTGATCAGAGCCTGGAGGTACTGAGGTGCCGTTCCCCTCACAGCTCCGTAGGCAAGCACCATGGTCTTGTAGCGGATGCGAGCTTCAACTGGAAGCCAGTGGAGAGAGCGGAGGAGTGGGGTGACGTGAGAGAACTTGGGAAGGTTGAACACCAGACGGGCAGCGGCGTTCTGGATGAGTTGTAGGGGTTTAATGGCACAGGCAGGGAGCCCAGCCAACAGCGAGTTGCAGTAATCCAGACGGGAGATGACAAGTGCCTGGATTAGGACCTGCGCCGCTTCCTGTGTGAGGCAGGGTCGTACTCTGCGGATGTTGTAGAGCATGAACCTACAGGAACGGGCCACCGCCTTGATGTTAGTTGAGAACGACAGGGTGTTGTCCAGGATCACGCCAAGGTTCTTAGCGCTCTGGGAGGAGGACACAATGGAGTTGTCAACCGTGATGGCGAGATCATGGAACGGGCAGTCCTTCCCCGGGAGGAAGAGCAGCTCCGTCTTGCCGAGGTTCAGCTTGAGGTGGTGATCCGTCATCCACACTGATATGTCTGCCAGACATGCAGAGATGCGATTCGCCACCTGGTCATCAGAAGGGGGAAAGGAGAAGATTAATTGTGTGTCGTCTGCATAGCAATGATAGGAGAGACCATGTGAGGTTATGACAGAGCCAAGTGACTTGGTGTATAGCGAGAATAGGAGAGGGCCTAGAACAGAGCCCTGGGGGACACCAGTGGTGAGAGCACGTGGTGAGGAGACAGATTCTCGCCACGCCACCTGGTAGGAGCGACCTGTCAGGTAGGACGCAATCCAAGCGTGGGCCGCGCCGGAGATGCCCAACTCGGAGAGGGTGGAGAGGAGGATCTGATGGTTCACAGTATCGAAGGCAGCCGATAGGTCTAGAAGGATGAGAGCAGAGGAGAGAGAGTTAGCTTTAGCAGTGCGGAGCGCCTCCGTGATACAGAGAAGAGCAGTCTCAGTTGAATGACTAGTCTTGAAACCTGACTGATTTGGATCAAGAAGGTCATTCTGAGAGAGATAGCGGGAGAGCTGGCCAAGGACGGCACGTTCAAGAGTTTTGGAGAGAAAAGAAAGAAGGGATACTGGTCTGTAGTTGTTGACATCGGAGGGATCGAGTGTAGGTTTTTTCAGAAGGGGTGCAACTCTCGCTCTCTTGAAGACGGAAGGGACGTAGCCAGCGGTCAGGGATGAGTTGATGAGCGAGGTGAGGTAAGGGAGAAGGTCTCCGGAAATGGTCTGGAGAAGAGAGGAGGGGATAGGGTCAAGCGGGCAGGTTGTTGGGCGGCCGGCCGTCACAAGACGCGAGATTTCATCTGGAGAGAGAGGGGAGAAAGAGGTCAGAGCACAGGGTAGGGCAGTGTGAGCAGAACCAGCGGTGTCGTTTGACTTAGCAAACGAGGATCGGATGTCGTCGACCTTCTTTTCAAAATGGTTGACGAAGTCATCTGCAGAGAGGGAGGAGGGAGGGGGAGGGGGAGGAGGATTCAGGAGGGAGGAGAAGGTGGCAAAGAGCTTCCTAGGGTTCCTAAGCAGATGCTTGGAATTTAGAGTGGTAGAAAGTGGCTTTAGCGGCAGAGACAGAAGAGGAAAATGTAGAGAGGAGGGAGTGAAAGGATGCCAGGTCCGCAGGGAGGCGAGTTTTCCTCCATTTCCGCTCGGCTGCCCGGAGCCCTGTTCTGTGAGCTCGCAATGAGTCGTCGAGCCACGGAGCGGGAGGGGAGGACCGAGCCGGCCTGGAGGATAGGGGACATAGAGAGTCAAAGGATGCAGAAAGGGAGGAGAGGAGGGTTGAGGAGGCAGAATCAGGAGATAGGTTGGAGAAGGTTTGAGCAGAGGGAAGAGATGATAGGATGGAAGAGGAGAGAGTAGCGGGGGAGAGAGAGCGAAGGTTGGGACGGCGCGATACCATCCGAGTAGGGGCAGTGTGGGAAGTGTTGGATGAGAGCGAGAGGGAAAAGGATACAAGGTAGTGGTCGGAGACTTGGAGGGGAGTTGCAATGAGGTTAGTGGAAGAACAGCATCTAGTAAAGATGAGGTCGAGCGTATTGCCTGCCTTGTGAGTAGGGGGGGAAGGTGAGAGGGTGAGGTCAAAAGAGGAGAGGAGTGGAAAGAAGGAGGCAGAGAGGAATGAGTCAAAGGTAGACGTGGGGAGGTTAAAGTCGCCCAGAACTGTGAGAGGTGAGCCGTCCTCAGGAAAGGAGCTTATCAAGGCATCAAGCTCATTGATGAACTCTCCGAGGGAACCTGGAGGGCGATAAATGATAAGGATGTTAAGCTTGAAAGGGCTGGTAACTGTGACAGCATGGAATTCAAAGGAGGCGATAGACAGATGGGTAAGGGGAGAAAGAGAGAATGACCACTTGGGAGAGATGAGGATCCCGGTGCCACCACCCCGCTGACCAGAAGCTCTCGGGGTGTGCGAGAACACGTGGGCGGACGAAGAGAGAGCAGTAGGAGTAGCAGTGTTATCTGTGGTGATCCATGTTTCCGTCAGTGCCAAGAAGTCGAGGGACTGGAGGGAGGGATAGGCTGAGATGAACTCTGCCTTGTTGGCCGCAGATCGGCAGTTCCAGAGGCTACCGGAGACCTGGAACTCCACGTGGGTCGTGCGCGCTGGGACCACCAGTACATCAGGAGACGTGGAGGAGGCCGTAGGAGGGCAACAACCCAGCAGCAGGACCGCTACCTCCGTTTTTTTGCAAGGAGGAGCACTGCCAGAGCCCTGCAAAATGACCTCCAGCAGGCCACAAATGTTGCTGACAGACACAGCAAACCTTCTTGCCACAGCTCGCATTGATGTGCCATCCTGGAAGAGCTGCACTACCTGAGCCACTTGTGTGGGTTGTAGACTCCGTCTCATGCTACCACTAGAGTGAAAGCACCGCCAGCATTCAAAAGTGACCAAAACATCAGCCAGGAAGCATAGGAACTGAGAAGTGGTCTGTGGTCACCACCTGCAGAACCACTCCTTTATTGGGGGTGTCTTGCTAATTGCCTATAATTTCCACCCTTCAACTATGACAGACAAGATGAGAAAAAAAAATCCTGAAAATC
This sequence comes from Salvelinus alpinus, assembly GCF_045679555.1. Classification (NCBI taxonomy): domain Eukaryota; kingdom Metazoa; phylum Chordata; class Actinopteri; order Salmoniformes; family Salmonidae; genus Salvelinus; species Salvelinus alpinus. Next base: position 42,043,840 of record NC_092093.1, read on the forward strand.
ACATTGTAGGATTTTTAATGAATTTATTTGCAAATTATGGTGGAAAATAAGTATTTGGTCAATAACAAAAGTTTATCTCAATACTTTGTTATATACCCTTTGTTGGCAATGACAGAGGTCAAACGTTTTCTGTAAGTCTTCACAAGGTTTTCACACACTGTTGCTGGTATTTTGGCCCATTCCTCCATGCAGATCTCCTCTAGAGCAGTGATGTTTTGGGGCTGTTGCTGGGCAACACGGACTTTCAACTCCCTCCAAAGACTTTCTATGGGGTTGAGATCTGGAGACTGGCTAGGCCACTCCAGGACCTTGAAATGCTTCTTACGAAGCCACTCCTTCGTTGCCCGGGCGGTGTGTTTGGGATCATTGTCATGCTGAAAGACCCAGCCACATTTCATCTTCAATGCCCTTGCTGATGGAAGGAGGTTTTCACTCAAAATCTCACGATACATGGCCCCATTCATTCTGTCCTTTACACGGATCAGTCGTCCTGGTCCCTTTGCAGAAAAACAGCCCCAAAGCATGATGTTTCCACCCCCATGCTTCACAGTAGGTATGGTGTTCTTTGGATGCAACTCAGCATTCTTTGTCCTCCAAACACGACGAGTTGAGTTTTTACCAAAAAGTTCTATTTTGGTTTCATCTGACCATATGACATTTTCCCAATCTTCTTCTGGATCATCCAAATGCTCTCTAGCAAACTTCAGACGGGCCTGGACATGTACTGGCTTAAGCAGGGGGACACGTCTGGCACTGCAGGATTTGAGTCCCTGGCGGCGTAGTGTGTTACTGATGGTAGGCTTTGTTACTTTGGTCCCAGCTCTCTGCAGGTCATTCACTAGGTCCCCCCGTGTAGTTCTGGGATTTTTGCTCACCGTTCTTGTGATCATTTTGACCCCATGGGGTGAGATCTTGCGTGGATCCCCAGATCGAGGGAGATTATCAGTGGTCTTGTATGTCTTCCATTTCCTAATAATTGCTCCCACAGTTGATTTCTTCAAACCAAGCTGCTTACCTATTGCAGATTCAGTCTTCCCAGCCTGGTGCAGGTCTACAATTTTGTTTCTGGTGTCCTTTGACAGCTCTTTGGTCTTGGCCATAGTGGAGTTTGGAGTGTGACTGTTTGAGGTTGTGGACAGGTGTCTTTTATGCTGATAACAAGTTCAAACAGGTGCCATTAATACAGGTAACGAGTGGAGGACAGAGGAGCCTCTTAAAGAAGAAGTTACAGGTCTGTGAGAGCCAGAAATCTTGCTTATTTGTAGGTGACCAAATACTTATTTTCCACCATAATTTGCAAATAAATTCATTAAAAATCCTACAATGTGATTTTCTGGAATTTTTTTTCTCATTTTGTCTGTCATAGTTGAAGTGTACCTATGATGAAAATTACAGGCCTCTCTCATCTTTTTAAGTGGGAGAACTTGCACAATTGGTGGCTGACTAAATAATGTTTTGCCCCACTGTACTTGCACATACACACAGACACACATTTGGGTGTTGCTGTGGCTAGACAAGATGTGGCTAACATATGAACGCAGAAGCTTGTGAGAAACTCTCCAGTTGTGATAATGCCATTAGTTCTAGAGGCAGAGACCAATAAAAATGTTCTAGCCTGGCCCTGACCCAAGCTCTCTCATGTCCCATGATGTGTAATTGGAAAGCTCTTTCCCCCTGCTATACAAATGCTGAATTATAAATCCAACCCTAGAAGGTACTCCCTAGGCCCTAGGCACTCTAGTAGGTCTGATAGGATCAGAACCGTTTTAAGCGGTTGTGTAGATCCAGCTTCATACAGTATATACCTAAACTCCAAAGAGAAGCACAACACATCTGGATTCATCTTTTCCATAAATTTGGGAATGTGACATGTAGCTGGATCTACACAACAGAAGGCATCGAGCATAAACCTATCTAGACATACTTTTGATTTCTGAAAACATCTGACAAACTTTGATACCAGTGGTTGATATCAAGATTGGACTTCCTGACGGGCCGCCCCCAGGTGGTGAGGGTAGGTAACAACATCTCCACCCCGCTGATCCTCAACACTGGGGCCCCACAAGGGTGCGTTCTGAGCCCTCTCCTGTACTCCCTGTTCACCCACGACTGCGTGGCCATGCACGCCTCCAACTCAATCATCAAGTTTGCGGATGACACTACAGTGGTAGGCTTGATTACCAACAACGACGAGACGGCCTACAGGGAGGAGGTGAGGGCCCTCGGAGTGTGGTGTCAGGAAAATAACCTCACACTCAACGTCAACAAAACAAAGGAGATGATTGTGGACTTCAGGAAACAGCAGAGGGAGCACCCCCCTATCCACATTGACGGGTCAGTAGTGGAGAAGGTGGAAAGTTTTAAGTTCCTCGGTGTACACATCACGGACAAACTGAATTGGTCCACCCACACAGACAGCGTTGTGAAGAAGGCGCAGCAGCGCCTCTTCAACCTCAGGAGGCTGAAGAAATTCGGCTTGTCACCAAAAGCACTCACAAACTTCTACAGATGCACAATCGAGAGCATCCTGTCGGGCTGTATCACCGCCTGGTACGGCAACTGCTCCGCCCACAACCGTAAGGCTCTCCAGAGGGTAGTGAGGTCTGCAGAACGCATCACCGGGGGCAAACTACCTGCCCTCCAGGACACCTACACCACCCGATGTCACAGGAAGGCCATAAAGATCATCAAGGACAACAACCACCCAAGCCACTGCCTGTTCACCCCGCTATCATCCAGAAGGCGAGGTCAGTACAGGTGCATCAAAGCAGGGACCGAGAGACTGAAAAACAGCTTCTATCTCAAGGCCATCAGACTGTTAAACAGCCACCACTAACATTTAGCGGCCGCTGCCAACATACTGACTCAACTCCAGCCACTTTAAAAATGGGAATTGATGGAAATTATGTAAAAATGTACCACTAGCCACTTTAAACAATGCCACTTAATATAATGTTTACATACCCTACATTACCCATCTCATATGTATATACTGTACTCTATATCATCTACTGCATCTTGCCATCTTTATGTAATACATGTACCACTAGCCACTTTAAACTATGCCACTTTATGTTTACATACCCTACAGTACTCATCTCATATGTATATACCGTACTCTATACCATCTACTGCATCTTGCCTATGCCGTTCTGTACCACCACTCATTCATATATCTTTATGTACATATTCTTTATCCCTTTACACTTGTGTGTGTATAAGGTAGTAGTTGTGGAATTGTTAGGTTAGATTACTTGTTGGTTATTACTGCATTGTCGGAACTAGAAGCACAAGCATTTCGCTATACTCGCATTAACATCTGCTAACCATGTGTATGTGACTAATAAAATTTGATTTGATTTGATTTGATTTAGATTGACTTAGATTCATTCAAGAAAGTTCCATTCACACTGAAATCTGCCTTTCCCCTTTGAAGTTGTATTTCTGCATTGTAAGGACGGGAAGCGAGGTACCATAAAGACATCTGGACAAGAGCAGAACCGTGACGACGTTGACTCAGTGGATGACAGTATGACAGCACTGTTGCTGTCATGTGATGAGATAGATACGGAATCATCTGGGCCGCGGAGTGGGGCTAGGATACAAGAGCTGGTTGCCCCGCCAGGCAGGGTTATTGGGATGCCAAAGCTGGTGTTCTCACTGGGTAAGTACAGTGCCTTCGGGAATGTATTCAGACCCCTTCACTTTCAACATTTCAACATTTTGTTACGTCACAGCCTTGTTCTACAATTGATTGAATTGCTTTTTTCCATCATCAATCTACACACAATACCCCACAATGTCAAAGCAAAAACAGATTAAAAAAAAATCTTTACCCAATTATTACAAAAATGTAAAATAAATACTACATTTCCATAAGTATTCAGACACTTTACTCAGTACTTTGTTGAAGCACTTTTAGCAGCGCTTACAGCATCAAGTCTTCTTGGGTATGACTTTACAGGCTTGGCACACCTGTATTTGGGGAGTTTCTTCCATTCTCCTCTGCAGATTCTTCTCACAAACTGTGTGAAATTGGATTGGGAGCGATGCTGGACAAATATTTTCAAGTCTCTCCAGAGATGTTCAATCGGCTCTGGCTGGGCCACGCAAGGACATTCAGAGATTTGTCCCTGAAGCCACTCCTGCGTTGTCTTGGCTGTGTGCTTAGGGTCGTTGTCCCGTTGGAAGGTGAACCTTCTCCCCAGTCTGAGGTCCTGAGCGCTCTGGAGCATGTTTTCATCAAGGATCTGTCTGTACTTTGCTCCGTTCATCTTACCCTCAATCCTGACTAGTCTCCCAGTGCCTGCTGCTGAAAAACATCCCCACAGCATGATGCTGCCACCGCCATGCTTCACCGTAGGGATGGTGCCAGGTTTCCTCCAGACGTGACGCTTGGCATTCAGGCCAAAGAGTTCAATCTTGATTACATCACACCAGAGAATCTGGTTTCTCATGGTCTGAGAGTCCTTTAGTTACCTTTTCCTTAGGTTACCGCTGGAGGGTACCTTGTGTTCTAGTTTCCAGGTGACCCTGATTATTACTTATTGGATTCACCTGTGTTAAATTCCCTTCTCTGTTCACCTGGATGCCTTGTTATTTAGGTTCATCAGTTGGCCTGTGTCTTTGCTTAGGTCTCATGTTTTATTAGTGCGCTCTTGTGCGGTTGCCTTGTTTTCTGTGAAGACTCGAAGTAAAAGTTCTGGATTTACCCTTACCGCTGCTTGCTGTGTTTCTCTGAGCCTGGGTTCGAGTTCGTACTGACATTATTTTTACACCGACGGAGCTCATTGCCTTCTTCAATCATGCAGAGACGGGCAGCATGAAGGTCTCGTCTTTTATTTTGATGGAAAGGGGAGAAATTGTGCTTTACAATGGTATTCATATTACAGTTGACCTGGAAGTATTACATTTTTGGGGTGCTAAAATAAGGTAAATTGTATGTTTCAGCGCAATGTACAAAAGTGCATTAGCTAACTATACAGCTTTGTTTCGAGTCATCTTCCCTGTAGTCCGGTTGAACGTTACCATGTAGTTAATAGAATATTAATAAAATGCTCCATAGTTGAATTTGTATTGATGAGAGGAATCACTTGAAGCAATTGCGGTCTGGTCAGTTCTTTCAGTTTTGCCCAGAGGATTTTGTTTTGTGTCTGCCACCCTTTCAGAAAAGCCCATCTTGGAGAAGGGACAGGGCCAGAACACGAAGCACCGCCACACTTGAGTTGTAACCTTTGTGCCACCTTGTATATTTAGCAATGAATCCACTGTTGGGAACATCGCTGAAAGACATCCAATGGCTCTATCAAACAAGGACAACCATATCTGCAAAAATAAAGTATAGTACGATCGGTATGACATAGAGGTTTTGCGAAATGCCACAAAGCAGGACTACATTTATTTTTTTGATCTCGTATCCCCCTCAATACACCGGAAGCCATCATAGAGTGTATTATTCGGCGCGCAAAGTCCAGCCCCGCCCTCTTCGTGACCAATTACGTGTGAAACCCATCTCACGGACCTACAAATCCCTCAGACATGATCAAAACAAACCCTGGGTCTCCCAGGTTGAAATTCCTCTTTTTAAGTCTACAAAATATTATACATTTAATTTATGGAAGATTTATATGATTTAATTATATTCGATGGAACAACTTAGATTAAGTTTGAATTATTTCAATAATTTACATGGAAATTTGACACGTAATTAAAACACTTTGATCCTATGATACATTTTTACGTGTGTTGATTTCACCTTAACCATTCCTATGATCTCCGCTGACGCCGTGATACATCACCCAGCTCTCCTAATAAATCGGGTAGGTCCCTTAATTTGGATGGGATCCTGTTTTGGGTCAAAGGTCATCTTCTCTGTGCCTTTGGGGGGGGGGGGGGTTTGGGGGGGATCAGCATCTCTGTTCTGGAGGGGTCAGATGACGTGGGGGCGTCGCCAGGAGCAACCGTCAGCCAGGCCCACTCCGTCAGCCGACAGTGTGTTTGTGTGTGTGTGTGTGTGTGTGTGTGTGTGTGTGTGTGTGTGTGTGTGTGTGTGTGTGTGTGTGTGTGTGTGTGTGTGTGTGTGTGTGTGTGTGTGTGTGTGTGTGTGTGTGTGTGTGTGTGTGTGTGTGTGTGCGTGCGTGTATACCACTCTGTCTGCTGACAGGCGACCAGGTCAGGCTGTTCAGCACTTATCTGTCCTCATCATGGTTGAATTACTTCCCTTAGTTAGACCTTAACAAAACCAATATGAAATTGGGGTTATGACACATTGCTCAACAGCAGCCAGCCTGTGACCCCTCCCTGCTCGCTAACTAAGGGAAGTAATTCAACCATGATGAGGACAGATAAGTGCTGAACAGCCTGACCTGGTCGCCTGTCAGCAGACAGAGTGGTATACACGCACGCACACACACACACACACACACACACACACACACACACACACACACACACACACACACACACACACACACACACACACACACACACACACACACACACACACACACACACACACACACACACACAAACACACTGTCGGCTGACGGACTGGGCCTGGCTGACGGTTGCTCCTGGCGACGCCCCCACGTCATCTGACCCCTCCAGAACAGAGATGCTGATCCCCCCCAAACCCCCCCCCCCCCCAAAGGCACAGAGAAGATGACCTTTGACCCATAACCCTAACCCCATGTTAATCTCTGAGGAGGGGATAGTGTAGAATGGGAAAGTATTCCACCAGCCTATCAGAGGATGTAACGACTAATTTCATTCACTTTTTCGTCCAGTTTTTAGTGGTTGGGGTATGGGTTGTTACTGGGATGGCTGACCATAAATCCTAACCTGAGATTTGTACACATTATTTAAGATTTAGCAGAAATCATAACATTTTATATAAAAGTCTGAGTTAAAGGAATAGTCCAATCAAAAACTATCTTTTGGTATTTTCTTTCTTAGTTTATGAGTTGATAGGGTCCCAAAATAGTTATAATATTTTCAAGAAGCAAAGTTTCCTCATGATGTGCGTGCTTGTCAATGATGCAAAAAGACTTTGTAACCTAGGAGAGGAAAGTCAATGGAGTGGCGTCTCTGTCCGTAAATAATCTTTCCCTGAGTTTGACATACAACCCATCTGACCTTCCATCTGTCTTTGTAGCCTCCCTTCAGAATTTAGATCAGATAAGACCAACAGGTAAACACAAACACACTCACAGAGGAGAGAAAACAAGACACACATGACAAATGAGACACACACACACATCCAGGCATGCAGTCAGACATGCGCACACACACACAAACAGAAATTGGCAAGCACACAGGCAGGTAGGGGTCATGAGGGGTCATTTCCTTGGGCTAATTATACTTGCTTTCTGAGGGGGTTATGATCAGGGAACGAAAACTCAGCCCTCGGTGGAAAAAGTACCCAATTGTCATACTTTAGTAAAAGTCACCCAGTAAAATACTACTTGAGTGAAAGTCTAAAAGTATTTGGTTTTAAATATACTTAAGTATCAAAAGTAAAAGTATAAATCATTTCACATTCCTTATATTATGCAAACCAGACGGCACGATTTTCTTGTTTGTTTTTTTATTTATAGAGAGCCAGGAGCACACTCAGACATAATTTACAAACGCAGCATTTGTGTTTAGTGAGGTAGCCAGATCAGAGGCAGTACGGATGACCAGGGAGGTTCACTTGATAAGTGTGTGAATTGGACCATTTTCCTGTCCTTCTGTACATACGAAATGTAATGAGTACTTTTGGGTGTCAGGGAAAATGTATGTAGTAAAAAGTACATTATTTTCTTTAGGAATGTACTGAAGTAAAAGTTGTCAAAAATGTAAATAGTAAAGTACAGATACCCCAAAATTCTACTTAAGTAAAAATACTTTGAAGTACTACTTATGTACTTTACACCAGTGCCTTCAAGGGGTGTGAATACTTTCTACAGTGCCTTCAGAAAGTATTCACCCCCTTTGACTTTTTAAACCCTTTGTTGTGTTACAGCATGAATTTAAAATGGATCAAATGTAGATTTCTTTGTCACTGGCTTACACACAATACCCCATAATGTCAAAGTGGAATTATGTTTATGTACATTTTTACAAATGAATTACAAATGAGGAGTTGAAATGTCTTCAGTCAATAAATAATTACCCCTTTGTTATGGCAAGCCTAATAAGTTCAGGAGTAAAAATGTGCTTAACAAGTCACATAAGTTGCATGGACTCACTCTGTGTGCAATAATACTGTAGTGTTTAACATGATGTTTGAATGACCTAATCTCTGTAACCTACACATATAATTGTCTGTAAGGTCCCTCAGTCAAACAGATCCAACCTGTCACGTTCTGACCCTAGTTCTTTTGTATTTTCTTTGTTTTAGTGTTGGTCAGGACGTGAGTTGGGTGGGTTCTATGTTTTCTGTTTCTATGTGGGGTTTTCGTTTGGCCTGATATGGTTCTCAATCAGAGGCAGGTGTTTGTCATTGTCTCTGATTGGGAGCCATATTTAGGTAGCCTGTTTTCTGTTGGGTTTTGTGGGTGTTTGTTTCCGTGTGAGTGTTTGTTGCCACACGCTACTGTTTCGGTTTCGTTCATGTTCACATTTATTGTTTTGTATTTCATAGTGTTCAGTTTATGTTTTAAAATAAACGTTATGGACACTTACCACGCTGCGCATTGGTCCTCCGATCCTTCAAACTTCTCCTCCTCAGATGAGGAGGAGGACAGCCGTTACACAACCACAAGACCAGGGTGGTTTTTCTTTCAATTTAGAAATGTGGAATAGGTTATGTACATCGGTTGACAAAAAATCGAATTAAATAAAAAATTATATATTTCATTTTAAGGCAGCAAAATGTGAACACTGTGGAAGGGGTGTGTACATTTAACTAGGGACTGTATCAAGAAAAAGTACTTTCTCTAGTTTGGAAGTAACTTGTATGTAAATAGAGGGACTGTAACTACAGAATAGACCCAGTCTGGATAGGCTGACGCCGTTTCTATGCAACCAGCTGTGTATATTGATGAATGCTTGCTGTCACGTTTTGCTATTTGCTGCCAGAGCCACAGCTATATTTGTAGTCACCTACCTTGCCTTGTCACCTAAAACCCTGACAAACTTTTACAGATGCACAATCGAGAGCATCCTGTCAGGCTGTATCACCGCCTGGTACGGCAATTGCACCACCCTCAACCGCAAGGCTGTCCAGAGGGTGGTGCGGTCTGCCAAATGCATCACCGGGGGCAAACTACCTGCCCTCCTTCTGGATGGTAGCGGTGTGAACAGGCAGTGGCTTGGGTGGTTGTTGTCCTTGAATATCTTTCTGGCATTGCTGTGACATCGATATACAAAGATATTCAAGGACAACAACCACCCAAGCCACTGCCTGTTCACACCGCTACCATCCAGAAGGCGAGCTCAGCACCCGATGTCACAGCAATGCCAGAAAGATATTCAAGGACAACAACCACCCAAGCCACTGCCTGTTCACACCGCTACCATCCAGAAGGCGAGCTCAGTACAGGTGCATCAAAGCTGGGACCGAGAGACTGAAAAACAGTTTCTATCTCAAGGCCATCAGACTGCTAAACAGCAATCACTGACTCAGAGAGGCTGCTGCCTACATAGAGACTCAAATCACTGGACACTTTAATAAATGGATCACTAGTCACTTAAAACAATGCCACTTTAATAATGTTAACATATCTTACATTACTCATCTCGTATGAATATACTGTACCTTATACCATCTATTGCACCTTGCCTATGCCGCTCGGCCATCGCCCATCCATATATTTATTGTACATATTCTTATTCCATCCCTTAAGATTTGTGTGTATTAGGTAGTTGTTGGGGAATTGTTAGATTACTTGTTAGATATTACTGTACTGTCAGAACTAGAAGCACAAGCATTTAGCTACACTCGCATTAACATCTGCTAACCATATGTATGTGACCAATAACATTTGATTTGATTTGAGGTTGGAGTTAGAGATGTCTGACCTTAATTTGACCCCTTTTGTTGCAGGAGGAAAATATTCCTGCAAAAGGAGGATTTGAATATCGGATAAAAAATATTTAGAATTGCCACTAGCAGGCAGCTATAATCAGTGTTTGTTTGTGTACAATGCAGTATCGTACCTACATTGCACCTTATGCAGCCTACATGCAGGCTAATTCTTATGTGGATTATAATACATTTACATATTTATAGATCTTTTTTTTTTAGATCAATTGTTTTATTATATGTTTAAGGCAAGCAACAGGTAAAATACATAACTTGTTACATAAGTGTATGTGCGGTTTAGCGGTTACAGCCGCTTACCCGGCACACATATGCCAGAGTTGGGATGGGTTTGAATCCAGCCCACTGCCCATTGACTAATGTAATAATGTCTGTTTTTACTAATTAATACTACGTGGTTACAGAGTTAATTCCACGTGGTTAAAGGGTTGAAACAGAAACAACTCAAAGGTTAACAGTTTAGACATTATTTTATGTCTTTATTTCACCTTTATTTAACCAGGTAGGCCAGTTGAGAACAAGTTCTCATTTACAACTGCGACCTGGCCAAGATAAAGCATAGCAATGTGAACAGACAACAACACAGAGTTACACATAAACAAACGTACAGTCGATAACACAAAGGAAAAGAAAAATAGAAAGATCTATGTACAGTGTTTAAATGTAGAAGAGTTGGGAGGTAGGCAATAAATAGGCCATAGAGGCGAAAATAATTACATTTCATCATTAATACTGGAGTGATATATGTGCAGATGATGATGTGCAAGTAGAGATACTGGGGTGCAAAAGAGCAAGAGGGTAAGTAATAATATGGGGATGAGGTAGTTGGGTGTGCTATTTACAGATTTGCTGTGTACAGGTACATTGATCGGTAAGCTGCTCTGACAGCTGATGCTTAAAGTTAGAGAGGGAGATATAAGACTCCAGCTTCAGAGATTTTTTGCAATTCGTTCCAGTCATTGGCAGCAGAGAACTGGAAGGAAAGGAGGCCAAAGGAAGTGTTGGCTTTGGGGATGACCAGTGCAATATACCTGCTGGAGCGCGTGCTACGAGTGGATGTTACTATGGTGACCAGTGAGCTGAGATAAGGTGGGGCTTTACCTAGCAAAGACTTATAGATGACCTGGAGCCAGTGGGTTTGGCGACGGATATGTAGTAAGGGCCAGCCAACGAGAGCATAGAGTTCATAGTGGTGGGTAGTATATGGGGCTTTGGTGATAAAACGGATGGCACTGTGATAGACTACATCCAGTTTGTTGAGTAGAGTGTTGGGGCTATTTTGTAAATGACATCGCCGAAGTCAAGGATTGGTAAGATAATCAGTTTTACGAGGGTATGTTTGGCAGCATGAGTGAATGAGGATTTGTTGCAAAATAGGAAGCCGATTCTAGATTTAATTTTGGATTGGAGATGCTTAATGTGAGTCTGGAAGGAGAGTTTACAGTCTAACCCGACACCTAGGTATTTGTAGTTGTCCACATATTCTAGGTCAGAACAGTCCAGGGTAGTGATGCTAGTCGGGCGGGAGGGTGCGGGCAGCAATCGGTTGAATAGCATGCACTTAGTTTTACTAGCATTTAAAAGCAGTTGGAGGCCACGGAAGGAGTGTTGTATGGCGTTGAAGCTCGTTTGGAGGTTTGTTAGCACAGTGTCCAAAGAAGGGCCAGATGTATGCAGAATGATGTCGTCTGCGTAGAGGTGGATCAGGGAATCACCAGCAGCAAGAGCGACATTGTTGATGTATACAGAGAAAAGAGTCAGCCTGAGAATTGAGCCCTGTGGCACCCCCATAGAGACTGCCAGAGGCCATCCGATTTGACACACTGAACTCTATCTGAGAAGTAGTTGGTGAACCTGGTGAGGCAGTCATTTGAAAAGTCAAGGCTATTGAGTCTGCCGATAAGAATGCGGTGATTGACAGATTCGAAAGCCTTGGCCAGGTCGATGAAGACGGCTGCACAGTACTGTCTTTTATCAATGGAGGTTATGATATCATTTAGGACCTTGAGCGTGGCTGAGGTGCACCCATGACCAGCTCGGAAACCAGATTGCATAGTGGAGAAGGTACGGTGGTATTCGAAATGGTCGGTGATCTGTTTATTAACTTGGCTTTCAATGATTTTAGAAATGCAGGGCAGGACGGATATAGGTCTGTAACAGTTTGGGTCTAAGTTGTCTCCCCTTTGAAGAGGGGGATGATCGCGGCAGCTTTCTAATATTTGACGATCTCAGACTAAACGAAAGAGAGGTGGAATAGGCTAGTAATAAGGGTTTCAAAAATTCCGGCGGATAATTTTAAAAAGAGAGGGTTGTCTAGCCCAGTTGATTAGTAGGGATCCAGATTTTTCAGCTCTTTCAGAACATTAGAAGTTTGGATTTGGGTGAAGAAGAAGCGGGGGAGGTTTGGGCAAGTTGCTGCAGGGGGTGCTGAGGTGTTGGCAGGGGTAGGGGTAGCCAGGTGGAAAGCATGGCCAGCCGTGGAAAAATGCTTATTGAAATGATCGATTATCGTAGATTTATCGGGGGTGACAGTGTTTACTATCCTCAGTGCAGTGGGCAGCTGGGAGGAGGTGCTCTTATTCTCCATGGACTTTACAGTGTCCCAAAACTTTTCGGATTTAGTGCTACAGGAAGCAAATTTCTGCTTGAAAAAGCTAGCCTTAGCTTTCCTAACTGACTGAGTATATTGGTTCCTAACTTTGCATATCTCGGGGTCTATTCAATGCTAATGCAGAACGCCACAGGATGTTTTTGTGCTGGTCAAGGGCAGTCAAGTCAGGGGGGAACTAAGGGCTATATCTGTTCTTAGTTCTAAAATGTTTTAATGGGGCATGCTTATTTAAGATGGAGAGGAAAGCACTTTTGAAGAGCAACCAGGCATCATCTACTGATGGGATGAGGTCAATATCCTTCCAGGATACCCGGACCAGGTCGGTTAGAAAGGCCTGCTCGCTGAAGTGTTTTAAGGAGCGTTTCACAGTGATGAGGGGTGGTCGTTTGACCGCGGACCCATTACGCACGCAGGCAATGAGGCAGTGATCGCTGAGATCCTGGTTGAAGACAGCAGAGGTGTATTTCGAGGGCAAGTTGGTCAGGATGATATCTAAGAGGGTGCCCATGGTCACCGATTTTGGGTTGTACCTGGTAGGTTCCTTGATCGTTTGAATGAGATTAGTTTAGATTAGATTGTAGGACAGCTTAGATTGTAGGACTGCCACTTATTTCCAAGTGGTTAAGGTTAGGGGCGGGCTTTTACATTTTTTATTAACATTCAACTGCCGTAGCACATTGGTCTAAGCAGTGCGCTCCGGCACCGTGCCTCAAGAGTTTGCGTCCAGTTCTGGGCGGTCCAGAGCCTACATTAGGCTAACAAGTTAATTTCATTGATTTAATAGCCTGATAATTGACACATTAGAGAAAAGTATCTCAGCTTTATGAAATGAAATATTAAAGCCACACAATACAGGGCTTCAATTCACACCAAAGACTATAACTAAATAGACAAATTATACAGAGTCTAACTATAAAATGTGGGCGAGCATCCACACTGGAGGAAAGTATCTTTCTACAGCAGGCCTACATCTGCCTAAATCAGCTCATTAACACAGCCAGGGAAACACAAACAGTAGCCTATTATCGATTTTCACACCTTACATTATGTGACAATGGATAGGCTAACGGGTGGCCTACAGAATAGCCTATTGGAATTCAATCAAATAACACGGGTCTTATTGCAGCCATCGATGGCACTAGATTATTGTAAACTGACCTAAAGCTTGTTAGGGCTCTGATTATTTATTTGAATTGCGCTGCCTCCAATTTCACCGGAAATTGTCGACAGGTGTCCCGCTGACGGGACGTCTAGCCCTAAGAAGTCTTGAAGAAGGGTTGCTGAGGGGATAGATTAATTTTCATTTGTGTATATTAATTGGTGAGCTAAGCCTTTATTACTACTGATATTTAAACATACATGTTTCAACCAGAGTATAGCAAAGAGGATGCGAAAAAACATTGTTGGATCTAGCTAGAAGCTCAGCTACAGCCGATGCCAGCACCAAGAGGTCAGAATACAAATACAGTCGTAAGCTAAGTAAGTTATATTTTCTGCAAGCCACCTAGCTAGCTAGATATCTTTAGTTTAGCTACTGAAACTGATTTTGTGTGTTGCGGGCTAACATAATACTGTGTTACAGTGGGGGGAAATCAAATAATTGTTCTGTTTGCTTACTTAGCTAGCTAAGTAGCTAGGTTCGCTAAGCAACTATAGGTAGCCATATCTATGACAAAGAATTGAAGAGGTTTTACAATCGGAGATCAATTGTATGTTGATTGTAAAACCTCTTGACTTGTTGTCATAGATATGGCTACTTAACAGCAAGCTATATTGCTACAACCAGCCACCTTAATCTAGGTTTACCAGCAAACGTGAGCACGTGATTGGAGTTGGCTAGCTAGTTAGCCTGGCACCTGCTAACTTGTTACTATAAGGCAGGCCTCCCGTTTGTCATTGTTTTGAAAGCATTGTAACATCAGCAACTGTAAATAGCTAGCTATGTAACATAATTGATGAGGGTTGACATGGTTATGATTATGACCGTGGATGCATTTCAAAATCACGAAATTTAGGCATGATGCAAAATAGGATTCCAAACAGATGTAAATAACAATTATTGGCTATCCAGCAAGCTAGCTAAATTTACTAGATAACAGTAAAGAGAAACAATAACACAACAATTTAACTTTAACTTTATAATTGGCTCATTCATCCCCCTCCTCTCCCCTGTAACTATTCCCCAGGTCGTTGCTGCAAATGAGAACGTGTTCTCAGTCAACTTACCTGGTAAAATAACGGTAAAATAAAAAATAAAATAAAAAACGGTTGTAAAACTGATAATCTGGTTTTACTACACAAATATTTGCCTAAGCATGCCTGTTAGACATGGCTGTAGCTAGTGTTGTAACGTGACTATTCATTCATGTGAAGACTGTTATATCAAATCCATTCTCGATGTGTAATTATTATTACGTTAAACTAATGACATAAAAAGTAATTAACTAGGAAGTCGGGGCACCACGGGAAAATGTTGTTTAAAGAGTAACTATTTCCCGAATGTAACTCTTCAGATATTTTCATGTCTTATGGATTAGTCACTTATTCATGTATTATTACCTCATCAGTCATATTCTGAATGTCGCAAACCCTTGGATATCTGCGTGAACCCTAGCATAAATGATGAATCAGGAATATACCAATTGGCTTAATTATTTATTTACTAACTAACTAAATAATGACACAGAAGTACATAAACACGGGCCTCCCGGGTGGCGCAGTGGTCTAGAGCACTGCATCGCAGTGCTAACTGCGCCACCAGAGTCTCTGGGTTCGCGCCCAGGCTCTGTCGCAGCCGGCCGCGACCGGGAGGTCCGTGGGGCGACGCACAATTGGCATAGCGTCGTCCGGGTTAGGGAGGGTTTGGCCGGTAGGGATATCCTTGTCTCATCGCGCTCCAGCGACTCCTGTGGCGGGCCGTGCGCAGTGCGCGCTAACCAAGGGGGCCAGGTACACGGTATTTCCTCCGACACATTGGTGCGGCTGGCTTCCGGGTTGGAGGCGCGCTGTGTTAAGAAGCAGTGCGGCTTGGTTGGGTTGTGCTTCGGAGGACGCATGGCTTTCGACCTTCGTCTCTCCCGAGCCCGTACGGGAGTTGTAGCGATGAGACAAGATAGTAATTACTAGCGATTGGATACCACGAAAATTGGAGAGAAAATGGGATAAAATTAAAATAAAATAAAAATAAAATAAAAAAGAAGTACATATACACACACAGGATAGGTTATACATTGGTTAATAACATAGTTTAGCCCATAGTGGACTAAACCGATATGACGGCTTGGTAGACAAAGGGTAGGGGTGGGGAAAGAGAAAGAGTGGGAAAGAAAAAGTTGACCCACTTACATACAGTTGATAACCACGCTCATGGAAATGCTACCCCTTTGCACATGAACAGCCACTCATTCAAAAACAAATTGCAATTTACGTATTTACGAGTGCATGATGACAAACATAAGTGAAAAACAAAAATAAAAAAATATGCTAGAAAAGTTCTGAGATTACTGTGTGTTGGTTGTTCGAAGTTAACAACACCATGAACCAAATTTGTTGGCATGCCCTATCTACCTAGCGGGACGGTATCTGAAATTACTATGAATGCTGGACTTTGTGGTTCTCTATGACCAGATAAAACGTTATGATTCTACCAGTTCAATGAAAATGCACTAGTTCTAGTTTGTGGTTTGGATAATATTAATGTTTATGACAAATATGTAATGTTGTAAATGTAGTAATGACTACATACGTGGCAGAGCCAAGGTGAAATTCCCCTTTAAAGCTATATAAAACTACGGTTGTTGATGTGTATGGCTGCATTTCAGATACATTTTTGTTCATTTGAATGTTGCACTAATAGGACCTAGGCCTAGCATTTGAGCGAGTGAACGAGAGAGAATACCTTTTTGCTAGCAAGCCGTTATCCCCAATGACTTGACTGCCCCCGGATTGAGAGAAAGAGAACTGCTTATTTTCAGAGGTTCACTAGGCTCATTTGTAATTTCCAGATGCAGCAGGAAAATTCTCGGTGACAAAAGAGTGATCCTACATCTGTATAACACATTGTGACAATAGTGTGATATACTGTAAGGTTAGGGGCTAGCGATTGTTTCAGGACAGGGCCCGAGTGCATGTAGTCGTCCCTTGGTATGGAGTTGTGATGGATGATAGATGGTCCATCCATCCCCAGGTTGTCACCACTGTTTAGGCATCCTACATTCCAGTGGAACTCTGGATGTTTGTCTGTCCTTCTACAGCACAAACAACCTCCCTCCCCTCCCATCAATGCCACATGCTGATACACACATATTGGCGGATCTGCTCGTCTGTTAACTTAACCTCTGTTAATGCCTCATTGACTACTAATGGTTTACCTGTCTACAGTCCTTCCTACCTCCGTGTATACAGTGCATTTGGAAAGTATTCAGACCCCTTGACTTTCTCCACATTTTGTTACGTTACAGCCTTATTCTAAAAAGGATTCAAAAAATGTTTGCACCAATCTACACACATAATGACAAAGCGAAAACAAGTTTCTAGACATGTTTGCAAATTAATTATAAATAAAAATGTTAGTGATGGCTATGATGGCTGTTTAAATGTTAGTGATGGCTGTTTAACAATCTGATGGCCTTGAGATAGAAGCTGTTTTTCAGTCTCTCGGTCCCAGCTTTGATGCACCTGTACTGACCTCGCCTTCTGGATGGTAGCGGTGTGAACAGGCAGTGGCTCGGGTGGTTGTTGTCCTTGATCTTTTTGGCCTTCCTGTGAAATCGGGTGATCAAATCAAATCAAATGTATTTATATAGCCCTTCGTACATCAGCTGATATCTCAAAGTGCTGTACAGAAACCCAGCCTAAAACCCCAAATAGCAAGCAATGCAGGTGTAGAAGCACGGAACTCCCTAGAAATGATGTAGGGGTCCTGGAGGGCAGGTAGTTTTCCCCCGGTGATGCGTTGTGCAGACCTCACTACCCTCTGGAGAGCCTTGCGGTTGTGGGCGGAGCAGTTGCTGTACCAGGCGGTGATACAGCCCGACAGGATGCTCTCGATTGTGCATCTGTAAAAGTTTGTGAGTGTTTTTGGTGACAAGCCGAATTTCTTCAGCCTCCTGAGGTTGAAGAGGCGCTATTGCGCCTTCTTCACCACGCTGTCTGTGTGGGTGGACCATTTCAGTTTGTTCGTGATGTGTATGCCGAGGAACTTAAAACCTTCCACCTTCTCCACTACTGTCCCGTCGATGTGGATAAGGAGGTGCTCCCTCTGCTGTTTCCTGAAGTCCACGATCATCTCCTTTGTTTTGTTGACGTTGAGTGTGAGGTTATTTTCCTGACACCACACTCCGGGGGCCCTCACCTCCTCCCCGTAGGCAGTCTCGTCGTTGTTGGTAATCAAGCCTACCACTGTAGTGTCATCTGCAAACTTAATGATTGAGTTGGAGGCGTGCATGGCCACGCAGTCATGGGTGAACAGGGAGTACAGGAAAGGGCTGAGAACGCACCCTTGTGGGGCCCCAGTGTTGAGGATCAGCGGGGTGGAGATGTTGTTTCCTACCCTCACCACCTGGGGGCGGCCCTTCAGAAAGTCCAGGACCCAGATGCACAGGGCGGGGTCGAGGATGCTGAGCTGTAGTCGATTAACAGCATTCTTACATAGGTATTCCTCTTGTCCAGATGGGTTAGGGCAGGGACAATATATGTATATGTAGAAATTGTTCAGCACGCAGGTCATTCTGTCTCGACTCTATGGTCCTAATTGGGATGACACTCAATTTCTCTCTGACCTCATCGCAACACTTCCCCAACTTAACTCTCATCATTTGATATTGGGCGGAGATTTCAATTGTGTATTGCATCTAAGTCTAGACAGATCCAGACCGAAGCCCAACAATGTCATCTCTAAATCAGGCGCAGTAATCAACTACTTTCTAGAATCCTATAATTTGTCTGATTCATGGTGGAGGAGCAATCCCACTGCTAAACAATACTCCTTTTTATCTCCAGTTCACCACTCATACTCTAGGATTGACTTTTTCCTGCTGGACAATAGAATTCTTCCTTTTGTAACAATAGCCAATATCACAGCATCATTATCTTAGACCATAGCCCTGTCCAGCTAGATATCTGCTTTCCGGACAGTACTGTGTCATAACGCGCATGGCGACTTGACCCACTACTACTATCCTGTAGTGCATTTAAAAAATACATATCAACTCACATTGATGTCTTTTTTCAGATCAACTGCACCCCTGATGTGTCTCATTCTACTGTGTGGGAGTCGTTATTAAAAGCATATCTAAGGGGCCAAATGATTTCATACACAGCGTATGACAACAAACAGCGCACCAAACACTTAGCTATCTGAACTCATTATAGATGTGGACAACAGATATGCTTCTTCTCCGACTCCTGAACACTACAAATTGAGACCGCTACACCAATCGGAATTTGACAATCTTTCCACCAAACAAACGGAGCAGCTTCTGTTTAAGTCAAGGCAAAAATTCAATGAACACGGAGAGAAAGCTGGCAAGTTGTTATCTCACCAGCTTCGACAATCCACTGCTAACAGCACCGTACCTGAAATCTGTGTTGCAGCAGATTTAACTTCTAACAATCCCAATGAAATCAACAATCAATTTAAGCAATCCTATTCTGCTCTTTACTCGTCAGAGGCTCTTCCTGACAAATCTCATATACATGCATTTCAAGACAATCTGGACATCCCCTGTCTCAATTCAGATGAACTAACCAACATGGATGCCTCAATAAGTGATGAGGAAGCTACTCTGGCAATCCAGTCCATGCAGAGCAGTAAAGCCACTGGGCCTGATGGCTTCCCTATTGAATTTTATAAAAGCATTCTCCTCTAAATGATCCCCTATCCTCAGCTCATGTACAATGAAATCCTTTCTAGTCAGAAAGGACAGACACTTACACAGGCGATTATTTCGGTTTTGCTTCAAAAAGACAAGAATCCCCTAGACTGTGGCTCATACCGTCCTATAAGCCTTTCGTGCTGCGATTATAACATTCTCACTAAGGTCCTCTCGTGCCTTTTAGAGACAGTGATGCCTAATATAATTAACTCTGACCAAACCGGATTTATCTCAGGTAAGCAATCTTTCCATAATATGCGGCCGCTATAGAATGTTCTTTATTGTCACGCCCTGACCGTAGATTGCTTTGTATGTTTCTATTTTTAGTTTGGTCAGGGTGTGATGTGGGTGGGTATTCTATGTTGTAGGTCTAGGTTTTCTGTTTCTGTGTGTTTGGCCTGGTGTGGTTCCCAATCAGAGGCAGCTGTCTATCGTTGTCTCTGATTGAGCCATATTTAGGTAGCCTGTTTTCCCACTTTTGTTTGTGGGTGGTTATTTTCTGTTTTGTGTTTTTCACACCTTTACAGGACTGTTCGTTTGTCGTTTTTGTTGTTTTGTTCAGTGTCCTGTTGTTTTATTAAAATAATGAACACTTACCACGCTGCACCTTGGTCCTCCTCTTCTTCTCCAGATGACAATCGTTACATTTATTCTGCCCACTCAACTCTACAGCCAAAGGTTGTCATCTCTCTTGATGCTGTAAAAGGCTTTCGACCAGGTTGAGTGGGAAAATCTATTTACAGTACTAGAGAGATTTGGGTTTGGCCCGTCATTCCTTTCCTGGATTAAGTTTTGTACTCGTCCCCAGTGGCTTCTGTTCACACCAACAATGTTACCTCCAGCTACTTCCCTCTCCACAGGGGGAACCAGGCAGGGTTGCTGTTTATCCCCTTTCCTATTTGATATGGCTTTTGAGCCTCTTGCTATCGCCCTGCGGGCGGAGGAGAGGATTAAGGGAATACTAAGGGGCAACATAACTCACAAGGTGTCCTTATATGCAGACAATCGTCTTTTATACATCTCTAACCCTGTGGAGTCTATACCCTATCTCCAGATTATATGACATAATACAGAACATTAATCCGCATTCCTTTGCAAATACAAAATCTACATGGGAGCAAGACATAGGTCGCGAGCTACCCGATGATATATGGCAACAAAGTATTGAGCGTATCCACACATCATCATGTTGCATAAGGCATGGGCTTATTCAGTTTAAGGTTTTGCACCGTCTCCATTACTCAAATGGCAGATTGGCAAACATATACCCAAATGTTGACCTCAAGTGTTTGAGATGCCACCAGAGCCCAGCAACTGTGGAACACATGTTTTGGTCACCAATCTTTGAGTGGCTTCTGGGACCCCATTTTTGATGCATTCTCACATATGTGTAATACAACCTTTAGCCCCAACCAGTTCACTGCCACTTTTGGGGTACTTCCCCTAGACCAGAATGCTACCACGCATCAGGCGAATGAGAAAGCATTTGCCTCGCTGCTAGCTCGTCGCCTTGTCCTCTTTCACTGGAAGTCTAGAAAGCCGCCCTCCTTTATGCAGCGGGTTAATTAAGGAGGTGATTTCATCTCTGCCTCTGGAGAAGGTTAGGTACACTGTGCATGGGTCACGACAAAAGTTTGACTTAATCTGGTCCCCATTAATAAAATATTTGGTGAGCCTGTCTTTTACTTAGTGTAACTTGCATAGTTTGGTAAGCAGTCATGTCTGTTCTAGTGGCCATTTGTGCTGACTTTTTTTCTCCATTGTTTTTGTTTCTATTACTGTTTGTTTCTGTTTTTCTTTCATATTTAACTTACTGTTATAGATGCCTTGTCGGGTGGGTGGTTTGGAGGGAGGGAGGGAGGGAGGGAGGGAGGGAGGGAGGGAGGGAGGGAGGGAGGGAGGGAGGGGATGGAAGGATGGGAGAATGAGGGGTTGTACTGTTTTTGTTGTTATATCTGAAAATCTATAAATAAAGTTTTTTTTATAAAAGACATTAAAACCTTGCATTAAAACCTCACTGACTCCCAAGTCCAAGCAATAACCTGAAAGTGAAAAGAAAAAATAACGGAAGTGTTGCTTGTTCACCCTCATCTCTTTGTACTGGTGGCGGAGAGCAGGTTCATGCTGAAAGCCAAATTCCATGAAAATAGGTAAAGCAATTAATGAATTAATGTCCTATAGCTTGTTATTGCCTGTTGACTACCACAGCTGTACTAAAATGCCCGTAACACTTAACCTGCTTCCAGCCCAACAATGGCAATGAAGACACACGATAACTAGCTAGATTTAGCAAACATTTAGCTTCATAATTACCAGCTGGCTAGATATAAATGGTATTCAAATGGTATTCAGCTAGTTGAACATGCAGAAAAATACCTCATTTATGATCCAATGTCTAGCTGTTTAGCTATAATTTCATCGTGGCTACCTAGCTAACTTAGCCTGTGTCCCTATAACATAACATGGGGTTTGATTAGCTTGTTAATCGATTAGCATTCGCACCACAGTGGCTATTTTCAATAGCTAGCTAGTTAAACATGACAAACAGGCAAACATGAAAAAGATGATCATCATGTCATGCATGCCTTAGCACATCAACAATCGACATTAACAGCAGAATGCAATTGGCCAGCTCAGCTAGCTGTCTTAACCGTACACTGTCTCTCAACGAGCAATCTAGCTAGCTTTATAGCTAACAATAGCTACCAATGAAAACTACGTTTTAGTACAAATGAGACAATAACACATGTATATGTAGCTATCGTGGCATTTTAAGTGTAGACTCTTACCAATGTCTGGATTATGATTATTCACAGCAAACTGAAACACTTTCAAAATAATCTTTCCCACTCTGCTTCAACCAGTCCAGACTGCTTTAGCCACAGAAGACAGAGCTGTGTTGATACCAGCAGCTGTATTCAGGACAACACTGGTATTGAAAGCTGTAGCTACACTTTGCATTTAGAAAATATTGGTAAATCCAATGGATCTTTCAAATATCCGTGGTAGCAAAGAGCAGGATGTGCCATTTGACAGAGATGCCTTGAGTGACAGAATGGACTTTCATTCTCGTGAAGGTCCCAGCCCCCCTCATTATCTCAACCAATCACTGCTAGATTCTGTATTTTCAAAGTGTCTGAACAGCTTCGTGATATCACATTTTATTCATATTTACAGATAGACATACGAGTTTGTTATTAAGGCACATGAAAGCTCACAGGTTCAAAAAAAAATGTATGAAGAAAAAAAAATGACATTCAAATGGCTCACCTGTGAAATTGTGATGTGTGTCATACGCCCACATTTCTGTAAATGGTCACTTATGTGTGGGGGGCTGGCGGGTGAGGCTACCTTCCCCAACTCGAACTCATCCCACCCCAATTAGTGACTGCTAGCACTCTTCATCCCCCTCGCCATCATCAATCATCATCATAATCATCATCCATATTCCCATCCTTTTTCATCTGCAGATTCCCACATAGGAGTAATAATGAGAACGCAGAGAAGCGATCATACACCATGCCTGCGTCCCGAATGGCACCCTATTCCCTACATAGTGCACTAATTTTACCGCAGCCCTATCGGCCCTGGTCAAAAGTAGTTCACCGTGTAGGAAATAGGGGAAATAGAGTACCATTTGGGATGCAATCCACATGTCCTGACCATGTGTCAAGAACTGCAATGTTGCTGGGTTTTTCATGCAAGAATGGTCCACCACCCAAAGGACATGTAGCCAATTTGACACAACTGTGGAAAACATTGGAGTCAATATGGGCCACCGTCCTTGTGGAATGCTTTCGACACCTTGTAGAGTCCATGACCTGGCGAACTGAGGCTGTTCTGAGGGCAAAAGGTGGGAGAGCAAATCAATATTAGGAAGGCGTTCTTAATGTTTTGTACACTCAGTGAATGTTTCCCGACTCGTTATTCCAATCAAATGACCCAAGCCTAGATGCCAGGGCATGCCTTGCCATTATTCCTAGTCTTCACAGAGATCCCTATAACAATTACTTATAGGAACTTAACCATCACATGTTGAAACTGAAACTTCCAGCCCATATCGGTTTTCCACCTTCGTCTAATGGGAAGGACAGATGTTTAAATGTAAGGAGACGGTGTCTGGTGTGTGTGTGTAGGGGCCCCCCTATAGCAGCTTAATCTGACAGAAGGTAATCAGATTGATGTGAGAAGAACAGAGTGCTGTACTGTACACAGAGAGTCACAGAGAGGCAACATGAGCTGGGAGAGAGCGATAAAGATATAGACTCAGAGGGAGGAAATCAGGTTTAGAGGGATGGAGAGATGGAGGGTGATGGAAAGTTATCCGCTAACAAGGACGAGGAAGTCCAGGGAAAGAAATATAGAAAGAGGCAGAAATGGAGAAAACGAGGGATGTTTAGAAGGGTTGAGAGGTGGAGGGAGATGAAAAGATATCCCAGTACGGTTGATAGAGACTGCACAATAGAGAGAGAACGGTTGTAAGGGTGAAGAGAAATGGGAGGGGAAGAGAATGACAGAGGAGGGATAAAAGGGGGAGAAGGCAGGAGGGAGAGAAGGAGGGAAAAGGGGGGATGAGAATGAGTCACGTTGGCAAGAGAAAAGGGGGAAACAGCTGAGAGAGTTTTTTAATTGCATCTTTGGCTCCGCTCTCACTTTTATTTTGGCTGAGGTAAGGAGATACTTATGACTGTTGGGTCTCTCTCCTTCCTCTCTCCCCTCTCGTTCTTCCCTCTCTCTCTCTCCCTGCTCTCCCCTCACTACCCCCCCACCCCCCCCCCCCCCATTACCCATTCCCATTTTGAAGTGGTCTTTGGCTCCGCTCTCACTTTTATTTTGGCTGAGGTGAGGAGATACTTATGACTGTTGGGTCTCTCTCTCTCCTCTCTCTCCTTCCTCTCTCCCCTCTCTCCATCCCTCGCTCCGTCTTGCTCCCCCTGCCAAGATCTTGTCATAGGTGGTGATCTGAGTGTTTCCACATGTGGTAGCCCTGCCTGTGCTACTGGTTTGGCCTGTAACATTCGCTCTCTCTCTATCTCGCTCTCTTTCCACAAAAAGGCTCCACAGAGCAGCAAACAGGAAAAACAGGAAAAAGCATAGGATCACCACATGCTTACCTCACTGTTAGGAGGTTGGAGAGAAGGTAAAACAGTTGGCTGTAGTGAATTTGATGGGGGTTGGTGGGGTGGTGGTCTATGGTAAATCATTAATTAGCCTATTACCTATCAGTGAAAGCAAGCCCCTGCCATAAAACCCCCTCAAATGTCCTTACCAACAAGTCCCCTCTCTCTCTCTCTCTCTCTCTCTCTCTCTCTCTCTCTCTCTCTCTCTCTCTCTCTCTCTCTCTCTCTCTCTCTCTCTCTCTCTCTCTCTCTCTCTCTCTCTCTCTCTCTCTCTCTCTCTCTCTCTCTCTCTCTCTCTCTCTCTCTCTCTCTCTCTCTCTCTCTCTCTCTCTCTCTCTCTCTCTCTCTCTCTCTCTCTCTCTCTCTCTCTCTCTCTCCCAATTGAAGATGGTGGATAATACCAGGACCAAGATGTCTTTTAACCATTAGGGGTGAGTCCTGCACCTGCCCTGTTGAGCCTGGTCAGTTTGTGATTGGTGATAGACAGTGTTCTGGGATAAACATTAATCTAGCATAACGTATCTGTGTGAGATGGAGGGTGAGGCATGAAGGTAGCTAGCCTTCTCCCTTCCAACTACTTAAGTGGGAGGGACCCCCGAGAATGCTCGAGGCTAATCCTGTATAGGGACCCCTGAGAATCCTAGAGGCTAATCCTCATGGAATGCTCTAGGAATGTGAAAGTTGAGTCAGGGATCAAACAAGAGAGAGAGAGAGAGGTGGGAGAGCTGGAGAGAATAGAGAGAGAAGGGCTAGAGAAAAGCGGCATTGAAAATGAATGAAATGAAAGAGAATGAGAGAAAAGGGGGGAGAGGGGAGGTTAAGATTAGAGAGAGAGCTGGGAGAGAGCAGAAAGAGATAGAAAGGGGGAGCGAATGATAGGGAGAAAGAAAGGGGTACAAAGGAAGAAGGAGGTCACTGAGAAAAAGAGGAAGGAGAGGTAAAGTCACATCATTTTGGAGGCAGATTGTGGGGAGTGTGTGCGTGCAGTGCATGTGTGTTTGCTCATTCATGCATGTGTGTTTGTGTGTGCGTGCGTCCGTGTGTTTGCTCATTCATGCATGTGTGTTTGTGTGTGCGTGCATCCGTGTGTTAGCTCATACATGCATGTGTGTTTGTGTGTGCGTGCGTCCGTGTGTTTGCTCATTCATGCATGTGCGAGTTCGTTTGTGCAAGTGTGTCTGTGTGTGTCAGCCAGGTCACTCGTGATATAAGTCAGTATTCGACGTCCATCCATGTCTGAGGATATCGGGAGATGACATGGAAACCAGCCACTAGGGGCAACAGTGGGCGCTGTTACCTTCAAGTAGGTTTCGGTTTTGCTAGGGCATGGCGGATGGGCCATGCATGTGCCTCTGATTCCAAAGGTTGCAAGTTTGAATCCAGCGATATAAAGTTGTTAACCTTAAGCCTATCCCAAACCTTAACCCTTACCTTAACCATTCAGAGTTAATACCTAACCTTAAAATTTCGGAGTTTATACCTAAACTTAACTCTAACCTTATCAATTCGGAGTTAATGCCTAAACGTAACCTTAAACACTTTGACATTTGATCTCAGCAACAATTTCAAAATTTGACGTTTGAAGAACATGAGACTGTGAGAGCTAGTTGGTGTGTGTAGGCTGTTCTCAAACACTAAGAACGGAATTTGACATTCCACCAGTCATTACAGGAGCAATAAGCCTGGTAATCTGAATATTGGGAAATAGTTTTCTTCCTGACCTACAAGAAGATAACACAGCTATGCAGTGGGCATAAGAAACCTGTCATGTCATGAAACACACACACACACACACACACACACACACACACACACACACACACACACACACACACACACACACACACACACACACACACACACACACACACACACACACACACACACACACACACACACACACACACACACACACACACACACACACACACACTGAAACGTGTGCATGGTTTCATAATAACAGCAGTTAGGAGCTAGGCGTACACCATTAGAGCTTATACTGCTCAGGATGTGCCCTTGCTTGTCTCTGGCTTCCTGGTTCCACTCACAAAGAGACTCCCCACGTTGACTCACAGACAGGCAGATAGACAGACATGCTGACAGATAGACAGATGGACAGGCTGACAGACAGACAGGACAGGACAGGACAGGGTAGATGTGGGTAAATGTGTTATGTGATATGTGATATGCTTGGCCACCTGTGATATACTTGTCTGTGAGTGAGTGTGTGGGAGGGAGGGAGGGAGGGAGGGAGGGAGGGAGGAGGGAGGGAGGGAGGGAGGGAGGGAGGGAGGGAGGGAGGGAGGGAGGGAGGGAGAAATCGTGGTGTGTGTCTGGCTGTCTGAAAATATGCCTGAAAAGCTGTCTACATCTGTCTCTCTGTCTCTCTGCTCTTGAGTAAAGGTAAGAAGTTACTGTTAAAACAAAACACAGCACACAACACTTGAGACCTCTGCATGCAACAGCTGCCCTGTCTGTTGACCTCTGTTTATGTGTGTGCATGTGTATATGTGTGTGATGGCCTACATCTGTTCCAAGGAATCCCCCCTTAGTCAATGTAGCAGCATACTGTCTAGTGTGTGTGTCTTCGGGAGGCTGTGAAGTTCAGAGCGGGTTTAATTGGTGTCTGCCAGGCCTCAGTGAAAACCCAGTAGAAAGTGGGACAGACTGGGGCACTCACAGAGACAGGAATCCTTTTATTAGGACAAACCTGCCCTCCTCCACTTACTGTAGGACTCTATCCAGCTCTCTCGGTCTGTCTCTATCTCTCTGTCTCCCTCCTCCAACTCAGGACTTTATCTGTCTCCCTGTTTCTCTTTCTCTATCTATTTTTCTCTCTCTCTGTCTCAATCTCTCACCATCTCTCAATCTCCATCTGTCTTCTCTTCCTCCTCGCCCACTCTTTCAGTCTCTCCCTGTCTCTCCATCCCTCTCCAGCCTCTTTATCTCTCAACCGCCCACCTTTCCCCTCCCCCTCCCTCCCTCTCTCGCTCCGGCGGCGGAATAGTTTTTCTGTCTGATGTACGTCCTTGACCGTGTGTCTCAGGGGCATGTAGTGACCACAGCAGCACACGAAGCCAGGCAGCCCTAATGATTGGAGCACTTGCTGGCATACACACGTGCACACACTTACGCATGCACGCATGCAACCACACACGCGCACACACGCATGCACGTTTACACACACACACACGCCCGCACACAACTGAGTTTGGATATATAGACAATCCAATTTTTTTTTACTCATTTGTTTGTGTGAACTCAGTTTAAGGCTTATGGCTTGTCTTCTGCCTAAAGTATAGAGATCTGTTTCTGTCTGTTAGTGTTTTACAGTCTTGATCTCCTTTCTCAGCCACAGGGCCTGAACTTGACTCCAGGTGCAGTGTGGAGCGGAGTCAACCTGAGGGCATGGGCGGGATATACCGTCTGTATCCCATCCCCCCAGGTTTCTCCATCAAGCATGGAGACGCACACGGATGCAAGCACACACACGCACACACACACACACTCCTATGCCGTCACTCTCTTTTTCCAGGGCCAGTGTGGAATCTTCATTGATAAAAGCCTACAGTCCAGTGGTCCCTCAGGTCAGTTCATCCTGCTGTCTGGTAGTGCTTTTAGAGATAGCGGCAAAGAGGAGGGATTTGGAGAGATTGGTGGATTATGGTGTGTGTGTGTGTGTGTGTGTGTGTGTGTGTGTGTGTGTGTGTGTGTGTGTGTGTGTGTGTGTGTGTGTGTGTGTGTGTGTGTGTGTGTGTGTGTGTGTGTGTGTGTGTGTGTGTGTGTGTGTGTGTGTGTGTGTGTGTGTGTGTGTGTGTGTGTGTGTGTGTGTTTAACTATCGTTGCGGGGACCAGCAATCTCCAGAAGAATAGTAAACAAACAAGAATGTGACATTTTGTTTGTGCCAACGAGGTCAAATGCTATTTCTAGGGGGTTTAGGGTTAAGGTTAGAATTAGTGTTAGGGTTAGAATTAGGTTTAGGGTTAGAGTTAAGGTTAGGTTTTAGGGTTCGGTTTAGGGTTAGGGGTTAGGAAAAATAGGATTTTGAATGGGACTGAATTGTCTGTCCCCGTAAGGTTAGCTGTACAATACTGTGTGTGTGTGTGTGTGTGTTTGTGTGTGTAAATTGGTTAACAGCATGGCACACGCCGGACCTCATTTACTTATAGCTTCAAAGGAAGCCCTGAGATCTCTCCAGAGCTCCTCAGAGAAATTAGAGCAATAAACACACACACACACACACTCACCCCCACCCACATCCTGGAAGAAAACAAACTGTTGCCCTGACGACTGAACCCTGACCATCAAGCCCGCCCTGCTGGTAACCATCTGTTTCTACAATTTGTTTGTTCATTGACACAAACACACCAGAGACTGGACTTTTGGAGGGGGGTATTTTCTTAAAACTGCATCGTTGGTTAAGGGCTTGTAAATAAGTATTTCACTGTAAGGTCTATAGACCTGTTGTATTCGAGGCGCATGTGACAAATACAATTTGATTTGACTAAGCGGCAGGGGTTATCTTCACATAGGTCCAACTGAAGACAAAAAAAAATGTAATTAGATGTGATTGAGCCAACCCTAAGGAATTATGGGCCGGCTGATTTGAGTGGTTGAGATAAGCTGTGACCACAGCGGAATGACTAGCCTTAGGGAAATATGGCTGTGTTTCTGGTCACTCGACACTTTCTCAAATCATGACTTAAGAATGTCTGTCCTAAAGAGCAGACATCTAACAGTGTCTGACTTTCTCAATAGTCATACATGACATCTGTAACGAGGTCGCTGAGAGTCGGGAAGCAAGTTCAGGGAGTGAGTGTTAATAAATAAACAACATGATACAAGATAAGAAACAGGAACAACGCACAGACATAACACAGAAACAGAAACAACGACGGCTGGGGAAGGAACCGAAGGGAGTGACATATATAGGGAAGGTAATCAGGGAAGTGATGGAGTCCAAGGGGAGTGATGACGTGCAGGTGCGCGTATCGAATGGGACAGTTGTGCTCCATAATGAACAGGCTGGTGACCTAGAGGCCAGAGAGGGAGCACATGTGACAACATCAATGTGAGATTCCCTAAAAAGTTACTTGCATATCTCCAGTTAGAGTTTTTCCCATGTGGGTGAAAGCTCAGCGAAAGACTATGGTTGACTATCAGATTGGGATGCTCAGCACATGCCAAAGAGGTCGCATTCCCCAGGTCATTGCTGTAAATGAGAATGTGTTCTCAGTCAATTTACCTGGTAAAATAACGGTAAAAATGTACGGTCGTATGTCAAATTTGATGGACGATACACTTTTAAATTTGAATTCAATAAATAGCTGTATTTTGAAGGGCACTTTTTCATCTGAGGGTCTCGAAACCTCACAACCACACAACTGTCCGTTCCTGGAAGTAGAGTATATCAATAACCTCCACCGGTGTGTAAAATGCAAACTGCTAGGCCTAACAGCAGCAGAAGCTCACCAGAACATCCTCAATACACACACACACACTACTTCAGTCTTTCAAGAGGTGTGGAATTTGACAGGGCGATAATGTACACCCTTGCACTGTACGCCACGGAAAGACTAAAAACCTAGCAGAGATCAATCAACACTTTTCTTTTATCTCCTTTCCCAAAGAGGAAATGCAGATAAACACTCTCTCTCCGAGATCAATCCATGCCTGACACTAAAAACCTTAAGTGTGTCCCAAATGGCACGTTATTCCCTATATAGTGTTACCCTAAATAGTGCACTATATAGGGAATAAGATGCCATTTGGGACTTATCCCTGGTCTTTTATCCCAAGTCCCAGACAACCTAGAGAGACGGTGAACATAAATGTTTAAGTTTCGGGAGCTGGGAGGCACTGTGGGGAGTGCCTCCCAGAGCCTGTTCTCTCTGAGATAAATCATGCTGATATCCGATTGCCATGGGAGGAATGTCAACACCGCTGACCTCTGACCTCTTGCCTTGTGTTTTACAGTGTTGTGTTGTGGCGATGACCTCCTGCTGTACTTGCCAGGACCTCCACTCGGACCCGGTCGAATGGAGATTTTATGGGGAGTATTTCGCTCACTCGTGACTAGAAGATGTATCGAACTACCAAGGTTGATAAGAGTAATGGTAATGAGCGGTTATGGTGGTGGTGGTGGGGATGATGGTGGTGGTTATGGTTATGATGATGGTGGTGAACATGATTTTACGGAGGCTATTTCACTTTGTCCACCTGACTGGATTCTCTGGGAACCAGATTTGTTATATCTAACTAACTAGGCTAATAAGAGTAATGGTAATTAGTGGTTATGATGATGATGGTGATGATGGTTAAGGTGATGGTAGTGATGGTGGTGATGATTATGGTGGGGATTGTGATGGTGATGAAGTGGTGGTGATGGTAATGGTAATGAAGTGGTGGTGATGGTAATGACAATGATGACGAATGATCCCAATAACTTCGATGTTGAAAGATAATGACGATGACACTGAGCTTGACGATCACAACGAAGACACTTGCAACATTCGGACTTCAGACAGGCCTTCTGGTTAACATCACACTGTTTCTCCAGACAAAGGACACTCAAAACTAACACTACCCCCTTTTCCCCTTTTCCCTGGCCTTAGAGTGGTTGGGCTACAGAGACCTGGGTAGGCTTTGAGGGGCTCAGTGGCCTGGAGACAGCTTCAACCACAACTGACAAATCCAGAGGGGCCCTCTCATCGCCTTGCTACAGGCACCCGGCACGGGAAAGCACCTGGAATTAATGTCTCAGCTCCCCGGAGGGAATTACTTTTTTAGGAGCGAGGGATGGAGGAAATGATGGCGGGATTGGGGGGGGATTCTCAAAGGAATCCGTCATTCTTCAATCCCAAGATAGAACAAACCTCCAGGGATGCAAAAAGGAGGTACCAGCTCTTTCTAGACTTTCCCATCCTCCCCTTCATTATCTTCCCTCTCCGTACCTTCCTCCACCCCTCCCTCCCTCCATCCCTATGGAGGCGAGTGTGAACAGCTGTGATGCATGTATGTCTGGGGCTCTATAATGTAGCCATGTCGTTAGGGCTGGACATTGCTAACATGTGTGTTTGTGCCTTTTTAAACGAGCCTGCCACAGTTCAAAGAGGCTGCCGCTTAGGCTATTGGTTGCATCCCAAATGGCGCCCTATTCCCTATATACTGTAGTAGCGTACTTTTGACCAGAGCCCTTTGGGTGTCATTTGGAACACAGCCCTTGTCCTTTCTGGTCCCGATACCTGCTGTGCCTGTAAAAGACGAATAAAAAAGTAAGTAAAATGAAATTAATGTTCTACTACTTATACCTCCAAGAGAGAAAACAGGGGAGTCCCCGGGGCAATTAGGTGTGTGTGTGTGTGTGTGTGTGTGTGTGTGTGTGTGTGTGTGTGTGTGTGTGTGTGTGTGTGTGTGTGTGTGTGTGTGTGTGTGTGTGTGTGTGTGTGTGTGTGTGTGTGTGTGTGTGGAGGGGGTGTGGGAGGGCAGAAGTAGGAAAATGGGTGAGAAAGAGGGAATGGTATTTTGAGGGGGAGGGGTCATTTAGCTAAATGTATCTATTGAAGTTCAGGCCCCTTGTTTGACACAGTCCATCTGTAGCCCATTTCCCTTTCCCCCAGCTGCACATGCTCACATGTACAGGAACAATAAGATTGAGGACCATAAATCATCTCTCTCTCTCGCACTCCTCCTTTTCCCTCTCTTCTTTCCTCTCTCAACCCCTCTCCTCTGTTCCCCTCTTTTTGTCATCTCTCTCAATTCAATTCAAAGGGGCTTTATTTGGCCTTTATTTATATCCACCTCACTCTCTTTTGCTCTCTCTCCTTCTTCGCTACCCTCCATCTCTCTTTCTGTCTCGCTCTTTTTCATCTCTCTCTCTATCTCTCTCTTTCTTGCTCTACCCCCCATCTCTTTCTGTCTGCCCATTGAATTCCCCTCTCTTTGTTTTCACACTCTCTCTCCTCCCTTGTTCTAGTTCCTCCCCTTTCATGTCTCTCTCATCATACAGTAGCTGCTGACTCTGCAGCAGTAAACCTTATCACAGACACACCGCCATAAAAGGTATGAATTAATTGATTTCCTCTTAGCGAGAGAGAGGGTCCTATCTCGTTCCGCTCCGGTTTCCGACAAGCCCCCTCCCTCATCCATTACACACAAACACACGCACTCGGACACATACGCACGATCAAATGAAGACACACAAATGCGCGCCCTTGAATGAACAAACACACATGCACAGACACACTCTCTCTCTCTCTATGTCACTCCGTCCCCCCTCTCCCTCTGTCTCTCATCGCGGTTGGCTCGCGGAGAGTGGAAGTATCAGTTGGCCCCTGGGCGGGTCCCGTTGTGGTCTGGGTGTCCGTGGCGGTAAATGAAATATGGTAGCTGTCGCATTAGGAAATCCATTGATGTTAATGAGGGCCGGTGTACTCTGCGGCTCGGCTGCTGGAGCCACATCTGCTCCTGGTTAGGCGCCCATCCCCACAACCCAGACACCACTATAAGGGGATGGAGAGGTTGGGTGGTGGGGGTGCTGGGAGGGTGGCGGTAGTCCAGCAGGGTAAGGCTGGGGTGAAATCAGGAAAACGGACCTCAGGGGTGGAGGTATTAAGTGGTTGGCTTATACGGGTGGTGACATGTTATAGACACGTGACAGGTGATTCAACATGGAGGTTTCATCTCAAGTGGTACCCTATTCCCTATGTGATGGGAGTTCTCGGAGTGTTCCCGGAACGTTGCTGTGCAAGGTATGCACGGTCAATGAGAAAAGACATTAGCCTGCTTGCCAAAATATTGTTAAATGCTAACGACTTGTGCAGCGGAGCTGAAAATATCCACCTATTTGGGGGTATCTTGGGGGTATCTGCCATTGGAGGGTAATGGACTGTAATTGGGCAGTGATCATGGCCTTGATAGAACGAGGCAGAGTGAAGACTGGTCTAAGAGCAAGGCTCTTAAGAGTTTAAGAATGAATGATTTACAGTAAGTAGCCTACGTTACACTTCAGCTGATGAACATGACTAAACACTGTTGAACAGACAGACAGATAGGCAGGCAGACAGAGTAATATGTGACAAAGTAATTGCCCCCACTGGGAAAACAACGGAATAATGGCGGACGGAATAATGGCGGACGGAAAACAGGGTGGTGCGGCAGGTGGCGCTTCTCATACGAATGCTGTTATTTTATCGAAAACATCAGGTGTACGCCGACCCCAGCTAAGTAACTCATGCAAAGCGTTAAAGCGCAACTATGTGTTTTATCTCCAGTACTTTGCCATGATTGTCAGTTATGTAGCTGCTCTACTGATAATCTCAGTGCGTCCTTGCTGGGATGACACAATCAGTCTACTACCGGAGAATATCAACACCAAACACATTGTTTCACTGTTCCACGGGAGCGGACAGTACACAGCATACCATAATGTTCTGAATAATGGCCAAGTCTACCTCGCTCCCTATTCCCCTGAACCGCTGAGGCGTAACAAACACAAGTCCAACATTTATCGGAAACTTTTAAACTACCTGTTCACTACCCTCCTACCCTCCTTCACTACTGATCGTCGCCGCTGTGGAAGTGGGTGAGTGCTATGGTCCCATGGTTTCTCTCGACTCACCCGGCTCCAGGACAGATTTTGACTCTTCAAACATACCCACGTCGATATATGCGATCCCTGACTCTGCTTCTGGTACGCAAGCTGTTTTAATTAGTTCCCCGCATCCAGTGCAGGCGGGAGGGATTGTTAATTGCGCTACCGAACTGCCCCTAATCAAAATGAAACAAAACGGCCTAAACCCAGCCATCAGAAAACACCGAAAATTTAACTTTTTTCAATGTGTCAATCACTCTCGAGTCATCTGGGACCCACGAGCTAAACCCAAGGGACTACTAGGGGGGCACTTGAACATTCGTAGTGTCATTCCAAAAAGTGATCAAATTCAACATCTACTCACAGACTCCAACCTTGACTTCCTCTCCCTCTCAGAGACATGGCTCCATAAAAACTCTCCATATGCTGTTTTGATTGTGCCTGGCTACAATGTTTTCAGGAGAGACAGGATTGAAGGAAGAGGAGGGGGTGTGATGATTTACATTAAAGAACATATCCGATGTAAACAAATTGAGTGGTCATGTGATAATGAACTAGAATGTATTGGCCTGAACGTTACACTGTCTCCCCAAATGTATTTTACCCTTATTGAAATGTATAGGCCACCTTCCACCAAAAGTGTGTTTTTTGATCAGTTTAATAACATGCTTAGGTAATGTGATTTTGGGAAAGAGGTCATCTTAATGGGAGATTTTAATATTAATTATGAAGACAAGTCTTGTAGGAAAACCCTCAAACGGATCACTAATACCTTTGACCTTACGCAGCTAGTTAAATGGCCAACCAGGGTGACTTGTTGCTCTAAAACACAGATTGATTTGGTGTTCAGTAATAAACCAGAGCGAGTGACTAAATCATTCAATATGGTTACTGGGCTATCTGATCATAATCTGACACTTATAGCCAGAAAGCTGTCTAAGAGCAGGTTTAACCTCTCTACTGTTAGAAAGCCGGATCAACTAAGAATACCTAAGAGTGAATTAAACTATTTTGAAAACGCAATTAAGGGAATTAACTGGAATGATCTCTTGTCCTATACAGACGTGGAAGCTGACAGTCAGGTTTTTCTATCCACAATCCAGACTACAATAAATGGTTTCCTAAAGAAAAGAAAATCCAAACCTGGCCAAAAGAGCACTATTCCTTGGCTAAATGGAGATATCTGGAAATTGATGAAAGAACGAGATTATGCTCTAAAAATAGCCCTAAGATCCAAATTAGAGCATGACAGACGTAGGTTTACCATGTTGAGAAATAAGGTAATGAAAGAAATCAGACAGGCCAAGGCAAACTTTTCTATAAACATAATTGGTGAAGCAAAGGGAAATTCTAAATTGATCTGGGAGAATCTAAAAAAGTTAACAGGGAAAGACCTTAGTAACACTGCAAAAAGACTAGAAATCATGGTGAATAACAATCTAACACGGGATGCAGTCGAAATAGCAATAGCCTTCAATTCCTACTTTATTGACTCTGTCAGGGTACTGACACAGAACCCTCCACTGGTTTCTTGGGCTCAGTGCTAGTGAATGACGCTCAACCTGTCTTCATCATAAGGGAGGTTTCTGAGTCAAAGGTGAACAAGGTGATTAGCTCACTAAAGAACTCTGAAGCCAAAGATGTGTTTGGGCTGGACTCTACCTTTCTTAAAAACTACAAAGAGTCACTCATTGGCCCCATTACTAAGGTCACCAACACATCTATTGGTCTCGGGGTGTTTCCAAGGGTATGGAAGTCGGCCATAATAACGGCCATCTTTAAATCGGGCGACCCTGCTGACGTGAGTAACTACAGGCCCATTAGTATACTACCTGTGGTGTCAAAAAAGTGTGTAGCAGAACAACTGATTGCCCACCTCAACAACAGCCCCTTCACATTACACTCCATGCAGTTTGGATTCATAGTGAAACACTCCACAGAAACGGCCAACTGCTTTCTTCTGGAAAATGTGAAGTCCAAGATGGACAAAGGGGGCGTTGTTGGTGCTGTGTTTCTGGACCTAAGGAAGGCTTTTGATACTGTTAACCATGAGATTCTCATTTCAAAATTGCCCAAGTTTAACTTTTCCCCCGATGCCTTGAGATGGATGAAAT
Source organism: Salvelinus alpinus (assembly GCF_045679555.1). NCBI lineage: Eukaryota > Metazoa > Chordata > Actinopteri > Salmoniformes > Salmonidae > Salvelinus > Salvelinus alpinus. Next base: position 42,080,180 of record NC_092093.1, read on the forward strand.
CATACCTTGAAGGCAGAACTCAGTGTGTCAGAGTGAGCAAGGAGCTGTCGCCCACTCTTAGCTATGATGTGGGCATGCCCCAAGGGTCAATACTGGGGCCCCTCCTGTTCAGCCTGTACATTAATGATCTGCCTTCTGTCTGTACCGGGTCTGAAGTTCAAATATATGCAGATAATATAGTGATATATGTGCATGCAAAGAGCAAACAACAAGCTGCACAAGAACTCACTACTGTAATGGTCCAGGTTACAAAGTGGCTCAGTGACTTGTGTTTGCATCTCAATGTGAAAAAAACTGTTTGCATGTTCTTCACAAAGAGGGCAACAGATGCTACTGAGCCAGATGTCTATGTGTCAGGGGAGAAGCTCCAGGTGGTATCTGATTTTAAGTACCTTGGCATCATACTTGATTCCAACCTCTTTTAAAAAGCATGTGAAAAAGATAATTCAGATAACCAAATTCAACCTAGCTAATTTCCGATTTATACGAAATTGTTTGACTACAGAGGTAGCAAAACTGTACTTCAAATCTATGATACTCCCCCACTTAACATACTGCTTGACTAGTTGGGCCCAAGCTTGCTGTACAACATTAAAACCTATTCAGTCTGTCTACAAACAGGCTCTCAAAGTGCTTTATAGGAAGCCCAATAGCCATCATCACTGTTACATCCTCAGAAAGCATGAGCTCCTGAGTTGGGAAAATCTTGTGCAATACACCGACGCATGTCTTGTATTCAAGATCCTAAATGGCCTGGGTCCCCCCTCCACTCAGTATTTTTGTTAAACAGAAAACCCAAACATATGGCAGCAGATCCACAAGGTCTGCCATGAGAGGTGACTGTATAGTTCCCTTAAGGAAAAGCACCTTTAGTCAATCTGCTTTCTCTGTGAGAGCTTCCCATGTCTGGAATACACTGCCATCAGACACACATAACTGCACCACTTATCACACTTTCACAAAATGCATAAAGACATGGCTAAAGGCCAATCAGATTTGTGAACATAATCCCTAGCTGTGTATTGCCGCTTTCCATGTTGTCTGTTGTCTGTAGCTTGTGAGGTGTGGAAACACTGTTGCTTTTATGACTTTTGTCTTACTGCTTTTTGTTCTATGTTGCTCTGTCTGTATGCTACGTCTTGCTTGTCCTATGTTGCTCTGTCTCTATGCTATGTCTTGCTTGTCCTATGTTGCTCTGCGTGTGCTCACTGCTCAATGATTGTATATATTGTAATTGTTTTTAATAACCTGCCCAGGGACTGCGGTTGAAAATTAGCCGGCTGGCTAAAACCGACACTTTTACTGAAACTTTGATTAGTGTGCACTGTCCCTTTTTAAAAATCAAATAAACTCAACTCAAATAAACTCAACACACAGATGGATGGACGGACCCGCAGACAAACAGACCCACAGACAGACAGACCCACAGACAAAAATACCTTAAATACCCATCTGACTTCTCTGAGTCCATACAGTAGGAGGTTTTGTAAAGCGACAGATAAAAGGTGTCTAAAGTTGAACTACAGTACGGGTGACAGGTTGAATGAGTGAACGAGGAAAGCATTGAGACTTAGACAGATGATTCAGTTGCCTTGAATCGGCAGTCACAGCTCTTTTAGAATACGTTCCCAAAAGCACCCCAGTTCAGACAGGAGTCCTAGGGTCATCCCAACTCAGACAAAGAGTGATGAGAACGCTCACTTAACCCCAAACAAACCTCCGACAAACACTGTCCGCTCACCCATGGCATGAGGTCCCAGACACAAACAGTGGGAGTGAGTCATTCGTCTGCTGACGACGTTTTCAGCTAAGCATCTTCAGTATGTGACTCCAAGACATCCATCTTGTCATTGTCATCTGTCTCCGGCCCACATTCTGTGTCTGTCCTCAGTGTGTCGTTTTCACGTCATTTGTCAATAGTTCAGAGTGCATCTTCGCTCATTCGTCTTGTGTGTGCATCTACAGGGATCTAAAGTATACTTTCCTCCAGAGAATCAGTGCTCATTATACCACAGCATTGTTGAATACTCATTTCTGATTGGCTAAAAGGGCATTCGTCTTGTGTGTGCATCTACAGGGATCTAAAGTGTACTTTCTTCCAGAGCGTTACTGCTCATTATACCACAGCATTGTTAAATACTCATTTCTGATTGGCTATAAGGGAATTCCATTGTGAGGCATGGTTGTGGCAGCATCATGGTGACGGGATTTTTTTCAGCGGCAGGGACTGGGAGACTAGTCGGGATCGAGGGAAAGATGAATGGAGCAAAGTACAGAGAGATCCTTGATGAAAACCTACTCCAGAGCGCTCAGGACCTCAGACTGGGGAGGGTGAAGGTTCACCTTCCAACAGGACAACAACCCTAAGCACACAGGCCAAAACAACGCAGGGGTGGCTTCGGGACAAGTCTCTGAATGTCCTTGAGTGACCCAGCCAGAGCCCGGACTTGAACCCGATCGAACATCTCTGGAGAGACCTGAAAATAGCTGTGCAGCGACGCTCCCCATCCAACCTGACAGAGCTTGAGAGGATTTGCAGAGAAGAATGGGAGAAACTCCCCAAATACATGTGTGACAAGCTTGTGGGGTCATCAAAATCTATTTTTTTTGGTCACATACACATGGTTAGCAGATGTTAATGTGAGTGTAGCGAAATGCTTGTGCTTCTAGTTCCTACCGTGCAGAAATATCAAACAAGTGACAGAGTTAGAGAATATTTGACTCGTGGCTGTAATCTCTGCTAAAGGGGATTCAACAAGTACTGAGTAAAGGGTCTGAAGACTTATGTAAATGTAATATTTCAGTATTTTTTATACATTTTCAAACATTTCTAGGAACTGGTTTTAACTTTGTCATTATGGGGTATTGTGTGTAGATTGATGACGGAAAAAAACAATTTAATATATTTTAGAGTGAGGCTGTAACGTAACAAAATGTGGGAAAAGTCAAGAGGTCTGAATACTTTCCGAATGCGCTGTATTATACTTTATAACCGTCAGGCCCTGATCTGTTTCACTTGTCCTTGTGCTTGTCTCCCCCCCCCTCCAGGTGTTGCCCCTCTTCCCAATCATCCCCTGTGTATTTATACCTGTTTTCTCTGTCTGTTTGTTGCCAGTTCGTCTTGTTCGTTCAAGCGTTTTTCCTGTCAACTCCTCGTCAACTCGTTTCCCAGCCTCTCTTTCCTCATCCTCCTGGTTTTGACCTTTGCCTGTCCTGAACCTGTACCCGCCCGCCTGACGTCCCTGCCTGAGCCTGTGCCTGCCTGCCGTCGTGTACCTTTGCTCCACCTCTGGATTCCTGACCTCTTCCTGTCCCTGACCCTGAGTCCACCTGCTGTCCTGTACCTTTGCCGTACCCTGGATTTTTGACCCCTGCCTGCCTTGACCTGTCTTTGCCTGTCCGGTTGCTACAATAAACATTGTTACTTCGACAGCCTGCATCTGTGTCTTACCTTGATTCCTGATAATAACTTGTTATTTATTAGCCTTTATAATGTCTTATAACACGTTTTACTGGATTTTTCACTCCAAAATCAAAGTGATAGTATATTGAGATGTCCAGATCTCAGACCATCTGTTGTGTAGATCCACCTATGTGCCTCAATCCAAATTGAATGGGAACCAAAAGCGCCATATGATTTCATGATTTTATTTGGTGGATATCTTTTCAATGCATTTTGGGTCGGGGTTGGGTTAAGTAGCTGGATCTACACAGTTCATGGTGTGGGACGTGGATTCATCTTTACTTCATGTGATGTCTGAAATAATGATTGACACCCGCGTTCTCATATCAGCAAAATAGCAAGATTAGTACTATAAAAGGTGATATACTGAACATTCTTTGAGTTGAGTGAAACGGAACATCAGTTTCCCTACTTTATCCTGCAGTGAACTGCACATTCGCAATAGTTATAAAGCAGAGGTCATGTGAGGCAAGCACCACTACCTCATTCCCTCTTGTGTGTCCTGCCTGCTGCATTCTTGGCAGAGGATCAAGGTGAATACAGAGTAGCGCTCACAGAGCGGGAAAGAGGGAGAGAGGGGGAGAGAGGGAGAAACAAAGAAAGGGGGAAAGAAAGAAGAAAAAGAGATAATGTAGGGAGAGAATGAAAGAGAGAGTGTTGAAAGATGGAAAGAAACTGTTCCATGTTTAAAGTTCTAATTAGCAAATCGCCTGGACTTGACTTCACTGTTTTAACTTGCACTCCTCCCCTTCCCTTTGCTTTCAACCTCTTAATTAAATGAGGCTAATAAACCCCCCTCCCTCTCTCCGTCCCTCCCTTTCTTCCTCCCTTTCTCTTTTCCTCCGATCCCACCTCTACATCTTCTTCCCTACACACCTCCCTTTCTGAGACCAAGCCGTCTTTTTTTCCCTTGTTACTCTTTCTTCGGGAATTGGTCATTGTTGCAGGCTAAAGCTCTAGGATTTCCTCCCATTCTCTCTCCTTCCCAGTTCAGCGCCGCAATTAAAGCTTTGAAGGAGGAAGACGACCAGCTGTGAATGAGGAGGTAGCTAGCTTCCATGTCGAACTGTAAGGGCACCACTTAGTGGCCACAGTCTGAAAGTACATCCACTTTCTTTATAGTGATTTTGTGGAAATCCAGTGTTTCCCAACACTCTCCTGTGTAGACCGCCCACCAGACATTCCACATGTTTGTTGTAGCCCTGCTCTAGACTGGTCCTTGATCTGTTTGTCCCAACTCCTATAGTTGTTGTTATGTTTGGCAATGCAACAACCATATGAGTTTGCTATAGGCTATAGCACTGGCGCACTAAGGTCTCTGTGATTAGTCGATGAGTTGAATTAACTAATTAAATCAGGTGTTGAGTGCAGGGCTAGAACAAAAATGTGGACTGTCTGGCGGGCTATCTAGGAAACAGTTGGCAAACAACACTTCAGTATACAGCTAGGTTCACACAGACAAAGACCACACCTTCTGTTCCCCAGAACGTGGTTGGGTTACACTGACCGCACAGGAATTACTACTTGTCAAGGCGATACAATGTGCAAGGTTTTGACCTGGCGCTCAGGTCCTAAGTGTACCAACTGATAAACAAACCTGAAAGTAATGAACTGTGCAGCTATTGGCTTTTTAAATACACTTTTGGGGCAGAACTCTATGTATGTACTGTTTTATACAAGCGATATCGAAGCTATTTTGCAAAATGTAGATGTGGAGAGACCCATCTCGCAATTGAGACTGGTTGATACACAAACACATCCCTACATAAACATGTTCTTTTTGTAACTCTGGTTCCATTGCGACTGAAGCTCATGCCTTGCTTTACTGTGGGTTATACAGCAACATTTCAGATGATATTTTCTGTCAGCTGTGCAGCCAAAATAAACATTTGAACGGTCTTGATGAAAATAATAAAATAGTAGATAATTTACTAGATAACAAGAATGTAAATGTCTACGCCTAAGCCTGCCATCTTATCCTCCAATGGAGACGTTTCTTTTAAGTGCTTAATTATCCTTTAATAAGCCACTGTACTTTGCCTTTTTTTGTTATTTTGTTGATGTATACATGTGTATAGATTATATTATATATTATAGATGACGCCTGTACCATGTTTGACCATAATTGTTTTTGTGTCTCAAAACTCCATTTGAATAGTCCAATCTGGGTTTTTTTTAAACTGTATTTTGTATTATTGTGGAGTAACACTTAAATACATTGTTCTAACTTTAACACACACACATACACACACACACAACGGCGGTGGAAGGAACATGGGGTGATATGAAGGAAATGCGAAGAATGTATTAAACAGCCTTGGCAGTGCTTATCTTAGACTGCATGTGGGGAGGGACATCCTCAAAGCACAACACACACACAATCACCCGCACACACCACAAACCACACACACGCACGCACGCACACACACACACACACACAGATAAAGGCAAAGACACAACAAAGGAATACATGGATTCCACCACCCATACACACACTCACACAAACAGTTTTTTATTAAAGACAAACCTGGACAGCTGGGTGCATCGGGGTGGTTGAATTTGTGTAATGTTATTTTTGTGTTACGGCGTATCAATATAGAAGCCATATAAATGCTTGTATGGTAGGCAAATTTGCAGGTCATTCAAACACACATTCATACACATTTGCACTCCTGTGCTTCACGGTTGGGATGGTGTTCTTTGCAAGCTTCCCCTTTTTCCTCCAAACATAACGATGGTCATTTTGGCCAAACAGTTCTATTTTGTTTCATCAGACCAGAGGACATTTCTCCAAAAACTACAATCTTTGTCCCCATGTGCAGTTGCAAACCGCAGTCTGGCTTTTTTATGGCGGTTTTGGAGCAGTGGCTTCTTCCTTGCTGAGCGACCTTTCAGGTTAGGTCGATTTAGGGCTCGTTTTACTGTGGATATTGATATTTTTGTACCTGTTTCCTCCAGCATCTTCACAAGGTCCTTTGCTGTTGTTCTGGGACTGATTTGCACTTTTCGCACCAAAGTACGTTAATTTCTAGGAGACAGAACGCGTCTCCTTCCTGAGCGGTATGATGACTGTGTGGTCCCATGGTGTTTATACTTGTGTACTATTGTTTGTACAGATGAACGTGGTACCTTCAGGCATTTGGAAATTGCTCCCAAGGATGAACCAGACCTGTGGAGGTCTACAATTTTTCTTCTGAGGTCTTGGCTGATTTCTTTTGATTTTCCCATGATGTCAAGCAAAGAGGCACTGAGTTTGAAGGTAGGACTTGAAATACATCCACAGGTACACCTCCAATTGAGTCAAATTATGTCAATTAGCCTATCAGAAGCTTCTAAAGCCATGACATCATTTTCTGGAATTTTCCAAGCTGTTTAAAGACACAGTCAACTTAGTGTATGTAAACTTCTGACCCACTGGAATTGTGATACAGTGAATTATAAGTGAAATAATCTGTCTGTAAACAATTGTGTATGTATGTAAACTTCCGACTTCAACTGTATGTAAATATATTTACATGTATATCTTATCCATATGTGGTAATGTGAATTTTAAATAAGTTTGCTATTCATATATTTACATATATTTGTTTAAAATATATTTAACAGTATGCATGTCAATATATTTATATATGAATAATACATAATATATGATGCATATATACATATGAATAATACATTTTTATATGTGAGTAGTACATACCCTGTAGGTCATAATATATGGTGATTAATGTGCAAGAAATGTTATTAAATGCATGTCAAATGCAATAGAAAAAAAGGCACAAAACACAAACAATTAAGACTCAGAAAGTCACTCGAAGGTCGCACCTGAAAAATGTACCTCTGTGCACTGTCTTTGTATTTGAAAATAAGGTATTTAAACAAGTTGACAGTTACCCTGAGGATAATGCAAAAGAGTTGCATTATGAAGAATTAGGAGTTAATGTGTGACTACCCAGTAAGGTCAGGCTTCCTGATTTGGTTGGGCTCCACTGTTAGCAACGGTTCTGTCGGCCCTAGCACAACTTTCAGCTGTGCTAACATAATTGCAAAAGGGTTTTCTAATGGTCAATTAGCCTTTTAAAATGATAAACTGTGATTAGCTAACACAACGTGCCATTGGAACACAGGAGTGATGGTTGCTGATATTGGGCCTCTGTACGCCTATGTAAATATTCCCTAAAAAATCTGCCGTTTCCAGCTACAATAGTCACAACATAAACAATGACTACGCTGTATTTCTGATCAATTTGATGTTATTTTATTGGGGGGGAAATGTGTTTTTCTTTCAAAAACAAGGACATTTCTAAGTGACCCCAAACTTTTGAACGGTAGTGTACGTCTCGTGTCTGAGCTGTTTAATTATTATATATTTTTTTATTTCATTTAACCTTTATTTAACTAGGCAATTGCGACTCCACTTTGTTTCTGTACTGACGTGTTGCCTGTTTGATTACCTTACAGAGGGAATAGCTGCACTGTTTGTATTCAAGCATATTCCCAGGCACCTTGCCAGGGTTAAATGCGGCGGTTCACAATTTCAGTTTTGAGTGAATGCTGCCATCTATCCACGGTTCCTGGTTTGGGAAGGTTTAATAGTCTCCGTGGGAACAACATCCCCTATACACTTCCTGATGAGCTCAGTCACCGTGTCCGTGTATATGTCAAGGTTATACTCAGAGGCTACCCGGAACATATCCCAGTCCGCGTGATTAAAACAATCTTGAAGCATGGATTCCAATTGGTCAGACCAGCGTTGAATAGACCTTAGCACAAGTACTTCCTGTTTGAGTTTCTGCCTATAGGAAGGGAGAACAAAATGGAGTCGTGATCTGATTTGCCAAAGGGAGGGCAGGGGAGGGCCTTGTAAGCATCCAGGAAATGGGAATATCAGTGATCGAGTGTTTTTCCAGAGCGAGTACTACAGTCAATGTGTTCATAGAACTTCGGTAACGTTTTCCTCAAATTTGCTTTGTTAAAATCCCCAGCTACAATAAATGTAACCTCAGGATATGTGGTTTCCAGTTTGCATAAAGTCCAGTGTAGTTCCTTGAGGGGAAATATATACGGCTGTGACTGTAACTGAAATGAATACTATTGGGAGGAAATATGGTCGGCATTTGATTGTGAGGTATTCTAGGTTGACTGAACAAAAGGACTTGAGTTTCTGTATGTTATCACAATCACACCATGAGTAGTTAATTATGAAACATACACCACGCCTTTCTTCTTCCCCAGAGAGTTCTTTATTACTACCTGCGCGATATACTGAGAATCCAGCTGGCTGTATGGACAGGGCCAGTATGTCCTGAGAGAGCCATGATTCAGTGAAACAGAGTATGTTACAGTCCCTGATGTCTCTCTGAAAGGAGATCCTAACCCTGAGCTCATCTACTTTAAGTAATATACTCGGAAGCGGTGGATGGGTGTGCACCCCTCCTGAGTCGGAATAGAAGACTACTCCGAATACCTCTTTTCCACCGGCGGCATCTTTGAGCAGCCTTTGGGCTTAGTTAAATTGCAGTTCGGGAAAGTGGTATTCCTGGTCGTAATGCTTGTGAGTTACTGCCACTCTGATATCCTAAAGTTATTTCCAGCTGTATGTATAATCACAAAAAGACGTACTGGGCTAATAATGTAAGAAATAACACACAAAAAAAACAAAATACTGCAAAGTTGCTTAGGAGCTAGAAGCAGAGCTGCCATGTCTGTCGGCGCCATTCGCTTTCAGACTCATAGTTACCCTGTGGATAATGTAGGGAAAGAGAATCAGTGAAACAATTCCAGACAAGATGAAGAATAAGGGTTTCATATTCAGGAACTAGCTAGCTAAATGGTATAAAATACGAATATACATTGGCTGGGATCTGTCCATTGGCAGTTAAGAATCCAGACCAGAAGGACCCACTGCAAAGAAAAATATGATTATTTTTAGCTAGAAATAATCTAGCTAGCTAGATTAAGTGTTCTAACTATATTGCTATCAGAGAAACCCAGCCCTCGCTACAAAGCGAGCTATCTAGCAACCAACACAATGCTCGGAAAGCAACATTAAACACTAAAAGAAAACTCCACCAAAAAAGGATATTTTGGTATTTGTTTCATTAGTCCATTGTTGATATAGTCCCAAAATGTTCTGCATGTCAGCAATCAAGTTTTCAAGACAGGAAACTTTCAAAATACAGAAAACTGCCAAGTATGATCCATTTTGGATCACGGGATGCTGTGTTTTGCCGAACCTAAAGCCAAGTTAGCTGAGGTCAATAGACTCAACATTACACTTCATCATTATACATGTGGTAAACATTTTTTTTACATACAGTGTATAAAAAAATATATTTACATGCATATTCTATGATGTGCTGAAGATATACAGTATCAATCAATCAAATGTATTTCTAAAGCCTTTTTTACATCAGCCGATGTCACAAAGTGTTATACAGAAACCCAGCCTAAAACCCCAAACAGCAAGCAATGCAGATGTAGAAGCACGGTGGCTGGGAAAAACTCCCTAGAAAGGCAGGAACCTAGGAAGAAAACCTAGAGAGGAACCAGGCTCTGAGGGGTGGCCAGTTTTCTTCTGGCTGTGACGGTTTGAGATCAAAACAGTACATGGCCAAGATGTTCGAATGTTCATAAATGACCATCAGGGTCAAATAATAATAATAATCACAGTGGTTGTAGAGGGTGCAACAGGTCAGCACCTCAGGAGTAAATGTCAGTTGGCTTTTCATAGCCGAGCTTTCAGAGTTAGAGACAGCAGGTGCGGAAGAGAGAAAAAGTTGAAAACAGCAGGTCTGGGACAAGGTAGTACGTCCGGTGATCAGGTCAGGGTTCCATAGCCGCAGGCCGAACAGTTGAAACTGGAGCAGCAGCAAGACCAGGTGAACTGGGGACAGCAAGGAGTCATCAGGCCAGGAAGTCCTGAGGCATGGACCAGGGCTCAGGTCCTCCGGGAGGGAGGCAGAGGGAGAGAATTAGAGGGAGCATACTTAAATTCACACAGGACACAGGATAAGACAGGAGAAATACTCCAGATATGACAGACTGACCCTAGCCCCCAACATATAAATTACAGTACCTTTCCTAAATACACTGAACAAAAATATAAATACAACATGCAACAATTTCAAAGATTTTAATGAATTAAAGTTAATACAGTGTAAGGAAATCAGTCAATTTAAATAAATATATTTCTCCATGCTTCTTTGAAAATATCTATAATAATAATCGAGTTTACAGGCAATACATGACTCAACTATTATGGTGGGAGATTATAATAAGGTTTTAAGTACCTCAATGGACCATAAAGGAAATCACACTACAAACGATCACCCTCATGCACTTAAGCCAATTACGAATAGTATGGTTATATTGGATCTAGTGGACATATGGAGACTTAAATATCCTGACCTAGTGAGATATATATGGCGGAGGCTCAGTCAACCTAGTCGTCCTGACTACTTTCTTATGTCATTTTCGCTGGCACAAAAAGTTAAAAGAGTGTTGATAGGGGACAGAATGAAGTCGAACCATCAAATAATTAGTATACACATTAGTCTTACAGAATTTCCGCAAGGATATTAGAAATGTAATCAAACCTACTGGATGACAAATTGTTTTTACCCAAGACGGAAGAATGTGTAACTGACTTTTCTCTACATAACATAGGTACAGCAGATCCCCTTATTGTATGGGACACTTTCAATTCAATACTCATCTTCAAAGCAGAAACTATTTAGGTCAAAATAGCTCATCTTTAGGCAAAAAAGAGGAACTAACAGCACAGATAGATAGCAATAAAAAGTGTAACAGAGGTACAGAATAAGTTAGAAGAAAAACCAAAACCAATGAAGGAACTTATTCAAGACAGATCAATTGTAATATGTAAAAAAAATTAAATAAAGCAAACTGGATGGAATACGGACAAAAGTGCACCAAATAATTGTTTTAATCTTCAACATAGAAATGCTACCAAATATAATTAACAGAAAGAAATGAAGGAGTCATCCATCATTCACCAAACATTATTTTAAGAGGAATCAAAGTACTTTAAGTATATGTTTTCATTTCAGTCTCCTCCATTTACACTAACTGAAGTTACTTGTAAGGATTATTTTCTATAAATAGTCTAAACTAACAGCTACACAAAAAAATATTGTGTGAAGGCCTAATAACAGAGGAGGAACTACTAGATGCAATTAAAGCCAAGTCCGGGAAAACTCCAGGGCTGGATGGCATACCAGTTGAGGTACACTATATATACAAAAGTATGTGGACACCCCTTCAAATTAGTGGACTTGGCTATTTCTGTTATGCTGGTGAATGAGGACCCAAAAGCGACTTAATAGAAACAGAGTCTTTATTCCAGTCTTAAACAAAAAACGATACTCCTGGATATTATCTTAGGTAAATCCAAAACAGGAAAACTGAAATCCTCTCGTCAGTAGAGAGGAACGACTGGAGACGCGACCACAGACTGCAGGTCGCTTCGGGAAGGCACAGGCCGTAGCTGACATAGACACCTGCTCACACGCAGCATCTGAAGAAGGCAAAAACACGACAGGGCGGAACAAGGACACAGAACAGCAAACATCAAACAAGGATCCGACAAGGACAGAAGCGGAAAACAGAGGGAGAAATAGGGGCTCTAATCAGAGGGCAAAATAGGGGACAGGTGTGAAAGAGTAAATGAGGTAGTTAGGAGAATGAGGAACAGCTGGGAGCAGGAACGGAACGATAGAGAGAGAGAGCGAGAGAGGGAGGGAGAGAGGGAGGGGGAGAGAGAGGGATAGAAAGAGGGAAAGAACCTAATAAGACCAGCAGAGGGAAACGAATAGAAGGGAAGCACAGGGACAAGACATGATAATCAATGACAAAACATGACAGTACCCCCCCACTCACCGAGCGCCTCCTGGCGCACTCGAGGAGGAACCCTGGCGGCAACGGAGGAAATCATCAATCAACGAACGGTCCAGCACGTCCCGAGATGGAACCCAACTCCTCTCCTCAGGACCGTAACCCTCCCAATCCACTAAGTACTGGTGACCACGTCCCCGAGAACGCATGTCCATGATCTTCCGTACCTTGTAAATAGGTGCGCCCTCGACAAGGACGGGGGGGGGGGAGGGAAGACGAACGGGGGCGCGAAGAAAAGGCTTGACACAGGAGACATGGAAGACAGGGTGGACGCGACGAAGATGTCGCGGAAGAAGCAGTCGCACAGCGACAGGATTGACGACCTGAGAGACACGGAACGGACCAATGAACCGCGGAGTCAACTTGCGAGAAGCTGTCGTAAGGGGAAGGTTACGAGTGGAAAGCCACACTCTCTGACCGCGACAATACCTAGGACTCTTAATCCTACGCTTATTGGCGGCTCTCACAGTCTGCGCCCTGTAACGGCAAAGTGCAGACCTGACCCTCCTCCAGGTGCGCTCACAACGTTGGACAAAAGCCTGAGCGGAGGGAACGCTGGACTCGGCGAGCTGGGACGAGAACAGAGGAGGCTGGTACCCAAGACTACTCTGAAACGGAGATAGCCCGGTAGCAGACGAAGGAAGCGAGTTGTGAGCGTATTCTGCCCAGGGGAGCTGTTCTGCCCAAGACGCAGGGTTTCGAAAAGAAAGGCTGCGTAATATGCGACCAATCGACTGATTGGCCCTTTCTGCTTGACCATTAGACTGGGGATGAAACCCGGAAGAGAGACTGACGGAAGCACCAATCAAACGACAGAACTCCCTCCAAAACTGTGACGTGAATTGCGGGCCTCTGTCTGAAACGGCGTCTAACGGGAGGCCATGAATTCTGAACACATTCTCAATGATGATTTGTGCCGTCTCCTTAGCGGAAGGAAGCTTAGCGAGGGGAATGAAATGTGCCGCCTTAGAGAACCTATCGACAACCGTAAGAATCACAGTCTTCCCCGCAGACGAAGGCAGACCGGTAATAAAGTCTAAGGCGATGTGAGACCATGGTCGAGAAGGAATGGGAAGCGGTCTGAGACGACCGGCAGGAGGAGAGTTACCTGACTTAGTCTGCGCGCAGTCCGAACAAGCAGCCACGAAACGGCGCGTGTCACGCTCCTGAGTAGGCCACCAAAACCGCTGGCGAATAGAAGCAAGCGTACCCCGAACGCCGGGGTGGCCAGCTAACTTGGCAGAGTGAGCCCACTGAAGAACAGCCAGACGAGTAGAGACAGGAACGAACAGAAGGTTACTAGGACAAGCGCGCGGCGACGCAGTGTGAGTGAGTGCTTGCTTTACCTGTCTCTCAATTCCCCAGACAGTCAACCCGACAACACGCCCTTCAGGGAGAATCCCCTCGGGGTCGGTAGAAGCCACAGAAGAACTAAAGAGACGGGATAAGGCATCAGGCTTGGTGTTCTTATTTCCCGGGCGATAAGAAATCACGAACTCGAAACGAGCGAAAAACAACGCCCAACGAGCTTGACGTGCATTAAGTCGTTTGGCAGAACGGATGTACTCAAGGTTCTTATGGTCAGTCCAAACGACAAAAGGGACGGTCGCCCCCTCCAACCACTGTCGCCATTCGCCTATGGCTAAGCGGATTGCGAGCAGTTCGCGGTTACCCACATCATAGTTGCGTTCCGATGGCGACAGGCGATGAGAAAAATAAGCGCAAGGATGGACCTTATCGTCAGAATGGAAGCGCTGGGACAGAATGGCTCCCACGCCCACCTCTGAAGCGTCAACCTCGACAATGAATTGTTTAGTGACGTCAGGAGTAACAAGGATAGGAGCGGATGTAAAACGCTTCTTGAGGAGATCAAAAGCTCCCTGGGCGGAACCGGACCACTTAAAGCACGTCTTGACAGAAGTCAGAGCTGTGAGAGGGGCAGCCACTTGACCGAAATTACGAATGAAACGCCGATAGAAATTAGCGAAACCGAGAAAGCGCTGCAACTCGACACGTGACTTAGGAACGGGCCAATCGCTGACAGCCTGGACCTTAGCGGGATCCATCTGAATGCCTTCAGCGGAAATAACAGAACCGAGAAATGTGACAGAGGAGACATGAAAGGCGCACTTCTCAGCCTTCACGTAGAGACAATTCTCTAAAAGGCGCTGGAGTACACGTCGAACGTGCTGAACATGAATCTCGAGTGACGGTGAAAAAATCAGGATATCGTCAAGGTAAACGAAAACAAAGATGTTCAGCATGTCTCTCAGTACATCATTAACTAATGCCTGAAAGACAGCTGGAGCATTAGCGAGACCGAACGGCAGAACCCGGTATTCAAAATGCCCTAACGGAGTGTTAAACGCCGTTTTCCACTCATCCCCCTCTCTGATGCGCACGAGATGGTAAGCGTTACGAAGGTCCAACTTAGTAAAGAACCTGGCTCCCTGCAGAATCTCGAAGGCTGACGACATAAGGGGAAGCGGATAACGATTCTTAACCGTTATGTCATTCAGCCCTCGATAATCCACGCAGGGGCGCAGAGTACCGTCCTTCTTCTTAACAAAAAAAAACCCCGCTCCGGCGGGAGAGGAAGAAGGCACCACGGTACCGGCGTCGAGAGAAACAGACAGATAATCCTCGAGAGCCTTACGTTCGGGAGCCGACAGAGAGTATAGTCTACCCCGAGGGGGAGTGGTCCCCGGAAGGAGATCAATACAACAATCATACGACCGGTGAGGAGGAAGAGAGTTGGCTCTGGACCGACTGAAGACCGTGCGCAGATCATGATATTCCTCCGGCACTCCTGTCAAATCACCAGGTTCCTCCTGAGAAGAGGGGACAGAAGAAACAGGAGGGATAGCAGACATTAAACACTTCACATGACAAGAAACGTTCCAGGATAGGATAGAATTACTAGACCAATTAATAGAAGGATTATGACATACTAGCCAGGGATGACCCAAAACAACAGGTGTAAAAGGTGAACGAAAAATCAAAAAGGAAATGGTCTCACTGTGGTTACCAGATACTGTGAGGGTTAAAGGTAGTGTCTCACATCTGATACTGGGGAGAAGACTACCATCTAAGGCGAACATGGGCGTGGGCTTCCCTAACTGTCTGAGAGGAATGTCATGTTTCCGAGCCCATGCTTCGTCCATAAAACAACCCTCAGCCCCAGAGTCTATCAAGGCACTGCAGGAAGCAGCCGAACCGGTCCAGCGTAGATGGACCGACAAGGTAGTACAGGATCTTGATGGAGAGACCTGAGTAGTAGCGCTCACCAGTAGCCCTCCGCTTACTGATGAGCTCTGGCTTTTACTGGACATGACATGACAAAATGTCCAGCAGAACCGCAATAGAGGCAAAGGCGGTTGGTGATTCTCCGTTCCCTCTCCTTAGTCGAGATGCGAATACCTCCCAGCTGCATGGGCTCAGTCTCTGAGCCGGTGGGAGGAGATGGTTGAGATGCGGAGAGGGGGAACACCGTTAACGCGAGCTCTCTTCCACGAGCTCGGTGACGAAGATCTACCCGTCGTTCTATGCGGATGGCGAGTGCAATCAAAGAGTCCACGCTGGAAGGAACCTCCCGGGAGAGAATCTCATCCTTAACCTCAGCGTGGAGTCCCTCCAGAAAACGAGCGAGCAACGCCGGCTCGTTCCAGTCACTGGAGGCAGCAAGAGTGCGAAACTCTATAGAGTAATCCGTTATGGATCGATCACCTTGACATAGGGAAGCCAGGGCCCTGGAAGCCTCCTTCCCAAAAACTGAACGATCAAAAACCCGTATCATCTCCTCTTTAAAGTTCTGATAATCGTTAGAACACTCAGCCCTTGCCTCCCAGATAGCTGTGCCCCACTCCCGAGCCCGACCAGTAAGGAGTGATATGACGTAAGCGATCCGAGCTCTCTCTCTTGAGTATGTGTTGGGCTGGAGAGAGAACACAATATCACACTGGGTGAGAAAGGAGCGACACTCAGTGGGCTGCCCAGAGTAACATGGTGGGTTATTAACCCTAGGTTCCGGAGACTCGGAAGACCAGGAAGTAGCTGGTGGCACGAGACGAAGACTCTGAAACTGTCCTGAGAGGTCGGAGACCTGAGCGGCCAGGGTCTCAACGGCATGACGAGCGGCAGACAATTCCTGCTCGTGTCTGCCGAGCATTGCTCCCTGGAACTCGACGGCAGTGTTGCGAGAATCCGTAGTCGCTGGGTCCATTCTTGGTCGGATCCTTCTGTTATGCTGGTGAATGAGGACCCAAAAGCGACTTAATAGAAACAGAGTCTTTATTCCAGTCTTAAACAAAAAACGATACTCCTGGATATTATCTTAGGTAAATCCAAAACAGGAAAACTGAAATCCTCTCGTCAGTAGAGAGGAACGACTGGAGACGCGACCACAGACTGCAGGTCGCTTCGGGAAGGCACAGGCCGTAGCTGACATAGACACCTGCTCACACGCAGCATCTGAAGAAGGCAAAAACACGACAGGGCGGAACAAGGACACAGAACAGCAAACATCAAACAAGGATCCGACAAGGACAGAAGCGGAAAACAGAGGGAGAAATAGGGGCTCTAATCAGAGGGCAAAATAGGGGACAGGTGTGAAAGAGTAAATGAGGTAGTTAGGAGAATGAGGAACAGCTGGGAGCAGGAACGGAACGATAGAGAGAGAGAGCGAGAGAGGGAGAGAGGGAGGGGGAGAGAGAGGGATAGAAAGAGGGAAAGAACCTAATAAGACCAGCAGAGGGAAACGAATAGAAGGGAAGCACAGGGACAAGACATGATAATCAATGACAAAACATGACAATTTCAGTCACACCCGTTGCAGGCAGGTGTATAAAATCGTGCACACAGCCATGCAATCTCCATAGACAAACATTGGCAGTAGAAATGCCTTACTGAAGAGCTCAGTGACTTTCAACGTGGAACAGTCATAGGATGCCACCTTTCCAATCAGCTCTTCAAATTTCTGCCAAGCTAGAGCAGCCCCAGTCAACTGTAAGTGCTGTTATTGTGGAAACATCTAGGAGAAACAACGTCTCAGCTGTGAAGTAATAAGCTACACAACCTCACAGAACGGGACCGCTGAGTGCTGAAGCGCGTAGTGAGTAAAAATCGTCTGTCCTCAGTTGCAACGCTCACTACCGAGTTCCAAACTGCCTCTGGAAGCAACGTCAACACAATAACTGTTTGTCTAGAGCTTCATGAAATGGGTTTCCATGGCCGAGCGGTCGCATACAAGCCTAAGATCACCATGCGCAATGCCAAGTGTCAGCTGGAGTGGTGTAAAGCTTGCCGCCATTGGACTCTGGAGCACTGGAAACGTATTCTCTGGAGTGATGAATCACTCTTTACCATCTGGCAGTCCGACGGACGAATCTGGGTTTGGAGGATGCCAGGAGAACGTTACCTGCCCAAATGCATTGTGCCAACTGTAATGTTTGGTGGGGGAGGAATAATTGTCTGGGGCTGTTTTTCATGGTTCGAGCTAGGCCCCTTAGTTCCAGTAAATGGAAATCTTAAAGCTACAGCATCTAGATGATTCTGTGCTTCCAACTTTATGGCAACAGTTTGGAGAAGTTTCCGCATGACAATGCCTGCTTGCACAAAGCGAGGATCCATACAAAAATTGTTTTGGGAAATTGGTGGGGAAGAACTACTGGCCTGCACAGAGCCCTGACCTCAATCCTACCGAACACTTTTGGGATGAATTGGAACGCCGCCTGAAAACCAGGCCTAATCGCCCAACATCAGAGCCCGACCTCACTAATGCCCTTGTGGCTGAATGGAAGCAAATCCCCGCAGCAATGTTTCAACATCTAGTGGAAAGCCTTCCCAGAAGAGTGG
The DNA here is from genome assembly GCF_045679555.1 of Salvelinus alpinus. Taxonomy (NCBI): domain Eukaryota; kingdom Metazoa; phylum Chordata; class Actinopteri; order Salmoniformes; family Salmonidae; genus Salvelinus; species Salvelinus alpinus. Next base: position 42,098,412 of record NC_092093.1, read on the forward strand.
AGGCTGTTACAGCAGCAAAGGGACCAACTTAATATGGACCAACTCCATATTAATGCCCATAATTTTGGAATGAGATGTTCGACGAGCAGGTGTCCACATACTTTTGGTAATGTAGTGTATATCAAATATTTTTGATGTACTCAAAGGTCCGTTATTAACATATTTTAATCACTCCTATAAAATGGTCAGATACTCAGCAAGAAGGTCTGATTTTACTATTACTTAAACACGACCCAGATGGTAAATATAAAGATCCAGTCCACCTAAAAAACTGGAGACCCCTTACACTTCAGTGTTGTGATGCCAAAATCCTAGCAAAATGCATAGGGCATAGAATTAAAAAGGTATTGTGAGATATTATTCATCCTAATCAGAAAGGTTTTTTACATGGACGATACACTGGAGATAATATAAGACAGGTACTGGAAACAATAGAACACTATGAAAAGTCTGGGAAACCAGGCCTGGTATTCATAGCTGACTTTAAAAAGGCGACTGGAATTTCTATATAAATGCCTGGACTATTTAAATGTTGGGGAATCTCTTATAAAATGGGTTAAAGTTATGTATAGTAGCCTTAGGTGTAAAATAGTAAATAATGGCTACTTTTCAGAAGGTATTAAACTGGCAAGAGGAGTAAAACAAGGCTGTTCATTATTGGCTTATCTATTTAGTACAGCCATCGAAATTGTTGCCATTAAAATCAGTTCCAACAATAATAGCAAGGGGCTAGAAATCCAGGGCTTAAAAACGAAGATGTCATTGTACGCTGCCGATTCATGTTTTCTTTTAAATCCCCAACTTGGATCCCTGCAAAGCCTCAGAGGATCTCAATAATTTTTCTAACCTCTCTGGATTAAAACCAAATTATGATAAATGCACCATATTATGTATCTAAAAAACGTTTACATTACCGTGTAGTTGTGAAGTGGACAGTGAAGTGGACATACTCGGTATTCTCGGTATTCTCACTACAATACATTTTAACAGAAATGTAGACAAATTAGACAAAATTTAGCTTCCATGGAAACACATGGTCACACATGCAGCTAACAAAAATATATATAAATGTCTGCTCTACTCAAAATTACAACCAACTGATAGCAGCATTACCGCAAAAATGGAGGAGGCGGGAAAGGGGAGAAGGTATGGAACTTGTCTGTCGGCCCTGCAATAAAGACCAAAATTGGCTAAAGAAAATTGTGATCAATAAGAAAATATATACCAGTTTCATTTAATAACCAAAATATTTACAGCTGCACCATACAGGTTGCAAAATAGTTGGGAGGACATTTTCGGTGAACTGATTACATGGCACATGGTTTATGAACTGATACACAAAACGACCCAGATTAAAAACTTTTTCAATTTAAATAGAATGTTATATATATGGGGGATACAACAATTCCATCACTGCAGATTTTGCTGCAAAGAGACAGAATAATTAGATCACTTGTTTTGGTAATTTTTGGTCGCAGGTTCAGGAATGGCTGAAAAATGTCAACATTTATGGGGGATTGTAAATGATGCAGACAATTACATTTATTGAAGCCACAGTCTATCTGCAATATTTAAGCTGATCTACCCCGCACAAAATGTTAGTTTTTTTTAAACAATACTGTTGGTCACAGATACCTTAATAAAAGGTAGGGGCCTGAATCAGAAAACCAGTCAGTATCTGGTGTGACAACCATTTGCCTCTTGCAGCGCGACACATCTCCTTCGCATAGAGTTGATCAGGTTGTTTATTGTGGCCTGTGGAATGTTGTCCCACTCCTTTTCAATGGCTGTGCGTAATTGCTGGAAATTGGCAGGAACTGGAACACGCTGTCGTACAGGTCGAATCAGAGCATCCCAAACATGCTCAATGGGTGACATGTCTGGTGAGTATGCAGGCCATCGAAGAACTGGGACATTTTCAGCTTCCAGGAATTGTGTACAGATCCTTGCGACACGGGGCCGTACATTATCATGCTGAAACATGAGGTGATGGCAGCGGATGAATGGCACGACAATGGGCCTCAGGATCTCATCATGGTATCTCTGTGCATTCAAATTGCCATCAATAAAGTGCAACTATGATCATTGTCCATAGCTTTGGTTGTGCAAACCCACTGGTTTGCTCTGGTGGACATTCCTGCAGTCAGCATGCCAATTGCACATTCTCTCAAAATTTGAGACATCTGTGGCATTGTTTTGTGTGACAAAACTGAACATTTTAGAGTGGCCTTCTATTGCCCCCAGCACAAGGTGCACCTGTGTAATGATCATGCTGTTTAATAACTTCTTGATATGCCACACCTGTCAGCTTATCTTGGCAAAGGAGAAATGCTCACTAACAGGGATGTAATCAAATTTGTGAACGGTAAACCATTAACAACATGTGCAACAGACTCCACTACATTTAACTCAGGGTGTAAAATACAGAACGGACCATGTTTTGCAGGTACGAGTGCTAGGTTGTATTTTGTTGGTATAACTTGCAGCCTCGGGTTAACGGTAAAGGTGAGAATGTCCTCACCAATGGCAGCATTCTGGTACATGGAATAGTAGATCACCACATTCCAGAGCAGAGAGTTTCACCTGCAGCCTCAGGCCAGTCCGTGTCCATCTAAGCTCTATTCCAGTCCAGTTGCACAGGTCATTGTGGTTCGGCCAGTCAGACCAGACTTCAACGCCCGCAGCACGAGTATTCCATTGGCCTTCCTCCTGAAGCCCAGGAAGTTGTCCTCAGTGTCCGTGGCCTGTGGGAACTTCCTCCTCCCTAAGTCCAGAACCTGAGAGGGTCTGGCTAGCTCCCTAACTGTCACGTCGTCACCGTTGAGCATGTTCAGCAGGTGAGTCAGTCTGGTAGCAGTGTACATCCACTCGACATTTGAGACACCCAAACCCCCACCTTTCGACTCAGGAAGATAAAGTCACATGTGGTGCGTGTTTAAGCATAGCCACTTTCTCACCACTTGTAAAGTTCTGTTATTTATTTCCCTCGTAACCTTATTTGGGATATGCACATTTGCAAACAGATGTTGAATCTTTGCTATAGGGCCACCTCTCTCACAGCCTCTAGCTTCATGACCACAAGCAAAGGGGAAATGTCAATCACATCAAGCCTGGTTAAATACTCATGGAAAAGCTTCTCAACATGTTCCCCCCCACTTCTCAACTTGTTCCCCGCCAGAAACATTCAACTTATGTTAAAGATAGCTGTATGTTTCACGACGAGAGTACACTCTGATTGGTTTATTCATTAGGTTAAAGGTTGGGGCTTATCAACCAGTGGTTGCCTCTGCTGCGTATTTCGTGGCACACTGCACATGTTGTGTCTTTAATTCCAGCCCAGACCATTTCAAAAAGTCATCTGTACGAGAGAGCATGTTTTTTTTGATAACATGCACCTTTCTGGAGGTGATCTGAATGTCATGAGCATACCCCAGTACTAGGTTCAGGGGCACACTGGCATAGCCATTTCAGCCACTGGTTGATGGCTTGGATGAAGTTAATGGCACTCCATGGGTAGTCTGTTTTTATTCCAACCCTGAGTGGGATGTGTTCATTCAGCTGCTTCCCACAGATAACACGGAGAAAAGAGTCTTTGTACACGTCAGATATCATGTCCACAAAAGGCTGAGGCAGTAGTATTTCCTCAAGTGCATTGATCATTACACTACGTGATCAAGTACCAAAGGCATCGCTAAAGTCCAAAAACACCATGCTTGAAGTCATCAATTCCAGTTTTTAGGCAGAATACATGCTCATTCACGCCCTGTCTCTATATGCTATTTGTTTGGGAGAGAGAATGCCTGTATCTACAAGCCATGGTAGTATGCGGGCAAGCATTCCATGGACACTTTATAGGCAAAGGGGAAGAGAGAGATGTCTCTCCATGTAGATGGATTGTCTGGAACATTGTCTTTTTTGGGGTATTCTGTGGATAAGAGCACCCTTCCGTGAGTACCTTTCCCTTAATCAGACAGGCATTGAAGATATGCATGAGGGCACGGGAGGACTGGGGCCTTGTGGCCTTTAAAGTCTCATAAGTGACGCCATCTGATCCATTTGCCTTGTTGTTTGGTAGTGAAGTCAAAAGATTATCTACCTACTCAAGGATGAAATTGCATGTCTCTGCGAAATCGTCTGGTTGTACCATTTCCATGGTTTCACACCAACGGGACGTGGTCATCTGAGCTCTATTGAACAGGGCTTGGCATTTTCCATTACGGTAGTTCTGTACAGTAGCAACATTACTAGTACTGGGCGGGGGGCTGGGGTATACACTATAGCAGCCATATAATGCTTGTATGATAGGCATGTGCACAGGTCAATTAAACACACACACACACACACACACACACACACACACACACACACACACACACACACACACACACACACACACACACACACACACACACACACACACACACACACACACACACACACACACACACACACACACGCTTGTTATAGGTACATGTGAATGTGAGGGCAGTTCCTGCTGTCAGTATGATTAAAATGGTCTTTATTCCCGTCAAATAGCCCTCTCTGCCCTAGGCCATAGTGTTCCCCTGTATATGGCAAACACACACAGATGGCAATATATAGAGAGCTCTGGCATGTCTCAAGCCTTACTGCTCTGTCGTGTCTTTATGGGCTAACACACACAGAGCAATAATGGCCGTAGTCATTACCGCCTATTCTAGATGAAGAGTATAGCCTCTCCATCTTTGCAATCACCCAATCTTCTCTAGTTGGTGGATTGAGTCACAGCCCTCACCCATTCGCTCTCTGTTCTATTCTGTCATACCCCACATTAGAGATTTTCTGAATCGCGAACAAGATTTTTTTGGAACAATGTTAGGAATTTTAAAAACAGAGTCCAAAAAGACACAGAACTCTGTGGCCTTTTGCAGAACAGAAAATGTGTTTTCAAAACATGAATACAAAATTCAAAACAACATTATACCATGGAAATTGAGAACACATTAATCAAAAGAACACGATTGCCTGCAAAAAGATTAACATAGGCTTTACATCAACTGGTGAATTTGATTGAATGTAGCTATGTTCCCATGTTATATCCAAATGTAATGACATGAAAACAATTGTCAGATTATTATCAATGACATATGAACAGGTCCTCAGGAAATCCTCACTGGTACCCTAGTTTATGGAAAGACCCACACAGTATACACTGTCTCAGCAGAGTGTACCTGAAGCCTGTATGCTAATTTACCTGGGTCTATGGGTGGGCCCAATATCCTTTTGCATTTGTCACCGCACAGTTCTCATGCACGCATGCACACACACACACACACACACAAAGGTAAAGCTGTGACATAATCAAATATAACAATAAACATAGAGAGAGAGAGAGAGAGAGAGAGAGAGATAATGAAACTAATTTACCGAGACCCATGGAGTTGTCTTAAGTAAGAAGTCCCAGGAAGAGACATATACACAAGGAGAGAGAGACAGACAAAGGAAGACAGAGAGGAAGAGAGAGATAGAGCGTGTAGATAGAACACAGAAAAGGACAGAATGAAAGACAGAGTAGACAGAACGTGAAAGAGAGTGATTAAGATATCTCCCGAGTGGCGCAGCGGTCTAAGGCACTACATCTCAGTGCTAGAGGCGTCACTAGAGACACCCTGGTTTGAATCCAGGTTGTATCTCAACAGGCTGTGATTAGGAGTCCCATATGATGGTGTACAATTGGCCCAGCATCATCTGGGTTTGGCCAGTGCAGGCCGTCATTGTAAATAATAATTTGTTCTTAACTGACTTGCCTAGTTAAATAAAGGTTTAATAATTTTTTTTTTAAATATCACAGTAAGAGAGTCTCCTCCACTACAATCCTGTGCTGACCCTGATGGTACTGTAGCCATAATCGGCCCACCATACTTCTGGCTGGGTTGTTATAGAGGGGCAGGATTAGAACCTGCTTGCCTACATGACCCTGCCTGATGTCACGTTGACCACTGAAAATGCCTATCAGCTTTCAAACAGTGATCTCAGAGAGAGAAAATTGTGTTTTGTAGCTGTCTGCATGTCTGTCTTTCTGTCTGCAGCCTGTTCTGTCTGTCTGTCTGCGTCCGTTCGTCCGCAGTTGTCCATCGGTCAAGCTGAGTTTGGATACAGTATATAGACCGTCTGAAGAAATGTAGACTCATCTGTCTGTGGGAACTCAGTTTAAGGCTTATAGCCTGTCTTCCGCCTGCAGTATAGAGATCTGTTTCTGTCTGTTAGTGTTTTACAGTCTTGATCTCCTTTCTCAGCCACAGGGCCTGAACTTGACTCCAGGTGCAGTGTGGAGCGGAGTCAACCTGAGGGCATGGGCGGGATATACCGTCTGTATCCCATCCCCCCAGGTTTCTCCATCAAGCATGGAGACGCACACGGATGCAAGCACACAAACACACACACACACACACGGAAAGGACGCTTCCTTTCAGTCATAACTCAGGGGCCTGTAGCTCCAACTGGTTCACTGGTTCAGTAGTGTCACCTTGGTATGTCGACATTTCAAGAGCGAGACATGTTTTGCAACCGCCTACATACATAAAGTATATGACCATCAATTAGGCCCGAAACTAGTACTGAAAGAGGAGAACTTTGAAGATCCAGCAGGAGATAAATCTTTACAATGACAGGTTCTTTTTTTTTTTAAGAACAAATATGTCCTACATACTTGATTTGTTTCTTGCTGTTTTATTGAGATTGAGCAATTAGGAGTGAAAGGAGACATATTAGAGAGTGAAGTGACAGATCAGTATTTGACCCGCGCCAGTAGGGACAGTGTGCAGTCTCTGGAGATGGCAACACCACCACTAGACCAGATTACACCAATACACTTTTAAATTACGAGAGAGGCTGGGTGGTTGGAGGAGAGGAAGCCATGGATGGGGACTCGACTCGGACTCATTCTCATAGACTTGGTTCTAATTTACGCTCATAGAATTGATTCTGACTGGCCTAACGTGACTTGTCTGGCCGGGTTACATAACACTGGGAGACGGAGAGAGATGAAACAGAGCGAGTTAAATCCGTATTTTCTTTCGTTTGTTGGGGTCAGGGAAGAGCACAACAAAAATATAGGTCTCAGAGCCCTGAGAAACACAGTCACATCACATTTAGCTAATAGCTCATTTTCATCTGTAGTCCCTAAAACATTCAGACACAGGTGAACATCTAGACATGGAAACAGTAAATGCAAAACAGAAAAACATAAATATATCATACATAAAAAATTCAATAAAAATGAGATTAGGACATAGAGACTTGTTTCAACACAGAAGTCAAAACATTGCACATAGAAACAAACACATTGCTATTGGATAGAAATTGCAATATACATATTAATAAAAATTCTATATTGTACATAGCCCAGCTATTGCACGTATTGCAATTACACCTGTGTATGTATTAATGTGTCTTCTGTTGCATTTACAAGTCAGTATGGCCCTTTAAGTTCAAATCAATGAGTGCATGACTAATTGAACTTGATCATTTTTTTGTCTCAGTCGAGAAAGGCTTGGACGCTGCTGCCTGTTTTCAGAGCAGAGGGGAGGCCATTCCATCTCTCAGCTACTTTGAACAAGAAGGTTGATTGTGCAAAAGTAGCGGGACCGTTTGGGGAGGCTACAGTCCCCCCTGGTGGAGGTTCTTCTTACCCTGCTATTTTGCTCAGAGCCTAGGTTTACAAACACCCTCGGGGGTGAGGAGATAGATTGTGAGTTATCTTGTAAACCAGGCAGATGATGGAGAACAGAATGAAGTTGTAAAAACTCAACAGGTTGAACTTGGTGATTATATTGCAGTGGTAGTAGTGACGTGTTTTTTTTGTCCAATATTTTCAGTGTTATTTTAAGTTGAGGGTGGGCTCAAGGATTACGCCAAGGTACTGAATTCAGAAACCGTTTAGATTCTTTGGACATGTATGAGGATGTCGGGGTAGACCTGCTGCTTTTGATTGACGGAGAAACACATGGCCACTGTTTTCCCCACATTTAGGGTGAAACAGGAGTCATTGAGCCATTGTGAAACATGCTCCATAACAGATGGCAACTTGGCAGCCACTTGCTCAGCACTCTTTCCATGGATGTAGATGACCGTGTCGTCAACGTACATTTGGATCTCCACTCCCTGGCATACAGAAGGAAGATCATTATGATATATGAACTGAACACAGGGGCCCATCCCATAGTGCATCTCATTGGTGGTGACAGGTCATTGTTTCTCGGGACACACCGGACCCGGTCAGCTAGATGGGACTCCATCCAGTCAAGAGTATTTTGTGAGAGTTTGGAGTGAAGGACTTTATCGTTGACGGTGTCATTTACGTTTTTGAGGATGTTGGCACAAAAGATTGACTGACTTTAGCAGTAGTAGTAACTGGTGTGGTTTCACAAGTCTTGATTAACAGGTTCTAATACGGATAATATCCAAGTATTGACAGAGATTTTATTCTGTCACAGCTTCACATTGTGTATGTGTTGTGGCACCAGCTGGGCGTGCCCCTGTGTGTGCGTGCATATGTGTGCGTGTGTTTATAAGGGTGTGTGGTCCATAATGAGTTGAGTAAACATCTGGTGCTCCTGTATTAGAGACTGCTCCTCCTGTAATGTGGGTAAATTAGAGAGTGTAGGGGAGACTCATTCCCAGCACACACACACACACAGATCACAGACATGACATACTGGCTCCAAGTGTGTTTACAGTGCTAACTGGAACTAACACTATGGAACATGTCGTCTCAAAACAAAACCACAAGGTTTTTCCACTCACTATAGTCAAAGGCAACTAGTTGTCCACTAGTAATACACGGGTTGACTCATAAAACTCACAGGTTTATAAGCTTTGGGCCTAACTGTACACACGCCAATCGCCAAATGCTTTTAGGAACAGGCCAATTTTTTTTTTATGTCCGTCCACAGAGTCAAAAAGGACAATGTCTGAGTTTCATAAGAGAATAAGAGAATAACAATGTCTTATTCTCATAAGAGGGGAGGGCCAGAAAAGTCATGTTTGGGAAAGATTTGGTGAAGTGGTAAAATAGGATGATAGCAGTGCCGGCTATTTATTTGTGATGATTATGAGGAGCTATACAAATTCGACAGACACAAGGTGGGAACTTCAAATAGGCTTATGGCACGTAAAAGGAACTGTTGCCTACTGTTCAGATGGGTTGAATGGAAACTGAAATCTGGACACTGACTTTAGGTCTATAACCTCTCACATGTCCTTAGTATTAACTCCGGCAGAATTAAGCATTTCTCGCAGTGAAATTACACACCAAATAAATGTAGGCAAAATGTCGACTCGGGGACAGGAGTGGAGAAATATGATTTCTTTCTTTCAGCATCTTGAGAGAATGTGAATGCACAGGTAGATACCGTCTGCAGAGGTGTTATCTTTATCAGCACAATAAAAGCTGATAGTGTTTCAACCACAAAATACGCATCCAAGCCAAACTGAAATCTGATCAGAAACATGTTGGGTCGTTTTCACAGCTTTCTATTTCCTTAGGGAATGAGCGCTCCCCGCTCCCCGCAGCCTGTAACATGTCACATTCCTGAAATGGCAGGCTATAGCCATGAAATAATAATAATAATAACATAGCCTAAATAATTTAATTCCGTTAGGCTACCGGGCTTTCTCCAGACCGATTTAGAGTTAGTATGCTGTTGAATAGCCTGTTGAAATGTCAAACGTCAGTTTATAGTGGCAGAATCACACAAAACTTACCAAGCGAAGTCCATTTTTTGTCTCCTCGGCTACAGAAGCACAGCCTCTGAATGTCAAAGACACAAACCAAATATATCTCATATGCTTCGGAGTCATGTCTTTCCCCAGTATTTTACAGCTTGTTTCTAGCATAAAGCATTGCGCACTGAAGACCAGTTGTAGATAAGCTATTAGCCATTTTCTTTAACAAAAGCCACAATATATTCACATACCCCCTCAATTCAAGCCCTGGTTTTAGCTTAACACACCGAGCTCTTCACTGACAAAGATATTTAAGGAGTGCATGGTGACTTAAGGAATTGTCTGGCAAAATTGTAGACTATAATTTCATCTGTCAAACAGTTAGGCCTACCTCTTATTTCTTGAATAGGACGAAATAGGCTCCAACACAAAGTCCTCTTGTTAGTAGACTAACAAGAGGATTAAAAAAGTCCTTCTCAAATTAGCCTACTTTCAGCACCCATGCGCTGTCCCTCTTCGCGGCTGCCGCTTCATAGTTACGTAAGTTATGTAAAATACTCAAATATGGCTTATTGTGAGGTCAATAACTCTGATAAATAGCTTCATTATTGGCAACGAAACATATTGTTTTTTATTGAAATCAGTTATAACAGTAGCAAGTTTACCTCCGGTCCTCCTTCTCATCTTTGTGCCCTCACTTTCGAACTTAGGCTTAACAATGCATCTTTCTTTCAACAGCTGAAAATGCAATATGCGTTTCCCAAAACAACATGCAGAGCGAACGATTGTAAAGACAATGGCAACTTTTTATTTGTAGTCAACTTTATTCTGAAGTTATCCGATGTCACAGAGAGATGGATAAACCATGTGATTCTATGTTTAGCAGAGGTCCTCTGTGTATAAAGTGACGCGGGAAGTGGGAAAAAAGCATCTAACGACGCACCTAGCATGTTCTAGGAGTGGTCTGAGGCAGGTGGTAGATTATGAGCATTTTCAAGTGCAACGTTAATAACGATGGTTTTGGGACACAGCTCGGATGTTTAAAGATGCTCCTACAAAGCTTCTAACGTTGAGCTTAGCCTTAATTAAGATGCTTTCGGGAAACTGAGCCCAGGACATCTGTAGGCCTAGTCCGCACGCACAGATGCTACATTTTTGAGACAAATGAAAAAGTATTTTCGGAAGAAGCCTTTAACTCGCCTCCTGAAGTGCCATTGTAAAGAGCACAGTCATTGTTTAAGGGAAAGGGAAAGGGGGATACCTAGTCAGTTGTACAACTGAATGCATTCAACTGAAATGTGTCCTTTAACCCAACAGGCACCACAAAAGGGTTTACATCAGCAAGAGCACTGCGGGGCGGGGCTTACGATTGGGAATGCCTATCCATTGCAGTGTGCAATGCAGTGTAGCCTAGTTTCATATAAACCATCCCAGCAGTGCAAAAACTTGGGAAGGAAGTACATTTAACTTTGCCCTGTGCTTCTCCGAGCACCCCCTCATGTGCATGTAAGCTTACCTGTAAGCCTATCGCCTCATGAGTCTTCTTAAGTACCCCCTGTGGATAGGCCAAGTACCCCTAGTGGTCCTAGTACCCCAGGTTGGTAAAGGCTATGGATCATTTTATTGAGACCACACTAGGCACACTTGATATTGCTCGCCCAGGGATTAGGGGTATCATCGGGCACACGAGATACTATAATAAGCAACTTATTCTCAAACCCTGAACAATATGACATTTAATCGATTACAAATGACATGACCCTCCCCTAGACTAAATAAAAAAATACTAATCATCCCCCTGACTGAAATTGAAAAAGCATGACCCTCCACCATCTTCTTCCAGGTAACAAGTGTGTAAATTTAGACCGCCCGCTTACAACCGGTCACACTGATGAACATTTTGCACATAAAATCGTTCCCTTTTTTGTTGTTGTGTTATTCCATTTTCTCCCAGGTCCCTAAACATCTTTGCTCCGAGAATGAAGCAGACGTGACAAAACTTTATCGACGTCAACTAGGCTGAAGCGTTCATTCTATCGATTTATGACATTATTCTGGTTTGCAAGGGTTTATTTTACTCTTCTAGGGCAACATAACGGCTAATGACAGAAGAGAAGCTGCATGTATCTAATTATAGACAAGTTGACTAAAAAATAGCCTATGGAAAATAGTGGTAGGTTGCCTAGTGGTTAGAGCGTTGGGCCAGTAACCAAAAGGTTGCTGGATCAAATCCCGGAGGTAAAAATCGTCGTTCTGCCCTTGAACAAGGCAGTTAATCCACTGTTCCCCGGTAGGCCGTCATTGTAAATAAGAACTTGTTCTTAACTGACTTGCCTAGTTAAATAAAGGTAAAAAAAATAAATGTAGTGTTACAATATGGTATTATCATGGTAATAACAAAAGCAAGTTCCTTGTAACTTTACAGTTTACTAAAACACAAAAAGTCATAGTCCTCTGGTGTTTGCAATGCCAGGATAGTGGGTTAGATTCGCAGGACGATTTGTACGTTAAATGTAGGTGCACATGACTATAAGTAGCTTTGGATTAAAGTGTCTGCTAAATGGTGTGATGGAAATTCTTATGTTTGTGCTTTTCTAATAACCAATTTCTATGTTCATGCAAGTGACTGATTGAACAAATCCTCACTATCAGTATCTGCAATTTGGCAGTACGCCCAGAACCTTGTTTTGAGAAAGATATCTCAGTTTCAAGGTCTCAGCTTAGAGAGAAGAAGCCTCGTGAGGTATTGGTCTGTCATATGCATGGCCCAGTATTGGTCAGTCACATGAATTAAGCAAATGTGAATTATGAATGATGAATAAGCTAAATCATGCAAATATAACTTGTCTGTATATAAGGGAACTAACGTAACTGCCCCGGTGAAGCTCCTGATCGACATGTGTACTTGGTGCATTGAGTTGGTTGGAACCTCTTCAGCATGCTGATAAGGAACTATGATTCATTTAAGATTGACTTTGAGTGTCTGAGAATTTCCACAACAACGGCATGTAAAAAATGTATTAAAAAGGTTTCTTATTTGACTACAATAAGGTAGAGCAGGGGGTGGGGTGGGAGCAACCCTCATCCTGAAAAGCTTCAGGCTTTAATTTTCCCAATGAAAATGGAAAATGAGCATGACAGCCTGGCATTGAAAGCATACTCATTTGTGATCATTCATACTGCATGACATTCTATTCTTCCATACACAAAAGACATATGTAAGAATATTTTAAGAGACAACGCAGAGGACTAAAGGTCAAGAGGGAATTAACAATCAATGGAAATAGTTGTCATCTGACCACTTCCATATTGAGCGAGTCACTGGTACTCCCTCCTTTCGTTTTTGCTTGTAAGCAGGAATCAGGAGGATAGAATTACATTCAGATTTGCTAAATGGAGGGCGAGGGAGAGCTTTGTATGCGTCTCTGTGTGTGCAGTAAAGATGGTAGAGAGGTTTTTTCCTCTAGTTGCACATGTGACATGCTGGTAGAAATTAGGTAAAACGGTTTTAAGTTTGCCTGCATTGAAGTCCCCTGCCACTAGGGGAGCCGCTTCTCACTTGGGCCGCTTCCAGCGCTTGGACCAAGGCTTGGGACGCATACGCACTCTGGTCTGGAGGGAAGAATGGGGCAGATAGATATAGGGGGTCAGAAAAATGCCTCTAGGGGTTTAACTCATTATTTCTTGAATTTCTTGTCTCTCGTCAACATTCACTCTCTGCTAGCTAGCTAGACGCCAATGATTTGTTTAGCATAGCAATGTCGAATTAATAGAATAATTATAATTAACGACTGGGTCAAAACATGAGAAAAAAATGTATGACCACCCCGCGAAGACAGAAAGAATGCAAAAATGAATTTACTAGCTAAAATAATGTTTTTAATGTAAAAATATTTGTATATTGGCAACCTTTTTATAAAAGCAATAAGGCTTATCCTGTGATAACTCTCTCCTAAGGACTATTCCCGGCACTCTGCAGTATACAAATCTACACAGAACCTTCTTACCAGCATGTTTGCATGGTGACATCACCAGGCGCTAAATTAGTTGATAGACCAATCATTTTTGTCAATTTTTATGGAAAACTATTACAGTAAGGTACTTAATTGTTACCCATAAATGATTTGATATTGATATAAAAACGGCTGCATTGGGCCTTTAAAAATATACTGGAAAGGCCAGTATCTCCCCTCAATGTGAATAATATGATTGAGCTTGCTAGGTGGCAGTGAGTACTGAAAATGTTTGTATAACTTTATGCTAAATGAGACCCACATGGAAAGAACATGTGTGTAACAGAGATACAATTGTATTGACAAGGTAGATGGTGCCAGATTAAGTACTGGTATAAGGATGTTTGTGAGCTAGGAAGCAAGAGACTTTTGAGTGATGCACGGGCATGCTCAGGACAAAAAGCCCTGTAGTAGATAGCTAGTGATACACTGATGTCGGGACTTTGAAAAACTTGGGAGTGATGACCATGAAAACACTGATTGCTATAGCTATGCTCAACAAATACGGTTCCTTCAGAAAGTATTCACACCCCTTGACTTTTTCCCCTTTACTTTTTTGACATTTTGTTGTGATACAGCTTGAATTCAAAATGGATCACATTTTGATTTTGGATTTTTAGACAAAATACCCCATAATAAGTTTATTTTTATTTTTTACAAATGAATAATACATGAAAAGCTGAAATGTCTTGATTCAATAAGTATTCAACCCCTTTGTTATGGCAAGCCTAATTTAGTTATTTATTTTATCCTTATTTTACCAGGTAAGTTGACTGAGAACACATTCTCATTTACAGCAACGACCTGGGGAATAGTTATAGGGGAGAGGAGGGGGGATGAATGAGCCAATTGTAAGCTGGGGATGATTAAGTGGCCATGATGTGATATTTAGGTGGCCAGATTAGGAATTTAGCCAGGACACCGGGTTTAACAACCCTACTCTTACAATAAGTGCATTGGGATCTTTAGTGACCACAGAGAGTCAGGACAGCCTGTCACTGTATGTAGGTGGCAGGGAAGTCAAGCGCAGGAGAAATAAACTTGGTATAAATGGAGTACTCTAATCACTTAAAACATAAACTCCAAAACCAAAGTTCATAATAAAAATAAATGTGGGTACAAGAACCCGTCGCACACCAATCCATAAAACATGAACATAACAATAAACAATCTCTGACACGGACATGAGGGGAAACAGAGGGTTAAATACACAACAATTAATGAATGGGATTGGAACCAGGTGTGTAAGAAGACCAGACAAAACCAATGGAAAATGAAACATAGATCAATGATGGCTAGAAGACCGGTGACGTCGATCGCCGAGCACCGCCCAAACAAGGAGAGGCATCGACTTCGGCAGAAGTCGTGACACAGCCGTTTAACATCCGATCCGAAAGACGGCACCCTACACAGGGCAATGTCCCTAGTCACTGCCCTGGGGTAATGGGATATTTGTTTAGACCACAGGAAAGGGTGTCTCCTACTGGCCCTCCAACACCACTTCCAGCAGCATTTGGTCTCCCATCCAGGGACTGACCACGACCAACTCAGCTTAGCTTCAGAAGCAAGCCAGCAGTGGGATGCAGGGTGGTATGCTGCTGGGTATAGAATGTGCATAATAAGTTGCATGGACTCACCCTGTGTGCATTAATAGTTTTTAACATGATTTTTTAATGACTGCCTCATCTCTGTACCCGACACATACAATTATCTGCAAGGTCCCTCGGGCGAGCAGTGCATTTCAAACACAGATTCTGTCAGAGGTGCGTAACTGGTGGCATGGAAGTCAAACGCAGGAGAGCAAAACTTGGTAATGGTAATGGTAATGGACTTAATGGAAGAGTGGCCAGAAAAAAAGCCATTGCTTATTAAAGAAAAAAATAAGCAAACACGTTTGACGTTCGCCAAAAGGCATGTGGGGGACTCCCCAGACATATGGAAGAAGGTACTCTGGTCAGATAAGATAAACATTTTGCATTTTGGCCATCAAGGAAAACGCTATGTCTGGCGCAAACCCAACACCTTTCATCACCCTGAGAACACCATCCCCACAGTGAAGCATGGTGGTGGCAGCATCATGCTGTGGGGGTGTTTTTCATTGGCAGGTACTGGGAAACTGGCCAGAAATGAAGGAACGATGGATGGTACTAAATACAGGGAAATTCTTGAGGGAAACCTGTTTCAGTCTTCCAGAAAATTTGAGACTGGGACGGAGGATCACCTTCCAGCAGGACAATGACCCTAAGCATACTGCTAAAGCAACACTCAAGTGGTTTAAGGGAAAACATTTAAATGTATTGGAATGGCCTAGTCAAAGCCCAGACATCAATCCAATTGAGAATCCTGTGGTATGACTTAAAGATTGCTGTACACCAGTGGAACCCATCCAACTTGAAGGAGCTGGAGCAGTTTTGTCTTGAAGAATGGGCAAAAATCCAAGTGGCTAGATGTGCCAAGCTTATAGAGACATACCCCAAGAGACTCACAGCTGTAATTGCTGCAAAAGGTGCCTCTACAAAGTATTGACTTTGGGGGGTGAATAGTTATGCACGCTCAAGTTCTGTTTTTTCAATTATTTCTTGTCTGTTTAACAATAAAACATATTTTGCATCTTCAAAGTGGTAGGCATGCTGTGTAAATCAAATGATACAAACCT
The DNA here is from genome assembly GCF_045679555.1 of Salvelinus alpinus. NCBI lineage: Eukaryota > Metazoa > Chordata > Actinopteri > Salmoniformes > Salmonidae > Salvelinus > Salvelinus alpinus. Next base: position 42,114,786 of record NC_092093.1, read on the forward strand.
CCCAAAAAATAAATTTTAATTCCAGGTTGTAAGGCAACAAAATAGGTAAAATGCCAAGGGGGTGAATACTTTCGCAAGCCACTGTAGATGTGGACAAGAACCCTAAAGAAGAAACAAAAACACTCAGTCTGTTTATAACGTTGAACATTAGCAATCTCACACTAGCACAGCGCTAGCTAGCTAACATCAATGTAATTTCGTAACAGTGGCTAACTAGCTCAATATTGGAATAAAGGAACCTAGCATTATTCTTTAATCCAAGGACATTACATGTTCTGTTTAATGGGTGAATTGGCTCAAAGTCAAAACAGACAAATACTCCATCTAAACGTGAATCGATTCTCAATTGCGGCACAGTTCCAGAAACACAAATTCCTCTACTTTCTTATCCCATCAAAATAATTTCACAAATGCAAAATATAATATTTTCTACACTGTTTTAAAAGCTGCAATATGTAACGTTTTGGGCGACCCAACCAAATTCACATAAAATGTGAGTTACAGATCTGTCATTCTAATTCAAAACAAGACTATGTGTGCTATTTTCTATGCTTCCCGTTAAGTTTAGTTTTTGCGTCTTTCATTTTCAGTTTTGTACACCAGCTTTTTTGAAATATATGTCCAGAATATATACTGAACAAAAATATAAACGCAACATGTAAAGTTATGGTTCCATGTTTCATGAGCTGAAATAAAATATCCCAGAAATTCTCCATATGCAAAAAAGTTAATTTCTCTCAAATATTGTGCCCAAATTTGTTTACATCCCTGTTAGTGAGCATTTCTACTTTGCCAAGATAATCCATCCACCTGACAAGTGTGGCATGTCAAGAAGCTGATTAAACAGCATGACCATTACACAGTTGTGTAAAAGGCCACTAAAATGCGCAGTTTTGTCACACCTCACAATGCCACAGATGTCTCGAGTTGAGGGAGCGTGCAATTGGCATGCTCACTGCAAGAATGTCCACCAGAGCTGTTGCCAGAGAATTGAATATTACACAGGCCACAATCAACAGCCTGATCAAATCTATGCGAAGGAGATGTGTCGCGCTGCATGATGGTGGTCACACCAGATACAGACTGGTTTTCTGATCCACGCCCCTATTTATTTATTTTTGGTATCTGTGACCAACATTTACATTTACATTTAAGTAATTTAGCAGACGCTCTTATCCAGAGCGACTTACAAATTGGTGCATTCACCTTATGATATCCAGTGGAACAACCACTTTACAATAGTGCATCTAACTCTTTTAAGGGGGGGGGGGGGGTTAGAAGGATTACTTTATCCTATCCTAGGTATTCCTTAAAGAGGTGGGGTTTCAGGTGTCTCCGGAAGGTGGTGATTGACTCCACTGACCTGGCGTCGTGAGGGAGTTTGTTCCACCATTGGGGTGCCAGAGCAGCGAACAGTTTTGACTGGGCTGAGCGGGAACTGTACTTCCTCAGAGGTAGGGAGGCGAGCAGGCCAGAGGTGGATGAACGCAGTGCCCTTGTTTGGGTGTAGGGCCTGATCAGAGCCTGAAGGTACGGAGGTGCCGTTCCCCTCACAGCTCCGTAGGCAAGCTCCATGGTCTTGTAGCGGATGCGAGCTTCAACTGGAAGCCAGTGGAGAGAGCGGAGGAGCGGGGTGACGTGAGAGAACTTGGGAAGGTTGAACACCAGACGGGCTGCGGCGTTCTGGATGAGTTGTAGGGGTTTAATGGCACAGGCAGGGAGCCCAGCCAACAGCGAGTTGCAGTAATCCAGACGGGAGATGACAAGTGCCTGGATTAGGAGATACATATCTGTATTCCCAGTCATGTGAAATCCATAGATTAGGGCCTAATGAATGTATTTCAATTGACTGATTTCCTCATATTAACTGTAACTCAGTAAAATCTTTGAAATGTTGAGTTGATATATTTGTTCAGCGTAACTAGCACAGTTAGTCCACCCTGTCTTCCGGGTGTTTTCTGTAAACAAGCACTGTAACATGGAAATATGTCCGTGTGGGAACCCCAACCCTATAAAGATGTGTATCAATTCATGTATTTTATTTTTTTGCACACATTTCCAGATGATGCAGCATTATGCCTCGATCACACCGACTGTGTCATTGCATTTCGGGTACACCAGAAGTACATCCATTTCCAATGAAACACTTTATTTGCCTTGCAGCATTGTGTTGCAGAGGCAGTTGCCATGTGTTCTGTGTGGTGCATACTTTGGATTTTTGGAAGGTATGCATCAAACGGTATGCTGACGCTTCGATCACACCGACAGTGTCATTGCGCAAAATAGTAAGCAGCATTCTCTGGATATGTATGCCACAAAAGTTCAACATTCACCTTCTGCTAACATTTCGGTCAAGCGATCTATGCATACATTCGATACATCGGTACGCACCACACCAAACGTACTGCAACTGCCTCTGCAACGCAATTCTGCAAGGCGAACGCAGTGTTCCGTTGGAAATGGATGTTATTCTGGTGTGCCAAAATGCTGTTGGTGTTTTCAAAGCTAGTCAAGCCTCCCTGTGTAGACAGCCATGTTGGAGGCTGACCTTGCGTGCTGTGAATTGTCACAGAACCGAAAAGGGACATATTTCTCAGGAGACTAAACATGCAGTTTATCCTTTCATCCACACGATGTCACTAAAGATATACATCAGAAATGTAGGAATGAGAGAATTACATCCCATGCATGCATGCTTCTGATCCTAGAACATTTCACATGCACATAGCTCTTGATTTAATATTTATAACTCCAGGAATTACACTTTTTAGTTATTCAAAATCAAGATGTACTATATATGGAAATCTTACTGTGGCTGATGATGTAGGGCAGTCTAATTCTGAACGGATGATAATGATGATGTGTTGGTGTTGGATCTCATTTCAATCAGTCATAATCATTTCATTTGATTTAAATACTGAAGAAATAACCTACTCTGCAGGAGCAATGGGGGGCGCCCGAATGACGCAGCAGTCCAAAGGCACTGCATCTCAGTGCTAGAGGCGTCACTACAGACACCCTGGTTCAATTCCGGGCTGTATCACAACTGGCCGTGATTGGGAGTCGCATAGGGTGGTCGCACAATTGGCCCAGCATCGTCCGGGTTAGGACGGTGTAGGCCGTCATTGTAAGTAAGAATTTGTTCTTAACTGACATGCCTAGTTAAATAAAGGTTAAATAAATACAATTTTAAAATGAGGAGGATCCACCAAAGGAGAACTTGAACCACTCACAGGGTGAGTAGCCTACACTGCCACCTGTGATATAAAAGCCTGGGCCTCTTGGTAGAGGCAGTATAGCTTCCCATACAGGTGCTACATGTCCCAATACCAATGAGGGAACATTTCCAACAAAGGCCTGAGGGACCACAGGGATCTCATCACTGCCAACAGTGTAGCAATTGAGGAGGAACAGCCAAAGCCAGGCTTGAACCAGGAACCCGGTAGTTATAGGGTGAGATGCGCTAACTTTGTCATGAAAGCCTAGGCCTAGAGACATCCTTCTCACAAGCAGGCTAGTGACATTCGGTGACAAGCTCAGTTTGATGTGAGTGCAAGTAAAATTGTTTTCAATTCCATAGATAGACCAATGTAGGCTACATCTTTTCTTATTACTTTTTATTTATCTTGTTTTTATTTTGTCGGCCTACCTGTCATGTTTGAATTGTGGTGTTAGCCTGTGTGCGAGTGTTTTTTTTCTAATCTGAATGCCACTACCGAAATTGCCTCTCGGGAAGAGGTAAAGTTAATATATTCTATGCTATTTCTGAATGGATACAAAAATGGTTATAGCCTAGTGCACTAGTCACTTGCATGGAGTGGCTGTAGGGATTATAGTGATGCAGCAGCCTAAATTCGGAGGCTTTCAGACCATGCAGACACCACTCCTACAGGTGGGCAAAGATTGTCTATTATATTAACAAGATAGTCAAGTGACCGCTCTAACAATGGAAATACATGTCCTCAAAGATGGAAGGCAGGCCAGATCAGCTGGGACCATTCTAGCCAATAAGAGGGCAGATACACATTTTAACAACAGGCCATAGAGATAGATAGATGACTCATTTTTGTATCTGTGACAGCATTCTCCATATTAAAGTAGTCAATTTTCTTCTTCTTCATTAGCGGATTGCGCCCAACTCATAGGAATCCCCACCCAGTTGACTACTTTAAAATGGTGGAAGCCCTCAATGGCAATGTCCATGCTAAAACCGGTTTTATATAACAGGTGGTTTGGAATTCCCAGTGTTAAAGCCTATCCTGCCCATGTTATACTAGACAACATACACATAGCCACTACATTCATAAAAAGTGTCATTGTTTACATCGTTACCTAGCAACGCACTACTACTACAACAATGTTGCAATATTGAAATTCGATCTCCACTAGTAATGGGAGTCAGGAGTCAGGACGAGACAGACAGGCAGTTTTTCTTAGCCAGTCAAAATCATGAATCAACATACTTCTATGGATCTATGCAAAGAAATGTCAATAGAAAAACAGGTAAAACGAAACGAAATGCAGCTCGTTCTCTGCCTTTCCAGCTTCAGTCTGAAGTGAATGTGTTAGCTGTGTAGTTGGCTAGCTCACAAGGGGGAAATAGCCTCCATAGCAATGATTTTTGTTTGCCATAGCAACCTGCAAAGTTCTTGAACTATCAACCATCGCTTACAAATGGAACTAACAACCATAGAACAACTAAAATTGCACTTGACAACCAGTTTTGGTGAATGTAGCATCATGTTTTGTTGAAAAATGAATGGTTTGGGAAATACATGAAAATACATGAAAGGCCATGCGTTCTGACATTTTTATCATGGCTTTGGTGGTCTACACCAGTCAGCTTCGCCTTGTGGCTATGACCACTTCACAGCCATTATAAAAATATCAGAACACATGGCCTCATGTATTATTGCTTAAATATCCATGATGCGTCCTCTATCTCTAACAAAAGGCACAACTCTGAAATAAAGTCGTTTTTTCTCAAAGTTGCCAAAATGCCACGTGCGTCCACTTATATTAGTGCATTCCTAACAACCTAAACATTACAAAACGTATATTTGATCAAATAAGCGACACGTAGCAATTTAGCAATTATTTTTTGTTGATGATCAAATTCGATACTCTCTCGTTGACCGTACCAAAATTCTTCACTTCGTGGGCTTATTTTCGTAGACAGATTTTGGCTTCGTAAAACCTCTCGCTTCGTCTTTTCTTCTCTGAGATGGGCCAGCCACTTGGACACGCAGTTCGAAATAGAAGTTCCCTAGTGCATCGCCGCTTGGCTTGAGCTGTCGTTCCTTCTCTTCCTCTCAGGGATGATGAGGTGATTCGGAGCATGAGCAATGGGACTGAGCGTATACTGCTGCTTGCGACACAGAACCTAAAACAACGCTGGACTTTCAGAACGTGGAGAATAAGAAACTCGAAACTTCTCGCAGTTTCAAGGATGTTCTTCCCACATGTGCCTCCAGCCATCAATTACGCACTCTTGTTGGGAATAACGTGTCTGACGGTCTTCTGCAACTTCACCAACAGTTCCTCTGAGTTTTCAGGTTGGGAAAGCATGCTTACCCTTGTATAATTAATGCTGCTTTTGTTTAACCGTTGTAGTGTGCATTATGTATATGTGACGTAAACGCTTTAAAGAGTTGTTTTGGGCTACAGCAAGTGATACAGAAAGCCATAGTGCATGGTGGTCATTGCACAGAAAGTATTGCGGGCTACTTTGGCTGCCTTTAGACAGGCAGCCCAATTCTTATATTGTTTCCACTAATTTGTATTTTGACCAATCACATCAGATCTTTTCACATCAGCTCTTTTTCAGAAATGATATAAATTGGTCAAAAGACCAATTAGTGAGAAAAAAATATATTAGAATTGGGCTACCAGTCTAAATACAGCCTGGGTTTCAGATTTGCAGAATACAGTGTAAATTGTTATTGGTTGCAGTTTTTTACTAGCCTACTTGTTTTGTAGTCAATGGGCCCGCATTGGCGTGTTGCAACCTGTCATGCGTGTGTTTGTTTCATAGTAGGCTAAAAGACCATAGCTTTTAAAAGGTACACTCTGTAAGATGTGCATGCCATCAAAGAGTGGACCACCAACACAAACGTAAACAATGGTGGTAATGTATCCCATGGCTTCACATGCAAGTGACATTGATATTATAGGCTATATCTAGTGCTTAAGGCATGACATTCCATAGAGTAACAGTACTGTTTTTTTGCTACAGTATTCGTCAGAATATGACAACTAAGCCCTAAAACAATGTTTTGTTGTTGTTATAAGGTATAGAGTTGCACTAATCTCAACAAGGTACAGTCATATTATTCCAAATTAAGTGTAGGTCTATTTCATTCTATGATTTTACAGGAAATGTTACTGGCTTTAAACATGCTGAAAGCCTCATGTGCTCGGTGCCCTGGATAAACATGTGCCCTATTGTTTTGCTGCTTGTCAATGACCCACATGCACTTCAAAATAACTCTTTGCTTTTACTGTACCCATGCCTCAGTATCAGGTGTTGTAAGCCTTGTACACTAACTCACATTTGTAAATAGCACACATAACTTCCTGATCATGTGTGTAGACTAAGACATGACAAAAATGGAGTTAATGTTTTACTTCATGAAAGCTTATGCTACTACCTCACCCGGTCGAAAAAATAAATAACCCACATTCTTCCGACTTCCAACACAGCCATATTGAGAATATTGCAAGAGCATTGGCAGATATGGACACACGTAACATTACTCATGTGGATGTTTTCTTGCTATTTGCCACACTGTAAAGAGCAAGCCCTAACTGTGGTGGTCTATTGTAATGAATGGAAACGTAGCCCGCAAAGTTTCATTAGAAATTCAGTTCATTTCACATGCAGAATACACAGTACCAGTATAACACAGTAATACTTGTTTAACCTTTATTTAACCAATAGCTGTCTCTTGGGATAGAAAACCACCTTTTTCAGGGAGACCTGGCAAGAAAGTCAGCAAGGGAAACTTCAGAAGACACCACTGTTCTCTCATTTGAGGTTGGAGGCCAACTCTTCTCCAGCCCCCAGGCCAGGCCAGCTACCTTGTTTCAGACTGAGTAGCAGCAGCAGGGATGGAAGTTGTGTTTACAATGCCATAAACCAGGAAGAGAGCTTTGTGTCAATGTGAATTGGCTTCTAATGGGTCTCCTAATGGTTTTAAATGAGCAGACAAATGCCTGACCGGGGGGCCAAGGTTTTAAAGAGCAGATGTGTTAAGTTAACTTGTGTTTGAAGTTAACTTAACCCTACTTTTGCGGCCTGTTGCGTAGGTGACAGCTGTCATTACACCTTAAAAGGCTGACAACTTTACATCTAGAGTCTCTTCCACTCAATATTGTCAAGAACTAGATTGAGTCAATCGATAGGCCTTTAATGCAACCTCAGAGAAAACATGTTACACTATTATCAAAACATTGGGTCAGAGGCAGGAGTTAATTCTGCGAAATCTAGAAAATCTCTAATTCGGCAGCTTTGTAGCAACATAAACACATTTCTTTCATTAGGAGGACTTTGCCATAAGGAATTTCCAATGGTCTATTGATTCCAGTACTTTGTCCCGTTGGGGGATGGGAAAGGAAATGCAATTCCTGGTTCCTAAACTCCTAAATTATATTAGTAATAGGGCCGGGGGTTCGGAATTTGAGACCCGAGTCCCCAAAATCAATCTTGTTTGCTCAACAGGACCACTCCAACGCAACAAGCAAAAACTGATGACTAGGCAGCATTCAATTCAATGTGAATTAAGAAAATAATTCTGCTTCCAAATGCCATCTGGGGGACTGACATAGAACTTTAGCAATAAGGCACATTCTTGGCCAGCTGTCGTCTCCCTGGAGACCAAGTACCAAGCCTCTGATTGACAGCTGCTGCTGAGCTGAGGAGGGTGACAGAAGCTGATGAAGATGGCCGTCTCTAGGCCTAGCATACATCTGCAGGGAGGAGAGGCTAGACGATATGTCTCATGGTTGGAAGCTGCAACTAAATTGTACTTAATGGCTTCCTTTCCTGTCTCCTTCCCCTTCAGAGGATAGGTATAAGGACGAGTTGGTTTCCAATTACTTTTCACCGTAACTCTTAGGTCTATCGTGTTGTCTTAGGTCAGGGGTCATAAAGGAGAGGAGATGAGATGAGCAAGGCCTGGATCCTAATGCACTTAAGTCAAATGCTTTTTCAAATCGCATAGTGACTGTAATGAATGATTTAGGCTTAAGTCCAACTTGCGTGCACTTATCTCAAGTAAGGATGTGTACATATAACCAGTGCATATCAGTGCGAGTCATGCATTTCCAGTTGTCATAATGTCATGTTCGCTCTAGAAATCAAAGCTAAACCAGTGCTGACAATGTTAGCTTAAATAGCATGCAAGTATAGGTGATAGGGGGACACCTAGTCAGTTGTTCAACTGAATGCATTCAACTGAAATGTGTCTTCCGCATTTAACTGAATGCATTCAACTGAAATGTGTCTTCCGCATTTAACTGAATGCATTCAACTGAAATGTGTCTTCCCAACCCCTCTGAATCAGAGCAAGCGTTGAACTATTTAATTCACGCTTAGATATATAAAAAAAAATGTTGGTGGTAGGTAATTGAGTTCTATCTCTCCTTATCACCTCTATCATTCCAACACACAGCTGCCTGAATGACTCATTTAATGGCGCCGGAGGAGATGGCTGTCGTTTTACGTTTTTTGTGCTATTGTGTGTGTTTTTTCGCAACTTATTTTGTACATAATGTTTCTGCCACCGTCTCCTATGACCGAAAAGAGCTTCTGGACATCAGGATAGTGATTACTCACCTCGTACTGGACAAAGATTTTTTTCTTTAAGGGCTTGTTAGTAAGTATTTCACTGTAAGGTTGTACCTGTTGTATTCGGCACATGTGACAAATACAATTGTATTTCATTAGAAGTGGGGAGTGAGCGTTTAATGTGGAAGCCCCCCTTGGGCTACGAGCTAGCTCTTTAAAGATGCAGTCGGTCATGTCAGAAGCTAGCAGATTCATTACTGACCAACAACAGCTGCAAATTCCAATACAACTTTAATCAGCGACGAATTCCCAAGATTTGTGAATCTGATCGGACCGAACAGCTAGCGCAACAGCTAAAATGGCTTTGAAAAAACATGATTTCAGCTAATAGGGATAACTACACTATGGCATTCACTAATCATAAACTATTCACATAAAATAGATATTTCGGTACATTTGTGGACTAAATTCATACTTACTGAACCTTTAATATTAAAATACCTTTATCTTATCCCAAGCTTTTCTTGGGGAATTAGAACCGCCATCATTATCAGTAGTTGGACATTGAATCATAGTGCTTGAAACGTCGGTCCTTTTCCCAGCAATGACAGGTATACAACATTGGAACTTTAAAGGGACAGTCCATCCAGATTTCAAGTCAAAGATTCTGAAAATCATTTTGTCTAGCTTAAATGACTTGTTTTGAAGTTACTAATGACTTGTTTTGAAGTTTCTTTGCACGTAAACATTACCTTAATTCACCTTTTCTATGCCTTTGGGATAACACATTCTCTCAGGCACACATTGTCTACCAGTGTGACATATGACCCCAGCTGCAGAAAGTATTTGACCCAATCTTTCTTTCGGTGTCGTCCAGCCTAAAGCGTCATGCAGGGTTGCTCCATAGGTCTCTATTATTGTAGACCCACCAGGGTGTTACAGTGAAAACTTTCCCCCTCTCTTTCTCTTTCTGTGTCTCGTAAACCTGTGGCCGGGAGACCCGTTTAACCTCAGTCAATGGCTGTTAAACGGTCACGGGGTCAACAAAGGTCAAACCCTCTTAACTAATGTGTGTGTGTGGCTGGAGGGCTAATGATCCATCTTGCCTTCCTGTCTCTGCTCTTGACGTGAGCATACATGGCGATTCAAAACCCACAGTTTTGCGTTTTAATCAACATTTTCCAAAGAGGGCCTCCCAAATCTTAGCATTGTGTTTGATTGTGTTCCCGTTACCAAATGTGATGTCTGATTAAACAAAGTGTTGGAAGCTTTGCTGGTTGCTCGTGTACATGCATGGAGTAGCAAGATTTAGCAACAGCACCCACTTGGAGAGCATGCTAACCTAACCTCACCCGGGACCTCAATGTAAAACCAGCATGGGAACCACTGGGTTCTCCTGGCGAACTGGGGATACCGTGCGTAGAGCTGGTGCAGGTTAACCCGGGCCGAAGAGATGCACCGGAGACCAGGAGCGCTGAGCCGGCACAATCCCTCCTGGCTGAATGCCAACTCTAGCATGGCAACTGCGGGGAGCTTGCAGAGAGCGCACTGGGCTATGAGAGCGCACTGGAGACACACGGCGCAGAGCCGCATAACCTGGTGCCTGACTAACCTGAACCTGGTGCACGCATAATCTGGTGCCTGACTAGCCACGGTAAGCACGGGGAGATGGCTCAGGTCTATAACCTGACTCAGCCAATCTCCTCGCGTGGCCCCCCCCCCAAAAAACATTTTGGGGACTGCCTCCTCATATCGCCACCGCTCTGCTCTCGCTGCCTCCAGTTCCTCCCTTGGACGGCGATACTCCACAGCCTGCCTCCAGGGTCCCTTACCGTCCAGGATCTCCTCCCATGTCCAGGAGTCCTGAACACGCTGCTCCTCCTTACCACGCTGCTTGGTCCGTTGGTGGTGGGAAGTCCTGTCACGGCCGTCAAAGGAAGTAGACCAAAGCGCAGCGTGGTGAGCGTACATACTTTTATTTTAATGATGTCGCCAACAAAATAATAAACATACAGAAACGACCGTGAAGCTTAACTTGGCTATAATGCCGCTAACAAAGATAACTTCCTACAACGACAGGTGGGAAAAAGGGCTAACTAAGTATGGTTCTCAATCAGAGACAACGATAGACAGCTGCCTCTGATTGAGAACCACACCCGGCCAAACACAAAGAAATAGAAAACATAGAAATAAAGAAACTAGAATGCCCACCCTAGTCACACCCTGGCCTAACCAAAATAGAGAATAAAAGCCTCTCTATGGCCAGGGCGTGATACTTTAAATGTAGCCAAGGCTATTTATTTATTTTAGGGGAAATTCTGTCGGTCGGAGGATGCAGCTCTTTTCAAGTTAATATATTTTTTCCATGTTTGACTTTTAATTTTTATTCAGGACACTTAATGTGTTTACTTTCTTTCAACATATCCAATTATAATTTATTTTGCACAATAATCAGTGTCGTTGAGTAAGAAATACATTTAAACTCAGTTTTTCACAATTCCTGACATTTAATCCTAGTAAAAATTCCCTGTCTTAGGTCAGTTAGGATCACCACTTTATTTTAAGAATGTGAAATGTCAGAATAATAGTAGAATGATTTATTTCAGTTTTTATTTCTTTCATCACCTTCCCAGTGAGTCAGAAGTTTACATACACTCAATTAATATTTGGTAGCATTGCCTTTAAATTGTTTTACTTGGTCAAACATTTTGGGTAGCCTTCCACAAGCTTCCCACAATAAGTTGGGTGAATTTTGGCCCATTCCTCCTGACAGAGCTGGTGTAACTGAGTCAGGTTTGTAGGCCTCCTTCTTCGCACACACTTTTTCAGTTCTGCCAACAAATGTCTGTAGGATTGAGGTCAGGGTTTTGTGATGGCCACTCCAATATGTTGACTTTGTTGTCCTTAAGCCATTTATCCACAACTTTGGAAGTATGCTAGGGTCATTGTCCATTTGGTAAACCCATTTGTGACCAAGCTTGAACTTCCTGACTGATGTCTTGAGATGTTGCTTCAATATATCCACATAATTTTCTGTCCTCATGATACCATCTATTTTGTGAAGTGCACCAGTCCCTCCTGCAGCAAAGCACCCCCACAACATGATGCTGCCACCCCCATGCTTCACAGTTGCAAGCTTCCCCCTTTTTCCTCCAAATATAACGATGGTCATTATGGCCCAACAGTTCTATTTTGTTTCATCAGACCAGAGGACATTTCTCCAAAAAGTACGATCTTAGTCCCCATGTGCAGTTGCAAACCGTAGTCTGGCTTTGTTATGGCTGTTTTGGAGCAGTGGCTTCTTCCCTGCTGAGCGGCCTTTCAGGTTATGTCGATATAGGACTCGTTTTACTGTGGATTTAGATACATTTGTACCTGTTTCCTCCAGCATCTTCACAAGGTCTTTTGCTGTTGTTCTGGGATTGATTTGGACTTTTCGCACCAAAGTACATTCATCTCTAGGAGACAGAACGCGTCTCCTTCCTGAGTGGTATTGTCACGTCCTGACCTTAGTTCCTTTTTTATGTCTCTATTTTGGTTTGGTCAGGGCGTGAGTTGGGGTGGGCATTCTATGTTTTTCATTCTATGTTTTGTATTTCTATGTGTTTGGCCTGGTATGGTTCCCAATCAGAGGCAGCTGTCTATCGTTGTCTGATTGAGATCCATACTTAGGTATCATTTTCCCACCTGGTGTTTGTGGGTAGTTGTTTCCTGTTTTGTGTTGTGTCACCTTTCAGGACTGTTTCGATTTTTGTTGTTTCACTTTTGTTATTTTGTATTCAGTGTTCAGTTATAATAAATTTAACATGGACACGTACCACGCTGCATTTTGGTCCGATCTTTCCTGTTCTTCAGATGAAGAAGATCGTTACAGGTATGACAGCTGTGTGGCCCCATGGTGTTTATAATTGCGTACCATTGTTTGTACAGATGTGGTACAAACAATGGTACCTTCAGGCGTTTGGGAATTGCTCCCAAGGATGAACCAGACTTGTGGAGGTCTACAATTTTTTTTCTGAGGTCTTTGCTGATTTCTTTTGATTTTCCAATGATGTCAAGCAAAGAGGTAGGCCTTGAAATATATCCACAGGTACACCTCCAATTGACTCAAATTATGTCAATTAGCCTATCATTAGCTTCTTTAAGCCAAGACATAATTTTCTGGACTTTTCAAGCTGTTTAAAAGGCAAAGTAAACTTAGTGTATGTAAACTTCTGACCCACTGGAATTGTGATACAGTGAAATAATCTGTCTGTAAACAATTGTTGGAAAAATTACTTGTGTCATGTATAAAGTAGATGTCCGGACCGACTTGCCAAAACTATAGTTTGTCAACAAGAAATTTGTGAAGTGGTTGAAAAACGAGTTTTTATGACTCCAACCTAAGTGTATGTAAACTTCCGACTTCAACTGTAAAGAGACGGCAGCAGCATAAAAAAATTATTTCAAATGCCCATCCCTAACACACACGCACGCACGCACACACGCACGCACGCACGCACGCACGCACACACACACACCTCCCTTCATTATCCAGATCCCCTTGAAGCCTCTCATATCTTAATCCTGCTCTGATTTTTGAGAGCTGGTTGGAGTGCACCAGGCCCCCTCCCCTCTTTTACCATGTAACCCCCTCTCAGCACCTCTCCACACTCCTCTTATCCCCATCCCTTCTTCCCTCACCCCCCCCATTCCCTTGCTTCTCCAAGCTTCTTTCCTCAACACTTCCCTTACCCCCTCTCCACTACCCCTCTCCTCCTCCTCCCCCTTTCCTCACCATACCTCCCCTTTCTAACTCACCCCTCCTTTCCCCACTCAGCCCCTCCTTCACAGGGCTTTTTCTTGAGCACTACTGTCTTTCTGTGTCTGTGTGCCAGGTGAGCTCTGTCCAAACAAATCCCCTACTTCGCCTCCTGCTTCTTTTGTCTACGGCGGGGCGAGGCGGGTGGCTGGGGGGAGGGGAGGGGGGACAGAGTCAGTAGGAAGGAGGGGGGGATAGTATTATCTTAAACAGAAAGGAAGAAGAAGAAACTGAACTATAACGTAGCTCACTGATGCTCCATGGAGCCAGATTGTGAAATACTCGATTCATCGCTATCGACAGTCTCGAGCAAAACGTCATAAAATCCCATCGGCAGGGCTGTAGTGGAGTTGGTCGAGATCTTCGAGTTCTTCTGTGTCCACATCACTAAGGAAGTATCATGGTCCAATACAGTCGTGTAAAAGATACGACAATGCCTCTTTCCCCTCAACAAGCTGAAAAGAATTGACATGGGCCCTCACATTCTTGGGAATCTGCACCATTGAGAGTATCTTGACTAGCTGCATCACTGCTTGGCAGGTGGTGGTCCATACAGCCCAGTACATCACTGGGGACGAGATCCCTGCCATCCAGGACCTCTATACCAGGTGGTGGTGCATACAGCCCAGTACATCACTGGGGACGGGATCCCTGCCATCCACGACCTCTATACCAGGTGGTGGTGCATACAGCCCAGTACATCACTGGGGACGAGATCCCTGCCATCCAGGACCTCTATACCAGGTGGTGGTGCATACAGCCCAGTACATCACTGGGGACGAGATCCCTGCCATCCAGGACCTCTATACCAGGTGGTGGTGCATACAGCCCAGTACATCACTGGGGACGAGATCCCTGCCATCCAGGACCTCTATACCAGGTGGTGGTGCATACAGCCCAGTACATCACTGGGGACGGGATCCCTGACATCCAGGACCTCTATACCAGGTGGTGGTGCATACAGCCCAGTACATCACTGGGGACGAGATCCCTGCCATCCAGGACCTCTATACCAGGTGGTGGTGCATACAGCCCAGTACATCACTGGGGACGGGATCCCTGACATCCAGGACCTCTATACCAGGTGGTGGTGCATACAGCCCAGTACATCACTGGGGACGGGATCCCTGCCATCCACGACCTCTATACCAGGTGGTGGTGCATACAGCCCAGTACATCACTGGGGACGGGATCCCTGACATCCAGGACCTCTATACCAGGTGGTGGTGCATACAGCCCAGTACATCACTGGGGACGAGATCCCTGACATCCAGGACCTCTATACCAGGTGGTGTCAGAGGAAGGCCCTAAAAATTGTTGAAGACTCCAGCCACCCTAGTCATAGACTGTTCTCTCTGCTATCGCACGGCAAGCAGTTACCGATACACCAAGTCTGGAACCAACACGACCCTGAACAGCTTTTACCCCCAAGCCCCAAGGTCAATCTCTGAATTGACACTTTTAACTCTTTTGACTCATCACATACGCTGCTGCTACTGTTTATCTATTCTGTTGCCTAGTCACTTTATGCCTACAGTACCAGTCAAAAGTCTGGACACACCTACATTGTAGAATAGTAGTGAAGACATCAAAACTATGAAATAACACAAATGGAATCATGTACTAACCAAAAAAATATATATTTGAGATTCTTCAAAGTAGCCACCATAGCTTTGCACGCTCTTGGCATTCTCTCAACCAGCTTCATGAGGTGTGTCATCTGGAATGCATTTAAATTAGCAGGTGTGACAAGGTATTGTGGTATACAGAAGATAGCGCTATTTGGTAAAAGACCAAGAACAGCTCAAATAACAAAAGAGAATCGACAGTCTATTACTTTAAGACATGAAGGTCAGTCAATCCGGAAAATTTCAAGAACTTTGAAAGTTTCTTCAAGTGCAGTCAGAAAAACCATCAAGCACTATGATGAAACTGGGTCTCATGAGGACCGCCACAGGAAAGGTAGACCCAGAGTTAACTCTGCTGCAGAGGATAAGTTTATTAGAGTTAACTGCACCTCAGATTTCAGCCCAAATAAATGCTTCACAGAGTTCAAGTAACAGACACATCTCAACATCAACTGTTCAGAGGAGACTGCGAGAATCAGGCCTTCACAGTCAAATTGCTGCAAAGAAACCACTACTAAAGGACACCAATAATAAGAAGAGACTTGCTTGGGCCAAGAAACACGAGCAATGGACATTAGACCGGTGGAAATCTGTCCTTTGGTCTGCAGAGTTTGGTTCCAAACCGCCGTGTCTATGTGAGACGCAGAGTAGGTGAACGGATGATCTCCGCATGTGTAGTTCCCACAGTGAAGCATGGAGGAGGTGGTGTGATGGTGCTTTGCTGGTGACACTGTCGGTGATTTATTTAGAATTCAAGGCACAGTTAACCAGCATGGCTTCCACAACATTCTACAGTGATACTCCATCCCATCTGGTTTGGTTTTAGTGGGACTATCATTTTATTTTTCATCAGGACAATGACCCAACACACCTCCAGGCTGTGTAAGTGTTATTAACCAAGAAGGAGAGTGATGGAGTGCTGCATCAGATGACCTGGCCTCCACAATCGCCCGACCTCAACCCAATTGAGATGGTTTGGGATGAGTTGGACTGAAGAGTGAAGTTAAAGCAGCCAACAAGTTCTCAGCATATGTGGGAAGTCCTTCAAGACTGTTGGAAAAGCATTCCAGGTGAAGCTGATTGGGAGAATGCCAAGAGTGTGCAAAGCTGTCATCAAGGCAGGTGGCTACTTTGAAGAATCTATAATATATTTTGATTTGTTTAACACTTTTGGTTACTACATGATTCCATATGTGTTATTTCATAGTTTTGATGTCTTCACTATTATTCTACAGCGTAGAAAATAGTACAAATAAATAAAAACCCTTGAATGAGTAGGTGTCCAAACTTTGGACTGGTACTGTACCTACAGTGCCTTCAGAAAGTATTCATACCCCTTGACTTATTCCACATTTTGTTGCGTTACAGCCTGAATTCAAAATGGATTAAAATATTTTTTTTCTCGCCCATCTTCACACAATACCCCATAATGCCAGTGAAAACATGTTTTGGAAATGTTTGCTAATTTATTGAAAATTGAATACAGAAATATGTAATTTACATAAGTATTCACACCCCTGAGCCAGTACATGTTAGAATGACCTTTGGCAGTGATTACAGTTGCGAGTGTTTCTGGGTACGTTTCTAAGTACTTTGCACACCTGAATTGTACAGTATTTGCACATTATTCTTCGAAAAGTTCGTCAAGGTCTGTCAAGTTGGTTGTTGATTATTACTAAACAGACATTTTCAGGTCTTGCCAAAGATTTACAAGCTGATTTTAAGTCACAACTAACTAGGCCAATCAGGAACATTCAATGTCGTCTTGGTAAGCAACTCCACTGTAGATTTGTCCTTGTCTTTTAGGTTATTGTCCTGCTGAAAGGTGAATTCATCTCCCAGTGTCTTGTAGAAAGTAGACTGAACCAGGTTTTCCTCTAGGATATTGTCTGTGCTCAGCTCCATTCCCTTTATTTTGTATCCTGAAAAACTCCCTAGTCCTTAACGATTTCAAGCATATCCATAAGATGATGCAGCCACCACTATGCTTGAAAATATGGAGATGGTACTCAGTAATGTGTTGTATTGGATTTGCCCCAAACATAATATTTTGTATTCAGGGCTAAAAGTTAATTGCTTTACCCCATTTTTGCAGTATTACTTACGTGCCTTGTTGCAAACAAGATGCATGTTTAGAAATATTTGTAATCTGTACAGTCTTCCTTCTTTTTACTATGTCAATGAGGTTACTATTGTGGATTAACTACATTGTTGTTGATCCATCCTCAGTTTTCTCCCATCACAACCATTAAACTCTGCAACTGTTTTAAAGTCACAATTGGCCTCATGGTGAAATCCCTGAGCCGTTTCCTTCCTCTCTGGCAACTGAGTTAATAAGGATGCCACAGTGTGATTAATTACCATGCTCAAAGGGATATTCAATGGCTGCTTTTTTATTTTGACCCATCTATCAATAGGTGCCCTTTTTTGCGAGACATTGTAATACCTTCCTGATAGTTGTGGTTGATTCTGTGTTGGAAATTCACTGCTCGACCAAGGGACTTTACAGATTGTGTGTGTGGTGTACAGAAATTAGGTAATAAAAAAATAATGTTAAACATTATTATTTCACACAGTGAGTCCATGCAATTTATTATGTGACTTATCAAGCACGTTTTTACTCAAACTTATTTAGGCTTTCCATTACAAAGGGGTTGAATACCTAGACTAAAGACATTTCATCTTTTATACATTTTTTTAAATGTCTAAGAACACAATTCAACTTTGACATTATGTGGTGTTGTGTGTAGGCCATCTCAATTTAATCCATTTAAAATTCAGGCTGTAACTGAAGACACTGTACATCTCTACCTCAATTTATCTTGTAACCCTGCACATCAACTCGGTACTAGTTAGGGATTAACACGGGTAACTGGGATCCCGGGACCACTCTTCACATATCCCGAAATTTTTTAATGACAAGACCCGGGAAATTATAACATTTTCCTGCAATTCTACAAAATACACAACATGTGCAGCAGATTGGCAAAAAAATCTAATAGCACATTATCCAAACAGGTTATCACATGGAAGCCTTTAGTCTAGTGTATTTACTTCACACAAAGTCCACATAAATTCAAAGCACGCGCATAATTGACACTGCCGGACTGCACACGCCACCCGAATGCAGTTTAGAGTTCTCATCAGAACTGAAAATGAGATTCCCGGTCGGACCAAAGCCCGGTGAGCTGAAGCCTGAGCCCAGGCCTGGTCTGACGTCAAAGAAATGAAATGAGCCGAAACCCCCAAAAAAGGCAGATTACTAGAAAACAATAGGTTATATTGATTTAAACTGGCGTTGAGAACAATGCGGCGGAGGTGGGCGGCAGCAGAGTGAGGAGACGAGGAAACAGCCAGTGGGCCTTGAAAAAAGCACAGAGAGAGAGGAAAAGTCACCTTAGTTAGGATCAACTGAATGATTCAAATAGTGGAATAAAGTAGGCTAATGCAATTGAAGGCATGTATCAAATCCTTGGTGAAACTGAAACTCCCAGTCATATATAACCGTTATACTCATTTAAAGCGATAGTCATTTGTGGTCATCTAGATCACAATTTCAGCACCGTTTTTATTGGGATAACGCCACCACGCTCTTTTGAGACAAGCTTAGGGACTCATCAAGATAAATCAATCGATGTCAGATATTTGTTTTCACTGAATCCCTGTTTGGATATTTGGTAGCAATTAGGCTGGGGAAATGCTAGCTAAATTGAGTGCTAATGATGATCTTTTTTCTAGTTTACTCACATATTAGCTGATCAGAACATGTTGTACTCCTGTACCATAAGCCCGTGACTCGTTTGATAATCAATCAATGTGATTTTGTTTCACGGAATCTCTTGTCTTTATATTTGGTTATTTGATCTCTTGCTGGACAAGTGGCAGTGGTAGCTCATGAGTAGCTCATCACTAATCAGACACATTTAGCATGCAATAATGTAGCCTAAATCAAGTGAATTATATATCTGTTGACTCACATAGTGTAGCAATATTGACGTTACTCATATTGATGTTACACAGGAAACGGCAACCAATTGTTACTTACCTTATTTCATGTGCTGGTTGACAACATGCCTAGTAAAGTTTGCTTAACTATACATCTTTGTCTGTCGTGACTACAACCAACACAAAGCATATTGAAACACATAGTAGCCTTATATGGCTTAATATAGATCCTAGGCTATTTTCTTATCGTCCCAATCCCACTGAAACCCAAAATACTGACTCCTGTCTCGCGTGAAAATTATCTAATCTATAGGTTGCATTATCAATGCACGTCGCGCCTTTGCATGTCAAAATATGCCTACAACATTTCCCCTGCTTCTCTGCACTGTCTTGTATTGCTATCCATATGAGAGCTTTGGTAGAAAATGTCCGATCAACAAACGGTATGAGAGTAGATATGGATTTTTTTAAACAGAGTTAAGATATCTGGATATTTAAACAAACCGTTTCCTCTCTTCATCCCCCGTTATTCATGAGCTGATCTGCTATCTGTATCATCATCAACTCAATTTTGCCAAATAGTAAACTCAGCAAAAAAAGAAACATCATTTTTTCAGGACCTTTCAAAGATAATTCGTAAAAATCCAAATAACTTCACAGATCTTCATTGTAAAGGGTTTAAACCCTGTTTCCCATGCTTGTTCAATGAACCATAAACAATTAATGAACATGCACCTGTGGAACGGACGTTAAGACACTAACAGCTTACAGACGGTAGGCAATTAAGGTCACAGTTATGAAAACTTAGGACACTAAAGAGGCCTTTCTACTGACTCTGAAAACCACCAAAAGAAAGATGCCCAGGGTCCTTTTTTGCTGCGTGGACGTGCCTTAGGCATGCTGCAAGAAGGCATGAGGACTGCAGATGTGGCCAGGGCAATAAATTGCAATATCCGTACTGTGAGACGCTTTGGTCATTTGACTTTTGTCTGACTGGCGTTACAAAGTTTGTATGATTTGACAACGCTATGGCCTACTCGGGGTGCGCTCTGGCGTCCCGAGCGTGGTCCGTGTCAAGATGGCCTACTGCTGAAATGCTCTGAATTAATTGAGGAACACGATAAGGCTCATTGGCGAAGAAAATTACATTTACATTTACATTTAAGTCATTTAGCAGACGCTCTTATCCAGAGCGACTTACAAATTGGTGCATTCACCTTATGATATCCAGTGGAACAACCACTTTACAATAGTGCATCTAACTCTTTTAAGGGGGGGGGGGGGGGGTTAGAAGGATTACTTTATCCTATCCTAGGTATTCCTTAAAGAGGTGGGGTTTCAGGTGTCTCCGGAAGGTGGTGATTGACTCCGCTGACCTGGCGTCGTGAGGGAGTTTGTTCCACCATTGGGGTGCCAGAGCAGCGAACAGTTTTGACTGGGCTGAGCGGGAACTGTACTTCCTCAGAGGTAGGGAGGCGAGCAGGCCAGAGGTGGATGAACGCAGTGCCCTTGTTTGGGTGTAGGGCCTGATCAGAGCCTGAAGGTACGGAGGTGCCGTTCCCCTCACAGCTCCGTAGGCAAGCACCATGGTCTTGTAGCGGATGCGAGCTTCAACTGGAAGCCAGTGGAGAGAGCGGAGGAGCGGGGTGACGTGAGAGAACTTGGGAAAGTTGAACACCAGACGGGCTGCGGCGTTCTGGATGAGTTGTAGGGGTTTAATGGCACAGGCAGGGAGTCCAGCCAACAGCGAGTTGCAGTAATCCAGACGGGAGATGACAAGTGCCTGGATTAGGACTTGCGCCGCTTCCTGCGTGAGGCAGGGTCGTACTCTGCGAATGTTGTAGAGCATGAACCTACAGGAACGGGTCACCGCCTTGATGTTAGTTGAGAACGACAGGGTGTTGTCCAGGATCACGCCAAGGTTCTTAGCACTCTGGGAGGAGGACACAATGGAGTTGTCAACCGTGATGGCGAGATCATGGAACGGGCAGTCCTTCCCCGGGAGGAAGAGCAGCTCCGTCTTGCCGAGGTTCAGCTTGAGGTGGTGATCCGTCATCCACACTGATATGAAAAAATGACTCGTATCATTACTAAATATCAGTTTCACTTGCTGTGAAATTCTTTTCATAGTGCAGCCAAGCTGGCCATGTGGCGCAGCAACCTTATTTTGGGAGAACCCTGGCATAGTGACCATATCTTGGTTTTAAACACTTTCAATGAGCACTTCCGATTTTTAGATTTTTTTTATAAATATGAATTAGTCCCAATATTGACATTTCCTGGAACATATTAATCCCTAGTACCCCATGTTCTGTGTATAGCCAAGTTATCAATATTCCTTGTGTTATTATTTCTCTCTTCTTTTCTCTCCGTATTGTTGGGAAGGGCCCGTAGGTAAGCAGTTCACTGTTAGTCTACACCTGTTGTTTGCGAAGCATGTGTCAAATAAAATTAGATTCCATTTTTATTGTAGATAACACGGGACGCTACATATCAGTGGAGTGTTTTGTGACATTGTGTACTCTGGTATGTCATTTAGTGTAAATGTGTCTCTATTTTATCACACAGACGCATATTTCTGGTCATCTAGCAGCAGTCTGTCAAGCCGTAATGACCAATATCCTGTCATATATCTCACACACACACACACACACACACACACACACACACACACACACACACCACAAACAGTTCTATATTTGTGACTATATGATAGAACTCAAAGTATGACACTCAATTGTAAGAGTGCGTCATATGGAGGAGCTGTGTTGGTAGTCTATATCCACTTAGCACTGGCAGGCTTTTTTTTGGGCAACCAGGCTCTAAAGAGTCTCAGGGAAATGTGAACCTTAGGGGGCTGGAGGCAAAAGAAACACACACCTGTTTAGGTGAGGTGCTTGCAAGCAGAATAGAAACACTTGAAAAATTAAAGGAGAGCCGCACACTATAGGAACTCAGATGCAATGACTTAATAACCTAATATCCAACGTTTCAACAGACAAGCTGTCTTCATCAGGGTATAATGGCAACCACTGTGGGTGACTAGTTTATATAGTGTCAAAGGACACACAGGTGTCTGTAGTCATGGCCGGGTGTGGCCTGATATCATTGGTTCATTCTCAGGTATAAAAATAACATACAAAAAGCATGAATGGATAGCATACGATCATAGATACAATTTGGCTACAAAGGCCTACAAATATTTACAATAGCAAAATCACAATAATCACAGGAATGGCTTATGATCAAAGTCTACATTGAGACCAAAGGGAGCAAGGGATATCTTGGGGTGGTAAATCAGAGTTTACCAGTTGATCTCTGAGGTTTCTGCCCCGCGAGATTACGACCAAGGGAGGGTCCGAAAACACATTACCAATACTGTCATTGGATCTTAGAATGTGCCGATGTTTGTGAACGATACCCTTAATTTGTTCAGAGCTCTTTGAATAGCGGGTAGTTAGAATGCAAGAATGCTTATTTTTGCGAGACTGACCTTGAACGAGATCATGTCTCGGTTTGTTTCGAATTTTCTCAGTGGCGGTATTATTCTGAACATTGTTGTACCCCCTCTCTTTGAATTTTATTTGCGTGTCAGCCATATTTCTGTCGAAATCTTATTGTTTTTTGTAAATTCTTTTGATTCGACAGAATTGGCTGTAGGGCAAACTGTTTTTCAAGGTAAGCGGGTGACAACTATCAGCCCTCAACAAACTGTTATGATCAGTAGGTTTCCTGTAAAGCTCAGTGTATAACCTTAGGGGCCTGTCAGCATAGAGAGCTGGGTGACTTCAAACTTGATGTTAGAGTGTGTGTGTGTGTGGGGTGGCAGAGGTGAAGCCGAGCTTGTCAACACTAACGGCTATGCCATTCTCCTCGTCTCCCATCCCACAGAGAGAGTGTGACTCATGGGGAAACAGAGAGCTGTACTAGTGATGAGACACCTGGGTGTGTTCTTTACAAAAGGAAACACTTTTCACTTCTCCCCGTGTGAGGTCAGCATGCAGGGAATCATTTGGGCTGTGTCCATTAGGGCACACTGTTACAAAACACACACTTTGCAACAAAAACTAAAATGAGCATTTCTTATTGGCCAAGGTCAGGTTGGACAAACCCCTGTTTTCTTCTATTTGGTGCATAATGAACACAACCCAGTTTCAATCATGCACCACTACAAGGCAGATTTTTTGGGCCTTTTTTAGGATAAGGATTGACATATGTAATGTCCCACACTATGTCTATAATCCTACTGTCAAAATGAGTTACTCATTTTGGTTTATTTTAGTTGAGTGTGGAAATGCGTCGGCCTAAAGTGCTCGAAGAAGTAGCCTACGGCCTTAACGTGATTAGGATGTCCCACAAAACTGTGTGTAATCAAGTCAAACTCTGCAGCATTTCCTGATACGCAAAATCCCGACCTAAGCTAAGAAACCACACACACACACACACCGCACCGAATGTTGATCTGACGGTCATCTGGCGTTCATCTGACATTCGTTCGCTTGCTGACTACGTGTGTTTTGGAGACCACACTGCCTGACTAACAAAAATGTTCTAGCATTTTTACATGTAGAATCGGTTTCCCCGTCAGCTACAGACATTTCTACTCTGAGCCAATCAGATAATGTGAGAAGATCAACGAGAGCAAGAAAATGTGTAACTTTCCAGCATGCCATATTTAAATAGCTAGGGCAGCTCTGGCTTCAGGAGGACACAGTAGACCGTTTCTCTGCAAGATAGACAAGTAACTACAAGGCATGTTTACATTTTTTGGACCAAATAGCACAGAAATCGTGGAGCGATAACCAGGAGGAGATCATAAGCTCTGGTGAAGGAGAGCTCGCTTCTCTAGGATATATCTTGTCACCAGTATTCCCACAGAGACACTAAAGTCACTCTCTGGCAGCGGATTGCAAGCCGTCTGGTCTTTTCCGGCTAGTTAATTGTTGAACTTGCTATGAAGACGTTTTTAGGTAGACTAGTGACTTTGCCAAAAACCGTCTGTCCATAGTTACCCAACTAATGTTATCTGGGTAACTAGCTACATGACCACTAGCTACCAACGTAGCTTGCTACCTGTCCCTTTGTAGCTGGCGTTGTTTAGACTTTGTTGTGGTTGCCTTGCTATTGCATGTAGCTAGCATACACCATTCCAACAACACTGAACAATAGACACGTTGGCTATGTCTGGTTTTGTTTATTTGTTTGTTTGCTAGCTAGGATGGAGGGAGATCATTGCTAGCCCGTTAACAAATCGACTTAAACAATGTGTCGATTGTTTTTGTTTTCTTTCATAGCTTAATGTTGATAAATGTGTGTCTGCTCTGCAATTAAAAAAGTGAGTCTACGAAGCTTGGAAGTATTTGCAGAAGATCATGCTCTTTGCTCAATATTTCCCCCTTTGCTTTGACTTTCAGTGGAAGAAGTCGATACGAGGTGGAAGATTCTGAGGACACAGTACACCTATGCCAGGAAGGCGGCACCCTCGGGTAGTGCTAGTGGAAGGGGCAACGGAAGACAAATCTCCATCCTTCAGAGACTGCACTTTCTGGAGCCCCATACTGCATAACGGATGAGGCCCATCCAGCAACAGTCAGTACAGCCTGCATTTTCCCCCCTTGCCCACGGATGAAGTCAAACACCAGTCAGCAAAACCACAATAACTCACGGGTTGGGATGGCTCCTTGTAGAAGCACCCCAAGGCACAATAGCAAGAAAAGGCACTGGCACAATGACGAGGAGGAAGATGAGTTTGGGAAGGTAGAGGTCCAGGGCTCTCAGCACCATTTCGAAGGCCCTGGATGAATTCTGCCATACTGATGAGGATGGTTCCTTTTGGCTGATCCCTGGAATGAAGAACGCAAAGCCTTTTACCAACAGCAGGTGGATGAGATTGGGGCACACTGGCAGATGATGCACCTGGAACAGTTGCGTCAACAGCAGTAGCTAGTGAACCAGCAGTTGCCCTTATCTCCATGTAATGAAGTCACCATCAATATTGCACAGACAATTTGTTCAACTTATTGCATGTTTATATACAAACGTTTCTTTTTTTCATTACAGGGTTGTGGATTTGGGGTTATTCTTTACTTTTTTATTTGTACAATGTAACTGATTCAGTTTTGCACAATTAAAAGTGACTGAATTACCACTCAATGTGTCTGAAATGATCATACAATAAAGGAAGCTCAGACCTTCGCATGGGTTAAATTGAACAATTCTTAAGATCTGCCTGGCTAGTCAGTTCTATCAGATGAAGAGTGAACACGCCCAATTCTATCTTCATAATATACATGCTAAACAAAAGTAGTCTCGGTAACGCTGTTGGTTACGGCATGAATTTTGACGCAGAAACGCAGCCTATCCAGCTGTGATGCACACTGCTAATATGCGCATGGAACAAGAGTAGCCTAATTTGCTTTTGGTGCCTGTATACTTAATATTTAGAAGCATAACAAAATAAAAAATCCAATTTTTTTGTTTTATTCGGTTAAAAACCAAGCATAGCCTCCTCTCCTCTCAATGAAGGCTTTTTTTGTCCTGCCAAATGCAGTTGCAAAGTAGTCAAGACTATCGATAAAGGGTTTGGCTCGTGAGCCCGCTTGGAAATAAATCTTCCTGGTTTTATGGCTACAACGTGCTGCGCATGCAATGCAACTTCTGGAGATGTGTGACTGCGATGTGAACTGTAAGATGGTTCCAATTACGTTCATAAAACAGACTTATTTGGGAGCATTAAAACCGGGAGTGGACACTCTCCCTTTCTCTTTTATATTGGATCTTTGTCCAGCTACTGTGAACAGTTTGGATGTGCGTAAAACTCTCCATAGTCTGCATTGTTTTAATAATATATGCCCATGGGGAGAAATGATGGTGCCTGTAAGTGTGACATTTTGTTTAAAAGTATTCATTCTCTTTTTATGCCTTATGAATAATTAATTTATTCTTGCATATTGACAATGTTTGGCATGTCCATACCCAGTCATAATGCAATGTACAGTAGGCCTAGCCCCTATATCAATGTGAATGCTATTGAAGCCATGCAATTACTTAGAACAATGTGAACTGCACATGGGTTCAGTTGAACATATTTAACAAAGATAGGTCTACATTTTGTTATTTGGTTTCTGTACACCATTTAACAAAACTATAACGGACTAACGTTTGAATTGGAGTTGATTCCGAGGTGATACATAAAAGCCCTTAAATACATAACTTGAAGCAACCGCACATTTCGCCATGGTGCACGTTCTGATTGGCCAGTGAGAAGCCAAGTCTCAAGTCTCGACACACTCACAACTTGTTTATTCATCAAAACCCAGCCCTTTCTCAGCAATGCCAGTAAGTCCACCGATAATTATAATAGTGAAAATAGCTCAAATATTTCTGACATGACACGCCACTGAACCTATAGCGCTACCACCTGCGCTTAGATTTACCATTGTGTTAGTTTTGTTAAAAGCCCAATCAGTCACAGTAGCATTTTAATGTTGTTTCTGTCTCGCATGGGTTACAACCGACTTAAACACCAACACAGAAGTAAAAAGGTGTACACTCACTGAGCAAAACAGAATTAGACTCCTTGCTTTTAAACATGGCCCATGAATGACTATGGTGACTATGTTGGTGACTGCTAGGCTTAATTTCTAATCACTTGGGCTAGGTTGTAGCTATCTTTTCCCACTGAAAATGCAATGCACCAATGTCTCATCACCAAGCTAAGGACTCTGGGACTAAACACATCCTTCTGCAACTGGATCCTGGACTTCATCAAGTAGGCAACAACACGTCTGCCACGCTGATCCTCAACACTGGGGCCCCTCAGGGTTGTGTACTTAGTCCCCTCCTGTATTCCCTGTTCACCCACGACTGCGTGGCCAAACACGACTCCAACACCATCATTAAGTTTGCTGACGACACAACAGTGGTAGGCCTGATCACCGATAATGATGAGACGGCCTATAGGGAGGTCAGAGAACTGGCAGTGTGGTGCCAGGACAGCAACTTCTCACTCAATATGAGCAACACAAAGGAGCTGATCGCGGACTACAGGAAAAGGCGGGCTGAACATGCCCCATTTAACATCAACGGGGCTGTAGTGGAGCGGGTCAAGAGATTCAAGTTCCTTGGTGTCCACATCACCAACGACCTATCATGGTCCAAACATACCAAGACAGTCGTGAAGAGGGAGCGACAAAACCTTTTCCCCCTCAGGAGACTGAAAAGATTTGGCATGAGTCCCCAGATCCTCAAAAGGTTCTACAGCTGCACCATCAGGAGCATCCTGACCAGTTGTATCACCGCCTGGTATGGCAACTGCTGAGCATCTGACCGTAAGGCACTACAGAGGGTAGTGCGAACGGCCCAGTACATCAAGCTTCCTGCCATCCAGGACCTATATAATAGGCGGTGTCAGAGGAAAGCCCATAAAATTGTCAGAGACTCCAGTCACCCAAGTTATTGACTGTTTCTTCTGCTACCGCACGGCAAGCAGTACCGGAGCGCCAAGTCTAGGACCAAAAGGCTCTTCAACAGCTTCTACCCCCAAGCCATAAGACTGCAGAACAATTAATAAAATCGCCACCGGACAATTTACACTGCCCCCCCCCCCCCCCCCCCCTTTGTACACGGCTGCTACCTGCTGTTTATTATCTATGCATAGTCACTTCACCCCCACCTACATGTACAAATTACCTCAACTAACCTATATCCTCGCACACTGACTCGGTACCGGTGCCCCCTGTATATAGCCTCGTTATTCTTATTGTGTTACATTTTATTTTAGCCTACTTGGTAAATATTTTCTTAACTCTTCTTGAACTGCACTGTTGGTTAAGGGCTTGTAAGTAAGCATTTCACGGTAAGGTCTACACTATTCGGCACATGTGACAAATAAATATATTTGATTTGATTTTGACATGAAGTAACTACTTAGCTCTCACTGCAGTGTTCGTGGTGGTTGGCAGAGAGGCTTGAGTTAGGAGAGGGTCTCCATCTTCCTGGAATAGTTTAATGATTGGGCCCTCCCCTGTCCAACACTGTCATGTGTGTTTCAGTCCATGCACTCACTCCACATAAAGTTGTGTAGAGCGCAGCAAGCCAAGACATCTTCCTCCACTCTCTCAGGATGAAGGTTGATGGTGGTCGGGAAGACTCTGAAATGATTGGCTAGGATGCCAGAGGCTTTTTCCATGATCCTCCAAGCATGTGCCAGCCTGTAGTTGAAGACGTTTTTGGGATCGTCAAGTTGCCAGTGTGGATATGACTTCGTGAGGTACGGCCTCAGGGGAAATGCCTCATCTGCAGTGATGGTGTGTGGAGCCAGATCAGGTCAGGTCAGTGCTAGGAAGGGGCACAGCAGCAGGGATGTCGGCAGTCCTCTTCATCGGGGCATTCTGTAAAGAACATCCGCCATCCGAAACCCCTCCATTGCGTCCCAACATCAACGTACAGTAACCTGTCATTCCTGTCCACTAGTACCATCAACACAATGGAGAAGTTGTGATTGTAGAATGTGGATCCGGAGAGCATCAGTCCAAGACATATTTTTTAGCAAGAAACATTCCCTGAAAATAAGGGAATGACTATTTCAGTCGGTTCCCTTTCGGTTTGCAGTTAGGCAACATTGTGCAACATTCATCAACTCAATACCAGTTCCATTGTCTGAAAGCTTTCGGAAAGCTCCAGACACTGCAGTATGGAACAGAAAACAAACCATAAACAGTGATGGCCCAGGCTTGCTTCTACAGGTAGGGGGAGTGGGGTGTAGTGCACAGCCTGTTGGACACAGTCGGTCTCAGTCTCACTATTCAGACTATACTAATGAGAGATGCATTATGGCATCGCTGTCTTGACTCACGACTGTGCAGGCTGCTATTGAGAACAATGTAGCCTGTTATCTCTGCTCAGATTTTGACGAGAATAACCCGTTATCATCATATGTCTCTCCAGAACTTGCTTTTGAGAGTCACATTATGGTAGTGGATGTAGCTAGTGACAATGTGCTGTAGCTAGAAATGCCACCGATTATCTCCTCTCGTCCGCCCCACTTACGTGTGGCTATCAAATTATCCTTTCAACACGGCCCGTTGCTCCTGTGTCTGAGGGAATGTCAGCCACGCTTTGATGCCCTCCGTCCTCACTCTCTCACTCCTTCCCTTTCTTTCTTTCCCTCTCTCTTTTTTTCTTATTCACTTGCTTCCTGGGAGCTGATTTTAGGTTGCTTTTAAAAAGCTGACGTGTGTCTCAATTCAGCCCTTTTACAAGTTGTTATCCCTCCCGTCATCCACCCATCCAGCTCTCTTTTCTTTCCCCTTATCATCCCCCTATTTCTTGTTTTATGTTGTGTTTATGGGAGACAATAAAATCACAGTCAGGGGGGAACAGGATATTTTAAAGCCCATCAGACTTATGCAGAGGTATGGCCCGGAGGAGAGAGAGGGATAGAGAAAGCGAGTTAAAAGAAAGTGAGGTAGAGAGCCCCGAAGAGAGATAAGTATGAAAGGGAGACAGAGAGAGAGGGGAAAATAAAGAAACACATGAAAAGGTAGAGAGAGGAAAGAAAGTGGTAGAGAGCCCTGAAGAGAGAGAAGTATGAAAGGGAGAGAGAGAGAGAGAGGGGAAAATAAAGAAACACATGAAAAGGTAGAGAGAGGAAAGAAAGTGGTAGAGAGCCCTGAAGAGAGAGAAGTATGAAAGGGAGAGAGAGAGAGAGAGGGGAAAATAAAGAAACACATGAAAAGGTAGAGAGAGGAAAGAAAGTGGTAGAGAGCCCTGAAGAGAGAGAAGTATGAAAGGGAGACAGAGAGAGAGAGGGGAAAATAAAGAAACACATGAAAAGGTAGAGAGAGGAAAGAAAGTGGTAGAGAGAAATATGAAAGGTAAAGAGAAAGTGAGAAATGTAAAAAGAAAGAGGGAGGGAAAGGTAGAGAAGGGGTGTGGGGTGCATTGGAACAAGGAGGCATTGTGTACGCCCCCTCTGGTAAAGACTGACGGTCTGAATTACACCATGCTACAGCGGAGTCCTCAAAGCCATTACAGTCTGCTTCTGTTCCGTCTCCCTTGGCCTGTGGCAACCTCGGGTAAGCTCAGAGAGAGGGAAGAGAACAGCGAAAGAAAGACGTAAAGAAAGAAAAAGGGAGCCCTGCCAATGATTGTTTTGGCAACCTCAGGTAGGCTCAGGATGAGGGAGAGGAAGAGAGAGGGAGAAATGATGATAAGAGATGGAGCTGATGTAGCAAGATGAGAAGAACAGGCAGCGGAGATGAGAAAGGAGGAAATAGTGAGGAAAAGAAAGGTCCCACTCCTCAGCCTTATCCCTCCATTCAAACAGTAATACCCTGTGACACTGTCTCTGTCTGTCGTCTGGGTCTTTCGATCTGTCTGTGTGTGCATGCACTACGTGTGTGTCTCCAGTGAGCCAAACAATAAGAGAGACTCTTGTTGGCTAGCTGCTAACTGTTCCAACAGGCCTTTTGTGGGTGGGGATCTCCCTGGTTAAGTCCTATTGAACATGCCTGTGTATAGGCTTCCCTCAGCCCCTGTTCTTTAAACCCTCGGAGGTGCTACTCTGCCCCTCCACGTGTTGTTCTCTCCTCTGTGAACAGCCCTTCGGATAAGCCTGTTTAAACCAGGCAAAGCTCTCCCTTTCAGGGCCCACCCACTCCCCCCTTTTTGAATGGAAATTCCTCTTCTCCTCCCTTTCTTCCCGCCGGGGCTTTTGAACCTTCCGAAAAGGTATGTGGTTGTAACTGTTAATGCATTAAATTGATGAATGGCGACTGTCAGCGTGTGTGTTTATCTCCCGTGCCCCTCCGCCCCCTCATCAACTCTTCCCCCCCCCCATCTCTCAGAGTGAAAGTGTCCCCTTGCCCACATGGGTCAGCGGGACAGGCACGCGCTAGCCGAGAGGTCAGTGGGGAGACCATTGTTTGTGTTTGGGGAGGGCGGATAGGAGGGGAGTTGTGGACACTCCCTCAACACCCCCGAGGATGCTAAGCGGTAAGTAGCCTCTAGCGTGCTGAGAGGGGGGCTTTAAAGATACTATCTCCAAGCCCCAACTGATATTAAAAGCACAAACTGGGGGTTGAATGGCAATCTCCAGCTTGTTGCTTTAAAGTTCCCCTTCAGAGCCCCAGGAGAAGCTTAGCGAGCAGGCTCCCAGGTGGACGTTCTCTCCTTGTCTAAAGTTTACACACAAAGCCCACACATATGCGCGCACACACACATTCTGTTCTGCCTCGAGCGAGGCTCGAACTCGCAACATTCTGCACAACAACATGCTACCCAAAGCCACCACCCACAGAGCAAGGGTCTACTAGTCTGTCACTTTTGAGTGCCCGTTCGCTTTAGAGTACCTTCGGAAAGTGTTCACACCCATGGACTTTTCCACATTTTGTTTTGTTACAGACAGAATTTTAAATGGATAAAAAAAAAAAATTGTCACTGGCCTACACACGGTACCCATAATGTGGAATTATGTTTTTTTTTTACAAATTAATAAAAAATGAAAAGCTGAAATATCTTGAATCAATAAGTATTCAACCCCTTTGTTATGACACACCTACATTTGCTTTAACAAGCCACATATCAAATCACATTTTATTTGTCACATGCGCCGAATACAACAGGTTTACCTTACCGTAAATTCTTAATTACAAGCCCTTAAATCGACAATGCAGTTCAAGAAATAGAGTTAAGAAAAGATTTACTAAAAAAACTAAAGTATAAATTAAAATAAACAGTAGCACAATAATGAGGCTATATTCAGGGGGTACCGGTACCGAGTCAGTGGGCAGGGGTACAAGTTAGTTGAGGTCATTTGTACATGTAGGTAGGGGAGAAGTGACTATGCATAGATAATAAACAGCGAGTAGCAGTGTAAAAATAAGGGTGGGGGGTCAATGTAAATAGTCCGGGTGGCCATTTGATTAGTTGTTCAGCAGTCTTATGGCTTGGGGGTAGAAGCTGCTGAGGAGCCTTTTGGTCCTAGATTTGGCGCTCCGGTACCGCTTGCTGTGCGGTAGCAGAGAGTACAGTCTACGACTTGGGTGACTGAGGTCTTTGACAACTTTTTTGGGCCTTCCTCTGACACGGCCTATTATATAGGTCCTGGATGGCAGGAAGCTTGGCCCCAGCGATATACTGGGCCGTACGCACTACCCTCTGTAGTGCCTTAGGGTCAGATGCCAAGCAGTTGCCATACCAGTCGGTGATACAACCGGTCAGGATGGTTTCGATGGTGCAGCTGTATAACTTTTTGAGGATCTGGGGACCCATGCCCCCCAAAAAATTGTCTCCTAAGGGGGAAAAGGTGTTGTCATGCCCTCTTCACAGCTGTCTTGGTATGTTTGGACCATGATAGTGATGTGGACACCGAGGAACTTGAAACTCTCGAACCGCTCCACTTCAGCCCCGTCAATTTGAATGGGGGCCTGTTCGGCCCTCCTTTTCCAATAGTCCACGATCAGCTCCTTTGTCTTGCTCACATAGAGGGAGAGGTTGTTGTCCTGGCACCACACTGTCAGGTCTCTGACCTCCTCCCTATAGGCTGTTTCATCATTGTCGGTGATCGGGCCTACCACTGTTGTGTCGTCAGCAAACTTAATGATGGTGTTGGAATCATGCTTGGCCGCGCAGTCGTGGGTGAACAGGGAGTACAGGAGGGGACTAAGCACGCACCCCTGAGGGGCCCCAGCGTTGAGGTTCAGCGTGGCAGATGTGCTGTTGCCTACTCTTACCACCTGGGGGCGGCCGGTCAGGATGTCCAGGATCCAGTTGCGGTGGGAGGTGGCCAGTCCCAGGGTCCTTAGCTTAGTGATGAGCTTGGTGGGCACTATGGTGTTGAACGCTGAGCTGTGGTCAATGAACAGCATTCTCACGTCGGTTGGAAAGAGCAGTGGGGAGTGCGATTGAGATTGCATCATCTGTGGATCTGTTGGGGCGGTATGCGAATTGGATTGAGTCTTCGGTTTCCGGCATGATCGTGTTGATAAATGGGTTTGGGAGCTTGTCTGCAGAAATAAATGGACAGGCAAAGAAAATATTAGCTGCAATACATAAGAAACGCTTTCATATCCATACCATAATTTGCTAGATTGAAACTGATTCTAGATTACTTTTTGATTATAGACTGTAGTGACATAAAAATAGTTATTGGTAAGCCATAGCCCAATCAACAGCCAATGTTTACTTTTTTATTTGGGGCCATGAGAGTCTATTACAAATCAGACAGTACTTTGAGAGTATGTCAATCTGAAGGAAGTATGGTTTGAAGTGGCTGAAATGATTCAGAAAGGTATTGGGTAGTGATACACCGATATGACATTTTTGGCCGATATTTTCCTTGCCAAAAAACCCGATACCGATATTTAAAATGTTTGCGGTCTTTTAAGCATTCTAGTACAGTTAAATAGTTAACACACACACACACACACACACGGACGCAGCGGTCTAAGGCACTGCATCTCAGTGCAAGAGGCGTCACTACAGTCCCTGGTTTCGAATCCAGGCTGTATCACATCTGGTCGTGATTGGGAGTCCCATAGGGCGGCGCAATTGGCCCAGCGTCGTCCGGGTTTGGCCGGGATAAGCCATCATTGTAAATAAGAATTTGTTCTCAACTGACTTGCTTAGTTAAATAAAAGGTTACACACACTCATCACACTGACCAGAAAGAAATTTTGTTTGCATTTACGTATGTCCCACTTACCAGTAAAACATAATCAAAACCTATTTCTTTCACTTACTTGCTGTGCTGTTTCGTTGTTCATTTGTTCAGTCGTTTCATTCTCAACCAGGATTTCTATGGAACGCCGTTTGGGTCTTTGCGTGTCAAAAAAGATACACGTCAAATAACACGACATAATCTGTTTCAATTGCTATAGTTAGCTAGCTAACTATATAGCTAGGTGTCATCATCTAAAATAACCATCATTTATAAGAGTTCTTATTTGATTAATGGTGGTCGGACCCATCTATGTGAAGCTAGCCACAATAAGGATTAGCCACAATAGTGGACTTTGCGGTTAGCCTTCAAAATAAAAGTAAGGCATTCTACTATTTGTATTCATTTGCATCACTGTCAATGACGGCCTTACTGACTTTCAACGTGGTACCGTCATAGGATGCAACCTTTCCAACAAGTCAGTTCTTCAAATTTCTGCCCTGCTAGAGCTGCCCCGGTCAACTGTAAGTGCTATTATTGTGAAATGCAAACGTCTAGGAGCAACAACGGCTCAGCTGTGAAGTGGTAGGCCACACAAGCTCACAGAACGGGACCACCGAGGGCTGAAGAATCATCTGTAAAAAATTACAATATTTTAAAAATCTGTCCTCGGTTGCAACACTCACTATCGAGTTCCAAACTGCCTCTGGAAGCAACATCAGCACAAAAACTGTTCGTTGGGAGCTTCATGAAATGGGTTTCCATGGCAGAGCAGCCCCACACAAGCCGAAGATCACCATGCGCAATGCCAAGCATCGGCTGGAGTGGTGTAAAGATCTCCACCATTCGCCTCTGGAGCAGTGGAAACGCATTCTCTGGAGTGATGAATCACGCTTCACCATATGGCAGTCCGACGGAGGAATCTGGTTTTGGCGGATGCCAGGAGAACGCTACCTGCCCCAATGCATAGTGCCAACTGTAAAGTTTGGTGGAGGAGGAATAATGGTCTGGGGCTGTTTTTCATTGTTTGGGCAAAGCCTACTTAGTTCCAGTGAAGGGACACTCCAGACAATTCTTTGCTTCCAACTTTGTGGCAACAGTTTGGGGAAGGCCCTTTCCTGTTTCAGCATGACAATGCCCCCATGCACAAAGCGAGGCCCCTTACAGAAATGTTTTGTTGCGATCGGTGTGGAAGAACTTGAGACTGGCATGCACAGAGCCCTGACTTCAACACCATCGAACACCTTTGGGATGAATTGGAACGCCGACTGCGAGCCAAGCCTAATCTCCCAACGGCAGTGCCCGACCTCATCAATGCTCTTGTGGCTGAATGGAAGCAAGTCCCCGCAGCAATGTTCCAACATCTAGTGGAAAGCCTTCCCAGAAGAGTGGAGGCTTTTATAGAAGCAAAGGGGGGTACCAACTCCATATTAATGCCCGTGATTTTGGAATGAGATGTTCGACGAGCAGGTGTCCACATACATTTGCTCATGTAGTGTACCTGAGAGCATACCTCTCTGTGCATTCCTGCTGGTACCTGACACACCTCAGCGTACTATGGTCAGAGCCAGGGTTCTGACCACAGTACGCCTCCTTTTTTTATTATGTATAGTTGATCATGAGAGTTTATTACATTAGCACATACATATTAACTCAACATTTAATGCATCTCTCTCTCTCTCTGCTGAACCATGTGGAAAGCCTGGATCCCACATCTCTTTGACCTACGGCAGGCCTTTATCTAATCAGTGAGTCCTGCACAGGAAATCCACGTGTGAGGGTGTTGACAACAACACAGCAGCCCATCCCTAATCTACGTCCTACCTGACCGACTCCAACGCCGGGGTCAGGCCACGAGACCATCACATGACCGCAAATGAGGAACTAATTGCCGTCGGGCCTCAGGTCCTCCGGTTTCCAGCTTTTTGATAGGCTGACGGGGGGTAGAAGATCACATGACGGGGGTGGAAGCACAATTACCTCCGAGGTCTGGACATTCCATAAAACTGTCTGGCAGGCCGATTCTTATCGCATGACTTGGGTGTTATAACACGGTGTATAAAGTGGAAGCTGCATCTCTACAGCAGCTGTTTTGAGGGCTGGTTGTGTTGTCATGCCTCATACATATGCCCTTAGTACCTGCTTGTGTATTACATTCGTGCATGTGTGCCTACGTTTAATTATCTTGAAAACAGATCAAGTCCTCTGCTTACCAGTTTGCGCACGCTAAACCAGTCTCGATACCACTGCGCTGTCTTGTGAAAACAGTGATGTGATGAGATTGTTAACGTGGCTATAACGAGCTGTGTCTCAAAGCAGCCTCAAACGTTTTCAGTCCGACATTCACGATTGCCGTATAGTGTTGAAATATCTACCCAACATTTTGAATTGAATAACGTTGCTTGTGAACTTCAGAGCTGTAATGATTTGACACGTTAGCTTTGGTTAAAGGCCAGTACAAATGCATGCTAGCAGTAAGGTTGCCGTCCGAGCTGGTCGTGTTGTTGTTTGTGTGTGTGGTCCTGTCATGGGGAATGCCAAGTTCACCCTTACTCTCTCTGCAGCGGGCAGGGCTATGCCAGCTGGCCTGTGTGTGTGTGTGTGTGTCCACGCATTAAGCTTACTGTGTGCCAAAGAAACACTGCGTGCTATTCACACCAAGCTAACTTCACTCTGCATTTTTATGATCAATGAAATCGTCAAGGCAAACCCTGCTATATCTGACTGCAAACATCTAGCCCTTGATTATGGCAATCCCTTCAAAGTAGCCTACTGTTATAGTTAAAAGCTTAAGTGAAATGTTCTTGGTTTAATTTCAAGTGCACTTGAAAAGGTACACAGGTAAGGCAATCAATAAGACAGTGAAAGATCAGAGGCTCCACTGTTGTCTGTTTATGTCCCAATGTTGACCTGTTATTTTGAGCTAGGAGAGTTCCATGACCAATCTCCGTGGAGCTACTGCACCGTTAAGAGGTAACCATGGTAATGGTAAGAGATGATTGTGTGTGCGTCACTGTGTATGGGGATAGTTCGTACCTCCTCTAATGTTCCTGTAATGTTTGCAAAGCACTCAGCAGTGGGAACCTGACATGTTCAGCTAGCCGAATCAAAGTTGCAATTCTTCTTAGCTGATACTGTCAGTTTTGAACCAAGAGATGGCTTACGGCTTTAAAATGATACTAACAAGTCTCCTTGTTTTGGATAAAGTCTGCGCAGGCTCTTATGCGTTTTTGTAACACTTTGTTTTAAAGTAATTTGTTATAAGCTGACATGAACAGGCACGACGGTAAATTACATCTGTTACGTCATTGGTAAGTCCTTATGGTCGATGGGTTCAAGTAAAGTGGAACGTTGGTTTCAAACATTATCGCACCGGGCCTGTATTGCGAAAGTCACTAGTGAAAGCACTTCCCCTCTCCCATATGACGAAGTCTGTCTCAGTCCCAAATGGCACCCTATTCCCTGTAAAGTGCAGGAATAGGGTACTTTTGACCAGAGCCCGATGAGCCCTGGTCAGAACTAGTGCGCGTTACAGGGAATGGGGTGCCATTTGGGACACATAAGTTTATCTTGAGGACTTTTGTCCTGAATGGTCCACTGCCAGCTGTCAATCATTTGTCTGAATAGTTCTGGGGAAAAAAGGAGTAAAAAAGACAGAGGTGAAAGAAGGAAGGAAGGAAATGCTCGCTCCTTTATCTGCACTCTCCTTCTCGCAGGCAGGAATGTTAATGGTGCCGGTGCTTTGTGATGGGGTTCAGTTCTCCTGACGGACGGACTAACTGACTGACTGACTGACAGGCCGGTGCCTCACAATGACAGGAATATGTCAATAGAAATGCCAGAAAATGCTGGCGAACACCGGAATTAGCTTTAGGATTAAAGATTAAAAGAGACATGCTAGGCCTGTGGGGTTTCACCTAACAGGCACGTGTCAAGTGAAATAACACTAATAACATAAAAAGTTTTCAAATAGGCTGCGCTGCGCTGTTTTTATACACTTAAAAATACGGAATACAGTTCAAAACATGGTGGTTGGCTAACTTCTTGGTTGGCTAACCAGGTTTCCAACCTTTTTATGCGAGTAAAGTAAATGTCGGATAAAAAAAATGTAAGGACAGGCCTGATGGAAACAACATTTTTCAGTTAACTTTCCAAATGTCAACAAAACAAAATATGCTAGACAAGGTGGGATCTTTTTGTGTCGGTATAATTAATTATGCAAGAAATGTTTGTGGAAATATTGATATAATAACCATCGTATAGAAGTCATCTTGGAGTCATACCCGTCGGGAAAGCATGCCGTTTGTTAGGCTACAGACTAAATAAGCTGTGATGAACTTCACAGGGTGGTGAAAGTGCAAAGTGATGAGCTTGGTGCTCCTTTCCAATAGATATTGAGGGTGTTATTCTGGTGACATGATCATCAATACTTGGCTGCCATTTGACAAATAAGAAATAATCTTGCTATTTTGTCCATAATAATCTCATCATGTAGGCTATGCGTACGCTCTAGTCAACAACGTGAGGGCTGTGCTGTTGGTTAGAGCACATTTGCCAACACCAGAGTGGGCACACTCACTATATAACACCATTTTTGTTGTTAGAAAACTATCAATAGTTAAAAATGCAATGGAAACCCATTAAAAACATTTATTTGGTACATGGGAATTTAACTGCAAAAGGTATTTTTATGTGCACTACTCATCACGAACAGCCTTTTATCTGCAACAAGTCAATTTGATGGAAACATCTCTGGCGGGGAAATGTATATTTGCATGACAATCTTTTGCCAATCGAATATAAACCTAGCTACTGAGTCTGAGAATAGACCCACTAATGCTAACAAAGAGGTTATCGGCGGAGACAAGGATTCAGGGTTAGCGAACTTAGCGCTAGCGCAGGTTAGCGAGGGCTTTATCTCAAGCCTAGCCTCAGAGAGCCTCATATGCAGAGTCTGTTCTTCAGATATGACTGGAGGCTAACAGCCAATGACACTAGGCTAGCGCTTTTAGCGTTAGCTTGGTGTTGTGGTATTCTAGGCCCGGAGCAATGTTTTTTGAGATGGTTAAGTGAAGGCAGTCGTCTGTCAGGCTTGTTGGAAGATGGCGCTGCAGTGGATAGCAGCCACCTCATGGACTGTGTATTTTTTGTACATAATGTCTCTGCCATAATTTCCTCTGTGTATTTATTATTTGTGTCTCTCAGTGGAGGCTCCTCAGGGGAGGAAAGGGAGGACCATCCTCTTCAGTGAGTTTCATAAAAATAAAAACTATAAAACAATTTTTAAAAGTTAGTTAAATATATTCACAAATCACCAAATTATTGATTAAAACACACGGTTTTGCAATGAAGGTCTACAGTTGCCTCAACAGCACTGTAGGGTAGCACAATGGTGTAGCTGGAGGACAGCTATCTTCCGTCCTCCTCTGGGTACATTGACTTCAATACAAAACCTAGGAGGCTCACGCTTATCACCCCCTTCCATAGACTTAAACAGTAATTATGACAACGTCCGGAGGACATCCTCCAACCTAGCAGCATGAATTGACATGTTGTCCACCCAATCAAAGGATCAGAGAATGAATCTAGTACTGAAAGCATAAGCTACAGTTAGCTAGCTCTGCAGTGCATAACATTTTGTGAGTAGTTAACTCAGAGAAACAAAGACAATAGTTGAACAGTTAACTAATTAATTTCTTCCAAAATGAAGGAGAAGCAAGAGAGAGATGGAGTGTCATTTTTTTTCACTTGCAGATTCACTTAGCTAGCAAATGCAGCTAGCTAGTTTAGCCTACTCAAACACTGCTCAAACAGAGGGATGCTATGTTAGCTAGCTGGCTATGATTATCCAACACAACACTAGAACTCTTCCAAGTCAAGGTAATCTTTTGGTTTTACTAATGTATTGCCACGGGGCCCGCCAGTGTAAGTGCTAAACTGCTTACTGACTGTACACTAACATTACTACATGATTGGAACGGGTTGACAATAGTTTAGCTATGGTGACAACGATGTAGGCTGTGTGTAGCGGTTTTGTTATGGTTTGACTTTGAAAGATTTTTTCGCCTGGTGTGTTGTGCATTGAATTCCACAAGCGAAGGGAAAAGGTGAGAGGAGGAGAGCGCATGGATGCGAGAAGGAATGCAAGGTGGCTGCTATGAAAGTGAACCGTGTTTATGCATGATTGGGGTGTATTCATTCCGCAGATTCTGTTGGAAAAACGTTCCTTAAATGGAAACAAACAGAACGAGACGGGGATAAACATGCCTGAATTTGTCCAATAGAAACTTTAGTTTGCAACTGTTGGACTAATGATTACACTCTAGATCAGTTAGATTCAGGCAAGAGTGTGCAAGGCAGCATTGAATGTGTCACTGTCTGTCACTTCAACTTTTTCTCCCGACCTGTGTCCACCCACATTGTAAACTTTTATTCATAGGTTTGATTGTAGCAACCTCATGATGGGTAATAGGGAACATTTTGGTTTCATGTAGTAGCCTAAACATATTCATGTTACATTGAGCTGGGTGAATGGAATATGAATGACAGTGATCCAATTTGCTATAATAGAAATAAGGCCATACTCATGAAAAAATAACTCTTAATTAAATGTAATGGAAAAATGTAGATTTCCACCTAAATAGACATACCCAAAAGTAACTGCTATTCATGTGTAATTACATGATTCTGACATGCAAAAACTTGGTATATTTGGAAGGAAGACATCTGGGAGATTATGAGGAAATGATCAGAAGATAGATAGGAATGACATAGTTCAGAATACACAAGATCAAGCACACACAAAATAATTTATATTTTTATTTTGAAAGTCATCTTTCATTGAGAAGCTATATGTGAATTATTGATTCCCATAGCTAGAAACACATCAGATGGCTTCCGCAACATGTTAACAATTTCAGAATAAAAAAATGGGGTTGATAGACCTAACTAGAAACGGGCAGATGTTTTAGTAAGTGATGTCCCTAAACCTCTCCAAAGTGGACTATGTCTGTAAATTAGATCATTCAAGTACTATTACATATTTGCAATCCCTAAATGCTATTCGTTCAGTGTAAAAACAATTTCTACCATATCAACCTCTTTCTGTACAGGACTTTGTGACGTCGGCGGATGTAAAAAGAGCTTTAGAAATACATTTGATTGATTGATTTCCACCTCTCCGAAGTGTCAGAATGTGATAATTGCACTGTTTTTGCACACTGGATGTGCCAAAAAGTTGTTGTTCACTATAAAACAACATTTCTACAACACCAACCTCTCTCAAACGTTGTGGTGGTGTCGGGGGACATACAGGGGATATCCACGTGTTTTTTTCAACCCAATGTATTGGTCCCTCATACAAATAAACTGTTTATAAAAAAAAAACACACACTTGGTTACACACGTGTCCTTCGCTAAGAAAAGGTGCAAAAATAAAAATAAGCGGAACTATTTACAAATGGCATTCGTGTCCGTTTACATCCCAGGTGGCACCTTCACCGTAGCGTGTGCATGTCATGATAGTCTTTGAAGCAGTCTCTCTCTGCCTGGGACAAAAAAAAGCGAACTGGCGTTTCGGACAGAAGATCTGTCATTTCACTTTTTCCCCCCTGTGTTTTGTGCAGTGCTTGCAGTTCTTCCTTTTGTCTTTTGTCATGTGTGTTGGATAGTGGTGCTCACTTTGTGTGGGGGGTCTTGTGATGGTTGTGAGGTTGCTTTGGGCCCCCAATTCAGCCATTTCCAACACCCGCTGCTCTCGGAAGGCCAACTGGGAGAGAGGTGTTTGACCTTATGCTTTGGCCATCTGCTTGTGGGGAATGAAAGCATTTAAGGTAGCAATGTCCACAAAGTGGTAAACAAAAAAGTCTTATACCACTTCCTGGTCTTGCAGAGGACCTGGTAGTAGCCTATCAGAGCATCAGATAGGTCGGCAGCCCCCATGCTGGCATTGTAATCCTTCACAGAAATGGAGACATAATTCCTTTTTCACCCTCCTTGAGACATGGTTGTTATTAAATGCCTTATGCTGTGTGGTGAGCATGGTTACTTACCTAGTGTCCTTCCATTTCACAAAAGCAGCTTGTTAGTCCTGATCCAACGTATGGTCCCCCTCTCTAGTGTCTTTGTCATGTCATTTACGGTTGAAGTCGGAAGTTTACATACACCTTAGCCAAATATGTCTGCAAACAACGTTTCTATGATGGGCTATTAGCAGGACAATATATATTGGTCATATTGATCGTGGCGCTGTGGTCTAAGGCACTGCGGCGCAGTGCAAGAGGAATCACTACAGTCCCTGGTTCAAATCCAGGCTGTATCACATCTGACCGTGATTGGGTGTCCCATAGGGCGGTGCACAATGGGCCCAGCATCATCCGTGTTAGGGGAGGGTTTGGCTGGCCTGGATGTCCTTGGTTTCTCTCCCTCTAAAAACATAAATAAATATTTTGGGCTTCATAAATATTATTTTGGCCTTTATTCAGATTACAATCGCTCACTTTAGTTTTTTTGAAAACAAAATACTCTCCAAAATATTGTTATATATAGCCTACCCGCTCTGGTAAACTATTTCCGCACCGTTTCGTGCAGCTCTGAGACAAGCATGGAGAAACGAACATTTTCAATTATATTCTATGATATTCTTAAGATATATGTGTTGACTGATTATAAAAGCAAGTGATGTCTGCTAAGTAATCAAATTGATGGCACAGTCATATAGCCCGGCACCTACATAAAGCTGAGTGACTCATTCATTCATGGCTTTGGATAAAAATAAATAAGTACCAACATTCTTTCTGATAGTCTTTAATAAAGAAATATTTTGGTTATCCTGACCTGGACACCATGTACAGTATTATAATAGCCTATTATGGGCTATTAGCAGGACAATATATGCTTACCAACACCTTTCTGTAGTTTGATACTTTGTGCAAGGCAATTGATCAGCATTTAAAACTTTGTGAATGGGGCTTCCCCAGTGGCGCAATGGTCTAAGACATTGCATTGCAGTGCAAACTGAGTTGCTAGAGATGCTGGTTCGATACCCGTGCTGGCTGCCACCAGGAGACCCATGAGGCGGCTTTTGGTTTCTCTCTCTCTAAAAACAGAAATAAATCATTCTAAATAACAAACTGCTTTTAGTTACAAATTAGTGAGAATGTCTCACCCCATGTTCAAGAATGGCCTTTTTCTCGCTCACTCTAGGTTAAATTAAAACAAAATAATCTCCAAACTATTGTTATTTTTTAAACAAAGCTATTATTAGTATTATTATTAATGAATTTAGAATGATATCAAAGCCCCTTAGATATTCTCACAGATCAGATTTACCCTAACGAAAAATGCCTCTTAGATATTAGTTTTGAATACTTCAATGCTCTTATGCTCTTAATACTGTAGCCTACTCCCGACCGTCACTTTGTATGGCGCCATATTTTCCGTTCCGTCCTAACGGAAACCCAGAGGGTTTCGTTTTTGTT
Source organism: Salvelinus alpinus (assembly GCF_045679555.1). Classification (NCBI taxonomy): domain Eukaryota; kingdom Metazoa; phylum Chordata; class Actinopteri; order Salmoniformes; family Salmonidae; genus Salvelinus; species Salvelinus alpinus. The sequence continues at coordinate 42,158,089 of NC_092093.1, forward strand.
TTTCTTGGAATAGAAACACCATAATATTAATCAAATTAATTAAGCTACATTTCTTCAAATCAATCCCATATACTATGTTCTTACAAAAAAAAATGTAAATTTTCTAGTAATGTTAATATTGAAGACTATCAAATGCTTCTCAAAGATGTCCTCTGGTGGTCAAACTAGAACTAACTGGGGCGGTTAGAGTGTTGGACTAGAAACCGAAAGGTTGCAAGATCAAATCCCCGAGCTTACAAGGTAAAAAATATGTCGTTCTGCCTTTGAACAAGGCAATTAACCCACTGTTCCTAGGCTGTCATTGAAAATAAGAATTTGTTCTTAACTGACTTGCCTAGTTAAATAAAGGTAAAAATGGCTGACAATTAAATAATGTACCATAGAATTCTGCAGTCTGACACAACTTTTAAAGGAGGAACCACTGTAAGACAACATGCTAAACGTTACACGCTAGCTCTCTCCATATGACATCATCACAATGAAATGAGGGATTATATTAAAGGAGAGTGTTTCTTCCAAGGTGGTCCAGCCCAGGCGAGACAAAGCTAAGCTTGGCACGCTGTGTTTGTGTGTGTGTACTTGGGTGCGTGAGTATCTCATCGGCAATGCTGATTGCCCTATACTCCAGGATGTTTTCTGTTACTCTTTTATGCCAGTTGACTGAGAGAACTGTAGCAGCGTGCCACACAGTTCTTAATTAAAGTATTTCAGGGTGCAACACCCATGGCTTTGTCCGTTTGAACTTCCTGGGGAATAAGATGGAGGAGTGAAGGGTTTCCTATTCAGATAAGCTTTGTTTGCAGTGAATTATCTCATGTTCATTGAGTATCTTTGTTTGCAGTGAATTATCTCATGTTCATTGAGTATCTTTGTTTGCAGTGAATTATCTCATGTTCATTGAGTATCTTTGTTTGCAGTGAATTATCTCATGTTCATTGAGTATCTTTGTTTGCAGTGAATTATCTCATGTTCATTGAGTATCTTTGTTCGTAGTATGATTTTAAACTTTGGGCGCATTCCAGATTGTATTTAATGCAGTCGCGTGCACACGATCATATCTCACAACGCCTGGAAAAGGGATTAGCATCTCGGGGAATATTGTGCATTGACATGATATAGCAATCTGCTGAAATGCGCAGTGCTTCTTCAATCAAGACAACCTGGAATGCCAATAAAGGGTTGATTACTGTATGCCCTATATGCATTTAGCAGTGGCGCACCACCACTGCTTTTATTCTAAAAAATGAATGTTGTTATATAATGTATGAGTGTACAAAACATTGGGAACACCTGCTCTTTCTATGACTTAGACTGGCCAGGTAAATCCAGGTGAAAGCAATTATCACTTATTGATGTCACCTGTTAAATCCATTTCAATCAGTGTAGATAGAGGGGAGGGGACAATAACCTCTAAAAGTCTAAGCCGTTGGGGGGATGGGGTACCCAAGCTAACATATGGAATTGTTGGTAATGTTAATACAATGGATCATTTAGCTATTTGTTTTTGAATTTTAGGACCCCTTTAGCTATCAAAAAAATAGCTATACATATTTTTTTCCATAAAATATTGAATATAGCCTTTACTACTATAGCCCGTAGAAACGTTTTGAGTAACACATTCCTAAATGGCAAAAAAGAAAGTCCAAAAATAAATCATAAGGAATAAGGTTTTACATTTTCGGGATGTCTTATGGTCTGACAAACACTGCTGTAGCTCAGCCACCTTCCACCACAGATACAGAAGGCCAACATAGGCGGATTTTCTGGATTGAGACACAGCCCATGCTATCTTAAATTGATGGGGATTTTTTTGTTATGTTACTTAGATAGACTCTTAAGGATTTTAAAGAAGGATTGTTAAGCCTTGAGACAATTGAGACATGGATTGTGTATGTGTGCCATTCAGAGGGTGAATGGGCACGACAAAATATTGAAGTGCCTTTGAACTGGGTATGGTAGTAGGTGCCAGGCGCGCTGGTTTGAGTGTGTCAAGAACTGCAACGCTGCTGGGTTTTTCACGCTCAACAGTTTCCTGTGTGTATCAAGAATGGTCCACCACCCAAAGGACATCCAGCCAATTGATGGGAAGCGGGAGCAGGCGTGACAGTAACACAATATTACGAAGGTGACCTTAATGTTTTGTACACAGTGTATGTTATATAATGTACACTGAACAAAAATATGAACGCAACATATAAAGTGTTGGTCCCATGTTTCATGAGCTGAAATAAAAGATTCCAGACATTTTCCATGAACACAGAAAGCATATTTCCTTCAAATTTTGTGCACAAATGTGTTTACATCCCTGTTAGTGAGCATTTCTCCTTTGCCAAGCTAATCCATCCACCTGACATTTGTTTCATATCAAGAAGCTGACTAAACAGCATGATCATTACACAGGTGCACCTTTTTCTAGGTACAATAAAAGTCTACTCTAAAAATGTAATATTTTGTCATACAACACAATGCCACAGATGTGTCACGGATTCCCCCTGTACTGCTGCTCATTCCGTTCACCAGCTCCAGAGGTCTACGTCACCAGCCTTCTAGGCGTCATTGAACTAGATTCATTACCACCAACCCCGGACTGTCTTGTCTCATTACGCACACCTGGTTCCCATACCCACTAATTAGGATGTGTATATATGTGCTCTCTGTTCCCCATTGTCCTTGTGGATTATTGTCTCATGTCCGTTGGTTCCTGTTGTATCGGCTGTCGGGCTACGTGTTAATGCGCGCTTGTTATTACGGGCCTCGTCCCGTGTATTATTTAGAGGTTTACACCTCGCTCTTTTGTTTGGGTACATCTCTGTGTTATATGTATACGTGTTTGTTTTGGGCTTCGTCCCCGTCGTTTTCATGACGTACTTTATTTTGGGTGGAGAAATAAAAAACCCTATTACGTATTCCTACGCCTGTCTCCTGACATTATACAGCGTGACAAGATGTCTCAAGTTTTGAGGGAGCGTGCAGTTGGCACGCTAACTGCAGGAATTCCCACCAGAGTTGTCAGAGAATCTAATGTTAATTTCTCTCCCAGAAGCCGCATCCAATGTCATTTTAGAGAATTTGTCAGTAAAAGATCCAACCGGCCTCACAACCGCAGACCATGTGTAACCAACGCGACCCACGACCTCCACATCCAGCTTCTTCACGTACGGGATCGTCTGATACTAGCCACCCGGACAGCTGATAAAGCTGTGGGTTTGCACCACCGAAGAATGTCTGCACAAATTGTCAGAAACCATCTCAGGGAAGCTCGTCTGCGTGCTTGTCGCCCTCACCAGGGTCTTGACTTGACTGCAGTTCTGCATCGTTATCAACTTCAGTGGGCAAATGCTCACCTTCGATGGCCACTGGCACGCTGGAGAAGTGTGCTCCTCACGCATGAATCCCAGTTTCAACTGTACAATGCAGATGGCATACAGCGTCTTGTGGGCGAGCGGTTTGCTGATGTCAACATTGTGAACAGAGTGCCCCATGGTGGCGGTTGGGTTATGGTATGGGCAGGCATAAGCTATGGGCAACGAACACAATTGCATTTTATAGACGGCAATTTGAATACACAGAGATAGCATGATGAGATCCTGAGGCGCATTGAAGAGGACTGGGACAATATTCCACAGACCACAATCAACAGCCTGATGAACTCTATGCAAAGGAGATGTGTCGCACTGCATGAGGCAAATAGTGGTCATACCAGATACGGACTGGTTTTCGGACTCACACCCCTACCTTTTTTTTATGAATCTGTGACCAACAGATGCATATTTGTATTCCCAGTCATGTGAAATCCAAAGATTAGGGCCTAATGAATTTATTTTCAATTGACTGAACTTTAACTCAGTAAAATCTTTGAAATTGTTGCATGTTGAGTTTATATTTTTGATATATAGATGTATGCCACAGGAAGACACCACCACCCCCAGTAACTCTGACACCGCTGCAGAAGAAAATTATTGGGTTGATGTACTCAAATAGAATTGTATTTGCCACATACAACAGGTGTAGACCTTCCCGTGAAATTCTTACTTACAAGCTCTTAACCAACAATGCAGTTCAAGAGATAGAGTTAAGAAAATATTTACTAAGTAAACTAAAGTACAAAATCAAATAAAAAGTGACACAAAAAAAACAATAACGAGGGGGTACCGTTACCGAGTAAGTCTGCGGGGTACAGGTTAGTCGAGGTAATTTGTACATGTAGGTAGGGGTAAAGTGACTATGCATACAGTAGATAATAAACAGCTAGTAGCAGCAGTGTCAAAACAAGGGGGGGAGTGCTGCAGAGATGATTGTCTTTCTGCAAGATTCTCCCATCTCCACAGAGGATCTCTGGAGCTCTGTCAGAGTGACCATCAGGTTCTTTCTCACCTCCCTGACCAAGGCCCTTCTACCCTGATTGCTCAGTTTCGCCGGGTGGCCAGCTCTAGGAAGAGTCTTGGTGGTTCCAAACTTCTTCCATTTAAGAATGATGGAGGCCACTGTATTCTTGAGGATCTTCAATGCTGCAGAAATGTTTTGGTACCCTTCCCCAGATCTGTGCCTCGACACAATCCTGTCCCGGAGCTCTATGGACAATTCCTTCCACCTCATGGCTTGGTTTTTGCTATGACATGCACTGTCAACTGTGGGATCTTATATAGACAGGTGTGTGCCTTTCCAAATCATGTCCAATCAATTGAATTCACCACAGGTCAAGTTGTTTTTTATTTTTGTATTTCACCTTTATTTAACCAGGTAGGCTAGTTGAGAACACGTTCTCATTTACAACTGCAACCTGGCCAAGATAAAGCAAAGCAGTGCAACTTACAATATAGCAATTAAACACTGGAGTGATAGATGCGCAGAAGATGAGTGTGCAAGAAAGAAATATCTTGTAGAAACATCTCAAGGATGATCAATGGAAATGGGATGCACCTGAGCTCAATTTCAAGTCTCATAGCAAAGGGTCTGAATACTTATGTAAATGTGTTTATTTTTAGTTTTCTTATATAAATTTGCAAACATTTCAAAAAACCTATTTTCACTTTGCCATTATGGGGTAGTGTGTGTAGATTGCTGAGCAAAATGTTATATTTAATAGATTTTAGAATAAGGCTGTAACGTAACAAAATGTGGAAAAAGTCAAGGGGTCTGAATACTGTCCAAAGGCACTGTAGGTCCTGGATGGCAGGAAGCTTTGCCCCAGTGATGTACTGGGCCGTACGCATTACCCTCTGTAGTGGCGGGCGGTGATGCAACCGGTCAGTATACTCTCGGTGGTGCAGCTATAGAATCTTTTGAGGATCTGGAGACCCATGCCAAGTCTCCTGAGGGGGAAAGGTTTTGTCGTGTTCTCTTCAGGACTGTCTTGGTGTGTTTGGGCCATGATAGTTTGTTGGTGATATGAGGACCAAGGAACTCTCGACCCGCTCCACTACAGCCCCGCTGATGTTAATGGGTCTAGGGTTTCTTGGATGATGGTGTTAATGTGAGTCATGACCAGCCTTTCAAAGCACTTCATGGCTGCCGACGTGAGTGCTACGGCTCAGTAGTCATTTAGGCAGGTTACCTTCGCGTTCTTGGGCACGGGGACTATGGTGGTCTGCTTGAAACATGTAGGTATTACAGACTTGGTCAGGGAGAAGTTGAAAATGTCAGTGAAGTCACTTGCCAGTCGCTCCGCGCATGCTCCGAGTACACGTCCTGGTAATCCGTCTGGCCCTGCGGCCTTGTGAATGTTGACCTGTTTAAAGGTCTTGCTCACATTGGCTACGGAGAGCGTGATCACAGTCGTCTGGAACAGCTGGTGCTCTCTTGCATGCATCAGTGTTTCTTGCCTTGAAGTGAGCATAAAATGCATTTAGCTCACTGGACAGCTTGCGGCTGTGTTTTCCTTTGTAGTCCTTAATAGTTTGCAAGCCCTGACATATCCGACGAGCGCCAAAGCTGTCAAAGTAGTAGCATTCAATCTTAGTCCTGTATTAATGATTTGCCTGATTTGATGGTTCATCTGAGGGCATAGCGGAATTTCTTATAAGTGTCCAGATTAGTGTCCCGCTCCTTGAAAGCAGCAGCTCTAACCTTTAGCTCGATGCGCATGTTGGTTGGGATATGTACGCACGGTCTTCGTGGGGACAACGTCATCGATTCACTTATTGATGAAGCTGGTGATTGAGGTGGTATACTCCTCAATGCCGTTGGATGAGTACCGGAACATATTCCAGTCTGTGTTAGCAAAACAGTCCTGTAGCGTAGCATCCACGTGCGTCATTTCCGTATTGAGCGAGTCACTGGTACTTCCTGCTTAAGTTTTCTTGTTAGCAGGAATCAGCAGGATAGAATTATGGTCAGAGTTTCCAAATGGAGGGTGAGGGGGTTTTGTATGCATCTCGGTGTGTGGAGTAAATGTGGTCTAAAGTTTTTTTTTCTCCTCTGAAGGCACATGTTACATAGTGGTAGAAATGAGGTAAAATGGATTTAACTTTGCCTGCATTAAAGTTCCCGGCTACGAGGAGAGCCACTTCTTGATGAGCATTTTCTTGTTTACTTATGGCCATATACAGCTCATTGAGTGCGGTCTTAGTGCCAGCATCGGTTTGTGGTGGTAAATAGACGGCTACGAATAATATAGATGAGAACTCTCTTGGTAGACAGTGTGATCTACAGTTTATCATGAGGTACTCTACCTCAGGCGAGCAATACCTTGAGACTTCTTTAATATTAAACATTGCGCATAAGCTGTTATTGACAAATAGACACACATCCACCCCTCATCTTACCAGATGTAGCTGATCTGTCCTGCCGATGCACGGAAAACCCAGCCAGCTCTATATTATCTGTGTCGTCGTTCAGCCACGACTCGGTGAAACATAAGATATTTAAAAAATGTATGTCCCGTTGGTGGGACAGTCTTGAACGGAGATCATCCAGTTTATTCTCCAATGATTGTATGTTGGCCAATAGAACGGATGGTAGAGGCGAGTTACTCACTCGCCGACGAATTCTCACAAGGCACCCCGATCTCTGCCTCCTGTATTTCCGTCTTTTCTTTACGTGAATGACGGCTATTTGGGCCTGGTCTCAGGGAAGCAGTATATCCTTCAAGTCAGACTCATTAAAGAAAAAATCTTTGTCCAGTTCGAGTTGAGTAATCGCTTTTCTGATATCCAGGAGCTCTTTTCGGTCATAAGAGACGGCAGCAGCAACATTATGTACAAAATACATTACAAACAGTGCGAAAACAAATAAAATAGCACAGTTGGTAAGGAGCCATCCCCTCCGGCTCCATTATCTGTAGATGGATGTAGGTGTGCTGCTGTTTTCGTGGTAAACGTCGGTAAACATGGTGTTTTTCTCATCTCCTAGGTTACCTGTCCAAAGTGTTGAGGAACTACACCGAGCAGGCGGGCGACGGCGACTTCCTGTCGGTCCGCTGCCCGCCCCGCACCACCATCACCGTCCAGTCGGCTTTCTACGGCAGGAGTGGCCCCCTCCAACCCCAGCAGGGCCCGTCCCACCACAGACCCACCCTTTTAGGGACACTCCCACTGGAGGATGACTTGCATTGTTACATGTCCACAGCACTACAGGTAACTGCCCTTCCCTCCATACACACTTACTTTATAGACATTTATCCTTCTCTAGTACAGTGACAAAGGTCATGAAATAATGGTCATCTGCTGGTATTGACATTCGTCCAGGGTGATTTTCCCAAAGCCTTGTAGCAAAATGTGCAAAGGTGACACCCGAGAAACACCCACGTCAAACCACACCCCCAAGCCAACTCACGTTTGGCTCCTGTCATGGCCGCCAGCATTTCTTGATGAGCAAGACAAAAAAACGAGGTGACATTCCCCTTTAAGAGCCTCATGTTAGAAAGCTATTGTGCATCTCTGCTGCTTTTTCTGGATAGTCCTCTGTGGAGTGGCATACAGTAAACGGCACAACCTGAAACACTGCCTTCTTGGAAGTCTTCTTTTTAATGGCTCAGGTGTGTAATGTCAAAAAATCTTCTCCCATTCCTCACCGTATACAAAACAATGGTCTATATATCGATATCGCTTCAGGATCCTATTCAATAATGCATTTTCATTTTCATTGTTAACAAAAAGACAATTCTGAGACCCACATGTAGGTTAGCATAGCTCAGAGCGAACGTGGAGCCCGTCAAAGTTCCATTCGTTTGGAGGTAGTATTCATCATCAAACCTGAAATAGTTATACGTCAAAACATATTCAGCCGGCTCTAAAATAAAGTTTGTTGGTCGGTATTCATTCGTATGTCTTTTTCTTAGGTAGTGAGCTAGGGTTGCCAGACCCACCGTGTAGGGAATGCTGGAGTACAGACTCTCGACATCTAATGTGACCAGAATTCTATTAATCCGTTATTGGTGAGATCTTGGTTATAAATTCTTTCACATATGATGGCAATGATTGCACATGAGATTTTATGAAGGAGTCTAAAAAGTTTGACAATGGCTCTAGCAGTGAACTTATTCATGCAACTACTGGTCTGCCTGGATAATTGCCTTCTTGTATTTTAGGTTTGTGTAATTTATGCAAAATATACAGGCATGGACCTATGACACATGGGAAGGAAAATGTATTTAAAAAAATATATATATTTCACCTTTATTTAACCAGGTAGGCCAGTTGAGAACAAGTTCTCATTTACAACTGCGACCTGGCCAAGATAAAGCAAAGCAGTGCGACAAAAACAACAGAGTTACACACGGGATAAACAAACGTACAGTCAATAACACAATAGAAAAATCTGTATACATTGTGTGCAAATGAAGTAAGGTGGTAAGGCAATAAATAGGCCAATAGTGGCGAAGTAATTACAATTTAGCCATTTACACTGGAGTGATATATGTGCAGATGAGGATGTGCAAGTAGAAATACTGGTGTGCAAAAGAGCAGAAAAACAAATATCGGGATGAGGTAGATAGTTGGTTCGATGGGCTACTTACAGATGGGCTGTGTACAGCATTGGCAGCAGAGAACTGGAAGGAAAGGCGGCCAAAATAGGTATTGGCTTTGGGGATGACCAGTGAAATATAACTGCTGGAGCTCGTGCTACGGGTGGGTGATGCTATGGTGACCATTGAGCTGAGATAAGGCGGAGCTTTACCTAGCAAAGACTTATAGATGACCTGGAGCCAGTGGGTTTGGCGACGAATATGTAGAGAGGACCAGCCAACGAGAGCATACAGGTCGCAGTGATGGGGCTTTGGTGGCAAAACGGATGGCATTGTGATAGACTACATCCAGTTTGCCGAATAGAGTGTTGGAAGCTATTTTGTAAATGACATCTCCGAAATCAAGGATCGGTAGGATAGTCAGTTTTACGAGGATATTTTTGGCAGCATGAGTGAAGGAGGCTTAGTTGCGAAATAGGAAGCCGATTCTAGATTTAATTTTGAATTGGAGATGCTTAATGTGAGTCTGGAAGGAGAGTTTACCAGACACCTAGGTATTTATAGTTGTCGACATATTCTAAGTCAGAACCATCCAGAGTAATGATGCTAGTCGGGCGGGTGCGGGCAGCGATTGGTTGAAGAGGATGCATTTCGTTTTACTAGCATTTAAGAGCAGTTGGAGGCCACGGAAGGAGTGTTGTATGGCGTTGATGCTCGTTTGGAGGTTTGTTAACACAGTGTCCAAAGAAGGGCCAGATGTATACAGATGTATATTCATATTCAGGTTTTGAGATAAGCTTGCTTAATTAGGGCTTGCTCCAGATTTGAGCTAATATTCATTTAGAACACCTGTGTGGGATCAACACTCAGTTTTCCACAGAAACATTCATTACTGAGTTCTCTCTGAATCTCCTCATTGTATTCTTTATAGTCTAAAACGACCACAGTAACCCCCCTGCAGGTTTGCAGGTTTGATAACCAAAGATGAGTGTTTCATTAGTTCATTGAGTGCCTGTTCTTCTGTCCTGGTGAGGTAATTCTAAATATGTGTTGTTTTTTCTCATATATACAGACATGACTTCTTGTTCGACTAACCTACAATCGGTATTAATCGGAGTTGTTAACCATAGGGCAGAATTAGCTTTTGGGCCTAAAATTAGTAACAGTTTTTTTGGGGGGGGGGGGGGCGGGGGTTCTAGGCCAGAACTTTAATCTTACTAAATATTTTTTACAAATCAACTTTTGCTTTATTAGATCAAGCATTAAAAAAAAATATATTATTAAATTGTTTGCTAACTGAGATGATACTGTATATTACTGTCAGCTGCGCTCATTGCACTCACCTGGATTACCCCCTGTATATCTGTCTGTTCCTTGGTTGTGTTCCCTGTGACCGCATTATTCCGTACCGTGTTTGTTATGTGTTCCTGTCCAGACGCTGTTCCATTTCATGTTCGTCAGCTATTAAACCTTCACCTGCTTTCTCATCTCCTGCGTCGCCTCCTTACAATTACTGTGACATGAAATAACAGAAATTACATGCAAATCTCCTGGATATTGGTGAGGCTCTACCCCACCTGCCCCACATGTTTTTACTAAATTTAACTAGGCAAGTCAATTAAGCACAAATTATTATTTACAATGACGGCCTACCAAGAGGCACAATGCCTCCTGCGGGCTCAGGGGCTGGAATAAAAAACAAATACATTTATGTAGGACAAAACACACATCCCGACAAGAGAGACGGCACAACACTTAATAAACAGAGACCTAAGACAACAACACAACATGGCGCAACACATTATAACACAGCATGGTAGCAACACAACATGACAACAACATGGGAGCAACACAAGATGGCAGCAGGACAAACATGGTACAAACATTGTTTGGCACCGACAACAGCACGAAGGGCGAGAAGGTAGAATCAACGATACATCACGTGAAGCAGCCACAAGTGTCGGTAAATGAGTCCATGATTGAGTCTTTGAATGTAGAGATGGAGATAAAACTGTCCAGGTTGAGTGTTTTTTGCAGCTCGTTCTAGTCGCTAGCTGCAGCGAACTGAAAAGAGGAGCGACCCAGGGATGTGTGTGCTTTGGGGACCTTTAACATAATGTGACTGGCAGAATGGGTGTTGTATGTGGAGGATGAGGGCTGCAGTAGGTATCTCAGATAGGGGGAAGTGAGGCCTGAGAGGGATTTAAAAATAAGCAACAACCAGTGGGTCTTGCGCCAGGTATACAGAGATGGACAGTTTAAACAGGAGTATAGAGTGCAGTGATGTGTCCTATAAGGAGCATTGGTGGCAAATTTGATGGCCGAATGGTAAATACCATCTAGCTGCTCGAGAGCACCTTTACCTGCCGATCTATAAAATATGTCTCCATAATATAGCATGGATAGGATGGTCATATGAATCAGGGTTAGTTTGGCAGCTGGGGTGAAAGAGGAGCAATTACGATACCAAGTCTAGATTTAACCTTAGCCTGCAGCTTTGAAATGTGCTGAGAAAAGGACAGTGTACCATCAAGCCATACTTGCAGTACTTGTATGAGGTGACTACCTCAAACTCTAAACCCTCAGAGATAGTAGGCTCAACGGTGGAGGAGGCGGGAGCCACGTGACCTTTTGTAGAGGTGTTCAGAACAAGGTTAAGGGCATAGAGCTTGTTGGACATTCAGAAAGCTTTGTTGTAGAGTGTTTAACACAAAAATCCGGGGAGGGGCCAGCTGAGTATAAGACTCAGCTGAGCTATGTTGTGGATGGAAATTGAGAAGAGCATGGGACCTAGGATCGAGCCTTGGGGTACTCCCTTGGTGACAGGCAGTGGCTGAGACAGCAGATGTTCTGACTTCACACATTGCACTCTTTGAGAGAGGTAGACGCATCGCAACTGCAGGTAAGCATAGGCTACTTTGTAGTAAGCATTTAACTGAGAAGGTTTTTGAGAAAGACTTTTCATCTACCAGAAGACGGTTGTCATTAGGGTTGGGCGATATCCAGATTTCCATATCGTCACACCGTCCTTTTCTTATCTTGGGATTAACGGTATTTCCGGTTTAGTACACAAGGGGGTGTGTCAACAAAAAAAAGCCCATTGGGCATCTATTACCAGAATGCAATTAATAGCGAGTTTCCGTGGAGCCTGTTAGGTAAATATGCCAATGAACACAAACGGAAAATAAAATAATTGTAAAGACAGACAATCCAGGTCATAAATGTATACATATATAGGTAGGGGCTACCGCATGTCATTTTTGAGGAGTTTGGATATTTACAAGCAAATGTGAACAAGAGACATTGTGCAAATGAACAACGTTTGAATGCGTGCTTGTCTGAAGGAAGAACAGTCCTGGCTCTGGAGCAGCATGTGTGCACGGTGTGTCTGTGTGGAGTCTTCCTGCTCTGCTCGGAGAAGATGGGGGAGGAGCAGACGGACTGAGAACGGAGAGTAGAAAAAAACACAAGGAAATCAAGATATCCTACAGATAACCCATCCAAAGGGCTTTGAGTTCTCGAACACGGCAGAAAGCTAACAAAATATGATGCCCCATCACCTTATTAATTCAGCCACTTACTAGCAAACAATTTATTAAAAATAAAAAATGCTTGATCTAATAAAGCAAATGTTGATTTGTTCTCAGAATATCCAATAGTAATGTTCTAGACACACTTCATGCGAACATTGCAAGAACATTCATGTGTCCAGTTTTCTGAGGGAGGAGAATATTCCATCAACGTCCCACCAAACATACACAGAGCATGGTTGCCATGTTCTCAGAACATAAGATATGAATGTTCTAGACACGTTCATGGGAACGTCGCAGGAACATTTCGATGTATCAATTGTCAGGACGTCAGCTGATGGTCGCTAAGAAACTTCCCCCCCAGAAAGAAAATGTTGTCACACCTTGCTGCTGTTGTCAATCTAATCAAGGCCCTGATTGGTGAGCCACTCATCCAGGCATAGCTCTATGTCTGTAGGCAAGGTTAGGGATACCCTCACACAGTGCTTTAACATAGTGTTTTTTACTTACATATTTGACACGTTCATTTATACAGTAATTATTATTCAACACGTCCTTGTGAACGCACAACCTCTTGGTTGACAATACTCAGATCTTCCCGCCACACCAACATGTTCATGTCAGGTATCGTTTAATCTGACTTTTCTCATCACTGGGCTTTCACTATAGTTGTCTGATGTTGGTGAGGCATGTTAACTTGTTTTTAAAGAGCTCCTGAATCACTATGATCAATTAAATAGTTTTCTTGAGTGTACTTTTAACAGAGCTGAGATTTACTTCAAACTGCATTCACCCGATTGCTTACACCTATCAACTTGTTTCAGTAAGTTCCTAGGGAGGAGAAATTGGGGGTTTTCTGGACAGGGCCTAACTCTTCTGGCCCAATAAGCACATGCGCAAAAGAAAAATCCCTTATTGGGACAGTGGTTAGGGCGTACGTCATTTGGTGCTGGTGGCCTGGCTTCGAAACCCGGTCGGGGAGTCACCCTACTCTCACATTCTTAGCAATAGAATATCCTTACAGCACAACTATCCGTTCTAATTCAAATGTGTTTCTCAATGACACGTTTGTTCTAAATGGTATAGATTTCAAAAAGTTGATCGAGTTCTCTTTAGGTTGCTCAGCTATATAGAACTAATAAATACTGATCATTTATGAGGTAGCGTAAATGTGGTCATAATTTGTGCTCAAGGGGAAATCCTACAGATTCCTATATTTCAATGAGAAACTCATTTTAATTAGATCAGATAGGTGTGTTGTAACTGTTGCCAAATAATCCCATTAACATATTTTGCTAAGAATATCAGAGTAGGGGGACTGCCCTAGCGTGTCTTGAACAAAGGCCACCATCAGCAATGATGAACTCCCTAACCACTGCCCAATAAGGGATATCTCTAGGACATGTGCTTATTGGACCAGTATAGTTAGGCTCTGTCCAGAATAAACCCTACCCCTTCCTCCCTAGACACTAGTGTAGATCTGAAACAACTGGATAGATGGAAACAATAAGGGATATCTCTAGGACATGTGCTTATTGGACCAGTATAGTTAGGCTCTGTCCAGAATAAACTCTACCCCTTCCTCCCTAGACACTAGTGTAGATCTGAAACAACTGGATAGATGGAAACAATAAGGGATATCTCTAGGACATGTGCTTATTGGACCAGTATAGTTAGGCTCTGTCCAGAATAAACTCTACCCCTTCCTCCCTAGACACTAGTGTAGATCTGAAACAACTGGATAGATGGAAACAATAAGGGATATCTCTAGGACATGTGCTTATTGGACCAGTATAGTTCTGTCCAGAATAAACCCAACCCCTTCCTCCCTAGGCACTAGTGTAGATCTGAAACAACTGGATAGGTGGAAGGCTGTAAACAATAGGGTGATTGCAAATAAATCTCAGCTCTGTTAAAAGTACACTCAAGAACAACTTGTATCGATCATAGTGATTCAGGAGTGTTTTAAAACAGGTTAACATGCCCCACCAACATTAGACAACTATACCGAAAGCCCTTACATTGCTGAAATAAGTATATCAAATCAAATCCATGATGAGAATAGTCAGATTAACCGATAGATGACACGGACATGGTGGAGTAGCAGGAAGATGGGAGTATCGTTCAAATCCCCGGCGAGGACAATAAATACTGTATAAACACACATGCACAATGTAACCATGTATGTCAAAGTCTGTCAAATATGTAAGATGAAAACACTTACACACTGTTTGTGTGAGTGTCCCTAACCTTGCCAACAGACAAAGAGCTATGAATGGATCAGTGGTTCGCCAATCAGGGCCTTGATTGCCTCGGCAACGGTAACTAGGCTTGAGGTGTTAAGCGAAACTTTTCATTCATTATGTTCTGAGAACATGGCAACCGTGTTCTGTGTATCTTTAGTGGGATGTTGATGGAATATTCTCCTAACCCTCAGAAAACTGGATACGTGAATGTTCTTGCAACGTTCCCATGAAACGTGTCTAGAACCTTAATATGGGATATTCTGAGAACATAGTAACCATGTTCTGTGTGTGTTTTTGTTTGACGTTATAGAATGTTCCCCTAACTTTTCCTCAATAAAGCAGCTAGCTTGAATCCTTGTAATCCCCGTTTCAACAGCGCAGACATAAAACGCTATGAAGACATGATGTCACACGCTGTTTTTTACCACTATGTTCATTTTGGGGGTATGACGACACAAGCTGCTGTACCTTTTCTAATATTATCACATCCCTGGCCATTGTGTCTCCTCAATGAAGCGCGATGACATGACATAAACGTCAGCGTGCAACCGTGCTTGAGATTTACGGTCTGGCAGCACACACCTGAAGAACACTGGGAGGTTGTCTTCTATCCGTCTCTGTTTGTTTTAGTGGAACTCGCTGCCCAAGTGCTAGCTTTGCCCGGTTGGTGGGCACCGACCTACCCATCACAACTCCCAGTGCCACACTCTGTGGTCAATCATAAATGGGCACCTCCCAGCATAAGGGTGGCCCGTGTCAACAGTGTGATGCGTTCTGTGGGGGAAATGACTGAACTCCTGCCTTTTTTGTTATTTTTCAATAAACTTCCAGGGAATTTGGTGAGAGGGAGGAAGGGGGGAATTCCTCAATTCCTTGCTGTGGAATGTGGTAGATTCTAGAATGTTACTCAGCTGTGTCAAAACAAGAAAAAGAAGGAAAGGTGTATGACTGGGAAATCTGATACATGGAAGTGACTGGAATGTTGCTTCTTTGCAACCATTCTACTGTTCCCATGGCGTGGGAGGAGAAGGGGACGTTAAGGGTGTTTTGAAGTGGTTTTAGGTTTGTGTGCCGCCGATCTCACCGACGCTTGCTTATTGCTCTCTCTCCCTCTTCCTCTCTCTCCCTTCCTCCCTCCCTTCCTCAATCTCTCCCTCTCTCATAGAAAATGTTGGATGAGTGCCAGGACAGGAGGAGCTGTAAGGTCCTTGTCAACAGTCGTCTCTTCGGGATGGACCCATGCCCCAGCAGCAGCAAACACCTCATCGTGTGGTACAAATGCAGGCCTAGTAAGTCCCTCATCACCCCCCAACGTCTCTTTATAGTTTATACTCCTCCTTCAACTGTCTGTCTGTCTAGCTCTCTCTCTCTCTCTGACACACTCAGAGAGACCTGCACGCACGCACAGAGAAAACCCGGGTGACAATATATATACGATTTGAATCCCATTCATACTAAATGAGCAGAAACGGAAGCGGGAGCCTTCACAATGTGGACTATGTTTCGCCATGCACAGGTATTCCACACACAGAGTCCAGTGACAGTGACAGTGACCCGTGACAGAGCTCAATACCCAAAGTACCTCAATCAGCCATGATATCAAAACTATGGACATGGGGGGAGTGGAACAGGAATGCAACGGAGAAGAAGGTGACAGGGAATGAAAGAGAGAGTAGAGAGGGACACAGAGATAGAGAGAGATACACACACATACACAAAGAGGGAGAGAGAGAGAGCAAGAGGGAAGGAGAAAATACTGAGAATACTAATACGTATGTATTGAATGCAAACCCAGCTCTCTTTTTCTCCCTCTCCCTTTCAGAGGAAGTGACACCTTCTTGTTACGCCTCACTAAAATCCCACTTAGGTCACACTGAGACATTTCTCTCTCGCCAGAAGTTATTGGTTCAGTGACAGGACAAAAGAGCTGTTGATTGGTTCAGGGTCAGGGTAGGGGAGGGGTCAGTGGAGTGAGTGCGAGTGACCGTACCACACCTCAGGAATGACATGAATGGACTTAAGGCTGTGTCCCAAATGGCACCCTATTCCCTAGAAACAGTAGGGCACTACTTTTGACCAGGGCTCATAGGGCTAGTATGTAAAATATTGCATTACATAGGGAATAGGGTGTCATTTGGCACGCTACCTTAGTTACTACAACATTCTGGGTGGTGGGATTACTTCACTGTTATTCTGGGTGAAGGAGAGAAAGACGGAGGGGAGGAAAGATGGATGGGGAGAGAGGTTGAAAGTTGGGATGGAGATTTCAGTGTTGTAGTACAGAAGGATTGAGAAAAGGCTAAGGGCGCTTAGAAAGGGATGAATGGAAAGAAGTATGAAAAACACACACACTTGAATATGTGCATTTGTGCATTTGCACACATGGAAAATATAAAGTCAAACTTCAGAGTAAGCCTGAGACTGACAAAAAGGGTTAAAGTGTGTGTGTGTGTGTGTGTGTGTGTGTGTGTGTGTGTGTGTGTGTGTGTGTGTGTGTGTGTGTGTGTGTGTGTGTGTGTGTGTGTGTGTGTGTGTGTGTGTGTGTGTGTGTGTGCGTGCGTGTACAATAACACTAAGGTCTCTCTCTCACCCCATCTTCTAAACCAGATGAGTATAAGAGTAAGGTGGCGTGCGAGGAAGAGAGAATGAAGCTGACCTGTAAACAGGGAATGCAGATCACCGTCTACTCGGCCATGTTCGGTCGAACCCAGCAGGGTACCCTGGAGTGTCCTACCCACCACAGGAGGGCGTCGTCCGTAGGTAAGACCATCACCCATGTATAGAACCTGGAGTTTTCCCTGACCACTTGAACTCTGGGCCTAAAGCATCTGTGTAACTAGGACCTAGAGTTTCTCCTGGGTCCTAAACTTGGGGTATATGATGCATTGGTCCAGAGCCAGGCGTTTTTGGAGAGTCACTCGTACTCGGAGAGTCAGGCGGAGAATGGCGTGTTGAAGAGGGCGAGGAACGAGATGGAGTCACAAACCATGCCAGGCACACCGGTGAGCTCTGGCGCTCCACCTCCGACAGGCTGAGTCAACATACCTGGCGGGTTCAATCGCTTTATTGTTGAATTATTTAAGGCTCCTTTCTCTTCACTGTGCTGGAGTTATTTTGAGAATGAAGTAGGCTAGTGAAGGCAACAAAGTGTTGCTTACTGGAACACCCAAGTCATCCAATTGTTATAATAGGATATGAAGCAATAGCCTATCCGCGTGTGGTCAACTATTTCAGCACCGTTTCACACTGCTCTGAGACAGGCATTGGGACTGGTCTTGATAAATCAATTAGATTTTTATTTTGACTGAATCTCCGTTTGGGTATTGGTTAGACTAGAATTATGGTGTGGAAATGTTAGGATTATTTTTCTCTTCGCTCGCAGTCACTTAGTAGCCTAGGCCTACCACCGACCGGTCACTTGTACAGCGCCAAAAAACACAACGGAAATATCACATTTACATAAGTAGTCAGACCCTTCACTCAAAACTTTGTGAAAGCACCTTTGGCAGCGATTACAGCCTTGAGTCTTCTTGGGTATGACACTACCATTCTTCTCTGCAGATCCTCTCAAGCACTGTCAGGCCACTCTACCAAATAGGCCTGATTGGTGGAGGGCTGCAGAGATGGTTGTCCTTCTGGAAGGTTCTCCCATCTCCACAGAGGAACTCTAGAGCTCTGTCAGAGTGACCATTGGGTTCTTGGTCACCTCCCTGACCAAGGCCCTTCTCCCCCGATTGCTCAGTGTGGCCGGGTGGCCAGCACTAGGAGGAGTCTTGCTGGTTCCAAACTTCTTCCAATTTGCACCTAAGCTCAATTTCGAGTCTCATAGCAAAAGGTCTGAGTACTTATGTAAATAAGGTATTTCGGTTTGACTTATTTTTCAAATTAGCAAAAATGTCGAAGAACCTGTTTTCGCTTTGTCATTATGGGGTATTGTGTGTAGATTGCTGAGGAAATGTTTTTATTTAATCAATTTTCGAATAAGGCTGTAACGTAACAAAATGTGGAAAAAGTCAAGGAGTCTAAATACTTTCCGAAGGTACTGTATAGGGCGAAATATCAATCTAGAACAGGATGATCTATTTTGGATGCAATTTGAATGGAGCTGATGGAGAGAAAGACTGTGAGTGTGCTCGAGCGTGCACTGATTTAAAGCAACAATAATTTAGTGATACGGTTTCATACGGTTTCACTACCATTAAGACAGAAGTGTGTGTGTGTGTGTGTGTGTGTGTCAGACTTAGTTCACGTTACTCCTCTCTTTACAGCCTAATACACTCAGGGTGACATATACATCCATCATGCAAAAGAGCACAGATCTGTGCAAAAATGTGGTGAACCTCATAATCTGTAAGAGTTCGTTCATTTGAAACCTCAACAATGGCCGTTGTAGGGAGGGTTAACAGAACATTTTGCACAGATCTGTGGTCTTTGATATGACGGGAATCTCTCCCTCAATCCCTTTCTGTCTCATATTCTCCCTGTCATTGTTACTTTCCCTCTCTCACCTCACCCCCCCCCCCCCCCCACCCCCTCCCACTGCCCCACAAACTGTTCACTTACTTGATCCCCCCGTGTCGTCTTGTATTTGATGTGGCTTCCATGTCACCATGCAGAGGAAGTGAGGGTGCTTGAGTGACAGGCCACACAGACAGTGTTAATGATCTTAATTGCTTTTCCCTTCCGTGGAATACTACGACAATAGTGTGTGTCTGGGAGAGACTGTCTGTGTGTGCTTGAGTTTTCTAGGTTGGTCTTAAAATTAGGTGTAAAATAGAGCCTGGAAGGTATCTACAGTAAACATTTGTTCTTCTTCTGTAATGAGGTCAATTTGAAATCGTGTGTGTGTGTGTATGTGTATGCCAACATTAACCCAACATTCACTAATGGAGAAATCAGAGAAGGGATGCCTGCTCAGGTGTGTGTGTGTGTATGTGTATGCCAACATTAGCCCAACATTCACTAATGGAGAAATCAGAGAAGGGATGCCTGCTCAGGTGTGTGTGTGTGTGTATGTGTATGCCAACATTAACCCAACATTCACTAATGGAGAAATCAGAGAAGGGATGCCTGCTCAGGTGCTCAGGTGTGTGTGTGTGTTGCCGTGTGTGTTGCCGTGTGTACATAGGGAGTACAGTGAAGAGCAGGAAGGATTTTGTTCCAGAATAGCTTTCCAGCTCACGGAGCCACCTTAAAAGTATTGCTCTGGTTCTGTAGTCTGAGGAAGACTGCTATTCTGGTCTCAACACACACACACACACACACACACACACACACACACACACACACACACACACACACACACACACACACACACACACACACACACACACACACAAGCACACACGTGTACACACTCACACACGCCCTGTGATCTGTGCGCTCCTCTCATTTGGAGGAGGAGGGGGTGGCGGTGGTAGCTGAAGAATCTTCAAAGCGACGGGGACAGGGCCAAGTTCAGGACTCTGTCATCTGACCCATTAGCATCACACACACCCCCTGACATCTAAATTGTCCTCAATGTAACTTTGGCTAGACAAATGAAGATCTATCGAATACCAAGATAGCAGGGTTGCAGTCAGTTCTGTTTACAATCCAGTCAACTCAGAAAATGAATTAAAATGCAATTCATGACTTGAAAATTTGCCCTTAAAGTGTATGATGACTTGAGTATTAACTCAACTAGAACATGCAGGAACTATGTTATGTGTTCTTTCTGTCCTGGAACAGTCCGTGTGTGGTTGACTCTACTCTGGTTGTCTCTACAATAACAGATGGAGTCGGAGACCTTGTGCAGAAGTGACGAATCGCTTGAATGCCAGGAAATGACACAGGAGGGACATTCAGTGGCTGTGACACACACACACACACACACACACACACATTGTGTTTAGGCGCCACATGATCGTTTTCATAGCCATCCCCTCTGACTCAACAGATAATCTAATATCAGCTTACACAGAGGTGTGTACAGTTTACAGGCGCGCGCGTTTGTACCAATGCGCACATGCGTGTGCGAGCCAGTGTACTCACGGTTTTAGATGTAGGCCTACAGAATGTTTATATTTTTATACAGTACCAGTCAAAAGTTTGGACACACCTACTCATTCAAAGGTTTTTCTTTATTTTTTTTTTTACTATTTTCTACATTGTAGAATAATAGTGTAGACCTCAAAACTATGAAATAACACATATGGAATCATGGAGTAACCAAAAAACGGTATATTTGAGATTCTTCAAAGTAGCCACCCTTTGCCTTGATGTCAGATTTGCACACTCTTTGCATTCTCTCAACCAACTTCATGAGGTAGTCGCCTGGAATGCATTTCAATTAACAGGTGTACCTTGTTAAAAGTTAATTTGTGGAATTTATTTACTTCTGTGCCAATGTAGGGGTGGTATACAGAAGATAGCCCTATTTGGTAAGACCAAGTCCATATTATGGCTAGAACAGCTCAAATAAGTAAAGAGAAACGGCAGTCCATCATTACTTTAAGACATGAAAGTCACTCAATTCGGAAAATGGCAAGAACTTTTAAAGTGCCGTCGCAAAAGCCATCAAATGCTATGATGAAACTGACTCTCATGAGGACTGCTACAGGAAAGGAAGACCCAGAGTTACCTCTGCTGCAGAAGATACGTTCATTAGAGTTAACTGCATCTCAGATTGCAGCCTAAATAAATGCTTCACAGAGTTCAAGTAACAGACACATCTCAACATCAACTGTTCAGATGAGACTGCGTGAATCAGGCCTTCATAGTCGAATTGCTGCAAAGAAACCACTACCAAAGGACCAATAAGAAGAAGAGACTTGCTTGGGCCAAGAAACACGATTATTAGACTGGTGGTAATCTGTCCTTTGGTCTGATGAGTCCAAATTTGAGATTTTTGGTTCCAACCGCCGTGTCTTGTGAGATGCAAAGTAGGTGAACGGATGATCTCTGCATGAGTGGTTCCCACCATGAAGCATGGAGGAGGAGATGTGATGGTGTGGGGGTGATTTGCTGGTGACATATCTTCTGAATACCACCCCTACCTTGTCACAACAGAACTGATTGGCTCAAACGCATTAAGAAGGAAAGAAATTCCACAAATGAACCTTTAACAAGGCGCACCTGTTAATTGAAATGCATTCCTGGTGACTACCTCATGAAGCTGGTTGAGAGAATGCCAAGAGTGTGCCAAGCCGTCATCAAGGCAAAGGGTGGCTACTTTGAAGAGTCTCAAATATATTCTGATTTGTTTAACACTTTCTGTTGTTATTTCATAGTTTTGATATCTTCACTATTATTTGAGAATGTAAAAAATTGTTCAAATAAAGAAAAACCCTTGAATGAGTAGGTGTGTCCAAACTTTTGAATGGTAGTGTATATATATATATATACAGTGGGGAGAAGGAAGTATTTGATACATGCAAATGTATTACTTAAAAATCACACAATGTGATTTTCTGGATTTTTGTTTTAGATTCCGTCTCTCACAGTTGAAGTGTACCTATGATAAAAATTACAGACCTCTACATGCTTTGTAAGTAGGAAAACCTGCAAAATCGGCAATGTATCAAATACTTGTTCTCCCCACTGTATATATATATATATATACTGTGTATATATACACAGGCACACACACACAGAGACATCATCTTTATACCTGCTTCCGTGTGAGAGGAGTTATGGGCCTATCCCACACATCATGGTGTTTTTATAGTCATGTGCTACTGAGATGAATGTCACTACAACACACGCGTGGACATACGCACACAAACTGGCAAGCACCCGTCACTTCAACTCACACACGCACACACACACACTGTCATCTTCATACAGAGCATGACTAGGCAACTTAGCAGCAGAGGCCATTTTGTAGTGGTACAAACAAAAAACAAAAACAAGCTGATTTAGAGTGGTTTAATGTCGACGTTTTCAGCACAATGCCTTTCTTAAGACCGGTCTCAATTAACAATGCACTGGAAGTGGATAACGGGGATGGGGTCAGTTCCCTTTTCAATTCATTCAATTCACAAAGTAAAGAGAAGCATTGAGGATAATTGGAATTACTTCCTGGTTTGAAATGGAATCGACTGTGTTGTGGTTCCTTTGAAATTAATGTTCAACTGTAAGCACATCATTCAACACCATATATATATTTGGACCAGTGAAGCTACAATTAAAAATGTGCCTCTGCATTCCAGCATTTTGGATTTGAGATCAAATGTTACATATTTGCCGACGATGCACCTTTTATTTTATTTTCATGCGTACCTGTTTGACCGTCTAGGATCGAAAGCACTTCATATGAGACTTGTATAAGCCGTTGCCAAACTGACTGAAGGTCAGTGTGACAGGCTGGTTTCGTGAGTAGTGGGGGTTCGATGAGAAAGCTGCGACCTATTGACGTATGAAAGCATTCACTCCGCTCTGGTTTCAACATTCCCACAACGTTCAGAAGCTGCCAGGGCGACACATCCTGGTGGGAAATTACAGCGTGTCCGATCTGGCCGGGGGCGTTCAGGAACGTCTGACCGGCAGCCTCTCCGGGATTGACACGGATGTCGGGATGGCACTCTGCAGGGTTCTGCCGACTATCTATAGACCGTGCTGGGTTGGATTTGGGTCGGATGTTCAGACATACGTTTCTAAATGGAGTAGTTCACTACCAACCTGGAAGGAAGTTAAAGGTTGATTCATTTAATTGATTTATTTATTTAATTGAAGTGTCATACACCAATTGGTGCCCAGCACGTATGGGTTCACAAGACATTATTTATTTAAGTACACAAAACAAAATGACAGTCATTTGAGGGTGGCACTTCAGAATATTTTCACTCTCTCACCCTTACGTCCTCCTTTACTTCAGTTTCTAATGGCTCAGTGGGTTAGAGCACAGTTTACTCCTGCCTGGACCACATACTGATTAAAGGTGTCAGTTAATGTTGCCAGTTCTGTCAGTTGCTTTGTATAGAAGTGTCTACTGAATGTATAAGGACACGAGGCGAGACCCAAATGCAGACACCGGGAGGCAGATGGTTGAGCTCCGATATTTATTCTTTCAAAAGGGGTAGGCAAAAGACAGGTTCGGGGACAGGTGAGAGTTCATGTCAGAGTCCAAACAGTACGAGGCGATAGGCAGGCTCGAGGTCAGGACAGGCAGAGGTTCAGTGATCAGGTCCGAGTGCAAACAGTGCAAGGGGATAGGCAGGCTCGAGGTCAGAACAGTCAGAGTGGTCAGGCAGGCGGGTTCGGCGTCACGACAGGCAAGGGTCAAAACCAGGAGGGCTAGGATAAAACAGAGACTGGAAAAAATAGGAGCTAGGAGAAACGCTTGTAGACTTGGCAAAACAAGACGAACTGGCACAGAGAGACAGGAAACACAGGGATAAATACACCGGGGACTAATGGGGAAAACAGGATACACCTGCAGGTGGGTGGAGACAATCACAAAGACAGGTGAAACAGATCAGGGTGTGACAAAATGGCCATATTATTATTATCAAGTAGTAATTTATCTAAGTGGGGTCTCCACTATCATAGCTTCCTCCAATTCAGTCATACCAGATCAGTAATGGTCTAACTTCAAAGAAAGGATGAAAGATTCAACTGGTGTCTGTGTTGCTCTTTAGCTCCTGAGCTGGGCTATTTTACCTGTGACCTCCATCATCATTCGTCCTGAGTCTGTTGACACCTGAGGAGTGGCCTGTCCTCTCTCATCTTTCTGGGGCTGGAGTGTGGGATGGCAGTACACACACACAGGCACAAACACACACACACACACACACACACACACACACACACACACACACACACACACACACACACACACACACACACACACACACAGACACATGCATGAACACACACAATGTGAGTGAGTTCAGTAGTGTCTGTTTTCAAAGGGAACTCCCCCATCTCTCTACAACTTGGTCTGTTTTGGGTTTTTATGGTCTGTGTCTGCCTAAGGGCATCCATGCAGAACCAGGGGCAACATTCCCAAATGGTTTTGTGGGTGTCCGGTTGTCCCGACCAAACCTTGGTTCAAACAGTCAATTTTGTTCTCTTTCAAATACTTTGATGTATTCAATCGGGCTAGCCTGGCACATTAGAAACAATGGAATAGTCCCGAAAGTGCAAACTCACCCGTCTGGCAATGCTAAAAGTATACAATTCTGAACCCTCCTTACCCAGCGAGCCTTAGAAAAGCAGCCATGGGCACTTATTCATAAAGCGGCTCAGAGTGGAGTGCTAATCTAGGATCAGTTTGACCTTTAGATCACAATTAATAGAATTACATGGACAGGAGGACCTGATCCTAGATCGCACTCCCACTCTGAGATTTTTTGTGAAAACGGGCCCTGGGCTTTTTTACTACAGCAGTCCTTTTGGGATTCTGTGGTTCAAACTTGACTGAGTTGCTATCATTAAACACATATCAGTAATATATGATATATGAGTAATATATCAGTAATATATGATATATCAGTAATATATCAGTAATATATGATATATCCGTAATATATCAGTAATATATCAGTAATATATGATATATCAGTAATATATCAGTAATATATGATATATCAGTAATATATCAGTAATACAGTAGAAGTCGGAAATGTACATACACCTTAGCCAAATACATTTAAACTCAGTTTTTCACAATTCCTGACATTTAATTCCAGTAAAAATTCATGTTTTAGGTCAGTTAGGATCCCCACTTTATTTTAAGAATGTGAAATGTCAGAATAAAAGTAGAGAGAATAATTTATTTCAGCTTTTATTTCTTTCATCACATTCCCAGTTGGTCAGAAGTTTACATACAGTCAATTAGTATTTGGTAGCATTGCCTTTCAATTGTTTAACTTGGGTCAAACGTTTCGGGTAGCCTTCCACAAGCTTCCCACAATAAGTTGGGTGAATTTTGGCCCATTCCTCCTGACATAGATGGTGTAACTGAGTCAGGGTTGTAGGCCTCCTTGCTCTCACACGCTTTTTCAGTTCTGTCCACAAATTTTCTATAGGATTGAGGTCAGGGCTGTGTGATGGCCACTCTAAAATGTTGACTTTGTTGTCCTTAAGCCATTTTGCCACAACTTTGGAAGTATGCTTGGGGTCATTGTCCATTTGGAATACCCATTTGCGACCAAGCTTTAACTTCCTGACTGATGTCTTGAGATGTTGCTTCAATATATCCACATAATTTTCATTCCTCATGATGCCATCTATTTTGTGAAGCGCACAAGTCCCTCCTGCAGCAAAGCACCCCCACAACATGATGCTTCACGGTTGGGATGGTGTTCTTTGGCTTGCAAGCATCCCCCTTTTTCCTCCAAACATAACAATGGTCATTGTGGCCAACAGTTCTATTTTTGTTTCATCAGACCAGAGGACATTTCTCCAAAAAGTACGATCTTTGTCCCAATGTGCAGTTGCAAACCGTAGTGGCTTCTTTCTTGCTGAGCGGCCTTTCAGGTTATGTCGATATAGGACTTGTTTTACTGTTGATATAGATACTTTTGTATCTGTTTCATCTAGCATCTTCACACGGTCCTTTGCTGTTGTTCTGGGATTTATTTGCACTTTTCGCATAAGAGTACATTCATCTCTAGGAGACAGAACGCTTCTCCTTCCTGAGTGGTATGACGGCTGTGTGGTTCCATGGTGTTTATACTTGCGTACTAATGTTTGTACAGATGAACGTGGTACCTTCAGGCATTTGGAAATTGCTCCCAAGGATGAACCAAACTTGTGGAGGTCTACAATTTTTTTTCTGAGGTCTTGGCTGATTTCTTTTGATTTTCCCATAATGTCAAGCAACTGAGTTTGAAGGTAGGCCTTGAAATACATCCACAGGTACACCTCCAATTGACACAAATGATGTCAATTAGCCTATCAGAAGCTTCTAAAGCCATGACATAATTTTCTGGAATTTTCCAATCTGTTTAAAGGCACAGTCAACTTAGTGTATGTAAACGTCTGACCCACTGGAATTGTGATACAGTGAATTGTAAGTGAAATAATCTTTCTGTAAACAATTGTTGGAAAAATGACTTGTGTCATGCACAAAGTAGATGTCCTAACCGAGTTTGTTAACAAGACATTTGTGGAGTGGTTGAACAACGAGTTTTAATGACTCCAACCTAAGTGTATGTAAACTTCCGACTTCAGCTGTATATAATATGAGTAATATATCAGTAATATATGATCCTACACATTTGCTATTACCTTACCTGCACTTTTAAGGTTCAGTGTTATCTGGGATCCTTGGGTCGTCCCTACCCTAACCCCTAACCTTTACCTATCCCTAACCTTAACCCTTACCATGACCATTTTAAATGTCAACTTCAATGGGGTAGGGATGTCCCAAGGATGCCTGATAGCACATACCTTTAAAGTACACCATTGGAATAGATGTGGTCACAGCATGTTAGTACATCAGACAATATCTTCTGAATCTCAAGCGTAGAGAGTGGAGGAGGAAAGGAAAGGAAAGGAGCCTTCCGTCCATTTCCTCCAGAGAAAAGAGGAGCCTCATCTGTACATCCTTCCCCAGAGGATGAGAAGAGCAGCGGAGAGGGTCTGAAGATGTAGGAGGGGGTCTGGCAGGCTCTTAGTGATGATGAATGAGCGTCCCCATCTATCACTCTGACAGGTGTCTGTGTGTCCCCTTTTCCCCCTCCCCCCACACACCCTTACAAGATCAGGTGTCCCTTTTCACAATGGGGGGCCTGCGCAGGATGTCCCTGGGCTGGGTCTGGATAGAGGCCCCCGAAGGAGGACAATGGGGGGGTCAGAGCCTTTGTGGGGAAGAGTGTGTCAGAGATGTCACCTGGTCCCCTAGTCCCTCTCTCTGTTCTTGTGAGTGAGGCTCTCCCTACTTTGAGTCTATAGAAAATGGACTTAGTCCGTGTTGTACGTTGACAGAGGCTCATGTAACGCTTTGTGCGCCCCTCTGAAGTGCCGACGATTCATCAAACACTCTGAAGAGAGAAAGAGAAGGACACACACAACACTTAATTTGCCAATAAAACGAATCGCATCGATACAGTTGCGGTCAAATATATCGGCACCCTTGCACTATTTCCTCTAAAATAAGTCGAAGTTGATTTTCAACATTGCAGAAACAATTTCATTTTTGTGAACTTAAGTTGGATAAAATTATTGGCACCCCGGAGTACTTGTTTTCACAGTCCGGCCACAAGGCAGGCAAACACTTTTTGTAGCCATCAATGAGCTTGATGCACTGTTCTACTGGCAATTTGGATCCCTTTTCAGCAACAAACTGCTCTAATTCTTCAACGTTTGAGGGGGTGCTGTTTTCATCTTTTGCCATTGGTTATGGATGTATTCAGATCTGGACTATACGTTGGCCACTGCAGAACAGTCCAGCGTTTCTTCTGGAACCATTCCAGGTTGCTTTTGATGTGTGTTTGGGATTATTGTCCTGCTGGAAGATCCACAACCTTCAACTGACACACAGTTTTTGGACAGTTGGGTTGAACATTGCACTCCAAAACACATTGATGATCTGCTGAATTTAGGACGACTTGCACACGTTCATTCAAGGCTCCTGTACAAGTGGCAGCAACGTCACACCACCGCATTATTGAACCTCCCCCATGCTTGATTGTAGGGAGGTTGTTGTTTTTCTTTGAATGCTTCATTTGGTCGTCGATAAACAGAAAGACCCCATTGCTGAAGGAGACACAAGAAAGCCTGATTGAACTTCTCAAAAACCCACCTAAAACAAACTCTTTGTCAATACAGATCAGTGCTGTGTTTACCGACAACCAAATGAAGCTACTATCAAACATGGGGAGGTTTTTTATTTTTCCTTTATTTAACTAGGCAAGTCAGTTAAGAACACATTCTTATTTTCAATGACGGCCTAGGAACAGTGGGTTAACTGCCTTGTTCTGGGTCAGAACGACAGATTTTTACCTTGTCAGCTCGGGGATTCAATCTTGCAACCTTTCGGTAACTAGTCCAACACTCTAACCACTAGGCTACCTGCCACCCCAGATAATACTGTAGGGTTGCTTTGCTGCCTCTGGTACTGGGTGCCTTGAAAATGAGGCTGTTGATCAGACTGTTGATTGTTTCCTGTGGAATGTTGTCCCACTCCTCTTCAATGGCTGTGCGAAGTTTCTGTGTATTAGCGGGAACTGGAACCCGCTGTCGTACACGACGATCCAGAGCATCCCAACCATGCTCAATGCAATGGGTGACATGTCTGGTGAGTATGCAGGCCATGGAAGAACTGGGACATTTTCAACTTCTAGGAATTGTGTACAGATCCTTGCGTCATGGGACATCAGGTGAGGCTGATGAATGGCACGACAATGGGCCTCAAGATCTATTCACGGTATCTCTGTGCATTCAAATTAGCATTGATAAAATGAAATTGTGTTTGTTGTCCGTAGCTTATGTCTGCCCATACCATAACCCCACCGCCACCATTGGGCACTCTGTTCACAACATTGATATATTCATGTGGGGAGGCAGGTAGCCTAGTGGCTTGAGTGTGTGGCCAGTAACCGAAAGGTTGCTGGATAAAATCCCAAGCTGACAAGATAAAATAAATATCTGTCATTCTGCCCCTGAACAAGGCAGTTAACCCACTGTTCCCTGGTAGGCTGTCATTGTAAATAGGAATTTGTTTTTGACTGACTTTAAATGAGGGTTAAATAAAAAATATATAAAAAATGTGTATATACTGTTTTCTACGCTATCCTATGGTATCTCATTCACTTAATAATGCTTACATTTCTTGAATTACTCATCTCGTATGTACAGTATATACTGTATTCTATACTATTCTATACTATTCTACTGTATCTTAGCTCTGACATCGCTTGTCCATATGTATATAGTCTTAATTCACTCGTACTTAGATTTGTGTGTATTGGGTATATGTTGTGTAATTTGTTAGATATTACTTGTTAGATATTACTGTACTGTCGGAGCTAGAAGCACAAGCATTTTGCTACACCCGCAATAACATCTGCTAATCACGTGTTTGTGACCAATAAAATGGGATTTCATATCAGCAAACCACTCGCCCACACTACGCCATCTACCTGGTACAGTTGAAACCGGGATTCATCCATGAAGAGCACACTTCTCCAGTGTACCAGTGGCCATCGAAGGCGAGCATATGCCCATTGAAATCGGTTACAACGCCAAACTGCAGTCATGTCAAGACTGATGGTCTGGACAACAAGTACACTTATTTTTATTACATTTTTAAACCTTTACTTAACTAGGCAAGTCAGTCAAGAACAAATTCTTATTTACAATGACTGCCTACCGGGGATCAGTGCGTTACCTGCCTTGTTCAGGGGCAGAACAGCAGATTTTTACCTTGTCAGCTCAGGGAGTCGATCCTGCAACCTTTCGGTTATTGGCGCAACGCTCTAATCATTAGGCTACCTTCCACCCCCAGATAAGCTTCCCTGAGACGGTTTCTAACAGTTTGTGCATAACTTATTCTGTGGCGCAAACCCACAGTTTCAGCAGCTGTCCAGGTGGCTGGTCTCAGACAATCCCGTAGGTGAAGAAGCCAGATGTGGAGGTCCTGGAATGGTGTGGTTACACGTGGTCTGCGGTTGTGAGGCTGGTTGGACATAATTCTCTAAAATAACATTGCGGCTTATGGTAGAGAAATTAATATTACATTCTCTGGCAAGAGCTCTGGTGGACCTTTCTGCAGTCAGCATGCCAATTGCACGCTCCCTCAACTTGAGACATCTGTGGCATTGTGTTGTGTGACAAAACTGCACATTTTAGAGTGGCCTTTTATTGTCCCCAGCACTGTGTAATGATCATACTATTTAATCAGCTTTTTTATATTCCACACCTGTCAGGTGGATGGATAATCTTGACAAAGAACAATTGCTCACTAACAGGGATGTAAACAAATTTGTGCACAGAATTTGAGAGAAATAAGCTTTTTGTGCGTATGGAACATTTCTGGGATCTTTTATTGCAGCTCATGAAACATGGGGCCAACACTTTACATTTATGTTTATATTTTTGTTCAGTGTATTTACATAATAGAAATGTGGGTACATTTGTGAAGACAAATCTTACTTACTCAACCTTTAAGTTTACAAAAATACAATTGGTTCTGTAGTTTTGTTCAATTTCAAACTATTTTAGACGAAATAGGGATTTTTTTTTTTAAAGGGTGAGAAAATATCTATCCGTAACTCTATACAGTGTCTTCGTAAAGTATTCAGACCCCTTGACTTTTTCAACATTTTGTTACGTTACAGCATTGTTCTAAAATGGATTCAATCGTTTTTTCCCCCTCATCAATCTACACACAATACCCCATAATGACAAAGGAAAAACAGGTTAATGATGAAGGAAAAACTGGTTTTTAGAATTTTTTGCTCATTTATAAAATCTTAAGAACATATCACATTTACATATGTATTCAGACCCTTTACTCAGTACTTTATTGAATCACCTTTGGCAGCGATTACAGCATCGAGGCTTCTTGGATATGACGCTACAAGCTTGGCACAGCTGTATTTGGGGAGTTTCTCTCGTTCCTCTGTCAGGTTGGATGGGGAGGATTGCTTCACAGCTATTTTCAGGTCTCTCCAGATATGTTCAATCGGTTTCAGCTCTGGCTGGGCCACTCAAGGACATTCAGATACTTGTCCCGAAGCCACTCCTGCGTTGTCTTGGCTGTGTGCTTAGGGTCGTTGTCCTGTTGGAAAGTGAACCTTCGCCCCAGTCTGAGGTCCTGAGTGCTCTGGAGCAGGTTTTCATCAAGGATCTCTCTGTACTTTGCTTCATCTTTGCCTCAATCCTGATTCCTGACTAGTCTCCCAGTCCCTGCCGCTGAAAAAACATCCCCACAGCATGATGCTGCCACCACCATGCTTCACCGTAGGGATGGTGCCTGGTTTCCTCCAGACGTGACGCTTGGCATTCAGGCCAAAGAGTTCAATCTAGGTTTCATCAGACCAGATAATCTTGTTTCTCATGGTCAGAGAGTCTTTAGGAGCCTTTTGGCAAACTCCAAGCAGGCTGTCATGTGTCTTTTACTGAGGAGTGGCATCCGTCTGGCCACTCTACCATAAAGGCCTGATTGTTGGAGTGCTGCAGAGATGGTTGTCCTTCTGGAAAGTTCTCCCATCTCCACATAGGAACTCTAGAGCTCCTGTCAGAGTGACCATCGGGTACTTAGTCACCTACCTGACCAAGGCCCTTCTCCTTCGACCTCATGGCTTGGTTTTTGCTCTGACATGCACTCTCAACGTTTGGACCTTATATAGACAGGTGTGTGCCTTTCCAAATCATGTCCAATCAATTGAATTTACCACGGGTGGACTCCAATCAAGTTGTGGAATAATCTCAAGGATGATTAATGGAAACAGGATGCACTTCGAGTCTCATAGCAAAGCGTCTGAATACTTATGTAAATTAGGTATTTAAAAAAAAAATTGTATACATTTACAAAAATGTCTAAAATCCTGTTTTCAATTTGTCAATGTGGTATTGTGTGTAGATTGCTGAGGATTAAAACACTTTTTTAGTCTACATTTGGAAAAAGGGGTCTGAACACTTTCCGAAGGCACTGTATATAGGCCTATAGAGATGGAGAGAGAGAAAGAAGAAGTGATCTGTACACTGCATCTGCTGACACTTGCCAACATTAGCATTTCACTTCATGTGGAAATGAACAGACGGAGGAATGAATGAGCAATACATCTGGCTATCTGTGAACAAATTTAAGATTCCACTCAGCTAAATTATATGGAATGTAGCCTGCATGTCTGTACCGAATGCATAGATATAAGGGTGCCATATGGCTC
Organism: Salvelinus alpinus; assembly: GCF_045679555.1. Lineage (NCBI taxonomy): Eukaryota > Metazoa > Chordata > Actinopteri > Salmoniformes > Salmonidae > Salvelinus > Salvelinus alpinus. The sequence goes on from NC_092093.1 coordinate 42,190,592, forward strand.
ACAGATTGTGCAGTCCCTCCCTGCCCTGTGTATGTCAATTCTTAGTAAATGCGTCCTACGAGACCCCTCCGTTTTTGCTTACTGGTATTCTCTATGGACTCATTGGGCCTCTCTCTTTTTTTCTCTCCCCCCCCCCCTCTTTCTGTCTCAGACTGCCAGTCGGGCGTGGCTCTCCAGGTGTTGACGACACGTTGTCAGGGGAAACAGAGCTGCTTCGTCCAAGCGTCCACGCAAGAGTTTGGGGACCCCTGCTACTTGGGCACCAGGAAATATCTCAGTGTCATCTACGCATGTGGTGAGTCTCCAGTTTTTTTTTTACATGACACCTAGTCAGCAGTTCCGTATGTAGACAGTAGAGGGCGGTGTTCTCTCATGTATGTGGATGGGTGGGGCTGAATGATACAGCTACGTTCTGTCTCTTAGCTCTGTCGTCTGTCTGTCAGTATCTCGCTCGCTTTCTCATTCTCTCTCTCTCACTCTCTATTTTGTCATTAATGTCAGATGACTCTCTGATGTTTATGGAGTGGTGCTTGTCTGCCCGTTTATGCTTTCTGTCTCGACGGAAGAGAGAGAGGGGCTTCCTCCCTGTCTACCTAGCCACCACACCCCCAGGCTGATCCTGAGCTGTCACACTATAACTCATTAACACACAAACACACATTCACAAACTAATGGACACATACACACGCATACACACACACACACACACCCCCAGGCTAATCCTGAGCTGTCACACTATAATTCATTAAAAAGCTGGAGCTGGAGCACACCCAGAGAACATTATTTTGTGTGGAGGTGCTGACTAACGGCGAATAAACTGTAAGCTATAAAAATAAAGAGTTGCACGCTCTCTCTCTCTCTCTATATATATATATATATTTTTATAACCTCACAGTAATTTATTTGGTAAAACACCAACGCTTTGGCATCACTGTGCCTTCTTCAGGGTTACTGGGAGGTTATAAATATATTGAGTGTGTGACTCTCTATATTTATTTGTACACTATAATTCATTAACACACACACACTCACACATTCACAAACTAATGGACACACACACACACACACACACACACACACACACACACACACACTCTAATCCTGAGCTGTCGCACATTCATTAACATGAAAATAAAGGAGAGCCGCACACTCTAGGAGCTCAGATGCAAAAATGTAATATCCAACATTTCGACAGCCAAGCTGTCTTCATCAGGGTATAATCACAAACACTGCGGGATGACTCGTTTATATAGTGTCAGAAGACACACAGGTGTCTGTAATCATGGCCAAGAGTGGCCTAATATCATTGATTAATTCTCAAATATTAAAATGGCATACAAAGAACAGCATACAAAAAAACAAATGGATAGCATACGATCATAGATTCATTTTATACTACACAAGCTTACAAACAATTACAATGGCAAGTCACAATAATCACAAGAATGGCTTCAGATCAAAGTCTACGTTGAGACCGAAGGGAGCAAGGGTCTTTAAGTTAAAGATCCAGGCAGCCTCTCGTTTTAACAATAAATTATCAAGGTCACCCCCTCTCCTAGGGAGGGTGACATGTTCGATGCCAATATAACGTGGCCTGCCTCCAAAAAGTGGGCCGCAACTGGGTAAGTCAAGTTTTTACACCTAATGGTGCTACGATGCTCTGAGATACGTACTTTTAATTCTCGCTTTGTTTTACCCACATCATTTCTACCACAAGGACAAGTTATAAGATAAATAACTGCCTTAGTGGAGCACGTAATAACACCTTTGATTGGGATCGATTTCCCTGTTTGTGGGTGTTTGAAGGATCTGCATTTATAAGTGCCATTGCATTGAGCACAGCCATTACACTTGTAATTTCCATCCAGTAGGGGCGCAAATACATTTTGTTCAGGAATATCTTGGGGTGGTAAATCAGAATGTACTAATTGGTCTCTGAGATTTCTGCCCCGTGAGAATACGACCAAGAGAAGGTCCGAAAACACATTACCGAGACTATCATCCGATTTTAGAATGTGCCAATGTTTGTGAACGATTCCCTTAATTTGAATAGCGGGTAGTTAGAATGCAAGAATGCGTCTTTTTGCGAGACTGCCCTTGAAAAAGGTCATGTCTCGTTTTGTTTTGAATTTTCTCAATGGCAATATTAATCTGATCATTTTTGTACCCCCTCTCCTTGAACTTTCCTTGCGTCTCAGCCACATTTCTGTCGAAAATCTGATTGTTTTTTGCAAATTCTTTTGATTCGACAGAATTGGCTGAAGGGCAAACAATTTTTCAAGGGAAGTGGGTGACAACTGTCAGCCCTCAACAAACTGTTACGATCAGTAGGTTTCCTGTAAAGATTAGTGTATAGAACATTATCTTCACACAAGATCAGAAGATCAAGAAAACTGATTTGACGTGTATCAGATTGCATAGTAAATCTCAAATGTTCAGAACAGGAGTTAAGAAAAGCATGGAATGCCTGGAGCTGTTTTACATCACCCCTCCATAGAACAAAAATATCATCAATATACCGTTTCCAAATAATGATGTTAGGCAAGATTTTTTTTTTTGAGGATTGAAAATAGACTGTTTCTCCATGTAACCCACATACAAATGAGCATAGTTAGGAGCCATGGGGGATCCCATAGCAGTACCCTTCGTCTGAATAAATAAATAATTTAGAAACATGAAATAGTTGTGTGTGATTACTATTTCAGCCAATGTTATAATGCAGGCACTGGAAGCTAGTTCATTCGGGTCACGTTGCAGAAGAAAATGTTCCATAGCTTCAAGACCGCCCTCGTGTGGAATATTGTGTATAACGACTCAACATCAAAAGTAACTAACAAGGTATTCTCAGGGAGAGGATCAAGAGATTCAATGATAGAGATCATACTGCTGGTGTCCACACGGGGGCGGTATTGAAGCTATGGAACATTTTCTTCTGCAACGTGACCCTAATGAACTACCTTCCAGTGCCTGCACAGGGACTATGGTGGTCTGCTTGAAGCATGTTGGTATTACAGACTCAATCAGGGACATGTTGAAAATGTCAGTGAAGACACCTGCCAGTTGGTCAGCACATGCCCGGAACACACGTCCTGGTAATCCGTCTGGCCCCGCAGCCTTGTGTATGTTGACCTGTTTAAAGGTCTTACTCACGTCGGCTACGGAGAGCGTGATCACACAGTCGTCCGGAACAGCTGATGCTCTCATGCATGCCTCAGAGTGTGAGAGTGTGAGAGTGTGAAAGAGTGTGAAAGAGTGTAAAGAGTGTGAACGGCTGTGTATGTGGGGAGTGTGTGTGGGTGGTGTCAATATGCATGTGTGTGTTTGTGAGCATATGTAGCGTGTGTGCATTAGGTGTGCATTGGAGTGTCAGTGTAGTATGTGTGAGGGTAGTCCAGTGAGTGTGCATAGAGCCAGTGCAAGAGTGTCACTGCAACAAAAACTGAAACAAAACACACACACGTTGTCCAGACACCTGCTGATCCAGGGACTCGATCTATCAGTACCAGCGTCTGGAGCCTCTCAGACCGGACATGTCAACAAACACACACACAATTTCTAAGCCCACCTAGCCCACACACTTATACACAACCCCTTAATGGTGATCAAACTCTGCCCCGGATCCTGTTTGAATGGTCTCCAACAGCTGTCCAGTGCTTATCATAATAGCAACAGTGGAACTGAGACTCTTTTTGGTCTTTTTCATGTTATTGGAGACATTTAGGCTCAATCTCTGTCTGACCTTCCTTATCTGTATTTGATAACCAGAGTGCCAGAGTGTGCTGTTGGACAGTTTCAGAGATGTGAAGGGTGTGAGGAGGGGGCCACACACACACACACACACACACATACACACTCACACACACACACACACACACACACACACACACACACACACACACACACACACACACACACACACACACACACACACACACACACACACACACACACACACACACACTTCCAGTGATGCGGAGTGTGAGTGTCAGGAAGGGGCTAGGTAGGGGGAATGGGGGGCCAAGGAAACTAAAGGGTGTAGGGCAGGGAGAGAGGGGAGACTTTTGGCATGAGGAAATCACTCTTAGCTTTAGTAGACATGAAGTCACCAGGAGCTTGAGGCTTTAGGTAGTGGTCATTTTGGAGTATTCTCTTTCACGGCTGGTAATATGTATGATGTATGAGTGTGTGTCTGTGACCCCGTGTGTGTGTGGGGGGGTGGGGGGGGTTGTGTTTCTGCATACGTATGTGTGTGTCACGAGGGCAAAATGTGTCTCAAAGGTGCTTATAGCATGGGGTCAATCGCTTTGACCATTTGTATTGTCCTCCATATAAATTTACATAGTCAACATCCAAGGAATAGCCAACTCCTCATTCACACATGCATGCATACACACACACACACACTCACTCACTCCACTGTCAGGCATCATTTGAACCCAAGTCCCACAGGAGGAAATCCCTATGGCTTGTTTATTTGTGAAGGAGAGACACTTTCACTTTCATTACATTGACCTATGTAGGACTCTACAGCAGCTTAGAAGTTAGAATATAGGTTTCCCTTTTTCGAATTTTGTTAATTCTTTCCGATGTATCAAGTGATTATCTTTTTGTTTTCTCATGATTTGGTTGGGTCTAATTGTGTTGCTGTCCCAGGGTCTCTGTGGGGTCTGTTTGTGTTTGTGAACAGAGCCCCAGGACCAGCATGCTTATTAGGGTACTCTTTTCCAGGTTCATCTCTCTGTCGGTGATGGCTTTGTTATGGAGGTGTGGGAATCGCTTCCTTTTAGATGGATTTACTTTTTTACACTTCTACTACACCTTGAAGAGGTATAAGGGGAAAATCTGGGTGTATTTGATAAATGGGCCTTTTTATTAAAGAGGTTGATACCACCGAGATCCTATTACATTTGTATTCATTCAAATATGTACTTCTATGGTTTGATACTGTGAAGTTGATCTTGTAGTGGTGCATTTTCCTCTGTGCATTCTAGCATCCACAGGTGGTAGTTTAGCACCACTCTGCACGCTAGTTTGTCCATTCTGTCTTGCGCTTCCAGCCCTGTCAATGATCTGTGAAGCATCTACAGTGCATTCGGACAGTATTCAGTCCCCTTGACTTTTGCCACATTTTGTTACGTTACAGCCTTATTCTAAAATTGATTAAATAAATACAAAATCCTCAGTAATCTACAAACAATCTACACACAATACCCCATAATGACAAAGCAAAAAAATTTGTTTTGAAATGTTTTGAAATATCTTATTTACATGAGTATGTTGTTGAATGTTGAAGTTAGATGATCACCAGACGTTTTTGTTTCAATATGCGTTGACGCTTGATAATCCTTCATACGCAAACTCTCCTTGGTCTTCGGTCTGTTTTTTGGGGGGTTTTGCCAAAAGGACACAAAAAAAAAAATTCTATCTGTTCTACGTGGAAATCGAAATTGATCTCAGCTCCCCCAAGCCCTCCCCCAAGTCGTTATATATTTAAAAATGTTCTTGTGTATTTTGCTATTTGCCTCATGACTCCGGCATGCTTTGTTGACTACAAACTTTCTTTACCCAACCGTGGGACAGACTGTTTGGTCTCACACTCGGGACTCTGACTTTCTATTGGTTACACAGACGTTTGGCCTCCCATCCCATTCCAACCACCTCTCGCCGGCGTTGTATTCATGTTACCTGGTGAAATTGCTGTATAATATGATCTTGTTGCCATCTGATGCACATTCAAATGTCATAAATCAGCACTGCAGAGCTCTCCCTGTCCTCTGCCGTGCCTTGATTGTATTACTGTTGATGATATCTGGAAATGTGCATGTACACCCTGGCCCATCTACTGTTGCTAGCCCAAATTCTGACTTGTGCTCTGATATAGTCACCTCATTAGTCACCTCATACAAGTACTTGGGAGTATGGATAGACTGTACACCTTCCTTCTGTCAGCACATATCAAAAGCTGCAGGCTAAAGTTAAATCTAGACTTGGTTTCCTCTATCGTAATCGCTTCTCTTTCACCCCAGCTGCCAAACTAACCCTGATTCAGATGACCATCCTACCCATACTCGATTACGGAGACATCATTTATAGATCGGCAGGTAAGGGTGCTCTCGAGCGGCTAGATGTTCTTGACCATTCGGCCATCAGATTTGCCACCAATGCTCCTTATAGGACACATCACTGCACTCTATACTCCTCTGTAAACAGGTCATCGCTGTATACCTGTCCCAAGACCCACTGGTTGATGCTTAGTTATAAAAGCCTCTTAGGCCTCACTCCCCCCTATCTGAGATATCTACTGCAGCCCTCATCCTCCACATACAACACCCGTTCTGCCAGTCACATTCTGTTAAAGGTCCCCAAAGCACACACATCCCTGGGTCGCTCCTCTTTTCAGTTCGCTTGCAGCTAGCGACTAGAACGAGCTGCAAAAAACACTCAACCTGGACAGTGGTATCTCCATCTCTTCATTCAAAGACTCAATCATGGACACTCTTACTGACAGTTGTGGCTGCTTTGCGTGATGTATTGTTGTCTCCACCTTCTTGCCCTTTGTGCTGTTGTCTGTGGCCAATAATGTTTGTACCATGTTTTGTGCTGCTACAGTGTTGTGTTGCTACCATGTTGTTGTCATGTTGTGTTGCTACCATGCTTTGTTGTCATGTGTTGCTGCCTTGCTATGTTGTTGTCTTAGGTCTCTCTTTATGTAGCGTTGTGTTGTCTCTCTTGTCGTGATGTGTGTTTTGTCCTATATTTATATTTCTATATTTTAATCACAGCCCCCGTCCCCGCAGGAGGCCTTTTGCCTTTTGGTAGGCTGTCATTGTAAATTAGAATTTGTTCTTAACTAAATTGCCTAGTTAAATAAAATAAATAAATTAAACCTAAAGACTCTCAGACCATTCTCTGGTCTGATGAAACCAAGATCGAGCTCTTTGGCCTGAATGCCAAGCATCACGTCTGGAATAAACCTGGCATCATCCCTACGGTGAAGCATGGTGGTGGCAGCATCACTCTGTGGGGATGTTTTTCAGCGGTACGTACTGGGAGACTAGTCAGGATCGAGGGAAAGATGAACGGAGCAAAGTACAAAGAGATCCTTGATGAAAACCTGCTCCAGAGCACTCAGGACTTCAGACTGGGGCGAAGGTTCACCTTCCAACTGGACAATGACACTAAGCACACAGCCAAGACAACACAGGAGTGGCTTTGGAACAAATCTCTGAATGTCCTTGAGTGGCCCAGCCAGAGCCCGGACTTGATCCCAATCTAACATCTCTGTAGAGACCTGAAAATAGCTGTGCAGCATAGCTCCCCATCCAACCTGACAGAGCTTGAGAGGATCTGCAGAGAAGAATGGGAGAAACTCCCCAAATACTGGTGTGCCAAGCTTGTAGCATCATACCCAAGAAGACTCAAAGCTGTAATCGCTGCCAAAGGTGCTTCAACAAAGTACTGAGTAAAGGGTCTGAATTCTTATGTAAATGTCATATTTCAGGTTTTTATTTTGAATAAATTAGGACATTTTTCTTAACCTGTTTTTCCTTTGTCATTATGGGGTATTGTGTGTGGATTGATGGGGGGGGGAAACAATTTAATCAGTTTTAGAATAAGGCTGTAACGTAAAAAAAAATTGGGAATAAGTCAATGGGTCTGAATGCACTGTATTTAGGCCTAATAAAGTGTTTACGTTGGACTGCCGCAGGCTATTGTGTGGCAGTATATTCCTGTATTGGGGTCCGTGTTGGCTGTGGGGGTCCCAGTGACCCAGACCCCTCAGCCCTACTGTCTCAGAACTTCCATTACCAGATGGCCACTCTTCTTATCTCACCACCACTTCCTTCCTCTCTGGAGCCAAACACTGCCTGCATGGCCTCCTGCACACAGAGAGAGACACAGCCACAGGGTTTCCTGATATGTGTGTGTGTGTAAATTGGTCATAAAAAGCCCTGCATAGCACGGCACACGCCAGACCTCATCTACTTCAGGCTTCAAAGGAAGCGTTAAGATCTCTCCAGAGCTCCTCAGAGAAATTAGAGCAATAAACACACACACACACACTCACGCCCACTCGCCTCCTGGAAGAAAACAAACTGTTGCCCTGACGACTGAACCCTGACCATCAAGCCCGCCCTGCCGGTGACCGTCTGTTTCCACAATTTGTTTGTCCGTTGACACAAACACACCAGAGACTACGTGGCAGTATGTGTGTGTGTGTAAAGCAACCCGTTGAACCCTTTCTTCAGTGTACCTAACACCAGTGTAACCACCTTATCTAGTTCACTGGGTCCTAGCCTCTGGTGCTAGCCTCCAGCCTGTAGCATGCGCCTGTCCCCAGTCCTCAACCCAGGCCTCCCCTCCTCTCTTCTCTATCTGATCTCATCTCAGCCACTTAAAGTGCTGCAATTAATCCATTTCCTGTAACCAATCACTTTATCCCCTGTAGACACCTACAACTAACTTGCACTCGTCCACAGACTTGTCCTGGCATTCAGAGGGCCATTCGGGGATATCCATTACGCTAGAGCGCAGTGAGAGGAAGTCTATTGGAAGTTGGGAAGTTTAGGGAGACTTTATCTTGATAAGTCCATGGTGTTTTAAAACCTGAGGGAGGAGGGCTGTGTGTGTGTGTGTGTGTGTGTGTGTGTGTGTGTGTGTGTGTGTGTGTGTGTGTGTGTGTGTGTGTGTGTGTGTGTGTGTGTGTGTGTGTGTGTGTGTGTGTGTGTGTGTGTGTGTGTGTGTGTGTGTTCAGCTGCAGGCCAGCTAGGCAGCAAAGGGTCCACTGGGCCGCCCTCTGCCTCTGCATCCTGTCTGTTATAGATACATGTAGTTCTGTCCTTGAGCTGTTCTTGTCTATTACTGTTCTGTGTTATGTAATGTTTCATTTTTTGTGACCCCAGAAAGAGTAGCGAATGGGGACCCTAATAAAATACCAACTACAGTTTAAACACACACACACATACATCTAATGGACTAACCACAGGTCTCTAGTGGTTCGATGGTCTCCGTTGCCTGTTGAGCTTTGCAGACGACACTACAGTAGTGGGCTTGATTACCAACAACGACGAGATGGCCTACAGGGAGGAGGTGAGGGCCCTCGGAGTGTGGTGTCAGGAAAATAACCTCACACTCAATGTCAACAAAACAAAGGGGATGATCGTGGACTTCAGGGAGCAGCCCCCTATCTACATTAACAGGATAGTAGTGGAGAGGGTGGAGAGTTTTAAGTTCCTCGGCGTACACATCACGGACAAACTGAAATGGTCCACCCACACAGACAGCGTGGTGAAGAAGGTACAGCAGCACCTCTTCAACCTCAGGAGGCTAAAGAAATTCGGCTTGTCACCAAAAACACTCACAAACTTTTACAGATGCACAATCGAGAGCATCCTGTCGGGCTGTATCACCGCCTGGTACGGCAACTGCTCCGCCCACAACCGTAAGGCTCTCCAGAGGGTGGTGCGGTCTGCACAACGCATCACCGGGGGCAAACTACCTGCCCTCCAGGACACCTACAGCACCCGATGTCACAGGAAGGCCAAAAAGATCATCAAGGACAACAACCACCCGAGCCACTGCCTGTTCACCCCGCTATCATCCAGAAGGCGAGGTCAGTACAGGTGCATCAAAGCTGGGACCGAGAGACTGAAAAACAGCTTCTATCTCAAGGCCATCAGACTGTTAAACAGCGATCACTAACATTGAGTGGCTGCTGCCAACATACTGACTCATCTGTAGCCACTTTAATAATTAAAAATTGGATGTAATAAATGTATCACTAGTCACTTTAAACAATGACACTTTATATAATGTTTACATACCCTACATTACTCATCTCATATGTATATACTGTATTTTATACCATCTACTGCATCTTGCCCATGCTGCTCGGCCATCGCTCATCCATATATTTATATGTACATATTCTTATTCATTCCTTTAGATGTGTGTATAAGGTAGTTGTTGTGAAATTGTTAGATTACTTGTTAGATATTACTGTACGGTCGGAACTAGAAGCACAAGCATTTCGCTACATTCGCATTAACATCTTCTAACCATGTGCATGTGACCAATAACATTTGATTTGATTTGATTTGAGCTGTATGAGAAGTAGAAGAATCCTAAGCCGCGTCCAAAATGACACCCTATTCCTTATATAGGGCACTACTTTTAACCACCGTCCTATGGGATCTAATTGCAGCCCTAGTGTCTGTTCCAGTCAGTGGAGGGCGGTGGGAGGAGCGACAGGAGGACATGTCTGGGATGGAACATATGGTGTCAAACACATCACAGGGTACCAGTTGGAAAACGTATGCACTCTAGGGTAAGTCGCTGTGGACCAGAGCGCCTGCCGAATGACTCAAGTGTCAAATGTAAACATCACACATACGAGGAACCACACGTTTGGCGCCGTTCCATTGGCGCCGTTCCATTGGCGCCGTTCCATTGGCGCCGTTCCATTGGCGCCGTTCCATTGGCGCCGTTCCATTGGCGCCGTTCCATTGGCGCCGTTCCATTGGCGCCGTTCCATTGGCGCCGTTCCATTGGTGCCGTTCCATTGGCGCCGTTCTAGCCCTCACAGTGAGCCTGTCCTTCTATAGCTCCTCCCACCGGCTTCAACTGGTTCCAATTTCCCCGCGAGCCATTACTACTACTCCTACTTAGCACGTAGTCAAATCCAATCACATTTGTGACATGCTTCGTAAACAACAGGTGTAGACTAACGGTGAAATTCTCACCTACGGAGCCTTCCCAACAATACGGAGAGAAAGGAACAAGATAAATAATAACACAAGGAATAAATACACGGCGAGCATTGATAACTTGGCTATGCACACGGGGTACAAGTACCGAGTTGATGTACGAGGGTACGAGGTAATTGAGGTAGATATGTACATATGGGTAGGGATAGAGTGACTAGGCAACAGAATAGATCAACAGTAGCAGCAGCGTATGTGACGAGTCAAACGAGTTAGTGCAAAAAGGATCAATGCAGGTAGTTAAATAGTTAACCAAATAGCTACCTGGACTAACTATTTAGCAGTCTTATGGCTTGGGGGGTAGTAGCTGTTCAGAGTCCTGTTGGTTCCAGACTTGGTGCATCAGTATTGCTTGCTGTGCGGTAGAAGAGTCAAGTTCAGGCCAGTCAAGTTCTTCCACATCGATCTCGACAAACCATTTCTGTATGGATTTCGCTTTGTGCACGGGGGCACTGTCATGCTGAAACAGGAAAGGGCCTTTCCCAAACCTTTGCCACTGTTGGAAGTGTTGGAAGTGAGTGTTGCGACCGAGGACAGACGATTTTAATGCGCTACCCGCTTCAGCACTTGTTGGTCCCGTTCTGTGAGCTTGTGTGGTCTACCACTTCTCGGCTGAGCCGTTGTTGCTCCTAGACGTTTCCACCTCACAATAACAGCACTTACAGTTGACCGGGGCAGCTCTAGAAGGGCAGAAATTTTACAAACTGACTTGTTGGAAAGGTGGCATCCTATAACGGTGCCACGTTGAAAGTTACTGAGGTCTTCAGTAAGGCCATTCTACTGCGAATGTTTGTCTATGCAGATTGCGTGGCTGTGTGCTCGATTGTTTACACCTGTCAGCAACAGATGTGGCTGGATACCATTGTCCATAAAAGGTAGTGAATCCAATTGGTAACGCCATTCCTGTTTCTCTCTGGCACACACACACACACATTGGTTTTGTGTGTTGTTTTTTTTAGCAAATCACTGTCCACAAAGCTGACATTCTAGCAGGAACATCAACTTTTCAGCAAGAAAGTGACGTTCAAAAGCATGTGAAGGATGTCAATACAGCATATCAAATGGAGTCGAGTTGCGTTTATTTCAGTTAAGCGTTGCTCTACGGCTGTGGGCTGTGCACTTTACCCAAGCTCTCCCGTCAGCGAATCAGACACGGAGGAAGGCACTGGAGGCGTTTCGGCACTCGTTGGTGGGTGGCTGAGTGGGTGGTTGCCATGGTGATTTGCTGATGCCAGGTGGTCAGGGGATTGTGCTTGGTCAGCATTTTTGAATCAGCTGATGTCTGTCACACAAACTAGCTTACTCACATTATTCAGTAGCGGCTGGCACACACACGCACACACACACACACACACACACATGGACACGTGCGTATGCAACTATGCACGCACACACATACTGTACGTACATGCGCACACACAGAAATGCACGGACTCTCTCTCAATCTCTGCCTCTCTTACACGCACGCACACACACACACACACATAACACACAAGACGATGCACTTTCTACAGCTCTCAGTTTAATACACGTTATATGGGATCAGTGTTTGGTTCCATACAGTAAGAGCTTTTTTTAACAAAGTGGATTACATGTTAAACGGTGTTTTATGCCCTATGTTCCATTTCATGTTCTAGTGGGTTCGAAAACATATTCAGTTTCTCCATTTATCTCTGCTATCCCTCTCTGTATCCTTCTCTCACTGCATCTGTGTCTCAGTCACTCTCTTTCTCTCTGTATCCCTCTCTGTAACACTCTCTCACTCTGTACCCATCTCTCCGTCTCTCTTTCTCTCTGTATCCCTCTCTGTAACACTCTCTCACTCTGTACCCATCTCTCCGTCTCTCTTTCTCTCGGTATCCCTCTCTGTAACACTCTCTCACTCTGTACCCATCTCTCCGTCTCTCTTTCTCTCTGTATCCCTCTCTGTAACACTCTCTCACTCTGTACCCATCTCTCCGTCTCTCTTTCTCTCGGTATCCCTCTCTGTAACACTCTCTCACTCTGTACCCATCTCTCCGTCTCTCTTTCTCTCGGTATCCCTCTCTGTAACACTCTCTCACTCTGTACCCATCTCTCCGTCTCTCTTTCTTTCGGTATCCCTCTCTGTAACACTCTCTCACTCTGTACCCATCTCTCCGTCTCTCTTTCTCTCGGTATCCCTCTCTGTAACACTCTCTCACTCTGTACCCATCTCTCCGTCTCTCTTTCTCTCGGTATCCCTCTCTGTAACACTCTCTCGCTCTGTACCCATCTCTCCGTCTCTCTTTCTCTCTGTATCCCTCTCTGTAACACTCTCTCGCTCTGTACCCATCTCTCCGTCTCTCTTTCTCTCTGTATCCCTCTCTGTAACACTCTCTCGCTCTGTACCCATCTCTCCGTCTCTCTTTCTCTCTGTATCCCTCGCTGTAACACTCTCTCGCTCTGTACCCATCTCTCCGTCTCTCTTTCTCTCTGTATCCCTCGCTGTAACACTCTCTCACTCTGCACCCATCTCTCCGTCTCTCTTTCTCTCTGTATCCCTCTCTGTAACACTCTCTCGCTCTGTACCCATCTCTCCGTCTCTCTTTCTCTCTGTATCCCTCGTTGTAACACTCTCTCACTCTGTACCCATCTCTCCGTCTCTCTTTCTCTCTGTATGCCTCGCTGTAACACTCTCTCACTCTGTACCCATCTCTCCGTCTCTCTTTCTCTCTGTATCCCTCTCTGTAACACTCTCTCGCTCTGTACCCATCTCTCCGTCTCTCTTTCTCTCTGTATCCCTCTCTGTAACACTCTCTCGCTCTGTACCCATCTCTCCGTCTCTCTTTCTCTCTGTATCCCTCGCTGTAACACTCTCTCACTCTGTACCATCTCTCCGTCTCTCCATCTCTCTTTCTCTCTGTATCCCTCGCTGTAACACTCTCTCACTCTGCACCCATCTCTCCGTCTCTCTTTCTCTCTGTATCCCTCGCTGTAACACTCTCTCACTCTGTACCCATCTCTCCGTCTCTCTTTCTCTCTGTATCCCTCTCTGTAACACTCTCTCACTCTGTACCCATCTCTCCGTCTCTCTTTCTCTCTGTATCCCTCTCTGTAACACTCTCTCACTCTGTACCCATCTCTCCGTCTCTCTTTCTCTCTGTATCCCTCGCTGTCACAGTCTCTCACTCTGTACCCATCTCTCCATCTCTCTTTCTCTCTGTATCCCTCTCTGTAACACTCTCTCACTCTGTACCCATCTCTCCGTCTCTCTTTCTCTCTGTATCCCTCACTGTAACACTCTCTCACTCTGTATCCATCTCTCCGTCTCTCTTTCTCTCTGTATCCCTCTCTGTAACACTCTCTCACTCTGTACCCATCTCTCCGTCTCTCTTTCTCTCTGTATCCCTCTCTGTAACACTCTCTCACTCTATACCCATCTCTCCGTCTCTCTTTCTCTCTGTATCCCTCGCTGTAACACTCTCTCACTCTGTACCCATCTCTCCGTCTCTCTGTATCCCTCGCTGTAGCACTCTCTCACTCTGTACCCATCTCTCCATCTCTATTTCTCTCTGTAACACTCTCTCACTCTGTACCCATCTCTCCATCTCTCTTTCTCTCTGTAACACTCTCTCACTCTGTACCCATCTCTCCATCTCTATTTCTCTCTGTAACACTCTCTCACTCTGTACCCATCTCTCCATCTCTCTTTCTCTCTGTAACACTCTCTCACTCTGTACCCATCTCTCCATCTCTCTTTCTCTCACTCCCTGTGTGTCGCTCTCTCTCTCTCTATTTGATCTCTCTGTTCTCGCTCTCGCTCTCTGTACCCTCCTCTCTCTTTTCTCTCTCTCTCTCTCACACACATTCTCTTTCCCTCTGTGTCTCTCTGGCTGGTTCTCTTTGGGTGGTTTGCGTACAGTAAACAATGGCGTCCTTATGTTAGGACATGTCCAAACCGTTTGTTTATTCCCATCAATGCTAATCAAATCATGTCCATGAGGGAATCTCTCCTTCTCTCTTAACCTCTCTAGTGCTCTCACTCAGTCTCCGAGTCAATCATTCATTCACTCATTCTCTCTTTGATTCTCTCTCTATCTCTCACTTTTTTCTTTCACCATTCAGTCTCTGTGAAGGCCAGTTCCACCATGGACCCTCTGTTCAATGTGAATGACGAGAGCTTGTTTTGTTTGCAAATGTGACTTTTGTTTAATTTCACGTTCGTCCCATAAAAGTAGAATGAACCACATATATAATCTATATAATCACCCGCTAACGGTTCATTAGCACAGTACAATAACGGATCAACACTGGCTGAGGGGATATTATGCACTGTAGAGTACAAAGCTTATCTGACAGTAGCGGTTGATTGTGGAGCGCCAAGAAGGAGTCAGTCTGGCCAGGCGCAGGCTGTGTCGGAAATAGCACCCTATTCCCCACGTAGTGCACTACTTTTGACCAGAAGAAGTAGTCCACTATATAAGGAATAGGGTTTCATTTGGGATGCTACCCTAGTCTAGCGGCAGATGACTGACTAGCTTTGCGTTGCCTTTGATGGTCGACTATGAAAATAAAGAAAATCAGGGGAACAAAGTTCCATGCCAGCCGATGGAGGGATAGAGGCTTTGATCTATCAACAGACGACTTGGTAAACATGGCTGGAACACAGAGAGCGGTGGGGGGGGTTTGCACCTTATCCACCTGCCCACCAATCTTATCTTATCTCCACCATGTCTCCGCCATGGCGCGCTTATCTTGTCTCTCTTACCTCGCCCCCAATCATAGTGCGGGGTCATAGAGGTCAGAGGGCATGGTCGCGGTCGCTATGGGACACAAAATGGGGGACCCTGTGAAGACTTTTTTTTAATTTTTTTAACACAACGTCCAACCTTGATTCAATAGGCACATTGTTTACATTTGTAGGCACTTTGCTGCTTAAAGAAAAGAAAACACACGGCTGTTATCTCTCCACGTGGGGTTTTGTCCTTCCAGACGCAGTACAGTAGGCACACTGCTGTGTGCAGGGCCTCTGCCTTTTGTTTCCACGGGGCCCCATCGGATGGTCATTTTAGAGACAGGCTACTCCGGTGGCCCTGGTTCTAGTCGGACCCACGTGTTGTGTGTTCCACCACCCCTCCCCCCCCCCACACCCCCCGTCACAGTTCCAGCTCCCTCTCCTCGTCTCTGATCTAATAGACAAATAAGTGTTGTGTTTTTTCCCAGTGAGGGGAGAGCTCTCATTTCTCTATTAAGCCATTGTGTTGTCCTCAAAAGCTTTAGAAATGGGATAAAAGGAACACACACCCACGCGCACACACATATACACACACACACACACACACACACACAGGCACCGTGGCTTTTCACCTCAGTTATTTTCCCAAATGTGTTTCCCAAGGGCGTCTTTGTTGGTCTGGAAAGTCGGGAAAACTCTGGACATACAATAGTAGCCTAACACACTGAAAGGATCCTCACGATGCTCTAAGCAAGTTTTCTCATATTTGTTACAAAGTTTGAGTGTGACGAGTGACGTGTTGTGTAGAGACACTAATGATTTCCAGTCAATAGCTGGTTTTGGGTTTCTTAGAGTGAGAGAGAGAGAGAGAGACCCCCAGTCTTACACTATCCCAAGCCAATGGCTTGTACCAGATGCTCAGCAGGCTCTGCTCACACATACTGGTCTGAGTCCAAACCACACGACTAACAACATTGGAGACTTTATGGAACACAAAGCCTGCACTCTCTCATCCTGGAATATCCAAGGGCTGAGGTCATCTGCCTTTGGCTTGAAGAGCAGGAACCTGGACTTCCCCAAAGAAATCAGAAATACAGATATTGTCGTCCTGCAAGGAACCTGGTATAGAGGAGATGGACCCACGGGTTGCCCTCTAGGTAGTCCCATCCACCAAACTACCATGTGTGAAACAGGGAAGGGACTCAGGGGTATGCTAATGTTGTATAGAGCACACCTAACTCACTCTATTAAATTAATCAAAACAGGAATATTTTACATTTGGCTAGAAATTCTGAAGGAAATATCTCAACAGAGATGTCCTTCTGTGTGCTATCTATATCCCCCCACTAGAATCTCCATACTTTAATGAAGACAGCTTCTCCATCCTGGAGGGGGAAATCAATCATTTCCAGGCCCAGGGACATGGACTAGTCCGCTGCGACCTATATCTCAGAGCTGAACAAGTACCTGACACCCTCAGCACACAGGGGGACAAACACCTACCTGGAGGTGACAGCATTCCCTCCCACGTATGCCCCCCTATACACAACTATGACAACATAACCAGCAAAATCGAGTCACAACTCCTGCAGCTCTGTCGCACGCTGAGTATGTACATAGTCAACGGTAGGCTTCAAGGGGACTCCTACGGTAGGGAAACCTATAGCTCATCTCTTGGCAGTGTACTGTAGACTAATTTATCACTGAACTCAACCCAGAGTCTCTCAGAACGTTCACAGTCAGCCTACTGACACCCCTATCAGCATAATCACAGTCTACTTGAACAGAGCAATTCTCAATCATGAAGCATCAACGCCAAAGGAACTGAATCATATTAAGAAATAGTATAGATGGAAGGAAAGTAGTGTGGAAAACTACCAAAAAAACAATTAGGCAACAAGAAATTCAATCCCTTTTACACAACTTCCTGGACAAAACGTTTCATTGTAATAGTGAAGGGTTACACGTGGCAGTAGAAAACCTAAATATTTTCCCTCTCAGCTTCCCTATCAAATCTAAAAATTTCAAACAGAGAACAAAAGAAAATTAACAACAATGAAAAATGGTTCGATGAAGAATTCAAAAACCTAAGAGAGAAATTGAAACCTATCCAACCAAAAACATAGAGACCCAGAAAACCTGAGCCTAAGCCTTCACTAAGGTGAATCACAAACAATACAGAAATACACTATGGAAAAAGAAGGAACAGCACGTCAGAAATCAGCTCAATGTAATTGAAGAATTCGTAGACTCTAACAAAAATAACACTAAACAAACAGCAACACGAGGAGTTGTCTATCCAAAATGGAGATGTATGGGTAAACCACTTCTCCAATCTTTTTGTCCCTATAACAAAGAACAAACAGCAAAAACATATACATGATCAAATACAAATCTTATAGTCAACTATTAAATACTACCAGATCCCACTGGATTCTCCAATTACATTAAAAACAAACCATCCAACCCAGAAAGGCCTGTGGTGTTGATGGTATCCGCAATGAAATTAGAAAATATACAGACCACAAATTCAAATTGGCTATTCTTAAACTCTTTAACATCCTCCTTAGCTCTGGCATCTTCCCCAATATTTGGAACCAAGGACTGATCACCCCAATCCACAAAAGTGGAGACAAATTTGACCCCAATAACTACCGTGGGATATGCGTCAGCATTAACCTTAGGAAAATCCTCTGCATTTTCATTAACAGCAGACTCATACATTTCCTCTGTGAAAACGATGTACTGAGCAAATGTCAAATTTGCTTTTGACCAAATTATCATACGACAGACCATGTATTCACCCTGCACACCATAATTGACAAAAAAACAAAAAAAACAAAGGCAAAGTCTTCTCATGCTTTGTTGATTTCCAATTTTTTTTTAACTCAATTTGGCATGAGGGTCTGCTATACAAATTGATGGAAAGTGGTGTTGGGGGAAAAACATACGACATTATAAAATCCATGTACACAAACAAGTCTGCGGTTAAAATTGGCAAAAAACACACACATTTCTTTCCACGGGGCCGTGGGGGGAGACAGTGATGCAGCTTAAGCCCCACCCTCTTCAACATATACAGTATATCAACGAATTGGTGAGGGCACTAGAACAGTCTGCAGCACCCGGCCTCACCCTACTAGAATCTGAAAGTCAAATGTCTACTGTTTGCTGATGATCTGGTGCTTCTGTCCCCAAGCAAGGGGGCACCCAGATCTTCTGCACAGATTCTGTCAGACCTGGTCCCTGACAGTAAATCTCAGTAAGACAAAAATCTAATCAAATCAAAAGTTATTGGTCACATACACATGGTTAGCAGATGTTAATGTGAGTGTAGCGAAATGCTTGTGCTTCTAGTTCCCGACAGTGGAGCAATATCAACAAGTAATCTAACAATTCCACAACAACTACCTTATACACACAAATCTAAGTAAAGGGATGGAATAAGAACATGTACATATAAATATATGGATGAACAATGACCGAGCTGAATGCAGCATATACAGTGGGGAGAACAAGTATTTGATACACTGCCGATTTTGCAGGTTTTCCTACTTACAAAGCATGTAGAGGTCTGTCATTTTTATCATAGGTACACTTCAACTGTGAGAGACGGAATCTAAAACAAAAATCCAGAAAATCACATTGTATGATTTTTAAGTAATTAATTAGCATTTTATTGCATGACATAAGTATTTGATACATCAGAAAAGCAGAACTTAATATTTAGTACAGAAACCTTTGTTTGCAATTACAGAGATCATACGTTTCCTGTAGTTCTTGACCAGGTTTGCACACACTGCAGCAGGGATTTTGGCCCACTCCTCCATACAGACCTTCTCCAGATCCTTCAGGTTTCGGGGCTGTCGCTGGGCAATACGGACTTTCAGCTCCCTCCAAAGATTTTCTATTGGGTTCAGGTCTGGAGACTGGCTAGGCCACTCCGGGACCTTGAGATGCTTCTTACGGAGCCACTCCTTAGTTGCCCTGGCTGTGTGTTGCGGGTCGTTGTCATGCTGGAAGACCCAGCCACGACCCATCTTCAATGCTCTTACTGAGGGAAGGAGGTTGTTGGCCAAGATCTCGCGATACATGGCCCCATCCATCCTCCCCTCAATACGGTGCAGTCGTCCTGTCCCCTTTGCAGAAAAGCATCCCCAAAGAATGATGTTTCCACCTCCATGCTTCACGATTGGGATGGTGTTCTTGGGGCTGTACTCATGCTTCTTCTTCCTCCAAACACGGCGAGTGGAGTTTAGACCAAAAAGCTCTATTTTTGTCTCATCAGACCACATGACCTTCACCCATTCCTCCTCTGGATCATCCAGATGGTCATTGGCAAACTTCAGACGGGCCTGGACATGCGCTGGCTTGAGCAGGGGGACCTTGCGTGCGCTGCAGTATTTTAATCCATGACGGCGTAATGTGTTACTAATGGTTTTCTTTGAGACTGTGGTCCCAGCTCTCTTCAGGTCATTGACCAGGTCCTGCCGTGTAGTTCTGGGCTGATCCCTCACCTTCCTCATGATCATTGATGCCCCACGAGGTGAGATCTTGCATGGAGCCCCAGACCGAGGGTGATTGACCGTCATCTTGAACTTCTTCCATTTTCTAATAATTGCGCCAACAGTTGTTGCCTTCTCACCAAGCTGCTTGCCTATTGTCCTGTAGCCCATCCCAGCCTTGTGCAGGTCTACAATTTTATCCCTGATGTCCTTACACAGCTTTCTGGTCTTGGCCATTGTGGAGAGGTTGGAGTCTGTTTGATTGAGTGTGTGGACAGGTGTCTTTTATACAGGTAACGAGTTCAAACAGGTGCAGTTAATACAGGTAATGAGTGGAGAACAGGAGGGCTTCTTAAAGTAAAACTAACAGGTCTGTGAGAGCCGGAATTCTTACTGGTTGGTAGGTGATCAAATACTTATGTCATGCAATAAAATGCAAATTAATTACTTAAAAATCATACAATGTGATTTTCTGGATTTTTGTTTTAGATTCCGCCTCTCACAGTTGAAGTGTACCTATGATAAAAATTACAGACCTCTACATGCTTTGTAAGTAGGAAAACCTGCAAAATCGGCAGTGTATCAAATACTTGTTCTCCCCACTGTACATATGAGATGAGTAATACAAGATATGTAAACATCATTATTAAAGTGGCATTAATAAAGTGACTAGTGATCCGTTTGTTAGAGTGGCAAATGATTTCAAGTCTGTATGTAGGCAGCAGCCTCTCTGTGTTAGTGTTTAACAGTCCGACGGCCTTGAGATAAAAGCTATTTTTCAGTCACTCGGTCCCAGCTTTGATGCACCTGTACTGACCTCGCCTTCTGGATGGTAGCGGGGTGAACAGGCAGTGGCTCGGGTGGTTGTTGTCCTTGATGATCTTTTACATAAAATAATGGTGTTCCAAAAAATGTCCAGTTGCCATGACCACAAATACAAATTCCATCTAGACACCGCTGCCCTAGAGCACACAAAAAAACTAGACCACAGGTAACTTCCACAAAGCTGTGAACGAGCTGAGAGACAAGGCAAGAAGGGCCTTCTATGCCATCAAAAGGAACATCAAATTCGCCATACCAATTAGGATCTGGCTAAATATACTTGCATCAGTTATAGAACCCATTGCCCTTTATGGTTGTGAGGTCTGGGGTTCGCTCACCAACCAAGAATTCACAAAATGGGACAAACACCAAATTGAGACTGCATGCAGAATTCTGCAAAAATATCGTCTGTGTAAAATGTAAAACACCAAATAATTCATGCAGAGCAGAATTAGGCCGATACCCGCTAATTATCAAAATCCAGAAAAGAGACGTTAAATTCTACAACCATCTAAAGGGAAGTGATTCCCAAACCTTCCATAACAAAGCCATCAACGACAGAGAGATGAACCTGGGGAAGAGTCCCCTAAGCAAGCTGGTCCTGGGGCTCTGTTCACAAACACAAACAGACCCCACAGAGCCCCAGGACAGCAACACCATTAGACCCAACCAAATCATGAGAAAACAAAAAGGTACATTGATACATTGATACATTGGACAGAATTAACAAAAAAACTGTGCAAACTAGAATGCTATTTGGCCCTAAACAGAGAGTACACAGTGGCAGAATACCTGACCACTGTGACTGACCCAAACTTAAGGAAAGCTTTGACTATGTACAGACTCAGTGAGCGTAGCCTTGCTATTGAGAAAGGCCGCCGTAGGCAGACCTGGCTCTCAAGAGAAGACAGGCTATGTGCACACTGCCCACAAAATGAGGTGGAAACTGAGATGCACTTCCTAACCTCCTGCCAAATGTATGACCATATTAGAGACACATATTTCCCCTCAGATTACACAGATCCACAAATAATTTGAAAACAAACTCAATTTTGATAAACTCCCCATATCTTTTTTATTTTTTATTTCACCTTTATTTAACCAGGTAGGCCAGTTGAGAACAAGTTCTCATTTACAACTGCGACCTGGCCAAGAATAAAGCAAAGCAGTGCGACAAAAACAACAACACAGAGTTACACATAAATAAACGTACAGTCAATAACATAAAATAAAATACAAATAGAAACATCTATGTACAGTGTGTGCGAATGTAGAAGAGTAGGGAGGTGGGCAATAAATAGGCCCTAGAGGCGAAAATAATTACAATTTAGCATTAATACTGGAGTGATAGATGTGCAGATGATATCTATTGGGTGAAATACCACAGCGTGCCATCACAGCAGCAAGATTTGTGACCTGTTGCCACAAGAAAAGGGCAACAAGTGAAGAACAAACACCATTGTAAATACAACCCATATTTATGTTTATTTATTTTCCCTTTTGTACGTTAACAATTTGCACATCATTACAACACTGTATATATACATATTATGACATTTGAAATGTATTTTCTTTTGGAACTTTTGTGAGTGCAATGTTTACTGTTCATTTGTATTGTTTATTATCTACTTCCCTTGCTTTGGCAATGTTAACATATGTTTCCCATGCCAATAAAGCCCTTAAATTGAACAATTGAATTGAATTGACAGACAGAAGTCCGGCAGAGAATTCCCAAGACAGTCCCTGACAGACCAGCATTCCCACATTCACAAATTTCAGCTGAATGAAATTCTCTTGTCATTTCCTGTCTCTGCATGCTGACTTTCCCCTCCCCCTCTCTCTCTCTCTCTCCCCCCTCTCTTCTGCTCTCACAGTGATGTGGTGTGTAGCAGTGGGGGCTGCTGAGGGGAGGACGGCTCATATACATGGCTGGAAGTGAGCAAATGAAATTTCACTAATTCTGCTCCAGCCATTACCACGAGTCCGTCCTCCCCAATGAAGGTGGTCGCCAACCTCCTGTGGTGTGTAGGTGGACACCACATACATGCCTCTCTCTCTCTCTCTCTCTCTCTCTCTCTCTCTCTCTCTCTCTCTCTCTCTCTCTCTCTCTCTCTCTCTCTCTCTCTCTCTCTCTCTCTCTCTCTCTCTCTCTCTCTCTCTCTCTCTCTCTCTCTCTCTCTCTCTCTCTCTCTCTCTCTCTCTCTCTCTCATGCTCATAAGCCTGGCGTTGAACCTTTGCTACCCACGAGAGGAGGAAGGAAGGAGCTCAAAGAGAAGTAAAAGCACAGCAGAAGAAGAGTTCCGCCTACTCTAGCCTTCCGTGGTGTACTCTCTCTCTCTCTCTATCTCTCTCTCTCTCTGTCGCTCTCTCTTTCTCTCCCTCGCTCTCTTTCCGGATCCGAAGGAATGAATAAGAAACTCTGTCCAAAGTGTGTTTTTTTTTGGTCTAAAGGGGGGGGAGTAGTCACATTGCAAAGGACTGTACCTTCTTAATGGGGCAATAAAAAAGTAGTTTTCCACTCGCCATCTCTCCTTTTTTGGGCTGCACACTCCTTTTCTTGTGGGACCCTCCGTGGAGTAGTGTTCACGTGAGCGCTTGTTTTTACGGTGCCTCTAGCAGACCCTAGCCGAGCTCTCGGGGAGGGAAGGGGGAAGAGCGAACACTCACGGCACACACACTCGGACACAGAGAGAAACTTACTACCTGGGCCGCGGAAGATTTTCCACTCAGTCATGTGTGTGTAAGTCATTCCGTTTCTTCTCTTTCAACATTTACACCTCGTTTACACTTCTCTCTAGTTTGTCGACTTTTTCTTTCGTCTCCCCCCTGTTCCTAGAATAGCGAAGCATGTTACTTTGTCCTCGTTTGAAGAATGTCCCTAAATTCTGTTTTCCATGCAGTTTGAGTTTAGTCGTTCTCTCTGTTGAATATGGCACACTTGTTATAGGCTACAGTGCAGTGTGTACATAGTCAATCATGTACAGTAAGAGCTCAAATCTCTCACAAGAGGAGAACTCCGTATTCTCTCATCTGTTACTTCTTGTTGAAGAATCTCTCATGTTATTGCTCACTGAGAGTTCAGTTATGAGTCTGTTGTTATTGTTATTGCTCATTGAGAGTTCATTTGAAACTCCTGTTAGTGCTCGCTGAAGGCTCAGTATCCAATAATGCTTGTTATTCGTCACTGAAGGCTCAGTATCGAATAGCGCTTGTTGTTTGCTCACTGAGAGCTCAGTTAAATATGTTATTGCTAACTTAAAGCTCAGTTAAATGTTATTGCTAACTTAGAGCTCAGTTAAATATGTTATTGCCTACTGAGAGCTCAGTTAAATGTTATTGCTAACTTAGAGCTCAGTTAAATATGTTATTGCCTACTGAGAGCTCAGTTAAATATGTTATTGCTAACTTAATTAAAGCTCAGTTAAATGTTATTGCTAACTTAGAGCTCAGTTAAATATGTTATTGCTCACTGAGAGCTCACTACTGTCTCACGTGTTACTTCTAACTGCAAATAGCACTGCTGGGTGATTTGAAAAGTCATAGTCAATCAATCAATAATATAATAATACTCTTTAACAAAACATTTTATCTTTCATTTACAATCTGTAGATACTATGAGAATGGAAAGGTTCAGGACTTTTGTGAAACATCACAGCACAGTTGAAAAACATATGGCTAATAGAAATCCAAACTGGATGGTGTTCAGAGATAGATTTGAGGGGAACTGACGGGTGGGACTGGATGGTGTTCAGAGATAGATGGGAGGGGTTGAGGGGTACTGACGGGTGGGACTAAAAATAACAAAAATAACAACAACAAAAACAAGTTAACCAATGTAAAATCTACTTTGTCCGTAAAATGTATATAGTATGTATAAGCTGGAAGTAGAAGCCTAGTAGAAGTGTGGTTGTCCATTGGTTTACTCCAATTAGGGGAAGGATGATGGAGAAAGTAATTAAGAAGGAAAATACTGTATATTAAAAATAGATATGTGTCAAAAAATATATGGGGTATTGGATTTGTAAATGTTTATAAATTATAATTATATATTTTTTTTTAAATAACGCTTGTTATTGCTCACTGACAGCTCAGTTAAATATCTGATGTTATTGCCAACGTAAAGCTCATTATTGTCTCACTTGTTACTTCTTACTGAAGTTTCAGTATCGAATAATGCTTTGTTTCTCACTGAGGGCTCAAAATCAAATCTCTCATGTTATTGCTTACTTAGAGCTCAGTATGGCTCACTGAGACCTCACTGGGGGTGAAGCCATGCTGGTGTGAAATCATCCGTGAGCACACATCTCTGGGAGCACTCCTACGGGACATGAAGGGACAAGTGTTCAGTAGGAGATTTACAGGCTGCGAGTGAGTGGATTATTACTCCGACAGCGAACCAGGGGGCGAGACATGGTGTGGACAGATGAGCGAGAGTTACCAACAACTGTGGGAGACAGCTGCCATCCTAAAATACTACATATAGCATGTGTTGGCGGTGCCTATTTGCAGGACCGGTCAGACGTAGGTTGTTTGGGTATGAGTGAGAGAGAGGGAGGGAGGGTAAATGAAAGAGAGAGAATGACGATTGGCATGTGATTGTGGATTATGAAAGAGACCGATAGAGAACAAAACAGATAGGGGGGAGGAGAGAGAGAGGGATAGACTAGAGGGAGGTTAGGGCATGGGAGCGGTCTCTCTCTTTGGCCATAGAGGGTCAGTGTGGTCACTAATGAGGTGCTGGTCTATTGAGCAGGCTCCACTGGCTCCATTATTGGACCAGGCTGGCTTTTTATTATTTTCCCACAGAGCGGGCATGGGATGTGGTGGCCTGATACTGTCTGTCTGTCTGGATGGATGGATGGATGGATCTATCTGTCTGTCTGGCTTCATATTCTATTTCCACAGAGCGGGCATGGGATGTGGTGGCCTGATACTGTCTGTCTGTCTGTCTGTCTGGATGGATGGATGGATCTATCTGTCTGTCTGGCTTCATATTCTATTTCCACAGAGCGGGCATGGGATGTGGTGGCCTGATACTGTCTGTCTGTCTGGATGGATGGATGGATCTATCTGTCTGTCTGGCTTCATATTCTATTTCCACAGAGCGGGCATGGGATGTGGTGGCCTGATACTGTCTGTCTGTCTGTCTGTCTGGATGGATATATCTGTCTGTCTGGCTTCATATTCTATTTCCACAGAGCGGGCATGGGATGTGGTGGCCTGATACTGTCTGTCTGTCTGTCTGGATGGATATATCTGTCTGTCTGGCTTCATATTCTATTTCCACAGAGCAGGCATGGGATGTGGTGGCCTGATACTGTCTGTCTGTCTGGATGGATGGATCTATCTGTCTGTCTGGCTTCATATTCTATTTCCACAGAGCATGCATGGGATGTGGTGGCCTGATACTGTCTGTCTGTCTGGATGGATGGATATATCTGTCTGTCTGGCTTCATATTCTATTTCCACAGAGCGGGCATGGGAGGTGGTGGCCTGATACTGTCTGTCTGAATGGATTGATCTGGATAGATGGCTGGATGGACGGATGGATGATTGGCTGTCTTTCTCTGTCTCTCTCTGTCTCTCTCTCTCTCTCTCTCTCTGTCATCACTGCAGACATTGAAGAGGCACTTTTGCAATGATGTACTTCTATCTTGATACATTTACACGATGCGCTTGTATAAAACGTAATTAAACGTGGCTTGATGCTCTGTGCTTGGTTAGTGTTTACCACTCGCGGAACTTCTCCTGTAATTTGAATGTGTTTATTTTGAGAATACTCTGCCTCAGCGTGGGCCCGCCATCACCCTGACCACAGCTTGAGCACTCAACCACTCAAGCTCCCATGCACACTTTTACGGTCACGTACCACGAGCGTGCCACCAGCCGTTTCAGTTCAGACACTTAGACCAGACGACGGAGCAGTTCAACTAGTGGTGTGGCTTCTACAGTGTCAAAGATACGTGTCTAGATTGGTCCGTGTGTGTGTGTGTGTGTGTGTGTGTGTGTGTGTGTGTGTGTGTGTGTGTGTGTGTGTGTGTGTGTGTGTGTGTGTGTGTGTGTGTGTGTGTGTGTGTGTGTGTGTGTGTGTGTGTGTGTGTGTGTGTGTGTGTGTGTGTGTGTGTGTGTGTGTGTGTGTGTGTGTGTGTGTGTGTGTGTGTGTGTGTGTGTGTGTGTGTGTGTGTGTGTGTGTGTGTGTTTGTTTGTTTGTTTGTTTGTTTGTTTGTTTGTTTGTTTGTTTGTTTGTTTGTTTGTTTGTTTGTTTGTTTTGATTAGTGTTCCGGACATCCTTTTTTAAATAAACAGACAGGATCAGACTATGGTAGAAAAAAGGGAAGATGAATTATGCTATCTCTCTTACACACATTATGTGACACACACACACATTCAATCCTCTCGCTCTCTCTCTCTCTCTCAATTCAATTCAATTAATTCGCTTTATTGGCATGACGTAACAATGTACATATTGCCAAAGCTTATTTTGGATATTTACAATATAAATTTAAAAAATGAGAATCAAAAATGTCAACGGGACAACAATAACCAAGGGTCAAAATAACCATACATATAACAATAAGCATACAGTAGAGGACATGTGCAGGTTGATTGGTCTGTCAGACACTGTCCCTTAGCTTATGGCATGCAGCAATGTGGTGCGCTGCCAACCCACAGCTCTCTGCGTCCTCCCCCAACAGGACGGGTAGCCTATCCTCATCAGAGAGGTCTTTGAAACCTTGAATAAGGGTTTCAAATTTTGGGAAATGACCTCTCTAATTGTTTTATATTTTTGACATTTTGTCAGGAAATGCAGCTCCGTCTCAGGTTCTGCTGTTGTGCAGTGGTTGCACAGCCTTTCCTCTACAGGGAGCCAGGTTTTCCTGTGGCTACCCTTCTCAATGGCAAGGCATAGGTCATCTGCGAAGAGTAGGCATTTAACTTCTGAATTGTGGAGACTAACACCAGGGGCTGAGGATTTTTCTAGAATAGTGGCCAATTCGTTAATGTAAATATTGAAGAGTGCAGGGCTCAGATTGCAACCCTGGCGAAGGCCCCGCCCCTGGTTAAAAAATTATGTTATTTTCTTACCAATTTTAATGCTGCACGTATTGCCAGTATACATTGATTTAATTATGTCAAATGTTTTACCCCCTACACCACTTTCAATAACTTTGTAGAACAGTCCTGTATGCCAAATAGAATCAAATGCTTTTTGGAAGTCGATAAAGCAAGCGTATATTTTGGTATTATTTTGTTGGACAAGTTTATCTATCAGGGTGTGTAGGGTGTAAATATGATCAGTTGTACGATGTTTTGGTATAAATCCAATTTGGCTTTTACTCAAGACATTGTGCTTGTTAAGGAAGTTTAGAACTCTTACATTGATAATACTACAGAAAACCTTCCCCAGGTTACTGTTCACACAAATGCCTCTGTAATTGTTAGGGTCAAATTTGTCTCCGTTCTTAAAGATTGGGATTATGAGTCCATGATTCCAGATGTCAGGGAAATAACCTACACTCAGGATCAAATAAACAGTTTTAATATAGCCAATTGAAATGTTGCACTAGTGAGTTTGAGCATCTCATTTAGGATGCCATCAGGTCCGCATGCTTTTTTAAATTTGAGAGCCTGAAGTTTCTAATAGAGCTACTGGTCAGTAATTGGGGAGTCCAATGGATTTTGGTTGTCCTTTATAGCGTTTTCTAATCCATTCAACTTCTCATGAATTTGGCGTTGTTCTGCATTTGTGTCTATTTGAACGGTGTTGTAGAGTGTTTTAAAATGGGTTGTCCATATGTCACCATTTTGTATCGCTAATTCCTCTTGTTTAGATTTTTTTTGTTTTTTCCAATTTTGCCAGAAGTTGTTTGTGTTTATGGACTCCTCAATTAGTGTCAGCTGCTTGCTGTTGTACTGTGCTTTTTTGGTTCTGAGTGTACGTTTATAGAGTTTTAAAGTCTCACAGTAATGAAGGCGTAATTCACCATTATTTGGGTCTCTGTGCTTTTGGTTGGATAGTGTTCTAAGTTTTTTCCTTATAATTTTACAATCTGCATCAAACCAGTTGTATTCTGAGATCTTTTTTGTTTATTTTTTTATCAATTATAATTGTGCTTCTTTTGCCGTTTGCCTGAATATATAGTTGATGTTTTGTACTGCTAGATTGATGCCTTCTTTACTGTGAGTGAATGTGGTATCCAGAAAGTTATCTAAGAGTGTTTGGATATTTTGGTTCCAGGTTGCTTTCTGGTATTCTTCTGTGATGTTTTTGGGCCCATCTGTATGAATGTCTGATGTTGTACAGCTTACTGGGCTGTGAATGTGTGGTTGTTTCCATGTCTGTTCTTTTGAGGAACAACGTAATTTGGCTGTGATCAGACAGAGGTGTTAGTGGCTTGACAGTGAAAGAGCTGAGAGAGAAAGAGTCAATGTCTGTGATCATATAGTCTACTGTACTGTGGCCAAGAGGTGAGCAGTAGGTGAATCTCCCCAAAGAGTCCCCCCGTAACCTACCATTGACAAAGTACAGACCCAGGCATCTACAGAGCTGCAAAAGATCCCTTCCGTTTTTGTTGACGGTGCTGTCACTGTTGTTTCTATGGGGGAGATTAAGACAGTTAGAAACAGTATGGCCTGTAATAAAGCTGTCCCCTCGTGTGCTCGTTAGATCAGGTAGTGTTCCTGTGCGCGCATTTGTGTCCCCACAGATGAGAATATTTCCCTGGGCCTGGAAATGGCACGTCTCTTCCTCAAGGGTGGGGAAGATCTCCTCTGAGTAATATGGGGATTCTGAGGGGGGGGATATATATTGCGCAAAGGAACACATCTTTTTCTGTCAGTACAAGTTCTTTTTTCAGTTTTAACCAAATGTGATATTTGCCAATTTTGAGGGGATCAATTAGATGTTGTAGTTCGGATTTGTACCAAATTATCAATCCTCCAGAGTCTCTGCCTCTATTGACAGAGCTGTGTTTTTGTGACGGCACAATGACCTCTCTGTAGCCTGTGGGACAGTGAGTGACAACATCAGCCTTACACCATGTCTCCTGCAGAATGATGACGTCAACATCTTTAAGGTTTTTGTTGAACTCCAGTGCTAAACTCTTCAGTCCAAAGGTTGATGAGTTTAGACCCTGAATGTTCCACATGCTAACTGATAGTGATTTCATGTTCCAAAAGAAAGAATAGCAGTCAGAAATACAGTAACTACTAACTAATAAGTTGTTAAGAGTGAGATAAACAGGTTAAGAGCTAACATTTTTTCTGTTATATATATATAAATATTCCTATTCATTGAACAAGTAAATTTTAGTACAATAGGTACAATTGGCAAACATCCCTACTGTCTGTTTCCTCAGGTGGGAGTGGTCGTGCAGATGCTCTGGGGTGATTTTTGGGTGGTGAGCAACGTGTACGTTCGGGAGTAGGCCACACCCTCTGCTGATGTCAGCGTTGACTTTCTGAAAGGTACAGGGATGAAAGTCTTTGCGGGGTAAACAGTTAGAGCTAGACGGTAAGCTAGCTGACAGATTTGAATTTGGCTAGCTACCACGATGAAGATTGGTCTTTTAACTCACTCTCTGTCAATCTTTTCCTCCTGTGTTGATCTTCAGTTGTACAATTTGATTTACCTATACATTCTTTGCTCATTTAATCGTGTCAATCTCGCTCTCAACAACCAAAAAGTTATAACAAGTCAGGAGCTGTTCTTCTCTCTCTCTCTCTTTCTCCCACACAAACACACACACACATTGGGTCTGTTTATCTACAGGGATCTGTGTGTCTGGCCATCTGATAAAGGAGGTTGTATAGATCCATAAATACTAGCTCACTATCAACACTTGGTGATGTCTCAATGACAGGACATGTGCTCTGCTTCTCTTTCTCTCTTTCCTCTCCTTTTATCCCTTTCATCCACACAGCCCTTTATTACTCCAACCCCTTGTCTGGAACTATCTGTCAATCCCTCTCTTTCTACCTTTCAAGGTAGAAATTGATTTATTCACTCTGTCTAGAGTGTGGAACCTGGCTTCTTGCTTTGGCCTCTCTCCCTCCTACCATCGCCGATTTGACTTTTTTTCTTCTTCTCTCCCTCTGTTTCTGAAACTTAGCATGCTACATTCCTCTCCTCACTCCAGTGTTCCCAGGTGAGCTTATTCTCTGTCTCTCTCTCTCTCTCTCTCTCTGTCATATCCAGCCGTGTTTAATCCTCTCACTAGAGTAGCAGTATTTCGGGGTTCTCCTGATAGGGAAAGCAGATGTGGCCGGTGCAAGGCAGAACTTCCTGGCATACTTTAATGCCAACAAGCAGCTGCCTCACGTTGGGGTACTGGCTGTCTCCCCACCCCCTACATCCCCACCCCCACTGCTCGTGTGAGTCGTTTACCCCCACCCCCCACTACCCTCTTTCATATTGAGGCCATACTTCGACTCTCCGACCTCATAGCTCTTTCCTAGTTCCCTGCCACTGGTCCTTCCTCCCCGTTCCTAGTCCTCCACCCCTTATCCCCCACTACCTTAAGTCACCCACATATCTCAGCCATACTTTGACCACTACTTCCTGGCACTAGCCCTGCTCCCACCCTCACTGTGTGTCTTAGCCATACCACACATGTACTCTAGACTTCCTCCATACCTTCCTCCATTATAGTGTGTTCCCACCTCTTGCTTAACCCCCAGAATACCCTACATTATGATCACCTTTAAACTCAGCCTCTTTCCAAAGATCACCTGTTCACCTACAACTACATCAACTCGCCAGTAGATTATTTAAGCATTAAGGCCGTAGGGGGTGTGGTATATGGCCAATCTACCACGGCTAAGGGTTGTTCTTCAGCACCACACAACGAGTATATAGGCCATATCGAATGTTATTGGTCACATACACATGGTTAGCGGATGTTATTATGAGTGTAGCGAAATGCTTATGCTTCTAGATCCGACAGTGCAGCAGTATCTAACAGGTAATAACTAACAATTCCACAACAAAACCTAATAGCTAACAAATTCCACAACAAAACCTCATACCTAACAAATTCCACAACAAAACCTAATACACACAATCTAGTAAAGGAATGGGATGAGAATATATAAGTATAAAATATATGGATCAGCAGTGACAGAGCGGCTAGGATGCAATAGATAGTGAAGAATAGATAGTGAAGGATACAGCATACATATGAGATGAGTAATGCGAGATAAAGTGGCATTATTAAAGTGACTAGTGTTCCATTTTTTAAAGTGGCCAATAATATCAAGTCTGTAGGTAGGCAGCTGCCTCTCTGGTGGCTGTTTAACAATCTGATGGCCTTGAGATAAAGTTGAAGTCAGAAGTTTACATACACTTAGGTTGGAGTCATTAAAACTCGTTTTTCCACCACTCCACAAATGTCTTGTTAACAAACTATAGTTTTGGCAAGTCGGTTAGGACATTTACTTTGAGCATGACATAAGTACTTTTTCAACAATTGTTTACAGACAGATTATTTAACTTATAATTCACTGTATCACAATTCCAGTGTGTCAGAAGTTTACATACACTAAACTGACTGTGCCTTTAAACAGCTTGGAAAATTCCAGAAAATTATGTCATTGCTTTAGAAGCTTCTGATAGGCTAATTGACATCATTTGAGTCAATTGGAGGTGTACCTATGGATGTATTTCAAGGCCTACCTTCAAACTCAGTGCCTATTTGCTTGACATCATGGGAAAATCAAAAGAAATCAGCCAAGACCTCAGAAAATAAATTGTAGACCTCCACAAGTGTGGTTCATCCTTGGGAGCAATTTCCAAATGCCTGAAGGTACCACGTTCATCTGTACAAACAAAGGTACGTAAGTATAAACACCATGGGACCACGCAGCCGTCATTCCGCTTAAGAAGGAGACGCGTTCTGTCTCCTAGAGATGAACGTACTTTGGTGCGAAAAGTGCAAATCAATCCCAGAACAACAGCGAAGGACCTTGTGAAGATGCTGGAGGAAACAGGTACAAAAGTATCTATATCTACAGTAAAACGAGTCCCATATCGACATAACCTGAAAGGCCGTTCAGCAAGGAACAAGCCACTGCTCCAAAACGCCATAAAAAAGCCAGACTACGGTTTGCAACTGCACATGGGGACAAAGATTATACTTTTTTGGAGAAATGTCCTCTGGTCTGATGAAACAAAATAGAACTGTTTGTCCATAATGACCATCGTTATGTTTGGATGAAAAAGGGGGAGGCTTGCAAGCCAAAGAACAACATCCCAACCGTGAAGCACAGGGTGGCAGCATCATGTTGTGGGGGTGTTATGCTGCAGGAGGGACTGGTGCACTTCACAAAATAGAAGTCATCATGAGGAATGAAAATTACAGGGATATATTGAAGCAACATCTCAAGACATCAGTCAGGAAGTTAATTATTGGTCGCAAATGGGTCTTCCAAATGGACAATGACCCCAAGCATACTTCCAAAGTTGTGGCAAAATGGCTTAAGGACAACAAAGTCAAGGTATTGCAGTTGCCATAACAAAGCCCTGACCTCAACCATATAGAAAAGTTGTGGGCAGAGCTGAAAAAGCAAGTGTGGAAGGCTACCCGAAACATTTCATCCAAGTTAAACAATTTATTGGCAATGCTACCAAATACTAATTGAGTGTAAGTAATCTTCTGACCAACTGGGAACGTGATGAAAGCGATAAAAGCTAAAATAAATAATTCTCTCTACATTTATTCTGACATTTCACATTCTTAAAATAAAGTGGTGAACCTAACTGACCTAAGGCAGGGAATTTTTACTAGGATTAAATGTCAGTAATTGTGAAAAACTGAGTTGAAATGTATTTGGCTAAGGTGTATGTAAACTTCTGACTTCAACTGTGGAAGCTGTTTTTCAATCTCTCTGTCCCAGCTTTGATGCACCTGTACTGACCTCGCCTTCTGGATGGAAGCGGGGTGAACAGGTAGTGGCTCGGGTGGTTGTTGTCCTTGATGATTTTTTTGCCTCCCTGTGACATTGGGTGCTGCAGCTGTCCTGGATGGCAGGTAGTTTGCCTCCGGTGATGCATTGTGCAGTCTGCATTCTAGGTCAGGTGAACAAAAGGACTTGAGTTATTGTATGTTGTTACAATTACACCATGAGTCGTTAATCATGAAACATACACCCCCGCACTTCTTCTTACCAGAGAGATGTTTCTTCCTGTTAGCGCGATGCACTGGAAATCCTGTTGGCTGTATGGACTCCGACAGCATTTCCCCAGCTAGCCATGTCTTCGTGAAACAGAGTACGTTACAATCCCGGATATCTCTTTGGAAAGCAACTCTTGCCCTGATTTCGTCAACTTTGTTAACTAGGGTCTGGACATTAGCGAGTATTATACTCAGAAGCGGTGGGTGGTGTGCGCGCATCCGAAGCCTCACTAGAAGACCGCTCCGGCACCCTCTGGAATCAGTTCTAATGCCCTGGGCGGTGCAGACAAAGGATCCGTTTTGGGAAAGTCGTATTCCTGGACGTAGTGCTGGTTGTACTGGTGAGTTACCGCCACTCTGATATCCAATAGTTATTTCCGGCTGTATGTAATAACACTTAAGGTTTTCTGGGCTAACAATGTAAGAAATAATACATTAATAAACTAAGGACTAGAAGGACTAGAAGTGAAGCTGCCATCTCTATCGGCGCCATCTTTTTCCTTTTTCCATATTCCACTAACCCCTGAAGTTCCTTATTGCTTTTAGAAACTGGTTGCCAACACAGTAAGGCAAGGAACTACACATCTAAATTGAAAATGTTGCTTTAATAAATAAAATCATAATAATACATTCCGCCAGAAAATGTAGTCTGGACAAAAGTCTCGTTGCTAGACTGGTTGCTATGCAACATAAACACAGGCTAGCTAGCAAGCTTACATTAAATGTATGCAAAAACCGAGCATTAGCGCCAATTCTAGAGTGACTAACACATGCCAATTATATATTAATGTTGATCGGAATGTTTCCATTTATTTTGCACGAATGAAAAAATGGTCCCATGTTATCATTTGTTTTTGGCTTGCCCATGTTGTCATTCGTTGGCTCCCACTGCTGGAAATGGATGCCGTTCTTTTAGTTAGCTGCTGCTGTGTTGTCAGAGAGAATAGTGTTTCCCCGCTTGCTCACTTTCAGATTTGGCCTCTAGTAACTTTGAGGAGAGGTTTCGAATCTGTGTCCTCTGACAGACAGTATTTTTCGTGCCACTAGTCAAGCATCCGACAGTTTCTGGATCATGATGGTTCGGAGGCAGTGGTTTGTGTAAATCTGCGACGGGCCAGCTATTTTGCAGATCTTTGGCAGCATTTTTGCGAGAGTGTTCGCTCCAGCTGGCTCTTTTGTGTACCTGAAATATATAACACAAAATAACAATAGCTAATAGTTAGGCCAACATAGCTACCGGTTATATTGTCAAGGTACGTTAAAATGATTTAGCTAGCTAGCTAACAGTTGCATACCAAATGTATCCGCTCACTGGTGGGCAGCTTTGTCACGCCCCTCTTTCCTCAAATTTTGTATTATGCCGACAGATACATTGTTGCTCATTGTGAATTCGGTGTCCTTATGTATACGCCATGCCAAACTGAGAAGGGGTCGTTGATATGTCGGTTCCAGATGAGTCCAGTGTAGCTGCTAATCCCATATTCTTCGCCATTCGTGTTTCTCACTGAACCATAAAAGTCCCGTAGAATGACATTCAGCTCCGTTTTTGTTGTATTCCCAAACTCAAAATGTATCACCTTTTCTGCACACCAGTCAGTGAAACAGTTAAGTGCCCACTTTGTTTGTTTCACGGTGTTCTTTTAGTTTTGATTTCTGTCAAGTTCATTTAAGCGCTTCTTTTCTACATTGGCATGTCGAACTATTGTTGATGTAGCCATTTTATCGAGGTGAAAAGGTGCAACAATATAGATGTGAAAAGGTGCAATGATATCAAGGTGAAAAGGCTAAACGTCATGGTATACGGTCTCACATACACACGGCTAAATGTTGTTCTAGCCAATCAGCATCCAGTATCCAAACCATACAGTTTATAAATGACTGTAAGGCACACTCTTCATACTACTTCCTGTTTTTTCTCTTCTTTGTTATTGTCCAGAGTGAGTTGTAGAATGGAGATTTGAGTATCTGCAGCTTTTACGGTGGAGGTCATATATTTCCTAGCGAGGTGTTCTCCCTAAGCCCACACTATCCGCTTTACAGGTCGTCTGGGTGTGTGAGTACTGTGTGGGAATGTCGTAAGATCTACTACACCGGCTACACACACGGACACATATGCACACACACATACGCGTAGATACACACACACACACACAGGTGAGCACATATAAACACACCAGTTACAGACACACACACACACACACGCACCAGCTACGAACACGCACACCAGTTACAGACGCACACACACACATAATTGGGCCGACCAACCAGTGCTCACGCACATTGGCTAACCGGGCTATCTGCATTTTGTCCCACCCACCCACCACCCGCCAACCCCTCTTTTACGCTACTGCTACTCTCTGTTCATCATATATGCATTGTCACTTTAACCATATCTACATGTACATACTACCTCAATCAGCCTGACTAACCGGTGTCTGTATGCAGCCTCGCTACTTCTATAGCCTGTCTTTTTACTGTTGTTTTATTTCTTTACTTACCTATTGTTCACCTAATACCTTTTTTTGCACTATTGGTTAGAGCCTGTAAGTAAGCATTTAACTGTAAGGTCTACACCTGTTGTATTCGGCGCACGTGACAAATAAACGTTGATTTGATTTGATACTGTACACACGCACCAGCTACGAACACGCACACCAGTTATGGACACACACATGCACACACTGAGATGCAGTGTGCTTCCGAGGGGCCTGTTTGGGAGGAACCTGGGGTCACAAGCAAGGAAATAAATGTTGCTGTGTGGCAAGGAGTGTTTCTTTGGCAGTCTGCTCACAACTCCTAGTCCTGGGATCTAGTGTTCAGGGTGGGGTATACTGTAGCCGTGTGCGCTGCGCGTGTGTGTGCCTGCCTGCCTGCTTGAGTACGTGTGGCGTTTGTGTGTGAAGCTGGCTCTTTGGCACACCCCTACCTTTGGCTCACTGATCTAGGTTCTAATTAGACCAGAACGCCGCGCCACGGGGAAAAGGAGAGAACGACCCTGTGTTCTAGTAGAGACTGCTCTTTCTTGTATGTTTGCGTGTGTGTTTATGTTTTTCCATGTATGTGCGTGTGGGAATGCATGTCCCCATGTCATGCGTAGGTTTTTCCATCTCAGTTTGTGTGTGTGCCTCTGTTAGCATGCCACTGTGCAGCGGTACACGTCTTTGTGTGCACATTGAGGTAAAACCCAGCGACAGAGTCTATCGGGCTCAGCCTGCTGTATGTCTGATTGGCCCTGGCACGAAGCATATGGTGTATTTTTACTGGCTCTCCTCTCTCTCTCTCCCTCCCTCCCCCATTAAACTCCTTTTTTTCTGAGTAGCGAGGGATCACTGTGTGCCCAGAAACACGTGGAACAGGATGAAGAGAGAGAGAGAGAGATATGCTACTTGAGCTGTGACTTGCATTGTAACTCTATGGTTTTAAAGCCATTTTTAATGACTTGCATTCTAATTCTAATTCTAATCATTCTAATCATTGTGTATTGCTTTGGAGCCATTGCATGCTCTCTTTCGTGTCAATAAAGTTGACAAAAGCTCCCACACATCTCGTAACAATCTAATACAACTTATCCTCCTCTCAGACTTTCAAAAACCGTGTGTGTGTGTGTGTGTGGGGGGGGGGGGGGGGGATTAGCAGACAACCTTAATGATGCCGGCGCAGTTTACCACCCAGGGTGTACCGAATGGAGCATTCAATCGCTGCAGCCGCTAG
Organism: Salvelinus alpinus; assembly: GCF_045679555.1. Taxonomy (NCBI): domain Eukaryota; kingdom Metazoa; phylum Chordata; class Actinopteri; order Salmoniformes; family Salmonidae; genus Salvelinus; species Salvelinus alpinus. The sequence continues at coordinate 42,228,262 of NC_092093.1, forward strand.
TTTGGCTCTCGGGTTGTCTACAGTAATATCAGATGGTTGACGTTGGTTTGGAGAGGGACATCTGGGTCGTGTTCATTAGGCACCAAATAGAACAATATAGACTGAAAACAGGGAGGGACTACCAGGACTCGTCCAATAAGAAATGCTTGTTTTCATTTTCTACTGGAAAAACGTTTTACTACAGTGTGTTATAATGAATAAACCCCTGGATAGCTGTCAATTCATACTTTACATAGGCCGGACCATAGGAATATAACTACTATAAGGGACAAATCCTCTCCATAGACACTGCAATTTGACTGGTCTACTCATGGGTGCACTCAATATGGCTGCCAGTCCACCCATCACAAAAAAAATAGTATCTATTCCTACGGGTTCAACATACTGAGAAAGTGTTGTTGTTAGACCTCTTTGAGGGATGTATTTTGTTTCAGTCTCCCATCCCCTCTAATGCTCAATATAATAACTGATTTAGGGTCAGTACTCCATACCGAAGTCCCAACCTTTACTGCCACGGGGTAAACAACAAAACAAGCCCAAGACGAGCAAAAACATGAACACACTCTAGCATCTGCTTGTCACTGATGACTCAAAGAAGTGTTGAGGAGAAGCAGATCCCAACAGATACTATTGTAGTATGACTACAGTTCTCGTGAGATACAGCATCTGACCCTAGTGTGATGGATAGTATTAACCCTGATTAGGATCTAGAGGTTCAAAACACGGTCAGAGAGAGAGAGAGAGAGAAGAGGAGAGAGAGTCGCACATCATGACAATCAGCTTTGGTCTCGATCTTGCTCGCTTTCTCTTTATCTCGCTCTCTCTGTGTCGTTCTGTCTCTGTCTCCCTGTTCTATTGATTTCAGTGTGATATCGTTGGAAGCGATTAACTAATAAAGTCGCATTGGTTACCCACTTGAATCAAAATGCAACACTTCAAAATGTAGCTAGCTGTCTTCTACAGATTGTCCTCTAACCAGTGATGTACACATTATTCCCAGATTCTGTGTGTTTTTTGAGCTGTATTAGTTTTAACGTGACTTGCAACCTCATCTCCTCCCTCTCATGCAATAGATTTCAACGGGATAATCAAAACAGGGTTGCGTTTCTCTTTCTGTTTTGGCGACCCCCGAATCAAAATGTAGCTGCCCAAAATAAAATTAAACCATGTAGTGTTGGTAACAACACAATGTCAAATACAGGTAGCCTAGTCAAATAAATAACATTCAATCACGTTAACTCTCTTCCGGGAATTCCACTAACGATCCGTATGTAGCCAAACGTAGCTGGTGCTCATGTTGGTATATCTACTGATGGCGCAAAAGCCATGACATTGAGACATAGCAGCAGTGGGGCGGCAGCGTAGCCTAGTGGTTAGAGCGTTGGACTAGTAACCGAAAGGTTGCAAGATTGAATCGCCGAGCTGACAAGGTACAAATCTGTCGTTATGTCCCTGAACAAGGCAGTTAACCCGCTGTTCCTAGGCCGTCATTGAAAATAAGAGTGTTGTAATGCGCATGCAAGCAGTTGCTCCCGACGCCACTTGGGTACACTGCAGCATCCACCGAGAGGCTCTTGCTGCCAAGGGAATGCCTGACAGCTTGAAAGACATTTTGGACACTACAGTGAAAATGGTTAACTTTGTTAAATCAAGGCCCCTGAACTCTTGTGTATTTTCTGCACTATGCAATGATATGGGCAGCGACCATGTAACGATTTTACAACATACAGAAGTGTGCTGGTTATCAAGGGGCAAAGTATTGACATGTTTTTTTAAATTGAGAGACGAGCTTAAAGTTATCTTCACTGACCATAATTTTCACTTGTCTGACCGCTTGCATGATGACGAGTTTCTCACACGACTGGCCTATCTGGGTGATGTTTTTTCTTGCCTGAATGATCTGAATCTAGGATTACAGGGACTCTCCACAACAATATTCAATGTGCGGGACAAAATTGAGGCTATGATTAAGAAGTTGGAGCTCTTCTCTGTCTGCATTAACAAGGACAACACACAGGTCTTTCCATCATTGCATGATTTTTTTTGTGTGCAAATGAACTCAAGCTTACGGACAATGTCAAATGGGATATAGCGAAGCACCTGAGTGAGTTGGGTGCGCAATTACGCAGGTACTTTCCTGAAACGGATGACACAAACAACTGGATTCATTATCCCTTTCGTGCCCTGCATCTAGTCCACTTACCGATATCTGAACAAGAGAGCCTCATCGAAATTGCAACAAGCGGTTCAGCCCTACCCTGCTCGATTTTATACACCTGTCAGCAACGGGTGTGGCTGAAATAGCCGAATCCACTCATTTGAAGGGGTGTCCACATACTTTTATATATATAGTGTATGTAAAAAATATATATAATAACTATGTTTGTACTCAGGGTTGGGTAGGTTACTTTCGAAATGTCATCCGTTACAGTTACCTGTCCAAAATTGATCTTCAAGAATAGGATTTGGAAATATGGAAGTATAGATTAGCCAAATTGTTTTATCTGAGCATAACCCCAGAACTAAGGATTTATTAGCCAGCCCTACTCTGTTGTTTATGATGTTGTTGTCATGGAGGACTGATTGGGCTCTGACTCGAGTTTACAAAATAAATGCTGCGCTCGTGGAATGGCATGTTTTGAGCACTACTGAGAAGTGCAATTTACATGTAAAAAACGAATGCTATATGCTGCATTTGCTAGAGGCCTATTGTTTACCTTTTTGTTGGTGACACTTTTATATCTTGATAATATGCAGCTGTTTAAAGGGCAAATCCACAGATGAAACAATAACAAAATCGTTGCCCCGTCTCTGTTTAGGTAAAAAGCTGAGGGATGGATCTGGAGAAACGTAACCATTCTCAGATTAATAGACAAAGTTTTGGATGCAAGGATTAACCATCCATGATATGTAACATTATTATTTTAATCATTTTATGAGGCTATGCAGTGTTTGTTTACATTTACAATGTTTACAAACATTGAGTTGAGTTTATTTGATTTTTATAGGGGCAGTGCACATTAATCAACGTTTCAGTAAAAGTGCCGGTTTTAGCCAGCCGGCTATTTTTCAACCGCAGTCCCTGGGCAGGTTATTAAAAACAATTACAATATAGACAATCATTGAGCAGTGAGCACACGCAGAGCAACATAGGACAAGCAAGACATAGCATACAGACAGAGCAACATAGGACAAGCAAGACATAGCATACAGACAGAGCAACATAGAACAAAAGGCAGCAAGACAAAATTCATAAAAGCAACAAAGTGTTTCCACACCTCGCAAGCTACAGAAACAGACAACATGGAAAGCGGCAATACACAGCTAGGGATTATGTTCACAAATCTGATTGACCTTTAGCCATGTCTTCATGCATTTTGTGAAAGTGTGATATGTGGTGCAGTATGTGTGTCTGATGGCAGTGTATTCCAGAAATGGGAAGCTCTCACAGAGAAAGCGGATTTACTAAAGGTGCTTTTCCTTAAGGGAACTATACAGTCACCTCTCATGGCAGACCTTGTGGATCTGCTGCCATATGTTTGGGTTTTCTGTTTAACAAAAATACTGAGTGAAGGGGGAGCCAGGCCATTTAGGATCTTGAATACAAGACATGCGTCGGTGTATTGCACAAGATTTTCCCAACTCAGGAGCTCATGCTTTCTGAGGATGTAACAGTGATGATGGCTATTGGGCTTCCTATAAAGCACTTTGAGAGCCTGTTTGTAGACAGAATGAATATGTTTTAATGTTGTACAGCAAGCTTGGGCCCAACTAGTCAAGCAGTATGTTAAGTGGGTGAGTATCATAGATTTGAAGTACAGTTTTGCTACCTCTGTAGTCAAAAATGTTGTGTAAATCGGAAATTAGCTAGGTTGAATTTGGTTACCTGAATTACCTTTTTCACATGCTTTTTAAAAGAGAGGTTGGAATCAAGTATGATGCCAAGGTACTTAAAATCAGATACCACCTGGAGCTTCTCCCCTGACACATAGACATCTGGCTCAGTAGCATATGTTGCCCTCTTTGAGAAGAACATGCAAACAGTTTTTTTCACATTGAGATGCAAACACGAGTCACTGAGCCACTTTGTAACCTGGACCATTACAGTAGTGAGTTCTTGTGCAGCTTGTTGTTTGCTCTTTGCATGCACATATATCACTGTATCATCTGCATACATTTGAACTTCAGACCCAGTACAGACAGAAGGCAGATCATTAATGTACAGGCTGAAAAGGAGGAGCCTCAGTATTGACCCTTGGGACACGCCCACATCATAGCTAAGAGTGGGCGACAGCTCCTTGCTCACTCTGACACACTGAGTTCTGCCTTCAAGGTATGATTTCATTCATCTCAAGGCATCGGGGGAAAAGTTGAACTTGGACAATTTTGTGATGAGAATCTCATGGTTAACAGTATCAAAAGCCTTCCTTAGGTCCAGAAACACAGCCCCAACAACGCCCCGTTTGTCCATCTTGTACTTCACATTTTCCAGAAGAAAGCAGTTGGCCGTTTCTGTGGAGTGTTTCACTCTGAAGCCAAACTGCATGGAGTGTAATGTGAAGGGGCTGTTGTTGAGGTGGGCAATCAGTTGTTCTGCTACACACTTTTCAGCAACCTTTGACACCACAGGTAGTATACTAATGGGCCTGTAGTTACTCACGTCAGCAGGGTCGCCCGATTTAAAGATGGCCGTTATTATGGCCGACTTCCATACCCTTGGAAACACCCCGAGACCAATAGATGTGTTGGTGACCTTAGTAATGGGGCCAATGAGTGACTCTTTGTAGTTTTTAAGAAAGATAGAGTCCAGCCCAAACACATCTTTGGCTTTAGAGTTCTTTAGTGAGCTAATCACCTTGTTCACCTTTGACTCAGAAACCTCCCTTATGATGAAGACAGGTTGAGCGTCATTCACTAGCACTGAGCCCAAGAAACCAGTGGAGGGGTTCTGTGTCAGTACCCTGGAGAAATTGGAGAAAAACAAGCTTATATTTTGGGATCTCATGGTGTGTGACAGTTGAACTAAGCCTTGCGTCACTGCTTAATTGCTCCAGACCACCACAAGGGGGCGTTAGAGCACTGATTAGCTTTTGGGTCCCAAGACGCTAATGTGTCTCTAACTGACAGTGAATGGAACATTGAAATGTTGGAAACTGATAATTGTTCACGACTTCAAATTTGAATTTCAATGAACTGAATGATGAGGATAAAGAAGGTGATTGAATTTAGAACAATAGTGTAAGAATTGCCATTCCTCTGTCCTGCACGCACACCCTGTTTGTTTCTACTCGTCAGTATTACTTACAAAACTGTTGTTACACAAAGGTTTTTATTCTAAGAGAAACGAAAATGTTTGATTATATTCCATGATATATGTGTTGACTGAATATAAGCAAGTGATGTCTGCTAAATAATCAAGTTGATGGCGCAGTCATATAGCCTCAGCACCTACATAAAGCTGAGTGACTTACTCATTCATGGCTTTGGATCAAAATAAATAAGTACCAATACATTAATAAAGAAACGTTTTGGTTATCCTGACCTGGACACCATGTATTATAGAAACTAAAAGGAAAAATATTACCACCGTCTCCTGCACATGTCATTTTCCATATGGATCCATAACAAATTACTATGGGAATAAATATCACTGAATGACAGAAATATTGGAACAAAGTAGGCTAATGAAGGTAAACAAATGATTGCTTACTGGAAAATACTCTTTCAAAATTAATGGAAGAGGCAAGTGGAAGAGGGAAAAGACAGCATTCAGAGGTCAAGACAACGCTGCCATTGGGACTGGTCTTGATAAATCAACAAGATTTTTATTTTCACTGATTCTCTGTTTGGGTATTGGTTAGACTCCAATTAGGGTGACTTGTCATGTTGTACAGTGCGATTATGGGCTATTAACAGGACAATAGACTCTTGCCAACACCTCTTTGTATTTTGATACTTTGTGCAAGGCAATTGATCAGCATTAAAAACTTTGGATGGGGCCTCCCGAATGACGCAGTAAATCCGACCGGGAGACCCATGAGGCGACTCACAATTGGCCCAGCGTCGTTCGGGTTAGGGGAGGGTTTGGCCGGCCGGGATGTCCTTGTCCAAAAAATTGGCACGGTGGGCTTTTGGTTTCTCTCCCTCTAAAAACAGAAATAAATCATTGTAAATAACAAACTGGCTTTATTTACAAATTAGTAAGAATGTCTCACCTCATGTTCAAGAATGGCCTTTTTCCCTTTATTCAGATTGCAATCGCTCACTTTCGGTTATTTGAAAACAAAATAATCTCCAAAAAGGCGTTACTTTTTAAACAAAGCGATTATTATTATTAATTCATTTAGAATTATATAACAGCCACTTAGGGCAAATCTGATCTGTGAGAATATCTAACGAAAAATGACCCTTAGATATTAATTTAGAATCCTCTAATCCTCTAAATGTAATTATTGGAGGAGAGCCATATAGATTGCAAAATAGTGGGGGAAGAGATTTTTGATGGCACATGGTTTATGAATTGACATACAATTTTCCGTTCCTCCTGAACAATAGTATAAGAATTGCTATTCCTCTGTCCTGCACGCACACCCCAAAAAAAACACACTTCTTTTTTTGTTTCTACTTGATCAGAACAAGCTGTAACTGGACTGTAAGCATATTACTTACTAAAAATAACATGAAAAGTGCACATATGTAAATCACAAACTCTAAAAGTAATTGGAAAGGTGGATGCAAATGATTTGTGGCATTGTGGTTACAATAAATAATGTAAACAATATGCTGTGTTTTTATTTACAGTAGTGATGGACAGCTGGAGGCATTTTGAAAACTTGTTTTTCACTAGTGTACTCTAGCAGGTGTAGCCCATCATGCAAACAATGTTTCCTATTAGCGGGACAATACTCTTCACAGCCCGGCTGCTGTAGGTGTAAAAATCCCCCAATTTGCAATGTATTCGATGCTTAAGTACTCTAAGGTGTTACATTTCTAACCCAAGACCTCATGCAACCGCAAAATGTCGGAGAGCCATATACATTTCAAAATAGTTGGGAAGACAATCCATTGCACATGGTTTATGAATTGACGTGCAACTCTTCATAGCCCGGCTGCTGTAGGTGTGAAAATCCCCCGATTTGGCCCTAACAGTTCTTCATCAACATCTTTATGTTTTCATTAATAAAATAATGAGAAAAAAGACATTCAAACTGGAGATATTTATTTCAACTACATTTTAGTTGCCCTTCCCCCCCCCGCAGCTCCACAACCACGAGTAAAACCTTGCTGAGATGATCAATGTATTTGTTGCAATGTTGTATCGTCAATTTCTGAAGCCAAAACGTCTCGATGGCCTCCACCAGTTCATTTTGCTTGTATGCTTGGCAGAGTTAAGGATGAATGTTTTCAGTTGATGCCAAACTAGGTCGATTGGATTTAAATCAGGAGATCTACATGTGGAGATTAAAACATGTATTTTTAGATATACTGTAGGTCTACCGAAGGTGTTGTAGGTCTATTATTTATTTATGTATTTATATATATTTTACTACATAAATGTATTCTTACTCTGCTGGTGTCTTGACCAAGTTTATGCCCTCATTTGCAATGCAAACCTGGGAGGCAGTGTGTTTTGGGTCATTGTCTGCATTTGGAGAAGAAAGAAAGACATTTAGCCTAACAGCCAACATTAGGAACAATACTAGAAATATACATGTAAATAGGCCTAAACATAACAAAATATTGCTATAATCCTACCTTGAAAGAAACAACATGGTCCCAGAAACACCTCTCTGACATAGGGTCCAGCATATCTCCTGATGATTTCTTCCTCAATGGAATCTCGAGCCATGATACCTGAAAAAGGAGACGACAGTGAATTTATTGTGGAACACATAGCAGTCCGTGAGGTGTAGGCTACAATATTTTATGTACCTTAGCAGTATTAGGCCTACTTTACAGTATTGTAGCCTACTGTACCTGTTCATTTTCGAGCTGTTTATCTGAAAAAAAGAGAACAGACGAAATAGACATCGTTTTCAACAAGCCAGTATCAGGAATCAAGGTAAGACCCAAGTGCAGACTGTGTGAAGTAATAATGTTTATTGTAACCACAGGGGCAGGCAAACGACAGGTCAAGGCAGGCAGGGGTCGATAATCCAGAGTAGGGGCAAAGGTACAGGAAGGCAGGCAGGGGCAGGCAGAGTTCAGTAGTCCAGAGGTAGAGCAAAGGTACAGGATTGCAGGCAGTGGCAGGGGCAGGCAGAGTGGTCAGGCGGGCGGGTACAGGGTCAGGACAGGCAAGGGTCAAAAACCAGGAAGATGAGAAAAGAGAGACTGGGAAAAGACAGAAGCTGACAGGACGAACGCTGGTAAGCTTGACAAACAAGACAAACTGGCAACAGACAGAGAACACAGGTATAAAGACCCAGGGGATAAGTGGGGAAGATGGGTGACATCTGGAGGGGGGTGGAGACAAGCACAAGGACAGGTGAAACAGATCAGGGCGTGACAGCCAGCTTATTTCTATGGTGCTACCCGTTCCAGGTTTAGGACTGTAATTAGGGTTAGACTACAATTAGGGTGTGGAAATGTTAGGATTATTTTGTTCTTCCTGTAGTACTGTAGCCTACTCCCGACCGGTCACGTTGTACAGCGCCATTATGGGCTATTAGCAGGACAACAGATTATTTCTAAGAAGGAGGGTAGGTGGGAGAATTGTATGGTCAAATGTATTTCTTTGTTAGGTTATCAATTGGAACCTTTAACATGTGAAAGGGGGATGTATGTATTATTATTATTATTAACCTTGTTTTCCACAAGCGTAGCAGGCTGTGAATTCTGCAAACAACGTTTCTAGGATGGGCTATTAGCAGGACAATATATATTGGTCATGGCTCCCGAGTGGCTTTTATTGCTCAATCTAATTCATGCTCAAACTCGCACACTTTTGATAGACTTAAAGGGGCAATCTGTCCTTTGGTTGCCTCGGAGGCCTTGATTCTCAATGCATTGTAATCTGTGTAATGGAGATGTCACAGTGGTAATTGAGACATCAGGAGATGAACAAACATTTCAATGTTCTGGGTTAGCTCTATTTCTGCACTCAGATCAGTTGTTGGTTGGGGGGGGGACTGGCAGCCTGGTAGCAGGTGTTTATTTTAAAGGCACTAATAAAAGTGTATGTGTGGGGGAAGTGTGTGTGTCTCTCTCTCTCTCTCTGTCTATCTCTCTCTATCTATCTCTCTGCTGAGCCCTGAGGACACACACACACTCTGTGTATTGTGCTGCATGCTGTTTTAGGACCATAGAAGAGAGGAGCCACAGATGGATCTAAAGTAGGAAAGAGAGAGGACTGTGTGCCAAGTAGACCTCCCAAACTGTGCCGGTCCAGCCAAACTCTTTAATGACCATGTACACATGCTCATGTATGGGCCACTGGTTGATGCTTATTTATAAAACCCTCTTAGGCCTCACTGGCCCCTATCTGAGATATCTACTGCAGCCCTTATCCTCCACATACAGCACCTGTTCTGCCAGTCACATTCTGTTAAAGGTCCCCAAAGCACACACATCCCTGGGTCGCTTGTCTTTTCAGTTCGCTGCAGCTAGTGACTGGAACGAGCTGCAACAAACACTCAAACTGGACAGTTTTATCTCCATCTCTTCATTCAATGACTCAATCATGGACACTCTTACTGACAGTTGTGGCTGCTTCGCGTGATGTATTGTTGATTATACCTTCTTGCCCTTTGTGCTGTTATAATGTCCAATAATGTTTATGTTTGTACCATGTTTTGTGCTGCTACCATGTTATTTTTCTACCATGTTGTTGTCATGTTGTGTTGCTATCATGCTGTGTTGTCATGTGTTGCTGCCTTGCGATGTTGTTTTCTAAGGTCTCCCTTTATGTAGCGTTGTGTTGTCTCTCTTGTCGTGATGTGTGTTTTGTCCTATATTTATGCTATTTATTTTGTCTTTTTTTTTTTTTTTAATCCCAGCCCCCGTCCCCGTAGGAGGTCTTTTGCCTTTTGGTAGTCCGTCATTGTAAATAAGAATTTGTTCTAGTTAATTAAAGGTTAAATAAAATAAATAAACATAAGGTATACACACGTAGGCTGATCCTATCTCCTGGCTTCTCCCCCACTCCTTGATCAAAACCAGATGCTAGCATAGCTTGTGTTAGCGCAGAGCTCCGCTCGCAAACATCCATTTTAGGAGTTGGCTCTAATAAAGGCAGTAAAGGAGTATTAGCGTAGCTCTGTTATAGGACCGTAACATGGGAGACAGTATAGTGACAGGGTATACAGGACAGTGCCAGGGAGGACAGCAGAGTGAAGGACTAAACAAAAACCTCCCCGTTGTCATTAGTTAGAGGTGAAGACAGATTTTGGGCTCTGTAATTATACCTGGAAAAGCTTACCCAGTCATAACGTCAACACACTGTGGAGTGGAGTGTGGCATGGCCTTAGTGGAGTATAACACACATACGTAAGCGAGCAGAGAACACACACACACACACATGTTCAAGCATTGAGCACACACACATATGTTCTTTCAAGCGGTGAGCTCACAGTCACACACAAACACACATATTTTAAGAAATGAGCACACACACACTCACACACACATTGTCGGTAAATGTTACATTTTTACTGTTGTGTACAGTTCACACACACACTGACCCTGCTGTTACCTACTTTCATTAAACATGGCTCATTTAGTACATTTTATGGGTACGACCATGTCTGTCTGTAGGAGTTTGATTAGGGGGGGACCCACATCACTTCGGATAATGTTTATCTACCTACCTACCTCGTCTGACGACAGGGTACAGAGCCAGAGGTGGATGAGAGAGATAGGAGACAGCTGTTACAGTACTTAGTAGTATTCTAAAGTATACCTGGGGTATAAACCTCAGACATAAACCAGAGGTGGATGAGAGAGATAGGAGACAGCTGTTATAGCAGTATTATTCTAAAGTATACCTGGGGTATAAACCTCAGACATACATCTGGGGTGGATTCACTAAGAACCAAAACGGAAGCGAGTAGGCTGATCTCGTCCAATATGAAACTCACATTTTCTGTGCAAAATGTTTTCCGGCGCAAAACGTTTCCCTACGGCGTGAACTAATGAATACACCCCTGGAGTTCCTACCTGGGGGTTCAAAGATAAAAGGCTGACTTACAGCACTTAAAAAAACAATTCACACATCCTAAAATAAGAAAAGTATAGATAGAATTGGAGCCGTGTCATTAAAGACTTAAGACATATGAGAACGGTGGCATCTCTAATCGTATCTAGTTAGGCCATTTCTCCTGTTGGACTGAATGGCAATCTTATGGGGATGTGGTCTGCATGTGTGTGCTGCTCTGAAGTTGACTGTGATCACACTGTTGCTAGGTCTAGGCTAGGCTTATTCTCTATAGGCATACTTTACACCATGTCTAAACTCATAGAAATAGAATGACTAGAATAGACTGTACATTCCGTGATGGGTGGACCGGCCGCCATATTGAGTATACCTATTCCCAAAGGTAAAAGCATGAAGTTCAACAGTAAATTGTTTTATTTTATTATTTGGTCTGTACATACTATACTGGATACCTGTACTACCAGCAAGAAAGACACAAATGAGCTGGACGCAATGATCCCCATGAAGTCACAGACATGATTTGTCATTCATCAACCATTGTGGTAACCTGCTATTTTAGTGTAGCGAGGCCTAGAAACGATGCACTTTTCACCTTGTCATGCCTCAACGTTTTTTTCCTCAGAAAACCAGGAAAGAATGGATGAGCCAAACTGGACTGAAACCATGATTACATAGACATGCTTTATCAAGTGTGGCCCTATCTGCAACTACAGTATCCAGGAAACCTGAGTGATTTGATCAGAAGAGCCTGGGTTCTGGCTGCGGGATATGTAACGGGATTCGAAACGGGTTTCGAAACGTCACAACTGATTGACACAAAGTTATTTTGTTTTTTCTTGTTTTGTTCGGATGCATCAGATGCCACCCAGGTGATAGACAGATGTGAGAGAGAGGCAGAGAGAAAGAGAGTGACGGAGAGAGAATGTGTACAGCCAGCATTCTATGACTAACTGCCTGTGGTAACGTCGCAAACGGAAAAAGATGACAGTGCAGTGAGGGTTGACTTCTGCCGGTAATTTCATTTCATTTGTCACATGCCTCGTAAACAACAGGTGTGGACTAACAGTGACATTCTTTCTTACTCTTGCTTAATAGACCAAAACAGAGTATTGGAAGAACCTTGGAGTAGTGAAACAAAGAACAGACTACAGAGAACAATTTGCTAATATTAGCTGGACTTGCTGTTTTGTCTGACTAGCTCTGTTAATCCCTAGGTCCCAACAAGCCTGTAGAGTTGAGTTGAACTTATTCATGTCTCGTTCACGTGTCAGCTGTTAGCTCCCACTTACTCAAGTCCCATGTACAGTTTTCTCATGGCACAGCTGCTCTTGCTAAAGATAACTGACTACTTCGGTCCGAATAGGCCAATAGAGTTGAGTAGAGTTAAATCAATCAAATTGATTCATAAAGCCCTTTTTACATCAACAGTTGTCACAAAATGCTTATACAGAAACTCAGTCTAAAACACCCAAAGGCAAGCAATTCAGATGTAGAAGCACAGTGGCTAGGAAACACTCCCTAGAAAGACAGGAACCTAGGAAGAAATCTAGAGAGGAACCTGGCTCTGAGGGGTGGCTAGTCCTCTTCTGGCTGTGACGGGGGGAGATTATAAGAGTACATGGTCATTAAGGCCAGATTGTTCGTTAAGATGTTCAAACGTTCATATATGACCAGCAGGGTCAAATACTAATCACAGTGGTCATAGAGGGTGCAACAGGTCAGCACCTCAGGAGTAAATGTAAGTTGACTTTTCATAGCCGAGTGAGGGGAGGCAGAACATAGATCAGCAGAAACTGGATCAGCAGCAACTGGATCAGCAGCACGATCAGGTGGACTGGTTACGGGGACAGCCAGGAGTCGTCAGGCCAGGTAGTCCTGAGGCATGGCCCTGGGGCTCAGGTCCTCCGGGAGGTGAAATAGAGAGAGATTGGAGACTTAGAGATCACAAAGGACACCATTTTTAAAATGTTGCAAAGATGGAAAAAGGCTACTCTTGAATTTTATATTCTTGTCAAAAGAGAGATCAGGGTCCAGAGTAATGCCGAGGTCTTTCACGGTTTTATTTGAGACTAATGTACAACCAGAGATTCATTGTCAGATCCGACCTCAGATCTCTTTGTTTCTTGGGACCTAGAACTAGCATCTCTGTTGAGTTCATTCATGCCTCATTCATTTCTCAGCTGGCTCTCATTTTAGCTCAGTAGAGAGTCCACAGCTGTGTAAAGGCTTTTTCGGAGTCCAAAGGGACCGGCGGCCCATTGTGACATAAATACCCTGTATCTGAAACCACCGTTTGCGGGGGACGCACAGGCTGCCGTGCACCTCGCCAAAATTCCCAACCAACACGGCTTCATGTACATGGATCAAATCAAATCTATGTTTATTTGTTGCTTACACAGGTATGCAGGTTCAGTGAAATGTCTATATTTAACTAGCTCCAACAGTGCAGTAGAATGTCTCGCAAATGCAATACAAAACACACAATTAATTGAAGCAATCAAAACAAGAAATCAAGAAATAACATTCCAAAAGTAGATATATTAGAGTGAGCATGTGTGAGAATCCATAATATACATATGTGGTGTGTATAGACAGTATTTGGAGACAGAAAATGGTATGTACAGTAGTAGGTATACTAAACTTCAGCAAAAAAAGATACGTCCTCTCACTGTCAACTGCTTTTATTTACCAGCAAACTTAACGTGTAAATATTTGTATGAACATAACAAGACTCAACAACTGAGACATAAACTGAACGAGTTCCACAGACATGTGACTAACATAAATGTCATAATGTATCCCTGAACAAAGGGGAGGTCAAAATCAAAAGTAACAGGCAGTATCTGGTGTGTCCACCAGCTGCATTAAGTACTGCAGTGCATCTCATCCTCATGGACTGCACCAGATTTGCCAGTTCTTGCTGTGAGATGTTACCCCACTGGGGGGAATGGCCCTAGCCCTCACCCTCCGATCCAACAGGTCCCAGACGTGCTCAATGGGATTGAGATCTGGGCTCTTCGCTGGCCATGGCAGAACACTGACATTCCTGTCTTGCAGGAAATCACACACAGAACGAGCAGTATGGCTGGTGCCATTGTCATGCTGGAGGGTCATGTCAGGATGAGCCTGCAGGAAGGGTACCACATGAGGAGGAGGATGTCTTCCCTTTAACGCACAGCATTGAGATTGCCTGCAATGACAACAAGGTCAGTCCGGTGATGCTGTGACACACCGCCCCAGACCATGATGGACCCTCCACCTCCAAATCGATCTCGCTCCAGAGTACAGGCCTCGGTGTAACGCTCATTCCTTCGACGATAAACGCGTATTCGAACATTACCCCTGGTGAGACAAAACCGCGACTCGTCAGTGAAGAGCACTTTTTGCCAGTCCTGTCTGGTCCAGCGACGGTGGATTTGTGGTTGCCGGTGATGTCTGGTGAGGACCTGCCTTACAACAGGCCTACAAACCCTCAGTCCAGCCTCTCTCAGCCTATTGCGGACAGTCTGAGCACTGATGGAGGTATTGTGCGTTCCTGGTGTAACTCGGGCAGTTGTTGTTGCCATCCTGTACCTGTCCCGCAAGTGTGATGTTGATCCTGTGCAGTTGTTGTTACACGTGGTCTGCCACTGCGAGGATGATCAGCTGTCCGTCCTGTCTCCCTGTAGCGCTGTCTTAGGTGTCTTATAGTACGGATATTGCAATTTATTGCCCTAGCCACATCTGCAGTCCTCATGCCTCCTTGCAGCATGCCTACGGCACGTTCACACAGATGAGCAGGGACCCTGGGCATCTTTCTTTTGGTGTTTTTCAGAGTCAGTAGAAAGGCCTCTTTAGTGTCCTAAGTTTTCATAACTGTGACCTTAATTGCCTACCGTCTGTAAGCTGTTAGTGCCTTAACGACCGTTCCACAGGTGCATGTTCATTAATTGTTTATTGTTGATTGAACAAGCAGTGTTTAAACCCTTTACAATGAAGATTTGTGAAGTTATTTAGATTTTTACAAATTATCTTTAAAAGACAGGGTCCTGACAAAGGGCCGTTTCTTTTTTTGCTGAGTTTATATATACAAAAGCATGTGGGCACCCCTTCAAATTACTGGATACGGGCTGACAGGTGTATAAAATGAAGCACACCGCCATGCAATCTCTTTAGACAAACATTGGCAGTAGAATGTCCTTACTGAGGAGCTCAGTGACTTTCAACGTGGAACAGTCATAGGATGCCACCTTTCCATCAAGTCAATTAGTCAAAGGACTGTTCATCGGGAGCCTCATGAAATGGGTTTCCAACCTCGAGCAGCCACACACAAGCATAAGATCACAATGCGCAATGCCAAGCACCGGCTGGAGTGGTGTAAAGCTCGCCGCCATTGGACTTTGGAGGAGTGAAAACGCGTTCTCTGGCGTGATAAATCACTCTTCACTATCTGGCAGTCCGACAGACGAATCTGGGTTTGGCGGATGCCAGGAGAACGTTACATTTCTGAATGGATCGTGGCAGACAGGCTCGTGGTCAAGGCAGGCAGAAAGGTCAGGCAGGTGGGTACAGAGTCCGGAAACAGGCAAGGGTCAAAACCGGGAGGACTAGAAAAAGGAGAATAGCAAAAAGGAGTACGGGAAAAAACACTGGTTGACTTGACTAAACATACAAGACGAACTGGCACAGAGAGACAGGAAACACAGGGATAAATACACCAGGGAAAATAAGAGACACGTGGAGGGGGTGGAGACAATCACAGGAAGAGGTGAAACAGATTACGGTGTGACAAATACAGGATATACATACACAGTGAGTAAAAACAGTATATAAACAGGATTCTTGACAAGACCAGGGTAAAGACAATGGTGCTTGCCTACAGAGCAGCAAGAGGCACTGACCCTCCCTGCCTTCAGGCTATGTGCAAACTCTACACCCCAACCGGAGTACTCCGTTCTGCCACCTCTCGTCTCTTGGCCCTTACGGGAGAGCAGTTCCCAGTCAGCCCAGTCAAAGCTCTTCTTTGTCCCTGCCCATCTTCCCGAAACCATCTGGAAACCCTACCTATTCAAAGAGTATCTTAAAGAAACCCACAGCAACCCAGACCCCCCCCCCCCCCTCCTCCCACTCGGCCCCCGTAAAAATCTAAATGAAATTTAAAAAATAAAAACTTTTGCGCTATTCTCCTTTTTCTAGTCCTCCCGGTTTTGACCCCTGCACTTTACGTTTTGTTCCCCCTTACTTTGCTGATAGCTAATTTGACGAGGGGAAATGTACTTACGTCGCACCTGCTAAATGACAAAAAAATCTAAATGTAGAATATGAGGGGACCAGCGTTGAGTTACTCTTTATACACGGGGAATTAGTCTCAAGGTGCATGCCTGAGTACTGGGAAGGTGCTGAGTCCTTTAACACCGAGTCGTGTGAATGTCCTGGAGGGCAGGCAGTGTGCCCCCAGTGATGTGTTGGGCTGACCGCACCGCGCCCTGGAGAACCATGTGGCGAACCGGCCCTACAGAATGCTCATCTTTAGAAGTTTGGCAGAATTATGTCTAATTTCTTCAGCCTCCTGAGGTTAAAGAGGCGTTGTTGTGCCTTCTTCAAAAATCGAATCAAATGTCTTCATCACGTAGACACTTCACAGCACGTATGAAAGGTGCAGCGAAATGCTTATGTGCTCCCTCAACAATGCAGTACATGAATCAAGGATAAACATGAAAAGAGTTAAGTCAAAAGCAACAAGTAATAGAAGAGGTAGTATCCATAGTAATAATGGACTGTATTTATAGAGTGGGTAGTGGAATCAATATTATATAATAGAACAGCAGCGTTGTGTGTGTCTGTGTCTGTGTCTGTGTCTGTGTCTGTGTTTATGGGTGTTTGTTTGTAAGGGTTGAATGTGTGGGTAGCCAGTACACATTTCTTCTAAAGTGCATATAGTTTCTCCGGTGCAAATGTTTGAGGTGACAGTTGAAGAAATTGCTTGAAATAGCGTTCTGGGAAACCCAACGGTCCAATATTCTAGAACACGGCTGACTTGCCTAGTTAAATAAAGGTTAAATAAATAAATAATCATAATAAGCGCATAAATCCTGTTGGCCGAAAGGCCCATTTTTACATATTTATTAACCTCATTTGATTGGCTGATATTGAGTACTGTATGTCACAATGGAACGCAGAATATCACTGCTCAAAGGCTGTGAACTTTGTAGCAAGCTTTATTCTCGTCTCGTTCATGTCTCAGCTGTCGGCTCGCTCTAAAGATAATGACTTGTTTGGGTCAGAAGAAGCCACCAACATCAGACTGAACAAGCCTCACATTGTCTTTGCCTTAATTTCCTTCACATTTATGTCAGCTAATGAAAGCCTTGTTTTACCAACATCAGGAGCTCTCACTCAATCAGAAACGTTTGATACGAAGTGACTTACAGAATGGCTAAATTGGGCTTGTGTGTGATGAGCTCATATATAAGCCTGATACGAGGGAGAGAGTGAGTTCAGGGCGAGGCACACTTTGATGTCATGGCATTTTAGGCACATCCTTGTTGACCCACCGAGCAAGCGGACACGCCAGATCATGAGAGTAATGACTCAGTTACAGTAGCCTCCTTCCTCTCTGTCTCCCACACGAGTCCAATAAATTGAATGAAACACAAACAGTTAACCCCGCCAAGCCACTGTTTGGATAGGTCATATGTTTGGAGAGGGGTCAAAGTTCATGCGGAGTGAGAACACTGAGACACTGGTTGTCTCTGAAATGGCACCCTAATCCCTATAAGTAGTCCACTATAATATATGGAATTTGTGTGTGTGTGTGTGTGAGATGTTTGTACTATTGCGCTAACGCTAAATAGCATTGGTTCGCAAAACTACCTGTAACTTCATTCATACTGGACAAGGAGAAATAAAAAATGGTATCCGCGAGTCCATCTGCCCCTGGGAAGAAGATAAAGGGCCTCATAACCCAAAACCCAAAGTGTCCCTTTAATGGCAGCAACTGTGTTTCAGAAGTATAGTGTAGTGAACGCTGTCATTGTAAATAAGAATCTGTTCTTGACCTGCCTAGTTAAATAAAGGTTCAATGACTAAAACAGCTGGGATCATGGAGAGGGAGAAATTATTGTAGTGGAGGGGGGAGTAGCTATGGTCTATGCTGTGTGTGTGTGTGTGTGTGTGTGTGTGTGTGTGTGTGTGTGTGTGTGTGTGTGTGTGTGTGTGTGTGTGTGTGTGTGTGTGTGTGTTTTCTCGTGCTCACAGCCAGAGGGATGTGTGGTATGCAATATAGCATTTGGAGAGAGAAAAATACTATGCAATTGAATCCAGGGCAGGGGGCACAGCTGTGTGTGTATATTGGAGGTAGGGTAAGCTCTCCTCTTGCTCCATCCAGGAATGCACCCTACTTCTACCGCCGGTTATGAGTCCAAGGTCAGACCATAGTACAATACGTCAGTCTTTCACCTCAGTTGATTTCCAGGTGGGGCTCAAAGACTTTACAAAGCACCACCCAGGCAACACAATTGTAGCCTTTTGAACACGTTTTATGCGAGGGGCCTTCCTTGACAATATGGTAGGGGATATAGGGCCCCTAAAAGTCGAGTGCTTTCACCAGTCTCCATGTTTCGCCTTTTGATCACAGCTAAAACACATTCCATCACCGAAAAGGGTCAGGACAGCCCAGTAGTGGAATTCATCGTTGGACACCGGTACTGCTCAAATGACCCAGTCCAGAAACCTGTGAAGGTGCTGATGTATGTATACACACACAACGAGAAGGAGTGTGTAGTGAGTGTGTCATGCCCTCACACACATACTAATGCAGACGTTCACACACACACACACACACACACACACTAATGCAGACATGAACACACGCACACGTTCACACACACTCACACATACAGATGCAGACATACACAGAGACACACTCACACAAAAACACATACGCACACACATTATCACAGTGCGAGTGCTGTGATAGATGGAGGGGAGTACTCAGCTGGGAGGATAACAAACATGAGGTTCATGCCAAAGCTGGGCTAGGGTCATATAGGTCCGTATATCCCCGAAACCATTACATTTACATTACATTTAAGTCATTTAGCAGACGCTCTTATCCAGAGCGACTTACAAATTGGTGCATTCACCTTATGATATCCAGTGGAACAACCACTTTACAATAGTGCATCTAACTCTTTTAAGGGGGGGGGGGGGGGGTTAGAAGGATTACTTTATCCTATCCTAGGTATTCCTTAAAGAGGTGGGGTTTCAGGTGTCTCCGGAAGGTGGTGATTGACTCCGCTGACCTGGCGTCGTGAGGGAGTTTGTTCCACCATTGGGGTGCCAGAGCAGCGAACAGTTTTGACTGGGCTGAGCGGGAACTGTACTTCCTCAGAGGTAGGGAGGCGAGCAGGCCAGAGGTGGATGAACGCAGTGCCCTTGTTTGGGTGTAGGGCCTGATCAGAGCCTGAAGGTACGGAGGTGCCGTTCCCCTCACAGCTCCGTAGGCAAGCACCATGTTATGGAAACCACACCCCCATATACGCTCAAACACACACATATACACTCAAATTACACACACTACCCCGATTGACTCAGCGCTCAATCCCCCAATCCTTATTCATAACTACCCCCACCTCTAAACGTAAGGCTCCTCTCTCCATCTTGTTTCTCCATCTTTCATACCACCTATGCTCTGCCCATCCACCCCAAACACACACACACACACACACACACACACACACACACACACACACACACACACACACACACACACACACACACACACACACACACACACACACACACACACACACACACACGCTGCCCCAATCAACTCCTGTCAGCTGTATACTGTTAAAATGGGCTTTAAATAAATCCCCCTGGTGAGACTTTCTGACACTCTGAAATCATATGAATTGCTATGATGAGTGGGGGAGGGGGAGAGATGGAAGGAAGGAAGAAGGGAGGGTGAGAAGAAAAAATAGAGGAGAAAAGAAGAGTACAATTTCAACACCTCAGGCTCCTGCCCTGTTCACCTATGTCCTTCCTCTGGAATGCTATTAGCTGTGAGTTATTGTGTGTGTGTGTGTGTGTGTGTGTGTCTGTGTCCGCCATGCTCTGCTGCCAATCTCTCCCTCCCTCCCTCTTCCTTTCATTCTCCTCTTCCTCCTCTATTACTCATTCTCCTCTTCCTCCTCTATTACTCATTCTCTCTCTCGTAGAATGAATGTCCTTCTCCATCCTGCAGCTGTTCAGAGATGGTTCTCTGTGATCCAGAGTCATCGGATCAGTTTAGCTTTTTAGACCACAATGAACAACACAGATCCTATATCGCTGTTTTATTTGCTTCTCCCAAATAAGTCATCTTGTGCTATTGAGCTTAAGGTGATGGAGAAGCAACTTTTCGAACGACATGGTCTTTGTCAGGGTGTTACCATAGGGAGTTATGGCCCTTTGTGGCTCAGTTGGTAGAGCATGGCGCTTGCAACTGCAGGATAGTGGGTTTGATTCCCGGGACCAGCTCTAAGTCAAATGTATGCATGCCTATAAGTCGCTTTGGATAAAAGGGTCTGCTAAAAATGGAAAAGTTACTAATTCATAGTGTGTTACTATACCATAGTACTCCTCTGGCTCAGAGAACAGCTTTGTCATAATGTTGTTGTGTTCTGCACCAGTCAGCATATGCCCCCGTTCTGCACACACCCACTGCTGTACTCCCGTGTCCAGTAAAAACAAACCATAGCTGTGCCAGTATCAACACCGTCTATTGTTGTACACTCTAGGGTCGGCTCCAGTAACCATGCTGATCCCGCTCTCCCCCCCCCCCCTCTATTTTCCTTTCTCTCTCTCTGTCTCTCTCTCAAAACAAATCAAACGTTATTTGTCACATGCGCCGAATGCAACAAGTGTAGGCCTTACCGTGAAATGCTTACTTCCAAGCCCTTAACCAGCAATGCAGTTCAAGAAGAGTAAAGAAAATATTTACCTAATAAACTAAAGTAAAAAATAATAAAAAGTAACACAATAACATAACAATAACGAGGCTATATACAAGGGGTACCGGTACCGAGTCAGTGTGCGGGGGTACAGGTTAGAGGTCATTTGTACATGTAGGTAGGGGTGAAGTGACTATGCATAGATAATAAACAGCGAGTAGCAGCAGTGTACAAAACAAATGGAGGAGGGGGGGGGATCAATGTAAATAGGCTGGGTGGCCATTTGATTAATTGTTCAGCAGTCTTATGGCTTGGGAGTAGAAGCTGTTAAGGAGCCTTTTGGTCCTAGACTTGGCGCTCCGGTGCCGCTTGCCTTGCGGTAGCAGAGAACTTGGGTGACAGGAGTCCTGACAATTTTATGGGCTTTCCTCTGACACCGCCTATTATATAGGTCCTGGATGGCAGGAAGCTTGGCCCCAGTGATGTACTGGGCCGTACGCACTACCCTCTGTAGCGCCTTATGGTCAGATGCCGAGCAGTTGCCATATCAGGCGGTGATGCAACCGGTCAGGATGCTCTCGATGGTGCAGCTGTATATCTTTTTGAGGATCTGGGGACCCATGCCAAATCTTTTCAGTCTCCTGAGGGGGAAAAGGTTTTGTCGTGCCCGACTGTCTTGGTGTGTTTGGGCCATGATAATTTGTTGGTGATGTGGACACCAAGGAACTCGAAACTCTCGACCCGATCCACTACAGCCCTGTCGATGTTAATGGGGGCCTGTTCGGCCCACCTTTTCCTGTAGTCCACGATCAGCTCCTTTGTCTTTCTCACATTGAGGGAGAGGTTGTTGTCCTGGAACCACACTGCCAGGTCTCTGACCTCCTCCTTATAGGCTATCTCATCGTTGTCGGTGATCAGGCCTACCACTGTTGTGTCGTCGGCAAACTTAATGATGGTGTTGGAGTCGTGTTTGGCCACGCAGCCGTGGGTGAACAGGGAGTACAGGAGGGGACGAAGTACACACCCTTGAGGGGCCCCAGTGTTGAGGATCAGCGTGGCAGTCGTGTTGTTGCCTACCCTTACCACCTGGCGAATGCCCGTCAGGAAGTCCAGGATCCAGTTGCAGAGGGAGGTGTTTAGTCCCAGGTCCTTAGCTTAGTGATGAGCTTCGTGGGCACTATGGTGTTGAACGCTGAGCTCTCTCTCTCTCTCTTTCGCATTCTCCCGTCTAATATTCCCACTCCCTGTGGTGTTCCAGAATGGGCTCCCGCTGCACCGGTAGAGCAGGGAATTAGAAGGTAGGATCGATGTTTTGGGAAGTTGGAGGTTTTTGCGACTGTGTCATTTCAGAACTGGCAGCTTCGTCGGGGGAGATTTATGCGCTGTGTTTCTCACTGTGTCACACACACACGTACAGACAGACACGCATAGAGACGCACGCAAACACAAACACACACATTCACTTTGGCACACACACAAAAACACACTTTCTCTCTCGTGCTGGATCTATATTGCTTGGCAATATGTTAAGTGTCGTCGGCTGCATCCAACTGTCCAAGTCAAGTAGTTTTACTGTTGACCGTTATTTCCCATGCAACCGACAGTTGTTTAAAACGGTGGTCCTTGCTGATTCCTAGTAGTCAGTGCTGTGAGCACACTAAGAATTCACAGTCATGTGTGTAGTTGTCTTATGAGTTCTAACGCGCTATCTTTTTGTGTGCACAGGAATATAAGAATGTGAGTGTGTTTGTGAAGTTGGGAGTGTTGAAAGTGTGTCGGTGTGTGCGTGTGCGTGTGTGTGTGTGTGTACATGCGCGTCTGTGTGTGTTCACTAAGTGACAGCAGGGCCATCGTCACCCAGCGTCTCCCAGCTGTGACCTGAGGCCACATGTGCTGCCAATTAGGACCAATCAGAGCCCTGTAATGAGGGTGGGGGGAGGGTCCGACCCATGATTAGTGTGTCAGACTGATGAGAGAGGACAGGGGAGGGAGGGGGAGGCCAGGAATCATATTTCTCTCCCTCTCACTATTTTCCCCGTTCTGCTGATTTGCTTTGATTTGTGTGTGGTGGTAGCAACGGTCATCAAAATTGTTCAGGTTTTAAAAACAATTCTAATAAATGTATAGTTGGACAATGGATGAAGGAAGATACTGCACATTTTCACCAAAAAAAAGATCAATCAGATATTGACTGAATTATAGAACATTTTACTGGCACGGACAAATAATGGAGTTCAGGGATTTTGGTGGGAATTCAGGTCTTAAATGTATGTCAAATTTCACTTATTTTTTTTGTTAAAATAAAGAAAATATGATGTGCATTTTTTGCATAAATACACTAGGTGTATATGCATATATGAATAAATGAACATAAAGGGGTGGAACCGGGCAGCAACCACCACAAACCTGCCCTGTCCCACGCCTACCTACACTCACCTGCGCTATCTAGACTGCCTCGTTAATTACTCCGGTTGTCATGTTCTGTTTCAAAATTGTGTGTCAATAGCAGAATACCCGCAGATGAAAAAATCAACACACTTGGCTCTAGATTACACCTATCTATACATACTTTATATTGTTTGCGAGATCAGACATAATATCACTATAATCCGAGTGTTCATTTTCAGAAGTAGCTTTCATTTCGGTGCATCTCATTTGTAAACACAAACATTTACACCCTTCAAAATAAAGTTATCTTTCTGCTCTATTGTGACGCAAGTGTCGAGACGATGCGTTAAATCCCAGACGAAGCTTTTAGCTTTCTTATAGATGCTACGGAAAGACAATGTATTCAATTAAGCCCATTTCAGCCATTCCCGGGGTGTGTTTGACAGGTCATTACAAACATTTCTGTGTTCGTAACGTTAACAGGAAAAAAGTCGGCAGGCAAAAGCAAGAGTACGAATGAGTCGCAGGAGTAAAATGAAAGCGATCAATCCGGCAAGATTTAAATGACAAGTGGATTTTGCACCTCTCAAACACAGGAAATACTCTAGATGGCTGGAAAAGACAGATCCTCCGGTGGGTGGGGGAAGCGCGTTGCTAATGGTAGGGTTGGACTTGCCGCGCCACCACTCCGTATGGTAGATGGGGGAGGGTTGGGGCTGGAGTAAGATTCAGCTGAGCTCTTTTTTTGAAATGTTTTCTTCGTTTTCTGCAGTCTATGGAGTTTTGCCACTGAGTGTTCAACTTTGCTGCTGCACATGTCACCTACAAAATATACCCAATCATTATATCATTACGTTATCACTGCAAGATTGTCTTTTCTTGGACATTCATCTCCATTTGTGGCTAGCCCTATACACGCCACAACCGCGGGTTTCCACACAGCCTTTGAAACAGTTCAAGTTGAAATGAATGGACTGAATGAGAGCCTGAACAGATCATGCTGTAAAGGTCTTCAGAAAAGTAAAACTAAGGTAATGGTTGAAGCTTTGTTTGTGGTGAACTATAATCTACAATGTACAGAGTTCTGCTGTAAGGATCTTCAAAAGGCTGAAACTGAGATCACTGTTGAACATTTTGTTGTATGTGGTGAACATGCTCTATAGCCTAAAATATAGTTAATTAATAGTCCTAGTTTATAGTGTATACTGTATGTTTGAGGTTATATATGAGTACGGTATGTTTGAGGTTATATATGGGTGTGTACTGTATATTTGAGGTTATATACAGTGGGGAGAACAAGTATTTGATACACTGCCGATTTTGCAGGTTTTCCTACTTACAAAGCATGTAGAGGTCTGTAATTTTTATCATAGGTACACTTCAACTGTGAGAGACGGAATCTAAAACAAAAATCCAGAAAATCACATTGTATGATTTTTAAATAATTAATTTGCATTTTATTGCATGACATAAGTATTTGATCACCTACCAACCAGTAAGAATTCCGGCTCTCACAGACCTGTTAGTTTTTCTTTAAGAAGCCCTCCTGTTCTCCACTCATTACCTGTATTAACTGCACCTGTTTGAACTCGTTACCTGTATAAAAGACACCTGTCCACACACAATCAAACAGATTCCAACCTCTCCACAATGGCCAAGACCAGAGAGCTGTGTAAGGACATCAGGGATAAAATTGTAGACCTGCACAAGGCTGGGATGGGCTACAGGACAATAGGCAAGCAGCTTGGTGAGAAGGAAACAACTGTTGGCGCAATTATTAGAAAATGGAAGAAGTTCAAGATGACGGTCAATCACCCTCGTCTGGGGCTCCATGCAAGATTTCACCTCGTGGGGCATCAATGATCATGAGGAAGGTGAGGGATCAGCCCAGAACTACACGGCAGGACCTGGTCAATGACCTGAAGAGAGCTGGGACCACAGTCTCAAAGAAAACCATTAGTAACACACTACGCCGTCATGGATTAAAATCCTGCAGCGCACGCAAGGTCCCCCTGCTTAAGCCAGTGCATGTCCAGGCCTGTCTGAAGTTTGCCAATGACCATCTGGATGATCCAGAGGAGGAATGGGAGAAGGTCATGTGGTCTGATGAGACAAAAATAGAGCTTTTTGGTCTAACTCCACTCGCCGTGTTTGGAGGAAGAAGAAGTATGAGTACAACCCCAAGAACACCATCCCAACCGTGAAGCATGGAGGTGGAAACATCATTCTTTGGGGATGCTTTTCTGCAAAGGGGACAGGACGACTGCACCGTATTGAGGGGAGGATGGATGGGGCCATGTATCGCGAGATCTTGGCCAACAACCTCCTTCCCTCAGTAAGAGCATTGAAGATGGGTCGTGGCTGGGTCTTCCAGCATGACAACGACACGAAGCACACAGCCATGGCAACTAAGGAGTGGCTCCGTAAGAAGCATCTCAAGGTCCTGGAGTGGCCTAGCCAGTCTCCAGACCTGAACCCAATAGAAAATCTTTGGAGGGAGCTGAAAGTCCGTATTGCCCAGCGACAGCCCCGAAACCTGAAGGATCTGGAGAAGATCTGTAGGGAGGAGTGGGCCAAAATCCCTGCTGCAGTGTGTGCAAACCTAGTCAAGAACTACAGGAAACGTATGATCTCTGTAATTGCAAACAAAGGTTTCTGTACCAAATATTAAGTTCTGCTTTTCTGATGTATCAAATACTTATGTCATGCAATAAAATGCAAATTAATTACTTAAAAATCATACAATGTGATTTTCTGGATTTTTGTTTTAGATTCCGTCTCTCATAGTTGAAGTGTACCTATGATAAAAATTACAGACCTCTACATGCTTTGTAAGTAGGAAAACCTGCAAAATCGGCAGTGTATCAAATACTTGTTCTCCCCACTGTATGAGTACTGTATATTTGAGGTTATATATGAGTACTGTATATTTGAGGTTATATAAGAGTGGGTACTGCATGCTTGAGGTTATATATGAGTGTGTACAGTACTGTATATTTGAGGTTATATATGAGTACTGTATATTTGAGGTTATATAAGAGTGGGTACTCCATGCTTGAGGTTATATATGAGCGTGTACTGTACTGTATATTTGAGGTTATATAAGAGTGGGTACTCCATGCTTGAGGTTATATATGAGCGTGTACAGTACTGTATATTTGAGGTTATATACGAGTGGGTACTCCATGCTTGAGGTTATATATGAGCGTGTACAGTACTGTATATTTGAGGTTATATACAAGTGGGTACTCCATGCTTGAGGTTATATATGAGTGTGTACAGTACTGTATATTTGAGGTTATATAAGAGTGGGTACTCCATGCTTGAGGTTATATATGAGTGTGTACAGTACTGTATATTTGAGGTTATATATGAGCGTGTACTGTATGTATGTATTTATTCCCCTCTGTATTTATTCCTTTTTCTCTCAGCATTGTTGGGAAGGCCCCGTAAGTAAGCATTTCACTGTTAGTCTACACCTGTTGTTTACGAAGCTTGTGACAAATAACATTTTATTTGTTTGGGGTTATACAGTGCCTTCAGAAAGTATGCACACCCCAATGACTTTTCCCATATGTTGTTGTGTTACATCCTGAATTTAACATGGATTAAATTGAGATGTTGTGTCACTGGCCTACACACAATACCCCATAGTGTCAAAGTGGACTGGTGTTTTTAGAAATGTTGACAAATTAATATAAAAATGAAACGCTGAATCTTTATTCAATAAGTATTCAACTCCTTTGTTATGGCAAACCTAAATAAGTTCAGGAGTAATCATTTGCTTAACAAGTCACATAGTACGTTTCATGGACAATAATAGTGTTTAACGTGATTTTGGAATGACTACTTCATCGCTATACCCCACACATATAAAAATATGTAAGGTCCCTCAGTCGAGCAGGGAATTTCAAACACAGATTCAACCACAAAGAACAGGGAGGTTTTCCAATGCCTTGCAAAGAACGGCACTTATTGGTAGATGCGTAAAAAAAAAACAGACATTGAATATGCCTTTGAGAATGGTTATTAATTACACTTTGGATGGTGTATCAATATACCCAGTCACTACAAAGATACAGACATAACACTCTCTATATTTTCAAGTGGCTGCATCATGTTATGGGTATGCTTATAATTGTTAAAGGTGCACTATGCAGAAATCGCTCCACCATTTCCTGGTTGCTAAAATTCTAATAGTTCACTTAATTTAAATTTATGTGACAAAACAAGCAAGTCTAGTGTAGAGACTCATTGTACCATCTAAACCGTTGAGAAATATATTTTACATAACCAAAAATATTGTACAGTAAGCAAACATAAGAACAGTAAGCATAGAAATAGCACAAAAAGAACAGATCTACCACTTCTTAGACTTGCTTTCAATGAGAATGAAAGATATATCTCACATTTCTATGTGAATTTTGTCTCGGGCGCACAAAAAGTTACATATTGTAGCTTTAAGGACTGGGGAGATTTTTATTATACAAAATAAAGGGAATGGAGCTAAGCACAGACAAAATCCTAGAGGAAAACCTGGTTCAGTCTGCTTTCCACCAGACACTGGGAGATGAATTCACCTTTCAGAAAGACAATAACCTAAAAGACAAGGCCAAATCTACAGTGGAGTTGCTTACCAAGTCGACATTGAATGTTCCGGAGTTGCCTTGTTAAAGTTTGGACTTAAATCGGCTTCAAAATCTATGGCAAGACTTGAAAATGGCTGTCTAGCAATGATCAACAACCAGAGCTTGAAAAATGTTGAAAAGAATAATGTGCAAATATTGTACAATCTAGCTCGTAGAGATTTACTCAGAAAGACGTACAGCTGTAATCGCTGCCAAAGGTGATTCTAACATGACTCAGGGGTGTGAATACTTATGTAAATGAGATAATATTTCTGTATTTAATTTTCTATTAATTTGCAGAGAAAGTAAGGCCTCTATGGGCTATGTGAGGTCTGGGTCGGGTCTTTTATTGTATCTTTCTTGGAGAGCAGCCCAATACTGTCTGTTTGTTTATACACCAAGGGCTTTCAAACAAATATTCCCCTTTTCTCCCCGAATCACATTTTGAATTTGTCTTTTGTTGTATGAGTTTTCATTATTAGTGCCTGTGCTACTGCTGAGTTTAGTTGTTTTTGTGCGGGCCAGTGGAAATTGGAGGGCGGGCAGACAGACAGACAGACACACGGACGGTTTTGTAGGCAATAAATCATCCGTGATAGGGACAGACACAGTGACCAGAGATTGCGGTCAGGTCGGACTCGTAAAACCACATGTGAGGGGAAGGAATGTATGACCCCGTTGCATTGTGGGTCCTGTGTGTATGTCTGGGTCGAGTGTGCGGTTTTCCCCTGACTCACGGGATGTTGTGAAGCAGTATGGAGGGGGAGGTTAGAGGGGAGAGGAGCGTAACTTTCGGGAATAGCCAGAAGAAGTGCGTCACTGGTTGTGACTCTGTTTGTCCTTCCGCCCCCCCCCCCTCTCTGTGTGTCTCTCTCCCTCTTATCTTTCTCTTTCTCTGTACATGAGCAGAGCATGACATTCACTGAGTGTACAAAACATTAAGTACTGCTCTTTCCATGACAGACTGACCAGGTGAAATCTATGATCCCTTATTGATGTCACTTGTTAAATTAACCTCAATCCGTGTAGATGAAGGGGAGGAGACAGGTTAAAGAAGGATTTTTAATCCTTGAGACAATTGAGACATGGATTGTGTATGTGTGCCATTCAGAGGGTGAATGGGCAAGACACCAGGCGCACCGGTTTGAGTGTGTTAACTGCAGCGCTGCGGGGTGTTCATGCTCAACAGTTTCCTGTGGGTTTCAAGAATGGTCCACCACCCAAAGGACATCCAGCCAACTTGACAACTGTGCATTGGAGTCAACATGAGTCAGCATCCCTGTGGAACGCTTTCAACACCTTGTAGAGTCCATGTCCCCGACGAATTGAGGCTGTTCTGACGGCAAAAGTGGGTGCAACTAAATATTAGGAAGGTGGTCCTAATGTTTTGTACACTCAGTGTATGCTGGGCTGAGGTATTCGGTTTGAGATTTAAACGTCACTCTCTCTCACTATCCATCTCACTGTCAGGGAGTAGAGAATCATGTATTTTTCTAATCAATTTGGTTTGAAATTCAAACTTTCCCTCCATTCCTCCCTCCCTCTCTCCAGTCCCAAAGAAGTTGCTGCTGCAAGAGCCCAACCCCAGAGTGGCAGTGTACCCCCCGTCACCCAGTGCCCATGACCCAAACGTGGTTGGAGACAGCGCCCTTCCTGATGGGACCTCGGTCATAACTTTGGATTCTTTGCTCTCAGGTGAGCTGCTACATACCCATATGCGGGCATACACACACACACACACACATAGGTGAGAGACCACACACACAGATGTAGGTATGTGCATGCAGAGACACTGTCACACATACACAAATGCATGTGCATACACACGCACACATACTGCATGTGCACAGCCATGCACGCATGCACGCACACTCACGCATATGCAAACACACACAACTTTTACACTAAACAACCCCCATACACATTTGTTTCTTCCCTTTAAAGAAAATGGTAATCGTATTTCATAATTTGGACATTAACTTTTTGATTGGACAGAAGGAAATTACAGAGGGAGCTAGATGTTAGTAGGGCTTAGACAGGGCAGTCGGGATGGGGCTCGTGGGGGGGGCGGAGTCGGCAGCAATTACACTAAACCAGACTCCGGCACCCCCAAACATATATTCTCAACAAGAGCAAAGAGAGAATGGTTCAAATATACTCCTATTTGAAGTCAGTGTTCAAATATATGCCCCCCAGCATGTGCAGTAATTTTAGTTTGTTCTGTCATTTGTCTAGCAAGTCAGAGAGAGAACATTGTTTTCACCAGCATGAATGGGTTGTTGTATGTTCATCAGAATGTTGGGCTCCTGTCCTTTTTTGTATTGTCATCAAATACTAATGTCATTTCACCAAGTTCCCAGGACTCAGAGAGAGAGAGAGAGAGAGGGGGGGGGGGGGGAATTGAGTGAGAGAGAGGGGGAAATTGAGTGAGAGAGAGGGGGAAATTGAGTGAGAGGGGGAAATGGAGAGAGAGAGAGGGGGAAATTGAGAGAGAGAGAGGGGAAATTGAGTGAGAGAGGGGGGAAATTGAGAGAGGGGGGGATTGAGAGAGAGAGAGAGAGACAGAGAGAAAGGGAGGAAATTGAGAGAGAGAGATATCAACCTGCACATGTCCTCTACTGTATACTTATTGCTATTGTTCAATGTATGGTTATTTTGACCCTCGGTTATTGTTGTTACTGTTGTCCCATTGACAATTTTGATTCTTATTATTTTCATATTGTAAATATCAAAAGTAAGCTTTGGCAATATGTACATTGTTATGTCATGCCAATAAAGCAAATTTAATTGATTTTGGAGAGAGAGAGAGAGAGAGAGGGAGAAATTGAGAGAGGGGGGGGGATTGAGAGAGAGAGGGGGCTATTGAGAGATGGGGGGAATTGAGAGAGCGAGAGAGAGAGAGAGAGAGAGAGATGAGGGGAAATTGAAAGAGAAAGAGAAGGGGCTTTTTGAGAGAGAGGGGGGGATTGAGAGAGAGAGACAGAGAGAGGGGGGAAATTGAAAGAGAAAGAGAGGGGGCTATTTGAGAGAGAGGGGGGCATTGAGAGAGAGAGACAGAGAGAGGGGGGAAATTGAGACAGACAGAGAGAGATAAATAAGCTCAACTGGACACCTTAATGAGGCAGTGAATGAACTGAGAGAGAAAGCCCGCAGGGCATTCTATGTCATTAAAAAGCTAATTCAAATTGAAATACCTATTAAAATTTGGCTAAAACTAATTGAATATGTCATTGAACCAATTGCACTTTATGACAGCGAAGTGTGGGGTCCACTTGCAAAACAAGATTTCATCAAATGGGACAAACACCCCATTGAAACCCTGCATGCAGAGTTCTGTAAGATTCTCCTGCATGTCCAGAGGAAAACTACAAACAATGCATGCAGGGCAGAATTAGGCCAATATCCACTAATAATAAAAACTCAAAAAAGAGCAATTAAGTTTTGGAAACATATAAAATACAGTGCCCCCCTCTCATATCATTACCAAGTCCTGCAATGCCAAGAGCTGAGCAAAGAAAAGAGTCCCCTCATCCAGCTGGTCCTGGGGCTGAGCTCACAAACCTGTTCTATTAACACACTGATGCCTCAGGACCAGAACATCCAATCAATCAGAATAAACAAAATTACAACACAGTCAAAACAAAACTACATTGCTTATTGGGAAACACAAGCACAAACACAAAGCAAAATGCAGTGCTATCTGGCCCTAAATCGACAGTACACAGTGGCTAAATATTTGACCATGGTTACTGATCAAAACCTTAGAAAAACCTTGACAAATTACAGGCTCAGTGAGCACAGCCTTGCCATTGAGAAGGGTAGACACAGGAAAACCTGGCTCCCTGTAGAGGAAAGGCTGTGCAACCACTGCACAACAGCAGAACCTGAGACGGAGCTGCATTTCCTGACAAAATGTCAAAAATATAAAACAATTAGAGAGTGTCATTTCCCCAAATTTGAAACCCTTATTCAAGGTTTCAAAGACCTCTCTGATGAGGATAGGCTACCCGTCCTGTTGGGGGAGGACGCAGAGAGCTGTGGGTTGGCAGCGCACTACATTGCTGCCTGCCATAAGTTGAGGGACAGTGTCTGACAGACCAATCAACCTGCACATGTACTCTACTGTATGCTTATTGTTATTGTTCAATGTATGGTTATTTTGACTCTTGGTTATTGTTGTTACTGTTGACGCAGGAGAGGTTAGACGGAGTGGCATCCTGGTCAGACTTCGAAGGCTTGCACACCACCTACCGCTTCCGAGTATATTATTCGCCAATGTCCAGTCTCTAGTCAACAAGGTGGACGAAATTAGGGCAAGGATTGCCTTCCAGAGAGACATCAGAGATTGTAACATTCTCTGTTTCACAGAAACATGGCTATGTTGTCAGAGTCGGTACAACCACCGGGTTTCTTCGTGTGTCAGACCGATAGAAACAAACATCTCTCTGGTAAGAAGAAGGGCGGGGGTGTATGCTTCATGATTAACGACTCATGGTGTAATCATAACAACATACAGGAACTCAAGTCCTTCTGTTCACCTGACCTAGAATTCCTTACAATCAAATGCCGACCACATTATCTCCCTAGAGAATTGTCTTTGATTATAGTCACAGCCATGTATAACCCCACCCCCTATCCTGAGGCTGCTTTTATTGTAGATGGGGGTTTTAACAAAGCTAATTTGAGAACAAGGCTACCTAAATTCTATCAGCACATTGACTGTAGCAATACACTGGACCACTGCTACTCTAACTTCCGCGATGCATACAAGGCCCTCCCCCGCCCTCCCTTCGGCAAATCCGGCCACGACTCCATTTGCTCCTACCGTCCTATAGGCAGAAACTCAAACAGGGTGTACCAGTGACTAGAACCATTCAACGCTGATCTGACCAATCGGAATCGACGCTTCAAGATTGATCACGCGGACTGGGATGTTCCGGGAAGCCTCAGAGAATAACATTGATTGATACGCTGACTCTGTGAGTAGGTTAATAAGGAAGTACATTGGATATGTTGTATTCACTGTGACTATTAAAACCTACCCTATCCAGAAACCATGGATAGATGGCGGCATTCGCGCAAAACTGAAAGCGCGAACCACTGCATTCAACCATGGAAAGATGTCTGGAAATATGGCCGTATATTAACAGTGTAGTTATTCCCTCCGCAAGTGAAATATCGGTATAGGGACAAAGTGGAGTCGCAATTCAACGGCTCATACACGAGACGTATGTGGGGTGGTCTACAGGCAATTACGGACTACAAAAAGAAAACCAGCCACGTCACAAACACCGACGTCTTGCTTCCAGACAAACTAAACACCTTCTTTGCCCACTTTGAGGATAATACAGTGCCACCGACGCGTCCCACTACCAAGGACTGCGGCCCCCACTCTCCTTCTCTGTGGCCGACGTGAGTAACACATTTAAACTTCTTCGGGATCGGTGTGTCCCTTCCACCGGACGGTTGAGCTAACGTAGGCTAATGCGATTAGCATGAGGTTGTAAGTAACAAGAACATTTCCCAGGACATAGACATATCTGATATGGGCAGAAAGCTTGTTCATCTAACTGCACTGTCCAATTTATAGTAGCTATTACAGTTAAATAATACCATGCTATTGTTTGAGGAGAGTGCACAATTTTGAACATGAAAAGTTATTAACTTCTAGTTCCTCCCAAACCCGGATCCGGGAGCACCCCCCACAGTAAAAAAGCTGACTAGCATAGCCTAGCATAGCGTCACAAGTAAATACTAGCATCTAAATATCATTAAATCACAAGTCCAAGACACCAGATGAAAGATACACTTCTTGTGAATCCAGCCATCATTTCTGATTTTTAAAATGTTTTACAGGGAAGACACAATATGTAAATCTATTAGCTAAACACGTTAGCAAAAGACACCACTTTTTTTTACTCCACCAGTTTTTTACTCCATCAGTAGCTATCACTAATTCGACTAAATATAGATATATGTAGCCACTAACCAAGAAACAACTTCATAGGATGACAGTCTGATAACATATTTATGGTATAGCATATGTTTTTTTAGACAAATGTGCATTTTTCAGGTATAAATCATAGTTTACCATTGCAGCCACTATCACAAAACTCACCAAAGCGACTAGAATAACAACAGAGAGCAACGTGTATTACCTAATTACTCATCATAAAACATTTCTTAAAAATACACAGCGTACAGCAATTGAAAGACACAGATCTTGTGAATCCAGACAATATTTCAGATTTTCTAAGTGTTTTACAGCGAAAACACAATATATCGTTATATTAGCATACCACATGAGCTAACATCACCCCAGCATTGATTCAAGGCAAAAAGAGCGATAACGTTATCACCACCAAAATATATAAATTTTTTCACTAACCTTCTCAGAATTCTTCAGATGACAGTCCTTTAACATCAAATTACACAATGCATATAGAGTTTGTTCGAAAATGTGCATATTTAGCATCACACATCGTGGTTATGCAATGTAATCAGTCAAAACATGGCATGCATTCTGGCCGGCGCCATCTTGGAAAGGCACCTAAGTTTACGATTATTTATCGATTAAATTGACTAAAAAAATACAGGTTGGACAGCTAATGAAAGATGCATTAGTTATTAATGCAACCGCTGAGTTAGATTTTTAAAATTAACGTTACTAGACATACAGTGTGCGTTACAGCCAGACTAGTGCCGCAATAATGGCCGACAAATGCGTTTACATTTTTCCACATAAATACGGAATAAAATCATAAATAGCTCTTACTTTTGGACGAGCTTCCATCAGAATCTTGGGCAAGTTGTTCTTTGTCCAAAAGAATCGTTGCTTTGTTGTAAAACGTCCTCTTCAACTTCGGAACTAGCAGCTAACAATAGCTACGTGGCACACACATGTCCAAATCCTCAATGCGCAATACTACGAAAATTCAGAAAATAGCAATATACTCGCATAAACTGATATAAATCGGTTTAAAATAACTTCGTTATGATGTTTCTAACACCTATATCGAATTAAATCACAGACGGATATATCTTAGGCCGATAACGAGAGCTTTTGAGCATGCCATTCTGATGTCCTCTCTTGCGCCTTGACGAGCGTCCAAAAGAAAGGACATGTCACTCCATGGCCTTTTATAAACTCTGAGAAATACGTAGAGACTCCATTCCACTTCTCACTGGTTACTGACATCCAGGGGAAGGCGGGTGCAGTTCATTTCGACCCATAGGGCACACACAGAGCTTTAAACTGATCTGAGAACAGAGCCTAGTTTTCTGACCTTCGCATGTCCTGTCATGATTTTCGCTGTAGAAAGAGTTCTGGTTCACCCACAGACATAATTCAAACGGTTTTAGAAACTAGAGATTGTTTTCTATCCAATAGTAATAATAATATGCATATTGTACGAGCAAGAATTGAGTACGAGGCAGTTTAATTTGGAAATGTAAAAAAAAAAATAGTGCTAACAGCTCCCCCTATTGACAAAAGGTTAATAAACAAATGATCCCATCTGAACAAGAGGAATACCTATGTAAGAATGTTGTTTATTGACTATAGCTCAGCATTCTGCACCATAGTACCCTCCAAGCTCATCATTAAGCTGGAGGCCCTGGGTCTTAACCCCGCCCTGTGCAGCTTTGTCCTGGACTTCCTCACGGGCCGCCCCCAGGTGGTGAAGGTAGGAAACAACATCTCCACTTCGCTGATCCTCAACACTGGGGCCCCACAAGGGTGCGTGCTCAGCCCCCTCCTGTACTCCCTGTTCACCCATGACTGCGTGGCCATGCACGCCTCCAACTCAATCATCAAGTTTGCAGATGACACAAAAGTTGTGGGTTTGATTACCAACAACGACGAGACAGCCTACAGGGAGGAGGTGAGGACACTCGGAGTGTGTTGTCAGGAAAACAACCTCTCACGCAACGTCAACAAAACAATGGAGATGATCGTGGACTTAAGGAAACAGCAGAGGGAGCACCCCCCTATCCACATCGACGGGACAGTAGTGGAGAAGGTGGAAAGTTTTAAGTTCCTCGGCGTACACATCATGTACAAACTGAAATAGTCCACCCACACAGGTGAAAAAAGCGCAACAGCGCTCACAAGCTTTTACAGATACACAATTAAGAGCATCCTGTCGGGCTGTATCACCGCCTGGTACGGAAACTGCACTGCCCTCAACCGCAAGGTTCTCCAGAGGGTAGTGCGGTCTGCACAACGCATCAGCGGGGGCAAACTTCGTGCCCTCCAGGACACCTACACCACCCGATGTCACAAGAAGGCCAAAAAGATCATCAAGCACAACAATCACCCGAACCTATGCCTGTTCACCCCCCTACCATCCAGAAGGTGAGGTCAGTACAGGTGCGTCAAAGCTGGGACCGAGAGACTGAAAAACAGCTTCTATCTCAAGGCCATCAGACTGCTAAACAGCCATCACTAACACAGAGAGGCTGCTGCCTACGTACAGACTCAAGTCATTGGCCACTTTAATAAATGGTTCACTAGTCACTTTAAATCATGCCACTTTAATAATGTTTACATATCTTACATTACTCATCTCATATGTATATACTGTATTTTATACCATCTATTGTATCTTGCCTATGCCGCACAGCCATCACTCATCCATATATTTATATGTACATATTCTCATTCACCCCTTTAGATGTGTGTGTATAAGGTAGTTGTTGTGGAATTGTTAGATTACTTGTTAGATATTACTGCACTGTCAGAACTAGAAGCACAAGCATTTCGCTACACTCACATTAACATCTGCTAACCATGTGTATGTGACCAATACAATTTGATTTGATTTGATACTGGGTATCTTTACTTTTACTCAAGTATGCCAATTGGGTGCTTTTCTACCACTGGCCGTATGATCCTGCTTGCTCTGAACTCCGGAGAAGTGACAATGTGACATGATATCCCTAGTTGATATTGACTGCTAACATAAATGCACACGCACAGCCTGTGTGCGTGCGCAGGGGTTGCAAGCTTTGAACTACTCCTTTTTGGGGGGTTACGGATCAAAATGTTTGAAAACCACTGAGCTGGTGAATACATTGGGATTTGGGTGCACCACAAACATCAAATTCTAGGACGAGAGAATTGCCATAAATTAATATGTTTGGTGATCAAGAATATGAACTGTTTTCTTTGCAAGCCCACCAGAATGGGGCTTCAAGCAACAATTACTAGCATAGAACTACTGGTCTTTTGGTATATCAACATATCTTGAAATTCATAATTTACTCAGGAAGCTTGCATTTGGAATTTGTTGATACATTTTTTTCTTACATAATCAAAATGTTTTTGACAAAATAATGAAAAGGTCTGTCTCGAAGCCTCAATAAATAGACAAAGATTTGTAGTTGGACAAGTCATTGTGAGTATAGATTTTTGAGACTTGACTTGCCCTTAGAATGCACGACTTGGACTTGACTCGACACTCGACCCGCTCTACTTGGGACTCAACTTAACCTTTCTAGGACACACGAACCCCCCCACAACATTCCGCTGAAAAGGAAATTTGAAAATATTATTTTTAAATATGTAACTTTCACACATTAACAAGTCCAATACAGCAAATGAAAAATAAACATCTTGTTAATCTACCCATCGTGTCCGATTTAAAAAAAATGCTTTACAGCGAAAACACAACATATGATTACGTTAGATCACCGCCAAATCCAAAAAACACAGCCATTTTCCCAGCCAAAGATAGGAGTCATAAAAAGCAGAAATAGAGATAAAATTAATCACTAACCTTTGATGATCTTCATCAGATGACACTCATAGGACATCATGTTACACAATACATGTATTTTTTGTTTGATAATGTGTATATTTATATCCAAAAATCTTAGTTTACATTGGCGCCATGTTCAGAAATGCCTCCAACATATCCGGAGAAATTGCAGAGAGCCACATCAAATAACAGAAATACTCATCATAAACTTTGATGAAAGATACATGTTTTACATAGAATTAAAGATACACTTGTTTTTAATGCAACCGCTGTGTCAGATTTCAAAAAAACTTTACGGAAAAAGCACACCATGCAATAATCTGAGACGGCGCTCAGAAATAAATAACATGTTCCTCCCGGGTGGCGCAGTGGTCTAGAGCACTGCATCGCAGTGCTATGCTGCGCCACCAGAGTCTGGGTTCGCGCCCAGGCTCTGTCGCAGCCGGCCGCGACCGGGAGGTCCGTGGGGCGACGCACAATTGGCTTAGCGTCGTCCGGGTTAGGGAGGGTTTGGCCGGTAGGGATATCCTTGTCTCATCGCGCTCCAGCGACTCCTGTGGCGGGCCGGGCGCAGTGCGCGCTAACCGAGGGGGGCGGGTGCACGGTGTTTCCTCCGACACATTGGTGCAGCTGGCTTCCGGGTTGGAGGCGCGCTGTGTTAAGAAGCAGTGCGGCTTGGTTGGGTTGTGCTTCGGAGGACGCATGACTTTCGACCTTCGTCTCTCCCGAGCCCGTACGGGAGTTGTAGCGATGAGACAAGATAGTAATTACTAGCGATTGGATACCACGAAAAATTGGGGAGAAAAGGGGATAAAAAATAAAAAATAAAAAAAATAAATAAATAACATTTCTCCGCCATGTTGGAGTCAACAGAAATACGAAATGACATCATAAATATTCCCTTACCTTTGATGATCTTCATCTTCATCAGAATGCACTCCCAGGAATTCTAGTTCCACAATAAATTGTTGTTTTGTTCGATAATGTCAATTATTTATGTCCAAGTAGCTACTTTTGCTAGCGCGTTTAGTACACATTTCCAAACGCTCGTGCAAGTCCCGCATAACGTCGGACGAAAACAAAAAGTTATATCACAGGTCAAATAAACTTGTCAAACTAAGTAGAGAATCAACCTTCAGGATGTTGTTATCATATATATCCAATAACGTTCCAACCGGAGCATTCCTTCGTGTCTGTAGAAGTTATGGAACGCAAGGCGACATCATGTGGAATGCGCTGATCAGGAACTGGCAATCTGCCAGACCACTGACTCATTCCCCTCTCATCCGGCCCCACAACACAGTATAAACTTCATTCCACGTTCTACAGACTGTTGACACCTAGTGGAAGGCGTAGGAAGTGCAAACAAATCCATATCTTCCTGGGATTTTAATAGGCGATGAGTTGAATATCGACCAGCATCAGAATTTCCACTTCCTGTTTGGAAGTTTGCCTGCCATATGAGTTCTGTTATACTCACAGACATAATTCAAACAGTTTTAAAAACTTCAGAGTGTTTCCTATCCAATGGTAATAATAATATGCATATATTAGCATCTGGGACAGAGTAGGAGGCAGTTAAATTTGGGCACGCTATTCATCCAAAGTGAAAATGCTGCCCCCTATCCCTAAAAAGTTGGACCTTCTGACTTGACACTTCCTTGTGACTCGAATAATAGTGACTTGGTCGCATATCGGCTATATAGCTATTGTATTTCCCTCACTTACTCTCCCTCGGCCCGGTGAGGGGCTTGCCTCCCCTCTCTTTTGTAGCTAACGCAGCCTGCAACGGATGGGCGCCAGCCATCAATCTGTAAGTCTCTGCTCACTCTTTGCTTTTGGTCTGCGGTTATGCTTTACAGTTCTTTCACACCCCTTGACTTTTTCCACATTTTGTGGTGTTACAGCCTGAATTTTAAATGGATTAAATTGAGATGTTCTGTCACTGGACTACATACAATACTCCATAATGTAAAAGTGGAATTATGTTTTTCGAAATGTTTACAAACTAATTAAAAATGAAAAGCTTAGTCAATAAGTGTTCAACCCCTTTGTTATGGCAGGCCTAAAGCAGTTCATGAGTAAAAATGTCCCTAACAAGTCACAAAGTAAGTTGCATGGACTCACACATACAATTTGCTGTAAGGTTACTCAGTCGAGCAGTGAATTTCAAATACAGATTCAACCACAAAGACCAAGGACGTTTCCCAATGCCTTGCAAAGAAGGGCATCTCTTGGTAGATGGGTAAAAAAAAGCAAACACTGAATATCCCTTTGAGCATGGTGAAGTTATTAATTACTCTTTGGATAGTGTATCAATACACCCAGTCATTACAAGTATACAGGCGTCTTTTCAAACACAGTTGAGAGGAAAGAAACCACTCAGGGATTTCACCATGAGGCAAATGTTGACTTCAAAACAGTTACAGAGTTTAATGGCTGTGATAGGAGAAAACTGAGGATGGATCAACAACATTGTAGTTACTCCACATTACTAGCCTAATCGACAGTTACAGTTTTGACATAAATCTACTTGAAAAATCTATGACAAGACCTGAAAATGGTTGTCTAGAAATGATCAACAACCAATGTGACAGAGCTTGAAGAACTTTGAAAAGAATAATGGGCAAATGTTTCACAATCCAGGTGTGGAAAGCTGTTAACTTCTACTTGGTCACCATCCCGGATCCGGGAGCATCCTCATCAGTAAAAAAGCTGACTAGCATAGCCTAGCATAGCGCCACAAGTAAATACTAGCATATAAATATCATGAAATCACAAGTCCAAGACACCAAATGAAAGATACACATCTTGTGAATCCAGCCATCATTTCCGATTTTTTTAAATGTTTTACAGCGAAAACACAATATGTATTTCTATTAGCTAACCATGTTAGCAAAAGACTCAACCGCATATTTTCACATTTTTTTTACCGCATAGGTAGCTATCACAAAACCGACCAAATAGTGATATAATTAGTCACTAACCAAGAAACAACTTCATCAGATGACAGTCTTATAACATGTTATACAATAAATCTATGTTTTGTTCGAAAATGTGCATATTTGAGGTATAAATCATAGTTTTACATTGCAGCTACCATAAAAAATATCACCAAAGCAGCCGGAATAATTACAGAGAGCAACGTGAAATACCTAAATACTCATCATAAAACATTTATGAAAAATACATGGTGTACAGCAAATGAAAGATAAACATCTTGTGAATCCAGCCAATATTTCAGATTTTTTAAGTGTTTTACAGCGAAAACACAATATAGCATTATATTAGCTTACCACAATAGCCAACCACACAACCGCATTCATTCACCGCAAAGGTAGCGATAGCAAAAAAACAGCAAAAGATATAAAATTATTCACTAACCTTGACAAACTTCATCAGATGACAGTCCTATAACATCATGTTACACAATACATATATGTTTTTTTCGAAAATGTGCATATTTAGCGGTACAAATCGTGGTTTTACAATGTGAATACGTAGTCAAAATGCACAAAATTATCCGGAGATATTTTGGACAGTCACCTAATCTAATCAAATAACTCATAAATTTTACTAAAAAATACATGTTGTACAGCAAATGAAAGATACACTAGTTCTTAATGCAATCGCCGTGTTAGATTTTTAAAAATAACTTTAGTACGACATACAGCTTACGTTATAGCGAGACAGCGCCTGCAATGAGGGCGGAAAATAGAACTAAACATTTTCCACAGAAATACGAAATAACATCATAAATGGTTCCTACTTTTGCTGAGCTTCCATCAGAATCTTGTACAAGGAGTCCTTTGTCCAGAATAAATCGTTGTTTGGTTTTAGAATGTCCTCTTCGCCTGTCGAATTAGCACCCATAGCTAGCCATGTGGCGCAAACGTGCCCAACTTCACCTCACGCAAAGAAAAGAAAATTCCAAAACTCGCAATTAACGTTCAATAAACTGATACAACTCGGTTGAAAAAAACTACTTTATGATGTTTTTATCACATCTATCAAATAAAATCAGAGCCGGAGATATCTAACGTGTATACCGAAAGCTTTTCAGAAGGCAATCTGGGGTTCCTTCTCGCGCCTTCGAAGACAATGAAATTTCCAGACACGTCATTCCAAAAGCTCTTGTTCGGCCTCAGATCAAGCTAGACACCCCATTCCACCTCTTACTGCCTGTTGACATCTAGTGGAAGGCGTATGAAGTGCATGTATATCCATAGATTCCAGGCAAATTAATAGGAAGGCCCTGGAACAGCCTCCTTTTCAGATTTTTCACTTCGTGTCAGGAAGTTTGCTGCAAAATGAGTTCTGTTTTACTCACAGATATAATTCAAACGGTTTTAGAAACTTGAGAGTGTTTTCTATCCAATAGTAATAATAATATGCATATTGTACGAGCAAGAATAGAGTACGAGGCAGTTTAATTTGGGCACGATGTTTTACAAAGTGAAAATAGCGCCCCCCTATTGACAAAAAGTTAAGGACATACATATCTGGTGCATGTCTACTCATTATATCTAATAAAATGTCAGATATACGGAAATGTATAGATCAAGATAACCCCTGATATTGACCCTTTTCACCCAGTGACTGGGTAGATGTCCTGGATCATAGGTAGGCTTGGGCGATATCCAGATAGTCATACCTTCATAACAACCTTGTGTCATACCGGGATATTCAGTAATACTGGCACTGAACACAAGGGGCACTATTTTCAAACCCCACTGTAATCCGAAGGTTAGCAGTGCTGACAAATATATGTAAAATCCCATAGAAAAATGCTAACTAAATGCTACGAGCGCATTGCAAACATGTTATCGTCTCTGACTTAAAGTATTTGCAGGTCAGAAATCCCAGCTCATAAAGTTATACAAGTTACAAAGAATATTACTACTCACAGTAATATTAGACAGCAAGGCTCTTGATCCAGGAAGTGATTCTCTGCTGTTTCCAAACAAAGCTTGATTTTGGAATAAGCTGATAGCTAACTAGCTACTAATTTAGCAAACCAAAATACACAACTGCAGAGCAATTAGCACAATTTAGACAGTTGACTTAATGTTTACAAGATATCTAGGTGGAAAACATTTAGTTGTTAATTCCATACTACAACTAGATCACCTGGTGCATGTTGCACAACAGTGAATGACTCACAAGGCTCCGGTCTCTTGTCCTTGTGTGATTGTAAACAAACACCACGTGGCTGGGAACTATTGGAAAGCTTCATAATGAAAAATTATGTGACAGGTGAAACGAAGAACGCAATGTTCTTTATCTCTGATTCAAAGGGGTAGGGTTAAATGCGAATCACACATTTCAGTTGAAGACATTCATTTGTACAACTGACTAGGTATCCCCCTTTCCTTTTTCTCGTGTTATGTACAAGTTGACTGCAGGTATTTACTTAAAAAGTAGCTACAAATATTCAAATGTATAAAAAAAAACTGTGCATGGTTGTGCGTGGATAGCATACCTGAGTAATGAGCCAGTCATGGCTATCCATCTGTCGGCTTGTCCCCTTGTGTGTTGGGTTTGATGTGCTTCTCCAAGCAGTCTAGAGCCTCCTTGGCAGTGGAAAACGTGTGTGTTGTGTTCTGGAAGGCCAAGATGAGTTTTGCTGGGTGGATGAAGCCGCATCTCGGGTTTAGCTTGCGTAGCTGGGATCTCACCTCGTTGTAGGTCTCCCTCTGTTTTAGCAGTTCGGCACTCAGGTCTTGGTAGATGCTGATCCTCTTCTCTGCATAGGTCAGGCTCCCAAATACCGCTGCAAGGCTAACAATTCGCCGCTTGACTTCAAAGCTGTGGGTCCGTACAATCACACAGCAAGAGTTGAGCTGTGTGGTGCGCAATGTTAATCAGCAACATGCTGATGCTAATCAGCAGGCTTCTCCTGCCCCGAACAGTTCATAGAAACGATTGCTCATGAAGGAAGTCGGGTTGCCTGCTTCCACTCCAGTTTCAAGTCCTGTGACCCCGCACATTGAATTTACGGGAATTCTTTTCGATTGATTTACGCTTCATCTTTTAAGAGTTTGAACATCACTTCCAACTTAGCTGGTGCTGTTTCCAGGCCATAGAGTCACACCTCTGTCACATTGGCAGTCTTCTCAAAATGTTCCTCTTTAGTTGACTAGATTTCCCCTTTAGCAATGAGTACTGACAATTATTCATTTAATGGTTTCAATTGTTGTTTAATTGTAATCTCCTCACAAACAATCTCTCATAGTAGCGGCCAGCTCTTTTTGTTGGCTGGTGTTGAGACCCGCCATGTTCTCACAGTTGAATTGTGGACGGATCAATTCTTGCTGCTCACACAATGAATGTTCCACACCTTAATATGTTGTTTAGTATTTGACAAGTTTTAGGAAATAAATATGTTAATTCATAGTC
Organism: Salvelinus alpinus; assembly: GCF_045679555.1. Classification (NCBI taxonomy): domain Eukaryota; kingdom Metazoa; phylum Chordata; class Actinopteri; order Salmoniformes; family Salmonidae; genus Salvelinus; species Salvelinus alpinus. The sequence goes on from NC_092093.1 coordinate 42,272,507, forward strand.
ATTTGCAAAGAAAGCCACGAAAAGGCCAAGTGTTTCAATGGATGCCAACGGTTTCGGTAATTCTCATCGGTTTTATAAAATAACTTGAAAAATGTATAAGTGAGGTGTGTGTTAGATGTGGTTACGTTTATGCTGCCTACCCTTTAAAGAGCCCTGCCACCCAAGCCATAGACTATTCTCTTCTGCTTCCGCACTCCAAGCGGTACCAGAGCAACAAGTCTGACACCAACAGGCTCCTACACAGCTTCTGTCCCCAAGCCATAAGGCTGCTAATTAGCTAACAAAATAGCTACGCGGTCAATCTGCATTTACCCTTTTATTTTATTTATATTTTTGCACTGACTCTATGCACACTCACAGGACTATACACACTCACTCACACACACACACACACACACTCACACTGATACTCAAATACACACACACACACACACTTAGCATGCACACACATCCATATTGACTTTACACACATATACGCTGCTACTCCGCTGATCATATTCTGATGCCTAGTCACCTCGCCCCTATACATATCTACCCCTACCACTCCAGCATCCCTGCGCATTGTAAATATGGTATTGGCACTGACACTGTAATAGCTTAGCTACTTTCTCATGTTCTATTCGTTGTGTGTTTTGGTTTTACTTTACTTTATAGTCCTATGGATATTGACTACTGCATTGTTGGGAAAGAGCTTGAGAGAAAGGTATTTCACTGTACTTGTGCACACGACACTACAACTTGAAACACACGCACACTAGCCTCACTCACGCCACCCTTCTGGGAAAAAGCGGTTTCGATCGCAAATCTAGGAAGGCAACCACACTTTCTCCATTAATCGTAAGTTGGCCAAATCTTTCCATGTCATCTATCACTTTTTTTAGTTTACTTTTTTTGTTGCATGAAGCAAGGGATAACAATAGTACATGCTCCATACAATGAGTGTACAAAAGATTATGAACACTGGGTCTTTCCATGACATAGACAGACCAGGTGAATCCAAGTGAAAGCTATAATCCCTTATTGATGTCACTTGTTAAATCCACTTCAATCATTGTAGAGGAAGGGGAGGAGACAGGATTTTTAAACCTTGAGACAATTGAGATATGGATTGTGTATGTGTGCCATTCAGTGGGCAAGACAAAATATTTAAGTGCATTTTAATGGGGTATGGTAGTAGGTGCCAGGCACACCGGTTTGAGTGTGTCAAGAACAGCAACACTGCTGGATTCTTCACGCTCAACAGTTTCCCGTGTGTATCAAGAATGGTTCATCACCCAAAAGGACATCCAGCAAACTTGACACAACTGTGGGAAGCATTGGAGTCAACATGGGCCAGTATCCCTGTGGAACTCCATGCCCCAACTAATTGAGGCTGCAAAAAGGGGTACGAGTCGATATTATGAAGGTGTTCCTAATGTTTTGTACATAGTGTATATTCTTTTGAAACGATCAAATATCTCTGTTCGATCCATATATTTTCCAGACCTTATTCTATAAAAGAGCAGTATATCCCTCTTTATGCCTAATAGGTACTGGTCTGTGATGTACCGGTTGAATGTGAGCCAATGTGTTACACTGCATTCGGTCCAGGTGGAAACACTTACCTACTCAGTCAAGCAGTTCCACACTCTAAACTACATATATCAGATAAAGGCTGTGTGCCTGACACACCTTACAGATCCTGCAATTAGGCGGTTTGAGTGTACACACACACAGACCCTCCGCTCAGTTGGGTTGATTTAAGTCTCTACCCTCCATCGCTATGTTTATCCCCGCTGTCTGGTGGAGTTGTTGTGTTTTCACTGAAGCACACAGACAGACGTAGACCAGGTCTGTTTCACATGTCAGTGTTGGATTATAGAGTGAGCCCACCTCTACTCTTCATATGGCTAAGTACAGAGGGGATATACAGACTTATGCAGACCGTTTGTTGGATAAGTCAATTCAGGGGACCTCTGCACAGTGTTCATTATGGAGCTAAGTAATCAGATAATCGTGGGCTCAACTACTACTCAAACAACTCAACCTCAGCTCACCTTTAGTTTAGAAAACCTAAACTTAAAGAGTCTGAATCCGCCTACACTGCACAATTTTCTCGAGAGTCGATGTCGAACATGACATTTGTGGCAAATATTGTGTATTGTAAAAGCAGTTTAAACTGTGAGAGTACTCAATATGATCATATGCAGATGTTTCCAGCTGTAAATGGATGGAACACAACTCAGCAGACTCCGGAAATGTCTCCTGAAATTCCCCTAATAGATATTTTCGTGTAGTGATGTGACTCTCTTCCCTCAACGTCAGTCAGACCAAGGAGCAGACCAAAGACCAGAATCAGTCTGGTGGGGAAGCCCTCCAATCGTCCACATGGCTGACTGTATTTTTCTACCACCCAAAACTTCTGGTAGATTGACCATTATTTTGTTTTTCTAAGGACCCAGAAAATGTAGGCAGTGGGAGAACCTATTCAAGAAAGTAAATCTATTTAGAAAATGACAGCTACAGGAACTATGTGTGCAGGCTAACTCAAACGAGCTGCTAATGTATTGTTCGCCAGCTAGCTAACATTACATACGTTATAGGTAGCCGAGTGAATTAAATATCACCAGCTAGCTAACTTCATATTAGCTAGTTAGCTCGATATGTTGATGTATTTATCGTTGTAACTTGAAATGCATTTGAAGCTAGGTAGCTAGCTAGCTAACAGCCACGGAAGTGGGTGAAAGGTTAAGCTAGGCGTTCCAGCTGTCAGAGAAGGGAGAGTAGGCTACTCTCGATAGGGCAAGTATCTTTGTGGGAGGACATTATGAAAAGATTCTCCAGTTCCAGTCCCTAGAGAGAAAAACTAGGAGGACAGAGAGATATTATATAGCAACATAATATTTAGTGCTGTCCAATTTTAGTATAATGCAGCCTTTTTCTTTGTGAGGTTTTCTGTCCTCAGATACAGAGAGCTGTGAAAACCTGACTGCAGATGTAGGGGTCCCAATGAATGTCCCAAGAGACTAAGGGTATATCCTTGTATACCATGGATTATATGTGTACCTATGTTAGCAAATTTTGTAAACAAAAATATAGTTGGCCTGCTGGGTGTGCAGGCTTTTGTTCCAGCCCAGCACTAACACAGCTGGTTTATCAAACCTAATTAGTTGATAATCAAGTGCGTTATTGCTGGGCTGACACAGATGTCTGCTCATCCAGTAGATCAGAAATCAGTGCTGCGAGGTTGGCGACTTTTGGTGTTGACTTTTTATTGTTCACCTGAAATGATGCTTTGAAACTTCTCTAGGGTAGGGGGCACTATTTTCACCTCCGGATGAAAAGCGTGCACAAAGTAAACTGCCTGCTACTCAGGCCCAGAAGCTAGGATATTCATATAATTGGTAGATCTGGATAGAAAACACTCTACAGTTTCCAAAACTGTTAAAATAATGTCTGTGAGTATAACAGGACTGATTTGGTAGGCGAAACCTGAGAAAAATCTATCCAGGAAGTAGGATTCTTTTATTTTTGTAGTTTTCTATTCAATGCCATTACAGTATCCATTGACTTAGGACTCAAATTGCACTTCCTATGCCTTCCACTAGATGTCAACAGTCTTTAGAAATTGTTTCAGGCTAGTATTAAGACAAATTAGGGAGTAAGAATAGTCTGAATGAGTGGACCCTAAAGTGTCACAGAGCTTTTTCATGCGCAATCCCGAGAGCGCGCCTTTCTTGTTTACCTTTTATATTGAAGACGTTATTGTCCGGGTTGAAATATTATCGATTATTTAGGCTAAAAACAACCTTAGGATTGATTCTAAACATCGTTTGACATGTTTCTACTAACTTTACGGATACAATTTGGATTTTTCGTATACCTGTTGTGGCTGCGTTTGAGCCTGTGGATTACTGAAGAAAACGCGCAAACAAAACAGAGGTTTTTGGATATAAAGAGACTTTATCGAACAAAACAAACATTTATTGAGTAAATGAATGTCTTCTGAGTGCAACCATATGAAGATCATCAAAGGTAAGTGATTCATTTTGTCTCTATTTCTGACTTGTGTATAACTCCTACTTGGCTGGTTACTGTTTGTAATGATTTGTCTGCTGGGCGCTGTTCTCAGATAATCACATGGTATGCTTTCGCCGTAAAGCCTTTTTGAAATCTGACACCGTGGTTGGATTAACAAGAAGTTTATCTTTAAACCCATGTAAAACACTTGTATGCTTCATACATTTTTATAATGAGTATTTCTGTTTTTGAATTTGGCGCTCTGCAATTTCACTGAATGTTGGCCAGGTGGGACGCTACCGTCCCACGTACCCTAGAGACGTTTTAATAATTATAGCCTACTAATAGCCTGCAATAAAGAGGGGATCTGTTGTCACGTCTACTCCCGCTCCCCCTCTCGCCGGTTTACTAATCACTGGCTCTGACTACCATCAATACGCACACCTGGCACCTTCGTTACGCGCACCTGTGCTTCATCATGAGACACACCTGGACTCCATCACTTCACTTATTACCTCCCCTATATCTGTCACTCCCTTAGTTCCATTCACCAGGCAGTATTGACTGTTTCATGTCTAGACGTTACGCTTGTCTTGTACCGGTCATTATATTATTAAACTCACCACCTGCTTTTCGACTCCCAGCATCTACGCTATAGAATACTGGCTCAACAAATGGAAGCAGCAGGAAATCAGGACTGTCTCCCAGATGGTCGACGAACAGGGATACCTACTTTGTCAGCACCACGACCAGCTTACGCAACTGGGGCCAGCTATGGAAGAGGTTCTTCAACGTTTCGAACATACCCGAGAGGCTTTGCATTCCACTAGTTGAGGATACTCTGCCACCAGTCGACCCAGCACACCAGTCCATTCAGGAGTCTGCCCAGGTCAGCGACGTCTGTTTGTCCCTCCCAAATAAATATGATGGAACCCCATCTAAAGGCCGTGGCTTCCTACTCCAGTGCTCCTTCTATTTTGCACACCAGATTGGAGCCCCCATCACCAAGAGGTCCAAGGTTGCCACAGTTATTTGTCTGCTCACTGGGCAGGTGTTGGTGTGGGCTACGGCCATCTAGGAGAGAGGAGGAGCTGGCTTATTATTAGTATAATTTTTTTGACCTTTATTTAACTAGGCAAGTCCAGTTAAGAACAAATTCTTATTTTACAATGACTGCCTACTCCGGCCTTATGGAAGTCCTGATCACGGCCGGTTGTGATACAGCCCGGGATCGAACCAGGGTCTGTAGTGTCGTCTATAGCACTGAGATGCAGTGCTTTAGACCGCTGCCCCACTCGGGAGGTGTATGGGGGTTCATGGCTCTGTTCACAGGTTTCTTTGATCATCCACTGAAGGGCAGAGGGGGGTGAGCGCCTACTCCAACTACGGTAGGATGACCAGACCGCTGCCAAGTATGCACTCACTTTCCGTACAGGAGCAGCATCCAGAGGATGGAATGAGCCGGCGCCCCTTACGCTATTCTGAAGAGGACTGCGCGAGGATGTCCAAACGGAACGGTCATGTCGTGACAACAACCTCTCCTTGGACGCACTCATCTCGCTGGTCTTCCGTTTGGATAACCTACTTCGGGAGCGTCAGTTCCCACATTGCTTCTCTCCCTCAGTGAACACTCTGTATCAGAGCCTGAACCTATGGAGGTAGGGTTCACATGCCTCACCGCGGCGGAGCGATGCAGACGGAGACAGCTGGGGCTCTGATAGACTCTCCAAATCCTGTCGTTATATTTTTCCCTCTCTCTGGTCTCCCTTCTGCTCTCCAGGTCGCTGAGGCACTGTTCCAGCAGGTCTTCCAGCATTATGGCCTTCCGGAGGACATTGTCTCCAACCGTGGCCCGCAATTCACATCACGGGTATGGAGAGCCTTCATTGAGAAGCTCAGGGTCACGGTCAGCCTCACTTCTAGGTATAGACCTCAGTCCAACGAGAAGGTGGAGTGGATGAACCAGGAGCTGGGGAGGTTCCTGAGGAGCCACTGCCAGGACCAGCAGGGCGAGTAGGTCCGATTCCTTCCCTGGGAGGAGTACGCCCATAATTAATTATGTCACTCCTCCACCGGACTGACTCCCTTCCTGTGTTCTGGGTTATCAGCTGGCCCTGGCTTCATAGACCCCGGGCCAGACCAACGCCCCATGCGGTGGATGAGTGATTCAGGCACGCAGAAGTGTGGAGCGATGCTGACGTGAGACTCCAGCGCCGTCCACCGTCAGAAGGAGCAGGCGGATCGCCACCACAAGGAGGCTCCCCGTGTTCCATTCTGGTGATCGCATCTGGCTCTCCACCAGGAACCTCCCACTCCGCCTGCCCTGCAAGAAGCTGAGCCCCCGGTTTGTGGGGCTGTTCAAGGGTCAACGAGGTGACGTATAGATTAAAGCTCCCCAGTGACTAAGGTATCTCACCTTCCTTTAATGTCTCCATTTTCAGGCCGGTGGTTCCAGGTCCCCTGGCTGAGGCTGTCCTCCACAACACCCCTCCACCTCCCCTGGACATCGAGGGTGGTCCCGCCTATGCTGTCAGAACCCTACTGGACTCCCGATGTCGTGGGTGTTGGCTCAAATACATGGTGGACTGGGAGGGGTACGGTCCAGAGGAGTGGTGTTGGGTTCCGGTGGAGGACATTCTGAATCCCAACATCTGTGATTTCCAACTTCGCCCGCTCCTCGCCCTCAAGACAAGGAGCCTCTTCTCCCTGGCCGGTGTCGTCCTGCGGCTGGAGGGGGGGGGTACTGTCACGTCTACTCCCGCTCCTCCTCTCATCGGTTTACTAATCACTTGCTCTGACTACCATCATTACGCACACCTGTCACCTTCGTTACGTGCACCTGCGATTCGTCATGAGACACACCTGGACTCCATCACTTCACTGATTACCTCCCCTATATCTGTCACTCCCTTAGTTCCATTCACCAGGCAGTATTGACTGTTTCATGTCTAGACGTTACTCTTGTATCGTTCCATGTTCATTATAAACTCAACAAAAAAAGAAACGTCCTCTTATTGTCGACTACGTTTATTTTCATCAAACTTAACATGTGTAAATATTTGTATGAACATGACAAGATTCAACAACTGAGACAAACTGAACAAGTTCCACAGACATGTGACTAACAGAAATTTAATAATGTGTCCCTGAACAAAGGGGGGGGTCAAAATCAAAGTAACAGTCAGTATCTGGTGTGGCCACCAGCTGCATTAAGTATTGCAGTGCATCTCCTCCTCATGAATTGCACCAGATTTACCAGTTCTTGATGTGAGATGTTACCCCACTCTTCCACCAAGGCACCTGCAAGTTCCCAGACATTTCTGGGGGAAATTTTATTTTATTTTATTTTATTTAACCTTTATTTAACCAGGAAGGGCTCATTGAGATTTAAAATCTCTTTTTCAAGAGCGTCCTGGCCAAGATAGGCAGCACCAAGTCATTACAAAAATTACAGACAGACATGAAAAACTACAAGTAATCTAGTAAAAACCATTGAATTCACAAGAGTATAACAATATCAAAAACAGCAAATTAAAAACATTGACAGGTCAGGGAATCAGCCTCAAAATCCTTCATCAGTGATTTAAAAACACCAATCGGGACAAGTTCTTCCAGTTTAAAATTATTTTGTAAGGCGTTCCAAGACGATGGCGCAGAGTACATAAAAGACCTTTTACCAAATTCAGTTCGGATATTTGGAACAGTTAGCAGGATAAAGTCTAGCGAACGAAGAGAGTACCCACCACATTTCTGAACAATAAAAATGCCCAAATAAAAAGGTAGTAAACCCAAAATGGCTTTGTAAATAAAAGTATACCAGTGACTGAGCCTACGAGTGACTAGAGAAGGCCAGCCAACCCTGGTATATAAAGTACAGTGGTGCGTAAGGGTTTTGCAGTTTAAAATAAATTTCAAAGTGCCATGGTAAAGAGTGTCAATTGATCTCAAACACTGAGCGGAAGCATTCATATATAAAATATCCCCATAGTCTAGTAAAGGCATAAATGTAGCTGATACTAGCCTCCTTCTGGCTTCTTCTGGCTTCTGGCTTCAAAAGAAAAACAGGCCTTATTCCTAAAATAAAATCCCAATTTCAGCTTCAATTTTTTTGTAAGTTGTTGAATATGCAATTTAAAAGAGAGGCCGTCATCAATTAGAATTCCAAGATATTTATATGAGGTTACAACCTCAATCTCCTTGCCCTGACAGGTAGTAATAGGTGATAGGTTCAGAGGTCTATTTCTTGCATTAGAAAACACCATTAGTTTAGTTTTGTCAGTATTGAGGATAAGCTTCAATTGACACAAGGTATGTTGAACAGTATAAAAAGCAGTTTGCAAGTTCTGGAAAGCTTTTGTAAGAGTTGAGGCACAACAGTAAATAACAGTATCATCAGCATAAAAATGAAGTTGTGCATTGTGAAATGGCCCTAGCTCTCACCCTCCAATCCAACAGGTCCCAGACGTGCTCAATGAGATTGAGATCCGGGTTCTTCGCTGGCCATGGCAGAACACTGACATTCCTGTCTTTCAGGAAATCACACACAGAACGAGCAGTATGGCTGGTGGCATTGTCATGCTGGAGGGTCATGTCAGAATGAGCCTGCAGGAAGTGTACCACATGAGGGAGGACGATGTCTTCCCTGTAACGTATTTCCTGCAATGACAACAAGCTCAGTCCGATGATGCTGTGACACACCGCCCCAGACCATGACGGACCCTCCACCTCCAAATCGATCCCGCTCCAGAGTACAGGCCTCGGTGTAACGCTCATTCCTTCGACGATAAGCGCGAATCCGACCATCACCCCTGGTGAGACAAAACCGTGACTCGTCAGTGAAGAGCACTTTTTGTAAGTCCTGTCTGGTCCATTGACGCTGGGTTTGTGCCCATAGGTGACGTTGTTGCCGGGGATGTCTGGTGAAGACCTGCCTTACAACAGGCCTACAAGTCCTCAGTCCAACCTCTCTCAGCCTATTACGGACAGTCTGAGCACTGATGGAGGGATTGTGCATTCCTGGTGTAACTCGGGCAGTTGTTGTTGCCATCCTGTATCTTTTCCCGCAGGTGTGATGTTTGGATTCACCGATCCTGTGCAGGTGTTGTTACTGGGCATCTTTCTTTTGGTGTTTTTCAGAGTCAGTAGAAAGGCCTCTTTAGTGTCCTAAGTTTTCATAACTGTGAGATTAATTGCCTAATGTCTGTAAGCTGTTAGTGTCTTAACGACCATTATACAGGTGCATGTTCATTAATTGTTTATGGTTCTTTGAACAAGCATTGGAACCAGTGTTTAAACCCTTTACAATGAAGATCTGTGAAGTTATTTGGATTTTTACGAATTATCTTTTTTTGCTGAGTTTATTATTAAACTCACCACCTGCTTCTCGACTCGTCGGCGTCTACTTTACATCTGTCTCTAATGTCTGTTTCTCTGTTGTATTCTCAAATGAACATGACCTTTTTGTTCAGTCTCAATCTCTCCAGTTAGTTTTATTTCATTTTTCACTCTTCTTTTCATGATATCAGCCATGCGAACCCATTATGCAGCTGATAATGGCATACACCTGATTCAACTCATTGAGGGCCCGATGATTTGTTGACAAGTTGAATCAGGTGTGTTTATCCGGGGCTACAATAAAACTGTGTACTGTTGGGGGTACTCGAGGACCAAAGTTGGGCACCACTGGCCTGCAGTATGATGGCATTAGCCCAGGGGTGTCAACCTCATTCCATGGAGAACCTAGTGTTTTCCTTTCAATTAATACCTACACAACCAGGTGTGGGGAGTTCTTTACTAATTAGTAACTTTTATTCATCAAGTATAAGAAAGGAGTGAAAACAGTCGGCCTTCCGTGGAATGAGTTTGACACGTCCTACTATGGCTGACCCTGTAAAACAACACATTTCACTGCACCTATCGTCCTACTATGACTGACCCTGTAAAACAACACATTACACTGCACCTATCATACTACTGTGGCTGACCCTGTAAAACAACACATTTCACTGCACCTATCATACTACTGTGGCTGACCCTGTAAAACAACACATTTCACTGCACCTATCATACTACTATGGCTGGCCCTGTAAAACAACACATTTCACTGCACCTATCATACTACTATGGCTGACCCTGTAAAACAACACATTACACTGCACCTATCGTCCTACTATGACTGACCCTGTAAAACAACACATTTCACTGCACCTATCATACTACTATGATTGACCCTGTAAAACAACACATTTCACCGCACCTATCGTCCTACTATGGCTGACCCTGTAAAACAACACATTTCACTGCACCTATCATACTACTATGGCTGACCCTGTAAAACAACACATTTCACCGCACCTATCGTCCTACTATGGCTGACCCTGTAAAACAACACATTTCACTGCACCTATCATACTACTATGGCTGACCCTGTAAAACAACACATTTCACCGCACCTATCATACTACTATGGCTGACCCTGTAAAACAACACATTTCACCGCACCTATCATACTACTATGGCTGACCCTGTAAAACAACACATTTCACTGCACCTATCATACTACTATGGCTGACCCTGTAAAACAACACATTTCACCGCACCTATCATACTACTATGGCTGACCCTGTAAAACAACACATTTCACCGCACCTATCATACTACTATGACTGACCCTGTAAAACAACACATTTCACTGCACCTATCATACTACTATGGCTGACCCTGTAAAACAACACATTTCACCGCACCTATCATACTACTATGGCTGACCCTGTAAAACAACACATTTCACTGCACCTATCATACTACTATGGCTGACCCTGTAAAACAACACATTTCACCGCACCTATCATACTACTATGGCTGACCCTGTAAAACAACACATTTCACCGCACCTATCATACTACTATGGCTGACCCTGTAAAACAACACATTTCACTGCACCTATCATACTACTATGGCTGACCCTGTAAAACAACACATTTCACCGCACCTATCATACTACTATGGCTGACCCTGTAAAACAACACATTTCACCGCACCTATCATACTACTATGACTGACCCTGTAAAACAACACATTTCACTGCACCTATCATACTACTATGGCTGACCCTGTAAAACAACACATTTCACCGCACCTATCATACTACTATGGCTGACCTTGTAAAACAACACATTTCACCGCACCTATCCGGTGAATGCGACAATAAAAACATCTTAATATTGCCGGCTGGTGGCTTTATAGCCTCTCATTGGCCAATACATAGCATCAGCAATCCATGGTTTATATACATCATCATTGTCAATGTCCTGTTTGCTATCCCCCCAGGAAAGAAGAAGCGCGGGAGGGAGTTTGGTTCCTACTCTGGGGAGGTGAAGACAAATGAGGGAGGAGTGGAGGACAAAGCCGCCCGGCCGCCGGACATGAACCCTGTGATCAATGCTACAACGGGCAGCGCCGACATGTCCCTTATCAGTAGCTCACTGGCAGCCTACAACTATATAGCAGGTACAGCAAAGTTCACAATGTTACGGCAACATCGCAAGTACAGCGTTCACACAACTTATACCTTCATAGCAGGTTCAACGTTCAAACAACATTACAGCAACATAGCTAGGACAGTGCTACACCGATAAAGCAGGTACAAAAACATTCACGCAACATTACACCAACATAGCAAGTACAGCAACGTTCACACAACGTTACACCAACAAAGCAAGAGCAACATTCACACAACGTACACCTTTGTAGCAGGTTTAACGTTCACGCATCCCACAGCGTCGGAGCAGGTACAGGTTCACACAACATTACAGCGACTTTGCATGTAAAGCTACATTCACACAACATTATAACAACTTTGCATGTACAGAAACATTCACGCAATCTCTTAGATGACAGTGAGGTAGAGAAGGGGTTTTTAAGGTTGGGGTCTGAGGAACCTTTTTACTGCAGTGGGCTAAATCAGGTCACACAAAGTGTTTCCTGGTAGTCTTAAACAAATTGACTTTGAAACCAAAGTATACACCTCACACACATGGTTCTTAAAATAAGACACCGGTAGCAGGTCAGATATAGAGTTGAAATGTAATTCCATTTTGAGTTTGCACTCCAATATTACACTTTATATACATCACAGAGGACTGAAACATATCAAAACCGTTTGACATAGACATACCAGATTTTCAGCATGTATTTTGAAATATTGTTTATTAATTTTGAAATTATGAAAAATATGAATAACATTCCACCCATGAGGGCACTAGGCATTTGACTAAAGAAAGGGGCTACGATCAACACTTGTTGATGCTCGGGCCCTGTAGTGGGTTTACATTGACATTTCAGTGTATCGTTTCTGTTAGGTTGTATGTGGGTGGTACAGACACTAATCTCGATTGAGGTTCCCTCTCCACTGTGACTGAGAGGAGCTACTAAATATGGACCGGAGGAATGCAGATGTAAAGTAGAGATAGCTTCCCCTGTAAAATCCCCCTCATACGCATGAACACTGTCACACACACATACAGTATATGCACGCAGGCACACACACATTCTCTCTCTCACACGCGCCCGCACACACATTACACCTGTTCCTGTCCGTCGAGAGAGAGAGAGAGAGAGAGAGAGAGAGAGAGAGAGAGAGAGAGAGAGAGAGAGAGAGAGAGAGAGAGAGAGAGAGAGAGAGAGAGAGAGAGAGAGAGAGAGAGAGAGAGAGAGAGAGAGAGAGAGAGAGAGAGAGAGAGAGAGAGAGAGAGAGAGAGAGAGAGAGAGAGAGAGAGAGAGAGAGAGAGAGAGAGAGAGAGAGAGAGAGAGAGAGAGAGAGAGATTTCCTGTTCCTTTACCTCCCACTCGTATGGACAAATAAACACAGTTACTGCATGGTGAGGTAGACAAACATACAGGACACACAGTCAAATAAACATACAGTACACACACCACAGTACTGTACATAGCCCTGAGGGCTAGGCATTGCAGCCTACTTTAACCCTGGGATTAGCACAAATACACACAAACATATACAGGAGGGGACATGGTGCTGTAGCTTTAGAGATGTAAAATAGATATAAAAGTGAGGTAGATACTTCAGTGAGGTAAAATGTTCTATATGCTCTTTCTCTCCCTCTCTTACACACACACACTCTAGCGCTCTCTCGCTCTCCCTCCATCTACCTCTGTCTTTCTCTCTATCTGCCTGTGTGATCTCCCCCAGTGATTTAATCGCTATTTTTTGTCCCAATCTCTGTGGTCATGGGTAGCAGAAGTACAGATTCTTTCATTTCAAACTGTGCCTCTCTGTGTTCAAAATGATTTACTGAGCAGTTGTGTAAGGCCAGAATGAGTAAATCCAGCAAAGCGGGCAGAGCAAGTCAGAGTTAAATTTGTTTTTGCTTTCAAAGGAAAGATGTTGAAATGTATGAACTACATTTGGCTCTATATATGACAGTATTTGACTTTTTATCTCTCTCTCTCCCCTCCTCTCTCTCTCTCTCTGTCTCCCCCCCCCTCCCTCTCTCTCCTGCTCTCTCTCCCTACAGACCACCCAGAGCGCGCAGCGCTCTACTTTGTGTGCGGCGTGTGCCTGGGCCTTTTCCTCACCCTGTTTGCTCTGGTGGTCCAGATCTCGTGCCGCACGGACTGCCAGCCTCGCCGCCGCTGCCCCGGCACCACCACCAAGAACCGCCTGCGGCCCACCGACTCCTCATCGGACTCCAGCGACTCAGACTCAGACTGGGAAACCACGTCGGATCTGTCCGCGCGCCGCCACCGCCGCTTCGAGCGCACGCTCAACATGAGCGTGTTCACGTCTGCGGAAGAGCTGGAACGGGCACAGCGGCTGGAGGAGAGGGAGAGGATCATACAAGAGATCTGGATGAACGGTCAACCCGACATACCCGGGACGCGTAGCCTCAACCGCTATTATTGAGGCAAGAACGTAAATGAACCACTACTAGATCTAGATGAACCCGGGACGCGGAGCCTCAACCTCTATTATTGAGGACCGTAAATGAACCGCTACTAGATCTAGAAAGGGGGCTGTGAAGGTTGGAGTGCAGTACTTGAGATGGGATGTGTAGGACCACAAATGCACCACTAGGGTTTGGGGATAGGGGGAAGGGACCCCACCACCGGACCTGGTTTTCGGAGGTGTGCATGATCACAATAGGACCACTTTGGACTGCGGGGGTTTGGGAACCGCACGATGGAACACAGTGACGCTTGCAGACCAGGAAGGATAAATATCCCCCTCTGTCTGTCTGTCAGTCTGTGTCCGTGTGGGCACTGTAAAGCAAAAAAAACTCTGTTAATGCAGTGAGAATAAGCTCCTACTTCTCAGCATGGTAAGCTTGACCCGGAGCCTGCCTCTCATTGGTGGAGGCTGAAGGTGAAAGGTCAGCTAACTGCACTGCCTCACATTTTACCTCATCGCACCCTCCTGAAGTGGAGGATCTTGAGATACTGAGACTGTGAAGCCTGAAAGGTCAAAGGTGACTTAAGGACAGTTGCCAATGTTACTCCAGTGTTGCCTAGTGGAAATTGAGAATTGTGCAAATCTGAAAGCGTGCAGCTTGCTTTATGCTCACTCACCCTCCAGTATTCAAATGGTCGAATGGCTTTAGGAGAGGCGTAACACTTACAGTTAAAAGGACATCAAGACACTCAAAGTGAAACGGACAGCGTTACACAAAGTGAAACTTACAGCGTAACACTTACAGTAAAATTGGACAGTGGGACAGTTGACCAACAACGTTACAATCTTTAAGAGGAAAATGACCATGGTCAACCAACGCTGTGTTTTGAACTTTGAACCCAAAATGTGTTTTTTGAAATTCTTCTCAAACATTTTATGAAATCTATTTTATATAATATTTAATAGTTGTACTGTTGTGTATTTTTTTTCTTTACGGTTATTATTATGATATATTTTTATACTGCGGTTATCAAAACTTGTCTGGCACCTCAGGGATGCAATCCTAGGGGAGTCCAAAATGGCACCCTAGTTCCTTTATAGTGCTCTACTTTTGGCTAGAACCTTATAAGGGTCTGGCAAATCTCTGGCTAAAATTAGTGCACAACATAGGGAATAGGGTGCAGTTTTGGATGTAGCCCCTATTGTTTCTGTGTATGGTAGTTTCTATTTGCTTCTTAAGAAGAGGATTGGGGCCCGAATTCATTAAGCTTCTCATTGTAGGAGTGCTGATCTAGGATCAGGTCCCCCATGTCCATGTCATCTGATTCATTATGATATTAAAGGCAAAACTGATCCTAGATCAGCAGCAGCACCTATACAATACTCCAGATGTGTCAGCATTTGAGCATTGAGCATTGGGCCAGTAACCGAATCCCTGAGCTGACAAGGTAAAAATCTGTCGTTCTGCCCCTGAGCAAGGAAGTTAACCCACTGTTCCCCGGGTGCCGAAGACGTGGATGTTGATTATGGCAGCCCCCCGCACCTCTCTGATTCAGAGGGGTTGGGTTTCAATGCGGAAGACACATTTCAGTTGAATGCATTCAGTTGTACAACTGACTAGGTATCCCCCTTTCCCTTTCCCATTTATAAAATAAAAAAACACCATGTAAAACACCTCGAAGAGGTCAAGCGATTTAATAAGCTTATTTTTTATATGTTTTAATATGCACAGTGTAGTGCCCTACCTGGCAACAAGGATGTCTATTGGTGGAAAAGGTAACCCAGTCAAGCTGTTATATTAAAATCGATCGATCAATCAATTGCAATAATCTTTTTCTCACTTTGTCAAACAGGCTTGTGTGTGTGTTGTCCACATGAAAATGGTGAGGCTGGCCCTGGATCAGTTTTGTCATGCCAGTGGCCATAGGACTTGTCAAGACAGCACAAAAAGATGGGCTATCTGTCAGGTATTATTGTAACGATCATGTTGTTAATAATATAAGCTATTATCAATACAGTCCAGTTGTGAACCGTAGGAATCATGGTTTATCGAAAGAAGTTTGGGATTTTCTTGACTGAGAGGTGAAATGAGAAGGCAGGGAAGAATCTTCACTCCAACTGCAATCCTTTATGTTTTTTATTGAAAAAGATTGTGTTTCAATTTAAATGGGACAGAAAATATGCCAATACAATAGCTGGTAAGTGAGACCAAAATATGACTCCTGTGCTTGGAATAAACTGTGTTGAAAGTAAGGTCTTGACTCATCTTGTTTTTTTTTTACCTAGTTATGTAAATTCACACAAATATTTGATCCACATCACCACTGTTCAGTGTATCATGATGATTGTGCGCCATCTGGTGGCGAAACATGCAACTTTCGCGCATTTATTTTGAGTGACGTTGGTTTTGTTTATATTTCCCATGGCAACTGAAACTATTCCTGTTTCCTTAGTCACATCACCGTATTTAAACCAGATTTCCATGGGAGTTTGATTAAATAAAAGGTGAATATCCTGCTGGCCAATGCGTATAGTTTATGTTCAGTAATTGTCCATTATTTCCAATGGACAATAAACACTATTACAATATTACAAGCAATGTCGATAAACACTGGACATTGTCACTTGCTTGCCATTTTTGCCAGGAAGCACCTTTCGGGATGTTATGGGCCAAGTCATTGAGCCGATCATGGAAAATAAAACCTGCAACAAAAATGTAACGTGTCGATATCTATCACGCTGTGGCCTACACTTGTTCGATTGCAACAAAAAGACTACATCGAGCTCTGATGCCCTTGGAATGCGGATCGTGCAGTGGCATTCTTTGTATTGCAAATTAAACCCTAATGTGAAACGACAAATAGAGAGCATAATAAGCTATTTTCTCATCTTGTTACATATGATTGAAGTCTTGTATAAGCCTGTTTGAATGATTAACAGGACTTGCTGCAACTTGATACACTAGAAATGGGCTACTACAGAAAATGTCTACAAATGACAGTGTAAAACCATTAAGCCGTATACCTCTGCTGCTATGTTCAACATGCCAAGCATATTTGACTCCTCCAAGTCACCTCGTAAACGAGCCATTCCATTGAGGTCAAAGTCAAAAACATGAACTTTAAACTACCACTGGGATTTGATTTCCCTGCTGATTTTCCCTGCTGATTTCCTGCTTATCCTCAATTCATAGAAACCGACTAGCTCTGGTCCAGGGCATGTGGCGCGTTCCTCCACTATTAGAGGAGGAATGCGCACTATTCCATGGACCAGAGCTAAGAAATGGAACCTTTCAAGTGCAAGTGCTGGTTCATTTTTATTTGATATCTGGGGGGTTTTTTGGGGGGGGGGGGGGGGTTGAGGTGAGGAGGAAGATTATTTAATATACTGTTTGAAGGTAGGGTTTCAGATGTTTTTGGAAGACGGGCAGGAACTCTGATTTCCTAGCTTAAGGAAGAAGCTGGTTCAACCATTGGGGTGCCAGGACAGAGAAGTGCTTGGACCGGGGTGAGCGGGAGCTGCCCTTCCATAGGGATGGGAGGGCCAGGAGACCTGAGGTGACATAACGGCGTGCTCGGGTTGGGGTATAGGGTTTGATCATAGCCTGAAGGTAGGAAGGGGCAGTTCCTTTTGTTGTTCCGTAGGTAAGCACCATGGACTTGTAGTGAATACGAGCTTCGACTGGAAGCCAGTGGAGTGTGGGGTGACATCAGAGAACCTGGAAAGGTTGAAAACCTGGCGGGCTGCAGCGTCCTGGATAAGTTGCAGGCGTTTGATGGCACAAGCGGGGAGCCCAGCCAACAGCGAGTTGCAGTAGTCCAACTAGTCTACGGATGTTGTTGAGCATGAACCTGCAAGGCCGAGTCACTGCTTTGATGTTTGCAGAGAACGACATGGAGTTGTCCAGTGTCACACCAAGGTTCTTTGCACTCTGACAGGGCAACACTGTGGCATTGTCAACCGTGATGGAGAGGTCTTTGAGCGGGCAGGCCTTCACCGGGAGGAAGAGCAGCTCCATCTTGTTGAGTTTGAGGTGGTGGGCCGACGTCCAAGTTGAGATATCGGCCAGGCATGTAGAATTTGTGTTGCCACCTGGGTGTCAGAAGGGGGAAGGAGAAAAGTAGTTGAGTGTCATCCGCATAGCAATGATAGGAGAGACCATGTGAGACTATGGTGGAGCCGAGTGACTTGGTGTATAGAGAAAAGAGGAGAGGGCCTAGAACCGAGCCCTGGGGGACACCAGCAGTGATAATATGTGGTGCAGCAACAGATCCTCTCCACGTCACCTGGTAGGAACGGCCTGCCAGGCAGAATGCAATCCAAGAGTGCAGAGTCTGAGACGCCCAGCCCTGAGAGGGTGAAGAGCAGGATCTGATGTTTCACGGTGTCGAAGGCAGTGGATAGATCTAGGACGATGTGAACAGAGAGAGAGCCAGCTTTGGCAGTGCGGAGAGCTTCCGTGTCACAGAGAATTGCAGTCTGTTATACTGCATGAACACAGCCATTGCGCTATTGACAACACTCCCTGTGGTACAGCCATTACTGGTAAAGATATGAGAGAAAGAAGTATGGAGACGTGTGTGTGTGTGTGTGTAGGAAGTGGGGAGGCAGACCGTGTCGTACCCTCTGTCCTCTCTGAAAGGGTAAGTGTGTGAGGGCTCTAACCTGCTACTCTACCTCTGCTCCCTCTGAGGAAGAACGTCCCGGAAAACATGACCTTCCTCTCCTTTTTGTGTGTATGTGTGTCAGTTGTTTTAGTCTACTCATAAACTTTTTTTTTGAGAGAGAGATGTGTGTTTACACTTCTATAAAGCTTGTGTGTTCTCAGTTGTGTTCGATTTGACGGTGTATTGACCATGTTGTGTGGTTAAGGTATGGTCTGTCTGTGGTCAGTGGGAGCTGGGGTGCAGACCGCAAACAGCGGGAGTGGAAGTGGTGGAGATGTTTAGGGTGGAGAGGATGGTGAACTCTGTGGGGGACATCCCAGCCACTTGCCAGTGTTGGCACAGCTACTTCCTACATGATGGGTAGTAGGTCATCACTTTTACTTAATATACAATCAATCAAGCATTTTTTTATATCAGCAATTGTCACAAAGTGCTTTTACAGTAACCCGTCTACACCAGAGAAACCCGGGACATATAAGTCACCACCACTCCTATTATATCTATCTCCCTGTGTGAACCGGAGGGGATGGCTGCCCTTTTACAGGCTCCTAACCAACTGTGTTATGTTGTTTGTTTCTTTGCATTGTTTGTAACTTATTTTGTAAATAATGTTGCTGTTACCATCTATTATGACCAAAAAGAGCTTCTGGACATCAGAACAGAGATTACTCACCTCGAACTGGATGGAGATTTTGTATTTAATGAGTCTGACGCGAAGGATATACTGCTTTCCCGAGACCAGCCCCAAATCCCGGTCATTTGCGTGAAGAAAAGATGGAGATACCCGGGGCGGATGTCGCGGTGCCTTGTGAGAATTCGTCGGAGAGTGAGCAAACTGCAACTACCATCCGTCCTATTGGCCAATGTGCAATCACTGGAAAATGAACTGGATTATCTACGATCAAGACTATCCTACCAATGGGACATTAAAACTGTAATATCTTATGTTTCACTGAGTCGTGGCTGAAGGACAACACGGATAATATAGAGGTGGTTTGGTTTTCTGTGCATCGGCAGGACAGAGCAGCAACGTCTGGTAAGACTAGGGGCAGGGTGTCTATTTGTCAATAACAGCTAGTGCGCGATGTCTAATATTGAAGAAGTCTCAAGGTATTGCTCGCCTGAGGTAGAGTACCTCATGATAAACTGTAGACCCCACTATCTATTGAGAGAGTTCTCATCTATATTATTCGTAGCAGTCTATTTACCACCACAAACTGATGCTGGCACTAGGACCGCACTCAACGAGCTACGGACTACAAAGGTAAACCCAGCCGCAAGCTGCCCAGTGACACAAGCCTACCAGACAAGCTAAATGCCTTTTATGCTCGCTTCGATGCAAGCAACACTGAAGCATGCATGAGAGCACCAGCTGTTCCGGATGATTGTGTGATCACGCTCTCTGTAGCCGATGTGCGCAAGACCTTTAAACAGGTCAACATTCATAAGGCCGCAGGGCCAGACAGATTACCAGGACGTGTACTCAGAACATGCGCAGATCAACTGTCTTCATTGACATTTTCAACCTCTCCCTGACCGAGTCTGTAATACCTACGTTTCAAGCAGACCACCATAGTCCCTGTGACCAAGAAAGTGAAGGTAACCTTCCTAAATGGCTACCGCACCATAGCACTCACAAACGATCATGGTCCAAACACACCAAGACAGTCATGAAGAAGGCACAAGAACACCTTTTCCCCCCCAGGAGAGTGAAAAGATTTGGCATGGGTCCCCAGATCCTCAAAAAGTTATACAGCTGCACCATCGAGAGCATCCTGACCCGGTTGCATCACTGCCTGGTATGGCAACTGCTCGGCATCCGACCATAAGGCGCAACAGAGGGTAGTGTGTACGGCCCAGTACATCACTGGGGCTAAGCTTCTTGCCTATATACTTGGCGGTGTCAGAGGAAGGCCCAAAAAATTGTCAAAGACTCCAGTCACCCAAGTCATAGACTGTTCTATCTACTACCACAGGGCAAGCGGTAACGGAGAGCCAAGTCTAGGTCCAAAAGGCTCCTTAACAGCTTCTACCCGCAAGCCATATGACTGTTGAACAATTAGTCAAATGGCCACCAGGTCTATTTACATTGACACCCCACACATAAATATATAGCCTCGTTATTGTTATTTTATTGTGTTACTTTTTAACTTAAAAAATTACTTTAGTTTATTTAGTAAATATTTTCTTAACTCTATTTCTTGAACTGCGTTGTCGGTTAAGGGCTTGTAAGTTAGGATTTCACGGTAAGGTTGTATTCGGCTCATGTGACAAATAAAATTTGATTCGATGTCATATCCTCATCCTAGGCCAGCCGATTGCAGGTGGACTCTCCCGCCAACATGAGCTTCCTGTTGCTATCACCCCAAATACTCTCACACACACACACACACACACACACACACACACACACACACACACACACACACACACACACACACACACACACACACACACACACACACACACACACACACACACACACTATTATGAGTGTTCCAGAGGTGAGGGATGATAAGCGAGTGTTTGAGAAGAGGCCTCTGGTGTGAGTGGATGACATGTAGATGACCTCCCAAGTTCTTGGACAGAAAGGTCACGTGTTAGTCTTCCTTAAACCCTACCCCTTAACCCTTACTCACACACTTGCCACTAAGTTTTACTCTTAAACCACAAACCCTGAGTTTCCAACATGACCTGACGTGTGTGTGTGTGTTACAGGCGGAGATGAAGGCCTAGCAGAACTCGTAACAGCGGCAACATCTGGAGCTCCACGCCATAATGGGCGACTTCTTGCAGTTCCTGTTACTACAAGAAACGTCTTCATGTTCGCCAGCATGTACTTCTCCCCATTTGCCTCCCACCTACCCCTGGGGGCACCTTCAACCCTCGCCACCTTGAAGGACACACACTGGGGCTGCATCTCAATAGTCTAGAAGCGTCCTCTCACAGGCACTTTAGTGAGGACAATACTCTTCTGGTAAGCACTTGTCACTAATATGTAGAGAGGCCCTCGAATGTGTTAATCAAATATGAATGCTTTTACGGAAGTTTTGATGTTTATTTTATGATATTGTTTTTACTGTCTAATGTTTTTGTTTGCATTAGCTTCCAATCAACTTTGTTGAAATGGTAATCGCAAGAATTACAGTTATGTGAGCAGGTGTGAATTAAATAACATTTATTATTTAATGTCTTGTATATTTTCCATGTTTTATTTATGTTAAGAACTTTATCCTCAAGTGTCATAATTCCAGGAACTGCTATTTTGCTTTGACTCTGACGTGACCACCCCATCATTTCTAAGACTAAAGTTATGAATTAAATTAGGCTCGTGGTTGTCCGACTCAACAAGTAATGCTATTGTTTGGATAACTTTGCTTCCCTGACTTCCTACAGCTTCAATTATTATCTCCACAATTGAACTGCACTATGTACATGTTCCTGTGGTTTGCGTACATCTGTAATGCCAGATGCTTTTCAACTTTCTGTGGAGAAACCATACCCATTACATTAGGAAAACTGTTGAAAATGAACACTTATGAGAATGGTGGGCTGAATTTTCTGGACTTTACTACTTTAAATAATACTTTTAAGATCAATTGGATAAAACAATTCCTAAGAAGACCCACTTCTATGTGGAATTTTATTCCTCATCATGTCTTCTCTACTTTTGGTGGCCTTAACTTCATGTTGGTTTGCAATTATAATATTGACAAAGTTCCAGTGAAACTTTCTGCTTTTCATCGGCAGGTTATCTTGTCATGGTCCTTAATTTATAAGCATAACTTTTCTCCACACAGATATTATATATGGAATATCCGGGATATATTGTATAAAAATACTTCTTTGTTTTTAGAATATTGGTTCTGAAATAATATCCTATTGGTGAGCCAAATGGTAAATGCAGAGGGTCTTTTACTTAGTTATAAGGAATTCTTATCACTTTACAAGGTCCCTGTAACACCTAAAGATTTTGCAATTGTTTTAGATGCCATTCCCTCAGGTGTTGCTTTATTATTCAGGAACGTGTAAAGACCTGACCCTCAGAATCTACCTTCTATTGACCCTGTTGACTCATCAGTAGGAAAGATTTGTTTCTCTTT
Source organism: Salvelinus alpinus (assembly GCF_045679555.1). Taxonomy (NCBI): domain Eukaryota; kingdom Metazoa; phylum Chordata; class Actinopteri; order Salmoniformes; family Salmonidae; genus Salvelinus; species Salvelinus alpinus. The sequence continues at coordinate 42,295,183 of NC_092093.1, forward strand.
TGGTCCATTCAACAACAGAGCGATACGAACCTTGTTTCAGCAGGATGTTGTACCTTATGTCATGCTTTATTAGAACAGATTTATTGATAATATCTGTTGGAAAAAAGTTTGGATGTTGCCACACACATACCTACTTGTTTAACAAAATTAAGGAAGTTTCCTTTAAAATTATTCATAAATATTATCCTGCCAACCACTAAATGAAGAAGTTTAAGAAAAACATAAAGTCAAATTGCTCCTTTTGTAATGACCACCGAGAAACAGTGTTGCAACTTTTTTGGCATTGTATACATGTAAGAAAACTGTGGCAAGACATCAGTAGATTTATAATTGAACACATTTATGAAGATTTTACACTATTGTGGAGAGATGTACTGCTTGGATTCTTTACCTACAATAGAAATAAGCTGAAACAATTTTATGTAATTAATTTCATTATTCTTTTGGCCAAATTTCATATTCACAAATGTAAAATCACAGACAAAACACCACATTTTCTTACCTTACAAAAATAAATTTAACTGTATTTTAAAGCAATTAAATACTCTACTAACAAAAAGCTGTTAGATGTATAAGTGTATGTACAGTTGAAGTTGGAAGTTTACATACACTTAGGTTGGAGTCATTAAAATTCGTTTTTCAACCACTCCACAAATTTCTTGTTAACAAACTATAGTTTTAGCAAGTCGGTTAGGACATCTACTTTGTGCATGACACAAGTAATTATTCCAGCAATTGTTTACAGACAGATTATTTCACTTATAATTCAATGTATCACAATTCCAGTGTGTCAGAAGTTTACATACACTAAGTTGACTGTGCCTTTAAACAGCTTGGAAAATTCCAGAAAAAGATGTCATGGCTTAATAAGCTTCTGATAGGCTAATTGACATAATTTGAGTCAATTGGAGGTGTACCTGTGGATGTATTTCAAGGCCTGCCTTCAAACTCAGTCACTCTTTGCTTGACATCATGGGAAAATCAAAAGAAATCAGCCAAGACCTCAGAAAATAAATTGTAGACCTCCACAAGTCTGGTTCATCCTTGGGAGCAATTTCCAAATGCCTGAAGGTACCACATTCATCTGTACAAATAATAGTACGCAAGTATAAACACCATGGGACCACGCAGCCGTCATACCGCTCAGGAAAGAGACGCGTTCTGTCTCCTAGCGATGAACGTACTTTGGTGCGAAAAGTGCAAATCAATCCCAGAACAACAGCAAAGGACCTTGTGAAGATGCTGGAGGAAACGGGTACAAAAGTATCTATATCCACAGTAAAACAAGTCCTATATCGACATAACCTGAAAGGCCGCTCAGCAAGGAAGAAGCCACTGCTCCAAAACCACAATAAAAAAGCCAGACTACAGATTGCAACTGCACATGGGGACAAAGATCGTACTTTTTGGAGAAATGTCCTCTGGTCTGTTGAAACAAAAATAGAACTGTTTGGCCATAATGACCATCGTTATGTTTGGAGGAAAAAGAGGGACACTTGCAACCCGAAGAACACCATTCCACCCCGTGAAGCACGGGGGTGGCAGCATCATGTTGTGGTGGTGCTTTGCTGCAGGAGGGACTGGTGCACTTCACAAAATAGATGGCTCATGAGGAAGGAGAATTATGTGGATATATTGAAGCAACATCTCAAGACATCAGTCAGGAAGTTAAAGCTTGGTCGCAAATGGGTCTTCCAAATGGACAATGACCCAAGCTAACTTTCAAAGTTGTGGCAAAATGGCTTAACGACAACAAAGTCAAGGTATTGGAGTGGCCATCACAAAGCCCTGACCTCAATCCTATAGAAAATGTGTGTGCAGAACTGAAAAAGCGTGTGTGAGCAAGGAGGCCTACAAACCTGACTCAGTTACACCAGCTCTGTCAGGAGGAATGGGCCAAAATTCACCCAACTTATTATGGGAAGCTTGTGGAAGGCTACCCGAAACATTAGACCCAAGTTAAACAATTTAAAGGCAATGCTACCAAATACTAATTGAGTGTATGTAAACTTCTGACCCACTGGGAATGTGATGAACAAAATAAAAGCTAAAATAAATAATTCTCTCTACTATTATTCTGACATTTCACAGGGACAGGGAATTTTTACTAGGATTAAATGTCAGGAAATATGAAAATCTGAGTTTAAATGTATTTGGCAAAGATGTATGTATACTTCCGACTTCAACTGTATATTAATTTGGGGACAGGTCGAAAAGCATTAAACATTTATGGCAATTTAGCTAGCTAGCTTGCAGTTGCTGGGTAATTTGTCCTATTTAGCTAGCTAGCTTGCTGTTGCTAGCTAATTTGTCCTGGGATATAAACATTGAGTTGTTATTTTACCTGAAATGCACGAGGTCCTCTAGTCGGACATATACTCCACACATAAAAATGGTCAACCGAATCGTTTCTAGTCATCTCTCCTCCTTCCAGGCCTCTTTTTCTTCTTTGGACTTCATATGGCATTTGACAATAAAGGTGCATTACCACAACCAACCTCAGTTCATCTTTCAATCACCCACGTGGGTATATCTTCCTCAAAACCAATGAGAAGATGGTATATGCTTCTAAAAACCAATGAGGAGATGGGAGAGGCAGGACTTGCAGCGCGTTCTGCGTTACAAATAGAATCAACTTCTATGGCTCTTGCCAACTCCTATGGCTATTGACGTGGCAGATCTAGGACCAGGTTAAACTTCTTTGGGATAGGGGGGCGCTGTTTTCACTTTGTAAAACATCGTTCCCAAATTAAACTGCCTCGTACTCAATTCTTGCTGGTACAATATGCATATTATTATTACTATTGGATAGAAAACACTCTCAAGTTTCTAAAACCGTTTGAATTATATCTGTGAGTAAAACAGATCTCATTTTGCAGCAAACTTCCTGTTAGGAAGTGAAAAATCTGAAATCGAGGCTCTGTTCCAGGGCCTTCCTATTCATTTGCTTGAAATCTATGGATATACATGCACTTCATACGCCTTCCACTAGATGTCAAGAGGCAGTGAGAGGTGGAATGGGGTGTCTAGCTTGATCTGAGGTCGAATAAGAGCTCTTGGAATGACGTGACCACTATTTCCTTTGTTCAGCAAGGCGCAGGAAGGAACCCTGGATTGCCTTCTGAAAAGCTTTCGTTATAGACGGCTAATATCTCCGGCTTTGATTTTATTTGATACATGTGATAATATCATCGTAAAGTATGTTTTTTCAATATAGTTTTATCAGATTATTGAAAGTTTATCGGGAGTTTTGGCTTTTTCCGTTCTCTGCGTTTGGTGAAGATGGACAGCTTCGCGCCACTTGGCTAGCTTTGGTTGCTAATTCGACAGGAGAAAAGGACATTCTAAAACCAAACAACGATTGTTCTGGACAAAGGACCCCTTGTACAAGATTCTGATGGAAGCTCAGCAAAAGTAGGAACCATTTATGATGTTATTTCGTATTTCTGTGGAAAATGTTTAGTACTATTTTCCGCCCTCATTGCAGGCGCTGTCTCGCTATAACGTAAGCTGTATGTCGTACTAAAGTTATTATTAGAATTCTAACATGGTGATTGCATTAAGAACTAGTGTATCTTTCATTTGCTGTACAACATGTATTTTTTAGTAAAGTTTATGATGAGTTATTTGGTCAGATTAGGTGAGTGTCAGAAATATATCCGGAGATTCTGGGAAAAAGTTGCTACGTTTTCACAATGTATAACCACGGATTTCAGCTCTAAATATGCACATTTTCGAACAAAACATAAGTGTATTTTATAACCTGATGTTATAGGACTGTCATCTGATGAAGTTTGTCAAGGTTAGTGAAAAATGATATATCTTTTGCTGTTTTTTTGCGATCGCTAACTTTTGCTGCTGATAAATGGGTTGTGTTTTTGGCTATTGTGGTAAGCTAATATAATGCTATATTGTGTTTTCGCTGTAAAACACTTAAAAAATCTGAAATATTGGCTGGATTCACAAGATGTTTATCTTTCATTTGCTGTACACCATGTATTTTTCATAAATGTTTTATGATGAGTATTTAGGTATTTCACATTGGTCTCTGTAATTGTTCTAGCTGCTTTGGTGATATTTGTGATTGTAGCTGCAATGTAAAACTATGATTTATACCTGTAATATGCACATTTTTCGAACAAAACATAGATTTATTGTATAACATGTTATAAGACTGTCATCTGATGAAGTTGTTTCTTGGTTAGTGACTAATTCTATCTCTATTTGGGGGTTTTGTGCAAGCTACCTGTGCTGTGAAAGAAATGTCTGTGCTTTTTTGTATTTGGTGGTGAGCTAACATAAATATACGTGGTGTTTTCGCTGTAAAACATTTAAAAAACCGGACATGTTGGCTGGATTCACAATATGTTTATCTTTCATTTGCTGTATTGGACTTGTTAATGTGTGAAAGTTAAATATTTTAAAGAAATATTTTTGGAATTTCGCGCGCTGCCTTTTCAGTGGAATGTGGGGGGGGCTAGACAGGTTAAATTCTTGTCTCATTGACATTTCAGCCCATTTGGAACCTTCTTCCAACCATAAACAGAGAACAGTGATATTCTTCTGTAAACCCTCAATTCATAAGTATCTCATCTAAGATTTTTACCCATAGTACAACCACCCACATTGGTAGCCCACTCTTATGACCCTTTGTCTTTGTCTCTCTTCCTCAGTTGTCAGATACCGCTTTGTGCTGACCACTACATGCTAAAGTACCTGGAGTCCATCTCAGACCAGATCCCCTCTCACACCATGACCTCCCTGAGGCAGAGGCTCGGCCTATGGATGGCTGACCAGGGAGCGGAGACCCACGCTGGCCCTCCCTCAGTCAGGTAAGGGCCTACATTTCAACAGCTGTTGCCAGGGTGACACATTAACCTGGATTACTTGATTTGGGATTATTTTGTCAGATGTGTGGGTGCATGCATATAAACCAGACCCCTCCAACAGTATACTCATTCCTCTCCCTTCTTTCTTCAGATGACATCAGAGTGGAACCCTCTTCTTGATGTCATGAAACATACACATTTTCTCCCTAACAGAACATCCTTACTCCCTTCCCTCAGACTGTGAACCAAGGTAAGTACGCCCTTGTTGCTTTTGACAAAGTAATTTCTGAAAATTATTTATTTCATGTGGTTAGTGATTCATTAAGGCAAAATAATATATATTGTCCCTCACCTGTCCAGCTCCCCCCTCAGACCTCCTCCTATGAGCTATCAGATAAATTGAGGAAGCAAGGGAGGAGGTTGCAAGGATTTGACAGCCATACAAAACAGATTTGCATCATGGTAATTGCAAATTATTTTTATATTTTAGTGTGTAGTGTACCACACATCAGTGTTATGGTTGAAAGATTAATTTAATGTAAAAAAAAAAGAACAGTTCAGACCACCACAATTGAGAAAAATGCATTATTTAATCAAGTAATTATAGATAATTCTTTAACAAAAATAATGGGAATGGCATGCGGTATTATCCAACATACATGGTCATCAGGATGGGCATGGTTTGTGTCGTGACCACAGCATGAGCACAACGCGGTCCGAGTAACACCGACCATGACCCAGAAGAAAGGGCCAAGGAGTAACCAGAGCCCCATGATTGGTCCAATATCAACCTTGTCCCACCCATTCTACACACTACCCATCACTGACTGGGTAGCATCAAAGCCAGCACATTTGGATGTCCCTCTAGGGCCAACATAGTATCAGCACCACATTACCAGGGTCGTATTTATTAGGGCACGAAACATTAAAACATTTATCAACGGAAAATGAAAACGTGCGTTTCTTATTGGACAAGTCCAGATAGTGCCTCAATGTTTCAATCCATTTTGTGCCTAATGAATACGACCAATGCTAAAAACAAAAAGTGAAGCCTGCTCATTCAACAGCGACAACAGAGCTCAAAATCAGCTGCGGTGACATTTCGACAAACACTACACCAATACAGTACTTAACGCATGAGGCATCACATTCAATATGACACATACAGTGTGCCAAACAAACAACATATTCATCGTTCTGTATACAAAGGGAGCTCCAAAAACAGAGTGGCCATAGCAGGCGGTGTGGGTGTATAAAAAAAAAACAATACTGATAGTAGAGAGAGTAAATGTCTGTTCAGGGCTCAAGGGGGGGGTTTGGTTTTTGGATTTTCATCCAGCATTTTTAAAGCCGTGTTGTGTCCATAGCGACAGACCCAGGCCCCGTGTCACCTCCGGAACACGCAAAACAGGAAGAGGATGAACCGTGTGGGACCAGTTTCCTGTTCCTCTGATTGATAAGCCATATAAATCAGGGCCACTGTTAGGGCAGCCATTCCGGGTAGAGCCATTAGGGGGCCTTGATCTTCTTGGGCCGAGGAGAGGCTCCATTCTCGGCTTTGATCACGCCATTTTCATGGTGGCCAACTGTAAGAGGGAGGGAGGAGAGGAGGGCATACACACATGAACAAATAGTAATCAACGTGTTATAGAATGGCTTCAACTCTTACCATTGACTATCTTCTAACTTGAAAACTCTTGTTATAAATCAACCTACTGATCTAGAACAATGACATAAGAGGTGCGATAAACCCATCCTAAAGTGCGTGTCCACTCACGGGAGTCTCTCTTAAGAGGTCGGGGGGTTTGCTTGGCAGCGGCCCTCTTCCTAGAGGCTTGTTCGTGTCTGAACTCTCGCCACCGCCTCAGCTGGTAACGGATAAACTTCCACAGGAGCCAGGACTGGGTCAGACACACCAGCAACAGCACAGTCATCCTATACAGACGGATGATGGAGAGAGTGGTGTGTGCGTGTGTGTGAGAGAGGGAGGGAGAGACATATTATTAGTGTGCACACACGTGTGTGTGTGTGTGTGTGTGTGTGTGTGTGTGTGTGTGTGTGTGTGTGTGGAGCAGTTTGTGTACATTAGACATAGAAGTACGCTGTTCAAGACACCCATCAAAAATCTCTTACCGTATCAGCACAGTGTTAAAGTTGCCCAAGTCCCAGTCCAGTCCCTGGTTTTCAGCGCGGGCCAACCCAAAGCCCACAGCCAGGAACATAAGGGTAAGGGTCACCATCCGCGTGAACACAAAGCACACCGCCCACACGTCAAACCTGGACACACACCGAACACATCAGTACATGACATAAACGGATTGTGATTATGCTAGGATTGATTGCATATGGCATGCAGTGCCATTAAAGGTAGAGTCAGCAATAAGAAGTCATTATACACGTCAGGGAGATTTACAGCATTTTTAGAAAACAACAAAATTGAGATTTGCCAAGAATGTAGATATTGGGAAGAGCCAATAGTGAGAGTCTTGGCAGGTTGTATTTCAGGAAGTCACCCCACTGTGTCTGGTTATGTCACATTGCATAGTTTACCTTTAATGAAGTGCTGTTTATACAGTTGATGTAGAAAGTTTACATCCACTTAGGTTGGAGTCATTAAAACTTGTTTTTCAACCACTCCACAAATGTCAAAACTATAGTTTTGGCAAGTCGGTTAGGACATCTACTTTGTGCATGACATAAGTCATTTTTCCAACAACTGTTTACAAACAGATTATTTCACTTATAATTCACTGTGTATCACAATTCCAGTGGGTCAGAAGTTTACATACACTAAGTTGACTGTGCCTTTAAACAGCTTGGAAAATTCCGTCATGGCTTTAGAAGATTCAGATAGGCTAATTGACATAATTTGAGTCAATTGGAGGTGTACCTGTGGATGTATTTCAAGGCCTACCTTCAAACTTAGTGCCTCTTTGCTTGACATCATGGGGAAATCTAAATAAGCCAAAACCCCAGGAAAAATATTGTAGACCTCCAGAAGTCTGGTTCATCTTTGAGAGCAATTTCCAAACGCCTGAAGGTACCATGTTCATCTGTACAAACAATAGTACGCAAGTTTAAACACCATGGGACCACACAGCCATCATACCGCTCAGGAACGAGTTGTGTTCTGTCTCCTAGAGATGACCGTACTTTGGTGCGAAAAGTGCAAATCAATCCCAGAACAGCAGCAAAAGACCTTGTGAAAATGCTGGAGGAAACAGGTACAAAAGTATCTATATCCACAGTAAAACAAGTCCTATATCGACATAACCTGAAAGGCTGCTCAGCAAGGAAGAAGCCACTGCTCCAAAACCGCCATAAAAAAGCCAGACTATGGTTTGCAACTGCACATGGAGAAAAAGATTGTACTTTTTGGAGAAATGTCCTCTGGTCTGATGAAACAAAAATAGAACTGTTTGACCATAATGACCATCGCTATGTTTGGAGCAAAAAGGGGGAGGCTTGCAAGCCGAAGAACACCATTCCAACCATGAAGCACGGGGGTGGCAGCATCATGTGGTGGGGGGTGCTCTGCTGCAAGAGGGACTGGTGCACTTCACAAAATAGATGGCTCATGAGGAAGGAGAATAATGTGGATATATTGAAGCAACATCAAGACATCAGACCATCACAAATGGGTCTTCCAAATGGACAATGACCCGAAGCTTACTTCCGAAGTTGTGGCAAAATGGCTTAAGGACAACAAAGTCAAGGTATTGGAGTGGCCATCACAAAGCCCTGACCTCAATCCTATAGAAAATTTGTTGGCAGAACTGAAAAAGTGTGTGAGAGCAAGGAGGCCTACAAACCTGACTCAGTTACACCAGCTCTTTCAGGAGGAATGGGCCAAAATTCACCAAACTTATTGTGGGAAGCTTGTGGAAGGCTACCCGAAACATTTGACCCAAGTTAAACAATTTAAAGGCAATGCTACCAAATACTAATTGATTGAATGTAAACTTCTGACCCACTGGGAATGTGATGAACAAAATAAAAGCTTAAATAAAATCACTCTACACTATTATTCTGACATTTCACATTCTTAAAATAAAGTGGTGATCCTAACTGACCTAAGACAGGGAATATTTACTCGGATTACATGTCAGGAATTGTGAAAAACTGAGTTGAAATGTATTTGGCTAAGGTGCATGTAAACTTCCGACTTCAACTGTATATCACATTCAAATATGAATAGCACTTCATTAAAAAGGTAGACCCCGCAACATGATATGTTGTTTTGCAGTTGGAAGTAAAAGTAAGTAGCCATAGGCTCCTGGGCGCTCTCCTGATTCTGTGACGTGAAGCAGCATGATGTACAAGTACACACTGGACAGGACGATAGTCAATCACAGGCCATTAGCCCAAATCCATCTGAGTGCCAAGTAGAGAGGCATCGGGCACCATTTATAGAGTCTTTGGTATGACTCAACCAGGGATCAACCCCCCCAACCTTCCAATCTCAGGAGGGACACTAAGCACAAGGACACCGAGTTGGAAGTATGAACTCACATCTTTTGGTGGCTCTCATCAGTGAAGTAGAACATCCTTGCGATGTGGAAGCCCATCTCAGACAGGTACTGGAGGCAGAGGAGCACCAGGCCCACACGACTCAAACTGAGGGAGGGGGAGAGAGGAGGGGGCGGTGAGGGAGAAGGACATGGTTATGCATGGGTTATGAAGTCCTTATGCAAGTACAAATTTGGAGTGAATATGAATTTGGCAACTCTCAGGTGCTCTTAAGGTATAGGTGATTATATATGCTAATGTAAAGTGCCATCAGAAAGTTCTCATACCCCTTGACTTATTCCACAATTTGTTGCATAACTGCCTGAATTCAAAACGGATTAAAAAAAATTTAAATCTTCACCTGTCGACACACAATACCTCATAATGACAAATTGAAAACACGCTTTGGAGACAATTTAGCAAATGTATTGAAAATTAAATACAAAAAAACCTATTCACACTCCTGGGTCAATACATGTTAGAATCACCTTTGGCATCAATTACAGCTGTGACACTTTCTGGGTAAGTCTCCAAGAGCTTCGCACACCTGGATTATACCATATTTGCACATTATTCTTAAAAAAAAAAGTATATTTAAGCTGTCAAGTTGATTGTTGATCCTTTCTAGACAGCCATTGTCAAGTCTTGACAAAGATTGTCTAGCTGATTTAAGTCAAAACTAACTAGGCCACTCAGGGACATTCAATGTCATCTTGGTAAGCAAGTCCATGTACAGGTTATGCATGTGCTATGAAGTCCAACTCCATTGTTAGTATTGTGAATTTCAAACACAGATTCAACCACAAAGACCAGGGAGGTTTTCAATGCCTTGCAAAGAAGGGCACCTATTGGTAGATGGGAAAAAAATTAAGCAGACATTGTAATATCCCTTTTGAGCATGGTGAAGTTATTAATTACACTTTGGATCAATACACCCAGTCACTACAAATATACAGGGATTTCATTCACAATGGTGACTTTGAAACAGTTAGAGTTTAATGGCTGTGATAGGAGAAAACTGAGGATGGATCAACAACATTGTAGTTACTCTGGTCTTTGTGGTTGAATCTGTGTTTGAAATTCACTGCTTGACTGAGGGAACTTAGAGATAATTGTATGTGTGGGGTACAGAGATGAGGTAGTCATTCAAAATGAATGTAAAACACATATTGCACACAGAGTGAGTCCATGCAACTTATGTGACTTGTTAAGCACATTTTTACTCATGAACTTATTTAGGCTCGCCATAACAAAGGGGTTGAATACTTATTGACTCAAGACACTACAGCTTTTCATTATTAATGAACTTGTAGAAATTGTGAAAAACATAATTCCACTTTGACATTATGGGGTATTGTATGTATGCCAGTGACACAAAACCTCAACGTAATCCACTTTAAATTCAGGCTCTAACAACAAAATGTGAAAAAAATGAAGGGGTGTGAATAAATTCTGAAGGCACTGTATGTGCTTATCTATGCTTTTGGGTGCTCATGCGATTTATATATGCATTTGTGCTAATATTAGGCACTTATATACGTGCTTCTATTTGGGATGTCACGTTTAAACGAAATTGGAATCGTTTAACGTTTTAAAAGAAACGCTAACCGAAAAACATTAAAATAATTAAAATCACAGGGCAGTTACCAAAAAACGAACAGGTCCCGATCATCATCAAGTGAAAAAGAAACGTTCAACAAATGCCTAACAACAATGCTGTAACGTTAGGAGATATTCAGCTTTCAAATGATTTGCTCAGCAAGTCATCCTCGTTAACAATGGAAAAAAATTGCAGCGTGAGACAAGGAAGTGACAGCAGCGAAGTCCTGTATGGCAATACTTTGAGAAGTTAAATAAGAAGGTTGTGAAATGCATACTTTGTGAGGTGGAATTGAGCTCCAGTTGCAGTACAGGTGCAATGCTGAAAGGGAGGCAAAGTGAGACCCAACCTGTTGCTGGCAGCAGTGCGATAAGGGATGGAATGAGAAATTTCACAGCACTGATTACATAAATGATTGCGGTTGATATGCAGCCATTGTCAATGGCATGTCTAGAACCAGACTACAAGATGTCATGTAGAAACTATTTTTATGAATGGCATAAAAATGGCAGTTTAAATGTTCTTAATGTTTATCAGATGGGGCCACAGTGTCTCCTGACCCCTCCTGTCTCAGCCTCCAGTATTTATGCTGCAGTAGTTTGTGTCGGGAGGCTAGGGTCAGTCTGTTATATCTGGAGTACTTCTCCTGTCTTATCCGGTGTCCTGTGTGAATTTAGGTATGCTCTCTCTAATTCGCTCTTTCGGAGGACCTGAGCCCTAGGACCATGCCTCAGGACTACTTGGCATGATGACTCCTTGCTGTCCCCAGTCCCCCTGGCCGTGCTGCTGCTCCAGTTTCAACTGTTCTGCCTGCGGCTATGGAACCCTGACCTGTTCACCGGACGTGCTACCTGTCCCAGACCTGCTGTTTTCAACTCTCTAGAGACAGCAGGAGCAGTAGAGATACTCTTAATGATCGGCTATGAAAAGCCAACTGACATTTACTCCTGAGGTGCTGACCTGTTGCACCCTCGACAACCACTGTGATTATTATTATTATTTGACCATGCTGGTCATTTATGAACATTTGAACATCTTGGCCATGTTCTGTTATAATCTCCACCCGGCACAGCCAGAAGAGGACTGGCCACCCCTCAGAGCCTGGTTCCTCTCTAGGTTTCTTCCTAGGTTTTGGCCTTTCTAGGGCGTTTTTCCTAGCCACCGTGCTTCTACACCTGCATTACTTGCTGTTTGGGGTTTTAGGCTGGGTTTCTGTACAGCACTTTTGAGATATCAGCTGATGTAAGAAGGGTTATATAAATAGATTTGATTTGATCATTTGTCACATCCCAACTGTAGCTTCTACATGTACTTACTTGAGCAGGTATGCTGCAGAGACGTGCAGCAGGTAGAGACAGATGTACTGCAGCTGGCGAGGGATCTCTTCCTGAGGACAACAACACAGAGCAGTCACATCAGGAGTGGGTTCCCAACCTTTTCTGAACCATGGCACAACTTGATGGGATTAAAAATTCTGTATTTAGTGGTAAACATGAGTGGTAATGGCCAGGGGTTGGAACCGATTCAGGGAACAGAACATAACAAACATGTCATGAAACAGATTCAGAACAGTGAAGGAAAGTGATCTACACAGTACCAGAACAGAATCGTTACTTTAAAAACAGGGGAATCAGTTAATAACGTTATTTTACGTTCCGGATATATATTTTTCCAGTCCCACCAAAAAAACACAACAAAGTGCCTATGATCTGAAAAGGCAGTCAATCGATCAATAATACTTTTAGCAAAAATATTTATTTTCAATTTACAATCTATAGAAACAATGAGAATGGATTCAGAGCTTTAGTGAAACATCACAGCTGAAAAATATATGGCAAATAGAAATCCATTTATGGATGGTGTAAAGAGATAGATGGGAGGGGTTGAATGGAGCTGAAGGTTGGGATTAATAACAACAAGATAACAAATGTAAAACATATTATGCCTGTAAAACATATTTAGCTTAGGAACTGTTTTGAAAGAGTACAGTTTGAAAGATATGGAAAATAGAAATCCTACTGGATGGGCATCATAAATATATGGGAGGTTGAGGAAGGACGAGTTAAAAACAAACAAAACTATTGTAAAATAAACTGTCCATAAAATGTATATAGTATGTATAAGCTGGAAATAGTGTGTTGTTGTTCACTAGTTTGCTCCAATAGGGGGAGGGGTGGTAGGGTAATAAAGAAAATAAACTCAGGGAAAAAGATACGTCCTCTCACGGTCAACTGCGTTTATTTTCAGCAAACTTAACATGTGCAAATATTTGTATGAACATAACAAGATTCAACAACAGACAAACTGAACAAGTTCCACAGACATGTGACTAACAGAAATGGAATAATGTGTCCCTAAACAAATGGGGGGGATCAAAATAAAAAGTAACAGTCAGGATCTGGTGTGGCCACCAGCTGCATTAAGTACTGCAGTGCATCTCCTCCTCATGGACTGCACCAGATTTGCCAGTTCTTGCTGTGAGATGTTACCCCACTCTTCCACCAAGGCACCTGCAAGTTCCCGGACATTTCTGGGGGGGAAACGGCCCTAGCCCTCACCCTCCAATCCAACAGGTCCCAGACATGCTCAATGGGATTGAGATTCGGGCTCTTCGCTGGTCATGGCAGAACACTGACATTCCAGTTTTGCAGGAAATCACGCACAGAACGAGCAGTATGGCTGGTGGCATTGTCATGCTGGAGGGTCATGTCAGGATGAGCCTGCAGGAAGGGTACCACATGAGGGAGGAAGATGTCTTCCCTGTAACGCACAGCGTTGAGATTGCCTGCAATGACAAGCTCAGTCCGATGATACTGTGACACACCGCCCCAGACCATGACGGACCCTCCACCTCCAAATCGATCCCGCTCCAGAGTACAGGCCTTGGTGTAACGCTCATTTCTTCGACGATAAACGCGAATCCAACAGTCACCCCTGGTGAGACAAAACCGCGACTCGTCAGTGAAGACCACTTTTTGCCAGTCGTGTCTGGTCCAGTGACGGTGGATTTGTGCCCATAGGCGACGTTGTTGCCGGTGATGTCTGGTGAGGACTAGCTTTACAACAGGCCTACAAGCCCTCAGTCCAGCCTCTCTCAGCCTATTGCAGACAGTCTAAGCACTGACGGAGGGATTGTACGCACAATCCTGATGTAACTGGGGCACTTGTTGCCATCCTGTACCTGTCCTGCAGGTGTGATATTCAGATGTACCCTTCCTGAGCAGGTGTTGTTACACATGGTCTAACACTGCGAGGACGATCAGCTGTCCGTCCTGTCTCCCTGTAGCGCTGTCTTAGGCGTCTCACAGTATGGACATTGCAATTTATTTGGCCACATCTGCAGTCCTCATGCCTCCTTGCAGCATGCCTAAGGCATGTTCACACAGATGAGCAGGGAACCTGGGCATCTTTCTTTTGGTGTTTTTCAGTCAGTAGAAAGGCCTCTTTAGTGTCCTAAGTTTTCATAACTGTGACCTTAATTGCCTACCGCCTGTAAGCTGTTAGTGTCTTAACGACCGTTCCACGGGTGCATGTTCATTAATTGTTTATGGTTCATTGAACAAGCATGGGAAACAGTGTTTAAACCCTTTACAATGAAGATCTGTGAAGTTATTTGGATTTTTACAAATTATCTTTGAAAGACAGGGTCCTGAAAAAGTGACATTTATTTTTTTGCTGAGTTTATATTTGTATTCCAGTGTTTGCCTGCCAGCTGAAAAATTTTGCCAGTGTGTGTGTAGGCCCTTCCCCCTCCAAAGCATAGTCTAGGAGCCTACTGACGTTACAAGCTTGATTCAGAAATTTTATATTAAAGAATGGATTAACCTTTTCAATACTAGTTAAGAGTACTATAGTTATCACGTTTAACATTGGATTTATTAACTACATGTTTTTATTTAAATTCTGGTGCCGCTCTGCACAAGCTTGTCAACTAGTTAGCTAGCTGTTCCAACGTAAAGCCAACTTTCTAAAGTTCAAAGACATTGAGATAATCCATATCATAAGATGCCCAGCGCTCGCTCGCCTGCATTCTGTCAACCAGCTTGACCTGGAATGCTTTTCCAACAGTTTTGAAGGAGTTTCCACATATGTTGAGCACTTGTTGGCTGCTTTTCCTTCATTCTGCGGTCCAACTCATCCCAAACCATCTCAATTTGGCTGAGGTCAGGTGATTGTGGATGCCAGGTCATCTGATGCAGCACTCCATCACTCTCATTCTTGGTAAAATAGGCCTTACACAGTCTGGAGATGTGTTGGGTCATTGCCCTGTTGTTAAAACACATGATAGTCACACTAAGCCCAAACCAGATGGGATGGCGTATCGCTGCAGAATGCTGTGTTAGCCATGCTGGTTAAGTGTGACTTGAATTCTAAATAAATCACAGACCGTGTCACCAGCAAAGCACAGCAACACCATCACACCTCCTCCTCCACGGTGGGAACTACACATGCGGAGATCTGTTCACCTACTCTGCATCTCACAAAGACACAGTGGTTGGAATCAGAAGTCTCACATTTGGACTCATCAGACCAAAAGGACAGATTTCCACCGATCTAATGTCCATTGCTCGTGTTTCTTGGCCCAAGCAAGTCTCTTCTTTTAGTAGTGGTTTCTTTGCAGCAATTCGACCACAAAGGCCTGATTCACGCAGTCTCCTCCGAACAGTTGATGTTGAGATGTGTCTGTTACTTGAACTCTGAAGCATTTATTTGGGCTGCAATTTCTGAGGCTGGTAACTCAGAGATAACTTTGGGTCTTCCTTTCCTGTGGCGGTCCTCACGAGAGCCAGTTTCATCATAGCTTTTGATGGTTTTTGTGACTGTTCTTGTCATAATATGGACTCATGAAGCTGGTTGAGAGAATGCCAAGAGTGTGCAAAGCTGTCAAGGAAAAGGGTGGCTACTTTTTAGATTTGAGATTCTTCAATATTTAGACGTATTTAACACTTTTTTGGTTACTACATGATTCCATATTTGTTATTTCATAGTTTTGATGTCTTCACTATTATTCTACAATGTAGAAAATAGTAAAATAAAGAAAAACCCTTGAATTAGTAGGTGTGTCCAAACTTTCGACTGGTACTGTATATAGGGGATACAACCAACCCAGCTCTGCAGAAATTGCTGCAGAGACAGAATCATTAGATCATTTGTTTTGTTAGGAATGGTTGAAGAATTGCAACATTTACCTGGAGATAACTCTGCAAATAGCACTGCTGGGTGATTTGAAAATTCATAAAATCAAGATCAATCCTATAATACTCTTGGCAAAAATGTTTGTCTTTAATTTACAATCTTTAGAAACTATGAGAATAGAAAGGTTCGGAAATGATTCAGACCTCTTCCCCTTTTCACATTTTGTTAAGTTACAGCCTTATTCTCAAATGGACCAAATCAAAAAAAGGCCTCAATCTACACACAATAACCAAGAAATTACGAAGTGAACAGTTTTTATTTTTTATCAAATCGATTACAAATAAACTGAAATAAGTATTCAGACCCTTTGTTATGAGACTAGAAATTGAGCTCAGATGCATCCTGTTTCCATTGATCATCCCCTTGAGATGTTTCTACAACTTGATTGGAGTCCACCTGTGGTAAATTCAATTGATTGGACATGATTTAGAAAGGAACACACCTGTCTATATAAGGTTCCACAGTTGACAGTGCATGTCAGAGCAAAAACCAAGCCATGAGGTCCATAGAGCTCAGAGACAGGATTGTGTCGAGGCACAGATCTGAAGAAGGGTACCAAAAAAAAAAATTCAGCATTGAAGGTCCCCAAGAACACAGTGGCTTCCATCATTCTTAAATGGAAGAAGTTTGGAACCACCTAGAGCTGGCCTCCCGGCCAAACTAAGCAATCGGGGGAGAAGGGCCTTGGTCAGGGAGGTGACCAAGAACCTGATGGTCAGTGACAGAGAACCAGAGATCTTCTGTGGAGATGGGAGAACCTTCCAGAAGGGCAACACTCCACCAATCAGGCCTTTTTGGTAGAGTGGCCAGATGGAATCCACTCTTCAATTAAAGGCACATGACAGCCTGCTTGGAGTTTGCCAAACGCCACCTAAAGGACTCTCACACTATGAGAAACAAGATTCTGTGGTCTGATGCAACCAAGATTGAACTCTTTGGCCTGAATGCCAAGCGTCACATCTGGAAGAAGCCTGGAACCAGAAACCTGGCATCATGCTGTGGGGATGTTTTCCAGCAGCAGGGACTGCGAGACTAGTCAGGATCGAGGGAAAGATGAACGTAGCAAAGTACAGAGATCCTTGATGAAAACCTGCTCCAGAGCGCTCAGGACCTCAGACTGGGTTCACCTTCCAACAGGACAACGACCCTAACCACACAGCCAAGAATGCAGGATTGGCTTCGGGACAAGTCTCTGAATGTCCTTGAGTGGCCCAGCCATAGCCCGGATTTGAACCCGATCAAACATCTCTGGAGAGACCTGAAAATAGCTGTGCAGCGACGCTCCCATCCAACCTGACAAAGCTTGAGAGGATCTGCAGAGAAGAATAGAAGAAACTCCCCAAATACAGCTGTGCCAAGCTTGTAGCATCATACCCAAGAAGACTCAAAGCTGTAATCGCTGCCAAAGGTGCTTCAACAAAATACTGAGTAAAGGGTCTGAATACTTGTCATTGTGATAGTTTTTTTGTTTGTTGCTAAAATGTCTAAAAACCTGTTTTTGCTTTATCATTATGGGATATTGTGTAGATTAATGAGGGAAATAAACAACAATCCATTTTTAAATAAGGCTGTAACGTCACAAAATGTGGAAAAACTAAAGGGGTCTGAATACTTTCCAAATGCACTGTAGATGGGAGGGGTTGAGGGGAGCTGAAGACTAAAAATAAACTAAATCTAACTATTGTGTGTATGCATGTATAAACTGGAAGTAGACGATTAAGTGTTGTTGTCCATTAGTTTACTCAAATTATGGGAGAGGTGGTAGGGTAAGGGGAAATATATTTTTTAAATACACATATTTAGGGCTCCCGAGTAGCGTAGCGGTCTAAGGCACTGCATCTCAGTGCTAGAGGTGTCACTACAGACCCTGGTTCGATTCCAGGCTGTATCACAACCGGACGTGTTTGGGAGTCCCCTTGGCCCAGCATCGTCCGGGTTAGGGATTGGCCGGGGTAGGCCATCATTGTAAATAATATTTTTTTCTTAATTGACTTGCCTATTTGAAAAAATGTTAAATAAAAAATGTTATTTTTTGGTGGGGTTCTGGTTCTCTGTCAACGGGAATGTTAATGTTCAGAATGAGGTTATGTGGGTGTAAACTAATGTTGTATTAAGAGGATAGTTCACTCAAAATGACACATTCACATATTTGTTGCCTTACCTTGAAAGCAAAGCAGTCTATGGACAAGGAGATGAATTGCAACTTTCAAGGTGAGGAAGTAATATGCTTTTTTCACCGAAATCACATTTGAGAAAAAAAGAAACCTGCACACTGCTCTTGATAGTGTCACTGCTCTTTAATAAGCCTTATGTATCGGCCTCATGGACTTCGTCAGAGCTTTTGTGAGTTAAATTCTTTTTTAGCACCCTTATGTAGACCTAGACCCACCCACATCCGTTCCACGCATCGAATGGAGTCGGAGTTGAGGGAAAACAAATAATTGTTACCAAATATAACAATGTGCATTTCATAAATATTTAAATAAAGTGTGTACATAAATCGTATTAAACACGTCTGTAAAACCACAATGAGGACATCGACCTACCAAGCAAGTTTTCATAAATCATTGGGTACAGCGCAAGAAAAACGTCAAAGTAATCTGAAATGGGGGCATAATTCATGGGCATTTCATCATTAAGACCTCTAGGAAATACTGCCTGAAGTGTGAAAATCAAAAAACATTATCTTTTAGTCAAGAGTATTATATATCTTAACTTTTTCTATGCCACAAAATCTAAAAAAAAAGGTAGAAATGTAATGTTTTAGGTCATTTAAATATATTGTGACTGGATAATCCCTGTCATTAATCCTTATTTAACATTTATGTTCACAAATTCTCTTTTTGATAGAACGAGAGGTTTTACCTACATAACACAGCCCACATGGACATTTAATTATGTAGATAACATGGGTGGTGGAGCACGTAATAATGTAATTTATTTGGAACCGTTTTCCTGTATGTGGGTGGCAGAAATATTCACACATCATCATCATATCATTACACTGTGCGCAACCCCTGCATCTATAAGAGGGCGTAAAAGAGCCTGGCTGATTTTCTTTTGTGGCTGGCAGTTGGCATGGACCAATTAACGCGTAAATTGCAACCTCTCCTATAAACAACAAGTGGTGGATTCTTAAATTCAGCTGGCAAAGCTGGATCAGCGAAAAAGATAGCGCAGATTCCTCTTGAATGGTGAAAAAGCCTTTGACATTTGGGTGGAAAATGCTTTTTTATGAGGAATATGATGTGACAGAATTCCTTATTCAGACTAAAGGAAGATTTCATTCATTCATTTTCACACCAATATCACTCCTCCGTTTCTCACAGCTTCAGCACTGACCTTGCGTACTTTCTGGAAGTAGAGCTCAGGAAGGGCGTGAAGCCAGTAGGCCAGCTGAGTGAGGTAGAAGAACTTCACCTGAAACCTGCAGCACACACACACACACACACACACACACAGAGGTTGTTTAAGGATATGGTGCAGAGCAGGGTTCTCCTGGCAACTTTGGTCCTGGAGAGCTATTGGGTGTGCAGGCTTTTGTTCCAGCCCTGCAGTAACATACCCGGTTCAGCGTAGAGAAGGGTTGTTTAACCCATCATGAGAGGCCTACTAATAGTTACACCTGAGAAGAATACAATCTTACATTTTTACTGTACAATAAGATAAACTAAGTTACATTACCATTTTGCTAATGGTTATGGTTATCACAAGATATCTTGTTCGTGTCTGCGCCCTAAAGATCCTGGTCAAGAGTAGTGCACTACACAGGGAATAAGGTGCCACTTGAGACGCAGACAGGAACAAGATACCCCTGTAATAGTGCCGAGTCATCATACCTCAGATGGACATGTGGGTAGTTCTCCCAAAGGCTGCTAGGGTGAAACAGGTATCCTTCCTGAAAAGGGAAAAGGGGAGACTTCAGTGGAAATCTTCATGTTGATTTGACTTTCCACGACACTTTGGTGTGTGTGTGTGTGTGTGTCTTACTGTTATGAGTATGTAGAGACTCCACACGCTAGACACCAGGTGAAACACACACAGCTGGCCTGACTCATTAAACTTGGTGTTCTTGCTTTTCGAGAGATGGAGACGCCTATTCACTTTCTAAAAACAGAACCAAAAAAAGCATGTGATTAAAAACAGGTTGCAGATATCGTGGGAGACAGGTCGTGTCAAAATGGGTTTCATTTCCTGGTTCCATAGAAACATTGTCATTGTGATACACAAGAAAGTGTACAGAAGAAAAAAAAACTATGACAACAAAAGATGCAAAGTGCCCTCTTTAACCACTCTGACGCACTTTGAGCAGAGACGTACCGTACAAGTGTTACCCCAGGGGTGTCAGGGGGACACAGTCGGCCTTCAACGAGCTCCGGAGGGCCGCATTGAAACGTGTTATATTTCCTCGCTGTCAAAGTTGGCAAAAAAACATCCTCTATCCATATTTTGGGAAAAAAATGTATGCTCCCTGATTGTCTTACTTTCATTTCGGTGATTATTAGCGAGCTGAACAGTCAAGAAACTGTATGAATGTAGGTCCATTCTTTCGACAGAGTTTCGATTTGGATTTATTCATTTTAAAGTATTTTGAGTTTGTTTCCCCCACCCCCAAAATAAAAAAAAATGTCTTAAACCAAAGGTTTGACACCCGTGTTAAAACATTGTAAAACAGTTGATGATAGAGCTAGAGTGTGAAATAATATTACAATCCTTTTCCTGTTAGCCAGGGTCCCAGATCTTTTTGTACAGTCTTGCCAACTCTTATGGTCACTTTAATGCTAAACATAGGAGTTGGCAAGGCAGCACAAACAGATCTAGCACCAGGGCCCCTATCCACAAAGCGTCTCAGAGTAAGAGTGCCGATCTAGCATAGATCATATTGAATAAGATTGTATGGACAGATCCTCAGTCAGCACTCCTACTCTGAAACACTTTGTGAATATGGCCCCAGACTACATCCCTGTGTTCTGGAGGTTTTGTATAGGAGAGGAGACAAAGACAACCCCATTTGACCTTGTGACCTCATAATGAGTCTGTGTGCAAGTAGGCCCAACAACCGTAATCTAAGGTCAGTTTTGTATTTCCAATTGAAATGGTTCATGCTACATTTGGCTGATCCTATCTCTGTGCATACAAGGGCAACTTCTACTCAGACCAGTCAGTCTCCATTGTTCCAGAGTTTAATCACCATTTTACCCATCAGTGTTCCCCTATCTACCATTGTATCGACAAGGCGGGCCACCCCACCTAGCCCCATGCCTCCAGTCTACAACATTTTGGCATCTATTGGTTTTAATTGGCAGACAGTTAAGATGCCAGAGTTTCTGGATGTTGCATTTAGAACACAAATACCCACAATGCAGTGAGGCTTGGTATTACTCACATCCAGGACGTACTCCTGCACCACAGCGTGGAGGATGATGGTGATGAAGAAATAGAAGAGGATGGTGGCCCAGTCCCGCCAGCCATACTGGTACAACGTCACCTCTCCCTCTGGACAGACAGACAGTGGAAGGCAGGTAGGCATAATGAGTGACAAAGGACAAACTCAAAGTACACACAAAGTAGGCTACAGCGAGGAATGCACCGATGACGACAGGTATGACAGAAACGGCAGATAAGCCTACTCTGATAAACAGGCTATGGCTGTATCCCAAATGGCAACCTATTCCCTACATAGTGCACTACTTTTGACCAGATCCCAATGGGCCCTGGTCAAAGTAGTGTACTATATAGGGTAATAGACTCATAGCTGATGTGGTAGTGTTGAATGGGGGTTGTGGCACAAACCTGGTGACTGGGTGCTGATGTTGTACTGGGGTTGAATAAACAGTATTGCAGTTTTTGCTGTTGCCTAGAGAAGAGAAGCATAACCACATTTAGGTTAGATATATGCTGAGATTAGATATCTAACGTTTTATGAAACTGCCAAGTGGCTTGCCTATGAATGACTTTCTTGTTTATGAAAGCAAGTAGACGGGCAAATATGGAGTGGATAAAGTTCTGGTAATGGACATTTGTGTGCATATGGCAGTCTTTTTACAGACTGTTTCCGTATAGCGTCATGTGGTGACGATTGACACAATTGGCATGCTGACTGCAGGAATGTCCACCAGAGCTGTTGCATGAGAATTTTGTTCATTTCTCTACCATAAGCCACCTCCAACGTTGTTTTAGAGAATTTGGCAGTATGTCCAACCGGCCTCACAACTGCAGATCACGTGTAACCACGCCAGCCCAGGACCTCCACATTCCGGCTTCTTCACCTGCAGGATCATCTGAGACCAGCCACCCGGACAGCTGATGAAACTGAGGAGTATTTTTTTTGTCTGTAAGAAAGCGATTTTGTGGGGAAAAACTAATTCTGATTGGCTGGGACTAACTCCCAAGTGGGTGGGCCAATGCCCTCCCCTACCCACCCATGGCGGTGCCCCTGCTCAGTCATGTGAAATCCATAGATTAAGGCCTAATTAATTATTTTCAATTGAAGGATTTCCTTATATGAACTGTAACATCGTCAAAATTGTCGTATGTTGCCTTTATATTTTTGTTGAGTATAGTTAGCTTGTACTAGCTACCTAGCATGTCCTAGCTGGCTAGTGTGCATGTAGAGATCTAATGCTAGTGGGCAAGGCATGCAGAGATCTAATGCTAATGGGCGTGGTATTGTTACAATAACCCTCAATGGCAGAGGGCGCGGCGAGTAGTTACTGCAGTCCACAGATAGATATTATTGAAAAGGCAAACTTTCTCAAACACCTCACACTTTTGGGGGGTAATTTGACGATGTTCTTCTAAAGTGAATTCCGAGGGGGACGGTGCTGTATATATATATTTTAAAAAACGAGTCGTCTCGCCATGACGAAGGGATATGCCGTTTATTTTACGGTAAACTCGAGTGCACTTACAAGTTGCCAACATTCCACGCGCGCCAGGGTCACCTGGTGCCTTGTCAAAACTAAACCCCACCGAGTTCTAGTTTGCATGGGTCTATTCAGAGTGAACTGTTACCACAGTGACTTTCCGAGACGTGAAAGCTCAAGGAAACCCCCTCCATAGCCTATATGTAGCCTACACATGAAGGCCAATAGCTCGAAGGGGACTGAGAATACCGGATTGATACCTAAAAGTCACAGCAATGCAAATGACTTCGCCAAACGAACCGCAGACTAGGTTGTTTTTGACAGATTAGGCTACAGCAAGTGTTTCCCTACGTGTGAATTCATCAGCCGGCCTATGACGACCATTTTTTTGTCGAAGCATTCAATTATCTAACCAAGTCGAAAGGGTACAACGCTAATCTAACATTTGTAATTTAATTAAAATGACAGCTCGGGCGCAAATAGAGCACAATTCGTGTCACGGTCAGTGCACAGAAAAACAAACACGTCTACTCTTTCATTGCAACATAACCCGCTGCAGCAGCGCTCAAACATTGAGACGTGGCAGTTAACGCGATCAAATTGGTGCAACGGGCTTCCTTCGTCGAAAAGCTTTGTCAACGGAACCAAGGGGCACTGAAAATGTAACGTTATTCGTTTATGGTAATTAGTTGTGCCTTAAAAATTAACGTTTCCTTGATGTCAAACACACCGAACTAGTTTGTTAAAGTTTAACGTCAATGAAAAAGTGCCATACTCTTAAGTTTTCAATTCTTACCAAACACACACTTTAAATTGGTTAATCGTAGGCTATGCAAAAACTTCTACATTTAAGACTGAACGAGTCCCGTTATAGCTGACAAAATGAGCTACTTTAGATGAACTACTGTAGCCTAGAAACAGACCGATGTCGAGATGAAGGAAATTATAGGAAGTTGTGCTGTAAAAATGTACAGTCTTTCACTTCCACTTCATCGCTGTCAATTTGCACATAAACCGTGATCAAACGACGCAAAAGTGTGACTTTGTAACCCCGGGTAGCCAACGCTATTGCGTTGTAACAAAAACTGCAACATTGGATCTACCAACCACCGCCATATCTGCATAACATATTCAAATGATTAACAGTGTAGCCAACAGCGGTAGTAAAAGTTAGTTGCAACTGCTTTCACATAAAACAGATGAAAGATATTACATGACGTTCCAACTACATGCCATGGGAATATCTCATGGTTAAATCTGTTGCGGACCTGCCAACAAAAAACAGCTGAGGTAGACGAGGGAAAATTGGAATCAGAACTCATCTCACCTCAAACATCAATCCAATCAGAATGAAAATGACAAAACTAAAGACGATATCGGCATGATTCTGTATTAAGAATTCCTGGCTGAAGAAGGGATAACTCTTGTTTCTCCTCCGGAATGCCATTTCAGCAGAATGACTTTTTCCCGAGTTTTTACTTTATCCAACAAAAAAAAACTGACTGCGAAGTTCAGGAGTTAACTTTCCCCTTGCTTTGCGCATGTGCAAACTCTAAAAGGGGACGTTTAGAAAATTCCTCATTAAAGGTAAGGCTAAGTGAAATTCCTTCCTTTCTAGCAACTTCAGAATTACAGAATGCTGCAGAACATTCAAAGCATTTTCTTATTTACAACAAAAACAAAATGTTTGAAGTGATTTGAATGTAAAAATAGATCGATGATCGAGCTTGTTTAAGTCACCCGCCTCTTTTCATAGGACAAATAAGGACACAAAAGTTACCCCATATTACCTATGCATTTCTATGTAATGCATACAAGCATACCATAACTTATTTGCTCTTACTGTAGATATAAAAGTATAATGTAATTCATACATTCATTTGTGTACATAGAATTAAATATAAGTTGAAATAATTACAACACATTTTTGCATCAAGTCCACCCAATATAACCTTTATTGCTTGTTCGTTATTACATCAACTGTGGCCTTGACCTATGTAACAAAATGTTGAATAGGCAAGCACCTGAGAGGGGGAAAAGTATGAAAACCAGCATAATTTCAGTGTTCTGTACGTGTTGCCTATGTACAGTGCCTTCCAAAAGTATTCACACCCCTTGATTTCATCCACATCGTTTGCAAGCAGATTTAAATCAAAACTGTAACTCGGCCACTTAGGGATATTCACTGTCTTCTTGGTAAGCAACTCCAGTGTATATTTGGCCTTGTGTTTTAGGTTATTGTCTTGCTGAAAGGTGAATACATCTCCTAGTGTCTGGTGAAAAGCAGACTGAACCAGGTTTTCCTCTAGGATTTTGCCTGTGCTTAGCTCCATTCTGTTTCTTTCTTACCTTGAAAAACTCCCCCAGTCCTTAACGATTACAAGTATACCCATAACATGATGCAGCCACCACTATGCTTGAAAAGGTGGAAAGTGGTACTCAGTTATATGTTGTATTTGATTTGCCCCAAACATAGTTCAATTGCTTGGCCACATTTTGTGCAGTATTACTTTTACGCCTTGTTGCAAACATGATGCATGTTTTGGAATATTTTTTATTCACTCTGTCAATTAGGTTATTATTGTGGAGTAACTGCAATGTTGTTGATCCAGGCTTAGTTTTCTCCTATCACAGCCATTAAACTCTGTAACGGTTTTAAAGTCACCATTGGCCTCATGGTGAAATCCCTAAGCGGTTTTCTTCCTCACCGGCAACTTAGTTAGGAAGGACGCCTGTATCTTTGTAGTGATTGGGTGTATTGATACACCATCCAAAGTGTAATTAATAACTTCACCATGCTCAAAGGGATATTCAATGTCTGCTTTTTAAACCCATCTACCAATAGGTGCCCTTCTTTGCAAGTCATTGGACAACCTTCCTGGTCTTTGTGGTTGAATCTGTATTCAAATACACTGCTCGACTGAGGAACCTGACAGATAATATGTGTGGGGTACAGAGATGAGGTAGTCATTTAAAAACATGTTAAACACACATTTTGCCCACAGAGTGAGTCCATGATTGTTAGGAAATGTCTTTACTCCTGAACTTATTTAAGCTTGCCATAACGAGTGGTGTAGCAGTCAGAGGCGTTACTACAGACCCTGGTTTGATCCCGGCTGTATCACAACCACGCCGTGATCGGGAGTCCCATAGGGCAGCGCACAATTAGCCCAGCGTCGTCCGGGTTAGGGAAGGGTTTGGGTAGGCAGTCATTGTAAATAAGAATGTGTTCCTAACTGACTTGCCTAGTTAAATATAAAGGTTAAATAAAGAAAGAAAACAAAGGGGTTGAACACTTATTGACTCAAGACATTTCTGCTTTTCATTTTTAAATAATTTGTAAACATTTAAAAAACATAATTCCACTTTGACATTATGGGGTACTGTGCGTAGACCAGTGACCAAAAAAGTCTCAATGTAATCAATCTTAAATTCAGGCTGTAACAACAATGTGGAAAAAGTGAAGGAGTGTGAATACTTTCTGAAGACACTGTATCTTACCCTGGGTCCTTTATAGAGCATGTAATCAACAATACAATGATCCCTTATAGGAGAGATGAAAAAATGAGCACAGCAAAACATTGTCACAAAATATGTCTTGGATATCCCTTATTCTTCCATGTACCTTCACATTTGAGGTGTGAAAACTGTTTAAAACACAACCACTCGCCTGAGACCGTACAATACAATATATTTTAGAGTTTCTCAATTGGAAAAACTGCATTTAGCAAGTTAACATGTTCAACATGTCTTTAAGACAAAGAATTTAAAAAAAATTATATCTTTGCAACAATGTACCTTAAAAATATTCATTAATTAGCTCAATAAATACGTTTGTTAATATGAACAGCTTCGCAAAAGGCAAAATGGGTCATATCAACGTGAGACAACTGTCTGATTTCCCCATCAAACAGTTTTGTCAAGTTGACTATGAAGCCTTGTCTGTCCTAAGCAGTGTCAGCAAATGAGTGTATACGTTCACCTGGGGTGTAGTCATTAGTGCACAGCACACCGTTGCAAATGGTAGCTAAACATTTTGCAACGGACAAGTTCAGTTTAGTCCTTCCCTGTTTCGGTCGTTTGCTTACGTTTGGTTCCTAGTGAACCTTTGACCTGTTCAATGTGTTCATTTTGGGGGTATGGGGAGTGAGTATCTTTTCAAAGGAATAACAAAAACACAACAAGAAATTAGAGCTGCACTGATACTATCGATGATGGTACTCAGTATCTGGCCGATACGGTATCTGTAAATGCCAACCAAAACAAAGATACTAAGCTGATATATTGCAGCGGGTATCTTCACTTTAGCCGAGATCATGTCACCACTTCTAGAATTATTTTTAGAAGCATTTAAATATGTTTTTATGTGGTATTATTTGTTTATTGTACTATATTTGGTTGATTAGGAGGTAGCGTTGATTGAACTGGGTTAAAGTTATTGTTATAAAAAGTACCGGTACTCGGCGGAATAGGAAATCCTCAATAGAAAGTACTTGGTACTCGGAACAATCAGCAAGAAATGGTAACGGACAGCTTTATAGGAAATGTATATTACTTAAGATACTTGTGCTTCAAAATGAGCTAGCTTTGAGCTGGGCTTGTGTTTGATTATGCTTCCTCTCCATTGACTTTTCAATCTCTTTCCACCATCTCTTTTTTTCTCCTCCCTCTCTTTTTCCCTCCCTTGTTCTTAAAATCCATCGTCCTCGTCTCGGCGCGACAATATCAGCTGCCTCCTGGGACCACTCAGATGAGGGATGCTGGGCGGTGCGTCCCCCTGCACCCCAGAGTCCAGTTTGGGTGTGGAGGTGTAGCGAGGCCCCATCTGACCCATCTGCAGTCCCCTGACGTCCCTGTGCAGGGCGGGGTCGCTGGGGATGGAGCCGAGGCCTGCCATGCCCATGGGGGGGCTGGCCCGGTCCAGGCGGGGGTTGCTGGTGCTGCTGGGGGACTGGGGGTCGGCACTGAAGTACAGTGTGGAGCTGGACAGGGTGGTGCTGGGGCAGAAGTAGGGCTCGGGGCTGTCCCCGAACACCGATTTGCCCTCGGGCGAGCTGCGCTTTAAGGAGTCAGACATCGGCGACTCCAGTGGGCTCTGCATGTCCTCCAGGCTGTCCTCGCTCTCCTCCTCGCCAGGCGTCTCGGCGGATGTGGGCTCATCGCTGGCGCTCTGGAACTCCTCCTTGCAGTCCGAGAGGGGTGCTAGGCCCCGCTTCGTCCCCTGCGATTCGGACACCGAGGCTCCGGAGACCCCGTCGTAGTGGCCCCCACACGCCGTGGTAGTCCTGCCGCCACCTGTACCCGTGGCCTCCGAGTTACAACAGTAATTGTCCTCGCCCAAGTTGGCCACCACGCCACCGGCGCCATAGGCCCGGTTGATCTTTCCTACGTCACTCGTTTTTAGTGCCAAGCGAATCAGGAGCCAGTGGTGGTGGCGGCAGAGGCACGAGTTACCCAGCCTGGGACCGCAACTCCCAGGATGCTCCAGGAGGGAGCCGGCCACGCCAGAGAGGGAGAAGCTGCCGTGATTGTGTAGGGAGGAGGGTGCGGTCTGGGTGAGGCTTTTGTCACCTCCCCCACCCCCTAGGGAGTAGGAAGACTCGCCCTGCTCTAGGCCCTCCAGGCAGGTGGAGCCCATGTGGTGGTTGCGGTGGCCGAGGCCATGGCCTGTAGCGATCTCGGTGGACTTGGGGTGGAGGAAGCGGTAGTACAGGACTAGAGAGGTGGCGCCTGGAGTAGGGAGAGATAAGAGAGGGGGAGACTTAGAAACACGCTCTGTGTGATGCAGAGTATTTGAATGGACAGTGATGTACAATACTGAACAAATTATAGTATTCATTAAAGGTTACGGCAGTTGGGTGATGGGATTGAAAGTTCCTTACGGGGAACAGTTGGTTGTGTCTGAAGCTTGACGTGGTGCCTTAGATAGACAATGTATCCCTTACAGCCATGAACATGACTAAATCTGTAATATTTTAGGTTTCTCTTGTATCAAACATTTGCCCGAAATGAAATCTAAATATGAATTTTAGAAGTACTTGTTTTCTTTTCACACAATAGGTTTTTAACATCCTCTTTGATCTGTGCACAGGCATCAGACATAACCAGGGGCTTAAAACTAAATGCTACATCAGGGGGAGAATCCAAAGAGTGACTCGCCAAGCAGGAAGCTGCTCAGCACAGCGATGGGGAGGGTCATGCTATCCCATGATTTCTCACTGAGGAAGTCGGACGCTGCCACTAGTAGGGTGGTGTTCTCCAGTAGCATGGCCTATAGGAGAAGAGGTCAGAGGGAGGTCAGGAGAAGTCATGACGGGACTAAGACGGGACAATGGAATGCAAGGACAGAAAGCGCGTGGGTGTGTGTGTGTGTGCATCTGCAGCTGTGTGTGCGCGCCCATATGAACATGAGTGAAATAATAGGCACCCCCAAAAAATACAAAACATACAACTCGTCACAAAGACACAGGGGTGAACGCATAAGCCAACGAATGACACCAAGCAGCAGGAGATTCAAACAGAACTGAATTAAATTCAATAGATCTTTATTGTCCCTGAATGGCAGTCCTCGTCCTCCTATTCGTCACTTAGAAGCAGGAAATTGAAACGGAACTGAATCGGAACATGCACAAAAATCTGAATGAATAGAATGAAATTCAACAGATCTTTCCTATTGTCCCCAAAGGGCAATTCAGTTGCAGCATACCCGAATTTCTCCTCTACTGAATTATTTCTTCCTGGCAACTGAATTCTTCCTGGCAACTGGACCTTTCTTTGGAACACCATTATTTGTGTCTTACTGAGATTTACTGTCAGGACCCAGGTCTGACAGAATCTGTGCAGAAGATCTAGGTGCTGCTGTAGGACCTCCTTGGTGGGGGACAGAAGCACCAGATCGTCAGCAAACAGTAGACATTTGACTTCAGATTCTAGTAGGGTGAGGCCAGGTGCTGCAGTCTCTCTCTCTCCAATTAAAGTCCAAGGGATTTATTGGCAAGGAAAACATATGTTTATATTGCCAAAGCAAGTGAAATAGATCATTAACAAAAGGGAAATGGAAGTGCAGCTCAGTTTCCACCTCATTTTGTGGGCAGTGTGCACATAGCCTGTCTTCTCTTGAGAGCCAGGTCTGCTTACAGCTGCCTCTCAATAGCAAGGCTACGCTCACTGAGTCTGTATATAGTCAAAGCTTTCCATCATTTCGGGTCAGTCACAGTGGTCAGGTATTCTGCCACTGAGTCTCTTTTCTGGATTTTGATAATTAGCGGGTATCGGACTAATTCTGCTCTGCATGCATTATCTGTTTTTTTATGTTGTACACAGAGTTCTGCATGCAGAGTCTCAATTTGGTGTTTGTCCCATTTTGTGAATTCTTAGTTGGTGAGCAGACCACAGAACTCCCAACCATAAAGGGCAATGGGTTCTATAACCGATTCAAGTATTTTTAGCCAGATCCTAATTGGTATGTTGAATTTTATGTTCATTTTGATGGCATAGGCCTTTCTTGCCTCGTCTCTCAGATTGTTCACAGCTTTGTGGAAGTTACCTGTGATGGTGATCTTTAAGCCGAGGTATGTATCGTTTTTTTTGTGTGCTTTACGGCAACGGTGTGTAGATGGAATTTGTATTTGTGGTCCTGGCAACTGGACCTTTCTTTGGAACACCATTATTTTTGTCTTACTGAGATTTACTGTCAGGGCCCAGGTCTGACAGAATCTGTGCAGAAGATCTGGGTGCTGCTGTAGGACCTCCTCGGTTGGGGACAGAAGCGCCAGATCATCAACAAACAGTAGACATTTGACTCCAGATTCTAGTAGGGTGAGGGCCCGGGTGCTGCAGTCTCTGTGTCTCTCTCTGTCGCACGTACGTACCACGTAGAAGCCGGCCATGCGAAAGCGCGAGGGTCCGTCTTTGACGTTGAGGAAGAGGAAGATGTGGACCAATCCCAGCGCGACGTTGAACAGGCGCCAGCGCCAGGGTCCGGTGCAGATTTCCGGTTGCTGGGCGACCAGCCAGAAGGACGCCGTGAGCCAGTGGAAGCCTGGAGGTCAGCGTAAAAATAGATAGCTAGCTGAGATTACTGGTAAAAGTTGATTCTGATATGATTAAGATATATATTTTTTATTATCCCAATTAGAGTGTGGTGCCTGGCCATAAACAACTGGGAGATTTTAAAGGGTGTGCAGAGAGAGGAAAGAGGGAGGAGAGATAGCGAGTGGACCGGTGTTATTTTGTTGTGTTTACTCAGGGAACTCAGATGTAGTAAATAACGCATCAATGCAGATTCCAGATCCTTTACAATCCTCTGACAGCACAGCCAATCAAAATGGTCAATTATAATCAGCTGATTTAATCAACTCATTTGACCTACAACTGACCTCTACGTGCATTATACCAAATTTACAAAGCATCAGGTTAAATTAGAAATAAATACATATGTTAAGTCAAATCAATAAAAGGCATTTGTCTTCTTAACGCAACACGTGTTGTCCTTCAATGCGTGTTCCTTGGCAACCAGTGTCCACCTACATGACTAACTAGGCAAGTCAGTTAAGAACAAATTCTTATTTAAAATGACGGCCTACCAAAAGGCAAAAGGCCTCCCTGTGTGGACGGGGTCTCAGGAGTCTGGTGGGAGGAATGGAATAACCCCCTTTGCCTGGACAGAAATCTAATTAGCATTATACAACAATCCCTATACAAGTCTGTCAGTTTAAGCTAGAGCTATCTGTTTTTTTAACCATCGGCTGCGTCTCAATCCACCGCATCCGCCTTTGTAACACTTCTACATCTGCGGTGAAAGGTGACAGAGCTAGAGCGGTGTTTGTCAAACCATGAGACATCCCGAAAATCGATCTGCTCACAAAATCGTCTGCGGCGTCCGAACGGTTTGGCCTACAAAACTACTGTGAGATGAGACTCTCACAAACACGACGGTGTTGTCTGTTTTGCTCGACGACCCCCACAAGCGTCTTGGGTCTCGTCTGAAGTCGGTACAGCCGATCTGCCAACTTCTGTCTGTAGCGTCTGAGCAGTTTGGGCTACACACTAATATGACCTCTCTATAGAAAGGTGAGACTCTCAGGAACACGTACATGT
This sequence comes from Salvelinus alpinus, assembly GCF_045679555.1. Lineage (NCBI taxonomy): Eukaryota > Metazoa > Chordata > Actinopteri > Salmoniformes > Salmonidae > Salvelinus > Salvelinus alpinus. Next base: position 42,327,282 of record NC_092093.1, read on the forward strand.
TGGTTGTTTTGCTCTAGGAGCCCACGGACCTCACAAGACTCATCTGAAGGACCCTCAGTACCAGTTGAAAAAATGAATGGAAGTATACAGTATATGGAGACTAATCTTTCTTATATCTCTCATATAGGATAGACACTTCGGAACAAACTTCCATTCGATTTTTGGGGGGGACTATCTGTTCCATGTAGTGAATATGTTATTAAATGCATTTGTATGGGCTAATAGCAGTAAGGCCAAAAATATTTTTTCTTCAAATTTTTTTTTTTTTTTAATACTTCAAGGGGTCTTAAAATTCAAAAACAAATAGAAAAATGATCCTTCTTAAAAAATTCTCTACCCTCCCTCCCTCGTTCTCTCTGTCTCCCTCCCTCCTTCTCGCTCTCTTTCGCTCTCCCTTTCTCTCTCTCACCTGCCACTCCGCAGGTCCACCAGTGGAAGTAGCGGGCGAAGGACATGAGGCTTGCCACGCGGGCGCCCAGCATGCCCGCCCTCCACAGCAGCTGGCACAGCAGGGCGGCCGGGGGCATGGCCAGGTGGCCCGGACGGATCAGGCAGCATGCCCGGCTGAACAGCACCAGCGCCCAGGACAGTGACAGCAGGCACAGGCCTGCGCACACCGCTACTGTGGAGGGGGATGGGTGGGCAAGGGAGTGGGGGGGGGAGAGAAATGTAAGACATGTTTTAAGGTATACAGACATTTTTGGGTACAAAAATGACAGGGTATTTACTAAGAAAATGTATAGTAATGTATAGGCATGTATAATAATAACCAATATGTTCTAAGTGACCGGCTGTCACCGGCTTCTAAACATGGGTCCCAGCCTAATTATATAAGTCTATGGTCCCAGATGAGCTGGCACAATCTGATGGACAGTACAGTTTTCTGCGATTTCAATGAACATTCAGGAGTCATCAGCTCTTTAGGATATGAAAATATATTTAACCAACATTATTACATCATCACAGACATATGCAGGGAAAATGTTACGTGGAAGTAATTCCTTCAGGATAGGGCTAGTATAAACTACAATAGTACGTCACCACAGTTGATCGGGTGTTACAGACAGCTTTTTCATTACTCCCAATCCGACTCAACCCTAGATCTGGGGCCGTATGCTTCTCAGAGTAAGAGTGACGATCTTGGATCAGCTGTAACGGCAGCCTTCCCTCTCTTCATGAGAAGAGAGGGTGTAACAGGGATCGGACCAACACGCAGCGTAGCCAGTGCTCAGCATGTTTAATTAAACGAATAAACAGTGAACACTTACAAATACAAAATGTGGCAAACCGATACAGCCCTATCTGGTGCAGAGAAAACACAGAGACAGGAAACAACCACCCACAAATCCCCAACACAAAACAAGCCACCTATATATGATTCCCAATCAGGGACAACGATTGACAGCTGCCTCTGATTGAGAACCATATTAGGCCGAACACAGAAACAGACAAACTAGACACACAACATAGAATGCCCACCCAGCTCACGTCCTGACCAACACTAAAACAAGCACAACACACAAGAACTATGGTCAGAACGTGACATCAGCTCCCCCACTGTCCATGTAATCTTATTAATTGTGATATAAAAGGATAAACTGATCTTAAATCAGCACTCCTACTCTGCGGCACTTAAAAACATACCAGTTAGGAGACCAGGGCTGTATGTATCAAGTGTCTCAGAGTAAGAATACTGACTTAGGTTCAGTTTTAACTTGTGGATCGTAATTAACAAGATCACATGGACGGGACCTGATCTTAGATTAGCACTCCTACTATGAATACCAGCCCACTAAGATATGGTAAAATTGTAATTATTACATAGTAATTAATTAGATATGATTTAGGCTACATGTTTGTTTCTTTGTAATGAAGGAAATTAAGCATCACCTGTGTACAGTGGTGCCTTACCTGGGGAGTGGAGTTCCACGTCAGTGACAGCTAAGACGTAGGTCTGCAGCAGTGTCTGAGGGAGGGTGAGGACCAGGGCCTCCAACAGGCGGAGGGCGGACACATCGGCCTGCTGCATCACAGCCGCCCCGAGCTCCCCCGCAGTACCCTGCATGTCCCATACGGATACCATGCAGTCCCACAACCTGCCAGAGGGGGGAGACAAAGAGCAATGGCTGTAATACAGAGCTGGTGCAATGAGGGCAGGGCTAGAAGGTAGTTGTTTATGTATGGTGGATGTGGATGATGATGTGTGTTGGTGGGATTGTGTGTCTGAAATTTAGATATGTAGAATTCTAAAGATGATCTACACATAAAATGCTAAATTTTTAGGTTTAATGACGTAAACCTCTCTAGGTAAACTCTAATGCCCATCACTTACGGTATAGTACTAGAGGGCAGATAGGACAGGAGATCTTATTTATCCAACTAAGTAAATCAGTGGCTGGTTTCAAAATGATTGTTACTTTGAATTATTCTGAGCTGAAAGCAACTTCTCCGTCAATTTATAATTCTGAGGCAGATCGTTCTGTTGTCAGGGTCCTGTTTTTTTAAGGCACACTGTAACAAAACGTTCAAAAGAATTTTGCAACAGAAAACAAAAGCGGACATTTCTAATTGGTCAAGTTCAGCTAGTACCTCCACATTTCAATCTGTTTTCTTGCATTTCGTCCCTATTGAACATACCTAGGTGTAGCGACTGTTCAGGTGGGCTCACCTTTGGAAGATGCCCAGTTGCAACACATGCGTGAGGGTCAGGAACCAATAGTGGTCTTCCCCGTCGTCACGGTACCACCTGAGACTCAACACCTGGACCAGTATCCCCGGCAACAGGAAGGCGAGGGTCATCCCCGCCCACTGCCTTTCTTCATTCCATAGGTAGAATCCTACACAATAGATCACTTTATAGATCACACACACAGAGGGAAGAAATAGGTTTATTATACATGTATATCAATGTAATAGTGTATCAAGGTCTATTTACCTACATACAGAGTATATTGGTTACATTCTATGGCGCCTCACGTTCTAAAACAATTGTTTCATATGTGAAGGTGTCACTTAGACTTTCTTTTGGCTACATTCTGTACAGTCTATGGTGGGAGTGAACAGTGCTACATTCCATTGCACACAATGTCAGCTACATAAATGAACAAGTGAGTGAGTGAGGTGAGTGGATGGCTGGATAAATGAATGAATGAATGATATATATATTTGGAAACAATCCCCTCGCCTTTATTTCACAATAAAAACAGTCACGTCAAAGCCATATCAAATGTATTGATCATTATTAATGAAATGCTATTTATGTGTATGCCTCTTGACCACAAACTTGGCAAGGGGAGAGAAGAGCTCTTGATGGCTAGATATTGATTATTTCTGTCTTATCCATCAGGACTGACTGTCTCTGTTGGTGGGGCCCTAGAGAGGCTCTCAGGCTTAGTTTATTTGGATCCACATTAGCTACTGCACATGCAGCAGCTCCTCTTCCTGGGGTCAACATAAAACGTACAAATACATGACAAAGTACAGAACAGTTATAGACGAGCATAAGATATTAAATTCCCCTATATGTGTTACATATTGAAGGCACAGTAGTTCTATCCGGTGAAAGCCATCTGTATGGAGGCCAAAGTTGCTTCGCGCGCAGTCAGTTGCCTTCGCTGGGGCTCTCTGACTTGTGCTACTTGTCCATTGGGTTTCCAAAGCCACAAAGTCAAAATTGTCTATCGTAAAAATGTACGAAAACAAAAATATGCTTTTTGGTCTAAGGTTAAGGTTAGGATTAAGTTTAGCAGTGCGATTAGGTTAGGGTCAAGGTCAGGGTTAAAATTACATTTTTGGAAGAGCAATTGTAGAAATGGGAGGGGTGTATGACTTTGTGGCTGTGGTAACTAGTGACGACCTTGTCATTGATCTGCTTACTCCTCTACACAAGGATGCACGGCGCGGAGGAGACCTAGTCTCTCCGTGCCCTTCGACTGACCCGCGTGTGATATGCATAAAAAAACTAAAAACATCTCGGTAGAAATAAAGGCTAGCCTTCAACTTAGAAAGACCACTGGCTATACACTTATAGAGAATGAAACAGAAAGGTCGGTGGTAATTCGTGCAATGTTACCGGGCCACATTCACATTAACGTATGCACATACAGTAGCTAGCTAGCTAATGTGGCTAACGTTACTAGGCTAATGTTAGCCAAGTGATGCTGAACTGTACTAGACGTGTACCGTTAGCTAACTAAATACGCATTCCATGAAGTCCATAATAACACATTTCCCCGGAAAAACCAGAACTATACCATTGCATATAACTAATTGAAGGTCACTAACGCAGTCCAAGGCATGATTGAACATGCTGTGAATGTTTATTTGCAGAATACAGTGGCTAGGCTACTGTAGCGTTTGGTATCCACTTACGCGCGGTTCTTTCAGCCAGTATCACCAGCCCCGACACACCAAAAAGGATAGCCTGGCACCACGCAATCCAGGACCCACTCCGAGCCGCCACGGGCATCATATGGGCGACAGGCCCAGTGTTTATCATGATACGGAGACTTGGGCGCCGCGGGAACCAGCCGGGGACATTATTATTGTCATCCTCCTCCTTTTGTGGATCCGTTACCTACCAGTACTCGTCCTCCAGGCTGGCTCCCGTCAAAAATATTTGACGTCACTGCAGTTTTTAAAGAGGCAGTACACTACTCGGTAAAGTAAGTATTGTTTAAACTCCCTATTGTCACATTGACGTTGAGACGTTACACCTTTTCATGTAGTGGCTATCCTGATTTATACAGGGCCGGTTCTGGACGTTCTGCCGCACTAGGCCAGACAAAAATAATTACATCTTAGACATCCTTATGAATCTAAGCATGGCACTTTCAAAAGTTACCTTTCCACCCAGACAGAGGCTCTACTGACGCAGAAAACTGTAAGCTTCAAATGCTGGCTACTGGCTACAAATGTTGTATAACCCAACAACAGAAGTTCTTCCCTAAAAGCTGCCTGGGTTTAAACAAACATATTCCATTTTCAGAAAGAGAAAAGCTCAATTAATAGGGACAGAATAGCTAAGTCTATTTTTTTTATTTCATTCTCTTTTCAAAAAGAGAAAAGCTCGATTAATAGGGACAGAATAGCAAAGTATTTTTTTTTTAATCTCCTCGAATATTATAGGCTACGGTTTAGCTTCAGATTGTCTCCATATGCATCCGAGTCACGTCTTTCGCGGGCATTTTAGAGCTTGTTTCTACCATAAGGCATCACCGAGTGAAGCATTGTTATAGAACGCTTGCTATAATCTGGATACGTTTTATGTATTTATTTAAAAAAAATAAAGCAAACAATAGATATCCTTTTTGCCTTTTTCTTTAACAAAGGGTATGTGATACCCCCACTCAATTCGAGCCCTGGTTTTAGTCAAACACACCAAGCCCTTCCCAGACACGGAGGTATTTAATCAGTACATGCGACAGTTTTGGAGTATTTGGCTATACCGACATCTATGGATAGGATAATTGTGTCTGTCAAACAGGTAGGCTGAACACTTATTGTTTGGAAGATGAAGAAATAAGCTCCAATTATCTATGTCATTCTATGTTCATGCCCATAAACATTTTTGGTGCACTTAACCCCTGCATCGGAGAGTTTCATTGTTGCTATCACTATGCAACCTACAGTTGGAAAACTAAGTTTTTTATTAATAATATCCCACCTGTTATCACACATGGCACGACCCCATAATTGTTACAATTACAATAAAAATAACACTTTTATATAACATATTTAACATATATTTTATATTACTGTAGAACTGTAAAACAGAGTAAGATCATTTGAGCTTTGGAAACAACTGCTTTCATAAATTCATGGCGGGCCTCGTTTCGCTGGAGCAGTGTAAAATAACCTTTATGTCAATGATCCAGCCTTAATGAATTTAGTTTATTTACATATCGAATGTTATTGTCCAACATCAGTTTCAGAATTGATTTATTTCGTCTCCACCTAGAGAGGCCGCTTTCCTCTGCTGTGGTGCTGCATTGCATTCAGCGATGTAATCTCTCGGTAGCTGTCCATGGTCCTGATTCTTCCAGTCCTTGGTTCCATCCCTGACCAGCAGATTTACACTAGTGTGAAAAAAGTTTGCAGCAAAAACAAAAGGCTGCATCGTTTTGCTTGGAATAGGTAAGCCTTGGTCTCTCCATTCTCTCCGCGCTCGCCATCCTCCTATAGTAGTGGGCCACCGAAAACTTTCGTTGCCCCTCATCTCTTGGGAAATGCCCCTCCTTATCCTGATGTGGCCCTGCCTGCACTAACATATCCTGTAAAGATCCATTCATTTATTTTGGCCACTCACTGGGATCTTTAATGTTTTTTGTCTGGGAGTCGGATTTAGCAACAGCATCACCACTGTCATCGGGCGACGAATCTGAGTCTGGGTCCAAGATAGTAGGGTCTTCGTCGGCATTGTTTGGAGGTGTGGCTAGGCCTGGTGTGACCACCTGTTCTTGTCCAGCCAGGGAGCTGTCATTATCGGTGGAAGTGCATGGCTCGGACTCCTCCGATTTGCCCTATTTGAACAGGGGCTCGTCGTTCTCGTAGGCTTGTCATTCTCCACACGGTCTGATGGACATTGCTGCACACTGATACATTTCACCAGCGAATTTCTTTGGTTTAGAGATTGTGCCTCTTTTCTCATTCTTTAAAAAAATATTCGCTTCCTGATAGTTTGTGTCTCTTAGACATGATAGCAAATTGTTTCACATCTCTATAGATTACTTTTAGTTAAAATTATATCCACTAGTAGTAGCTAGCTAACGTTAACAGGCTAGGTTAGGCTGCTGCCTTAAACACTAATAGAATAGTCTTCGTCACACACAAACATTTTAAAAAAATACAATCATTTAATTGGCAGATTCATTTTTATTAATGTTTCACAATTGGATAATCCCATATAAATACACACATCACCATAGCTACCAATGATAGTTGGAGTGAACTTCGGGAGAAGCGGGAATGGGTGGGGGCGGGAACTGCAGCAACGCTATGAGCTGGTGGCAGGAGTTCCGCAGGCGGTGAAGCAGTGATGCCAATTTAGCAATTTTGTTGCTATATTTAGCAACTTTTCAGACTACCCTGGCAACATTTTTTTTCAAACAGCACCTAGCAACAAATGTAGCTACTTAAAAAAATATATAACTTTTAGCAACTTTTGAAAAGTGACTCAAACGCTAAAATGCATTAATTTTCCCTCTAGATGACACAAAAATGATTTTCTCTGTAACACACTCAGTCACAACACACGTGCCTGGCTGCAAAAGTGCATTGTGATTGACGTCAGAAGAAGGCCAGCAGCAATTTCAGCAAATTGCAAATCATTGTTGGCTGACTGCAGCAGCAGTAGTACGTGTTGTGTTCGACCAACCAATATAGTTGGTCAAGAATGTTTGATCTTGAACAGAACTTACAACATCAATCAACATCTCTCAATCAAAAGTGTACAGACAGAAGTACAGAAAATAATGGGAGTCTGTACCTGAACAAATGTCAAATCATATTTTTTGCCGAGATGGCCAGTCAATTTGAGTAACTTTATAGTGTATTGTACGTAATGATGCAGTTTTACGTTATCACGCAATGACATCACAACGTCATTTAGCAACTTTTAGCAACAAATCAACCTTCCTCTAGCAACTTACCCTGATAAGTTGGCAACACTGCTGAAGTAGCTGATCAGTGGCGCCGGAGGGCGGCAGCCAATTGTCAAAATGCCGCCCCAAATTCAAGTGCATAATCTTGCCTAATGGGAGGGCCGGACCTGAGTTTATAATCTTCCATATCACACAAATCCAGGGATATAATATAGAGATATAATACCTTGGGTGCTATGCCCCTGAGAAAACACTCAGGAAAGAAAGATACACTTATTCAAACACTCATGAACTCAAACACTAATTTCACTACCACCTCCTAAGAAAGAGGATAATGACACAGGAACACAGACAGTGAACCTGCAGCGACTTCAGACAACCTGCGTGTGTGTGTTAGTGGTGTGAGGGGTCAGCTGTTTGTTGACCCGCACCTACCTGTAATTGCTAATAACCCATCTGCAACCGCCCGACTGAGCGTACAAAACATTACGAACACCTTCCTAATATTGAGTTGCACCCCCTTTTTTCGCCTCAGAACAGACTCAATTCGTCGGGGCTGTCACGTTCTGACCTTTATTTCCTTTGTTTTTGTTTTATTTAGTATGGTCAGGGCGTGAGTTGGGTGGGTAATCTATGTTTTCTATTTCTGTGTTGGTTTTCTCTGTTTGGTCTGATATGGTTCTCAATCTGAGGCAGGTGTTTTGTGTTGTCTCTGATTGGGAACCATATTTAGGTAGCCTGTTTTGTGTTGGGTTTTGTGGGTGGTTATTTTCAGTCTTTGTGTGTCTGCACCAGACAGAACTGTTTCGTTTCGTGTTATTCTCGTTTCTCGTTATTTTGTTTGTTTGTTTAATGTATTCTATTAAAATGGATACTTTTCACGCTGCGCCTTGGTCCTCCTCTCTTCCTCCATACGACAAACGTTACAGGGGCATGGACTCTACAAGGCCCATGTTGACACCAATGCACAGTTGTCAAGTTGGCTGGATGTCCTTTGGGTGGTGGACCATTCTTAATACATACAGGAAACTGTCACAGCAGCGTTGCAGTTCTTGACACACTCAAACCGGTGCACTCAAAAGTATCCAAATATCATACTTGAGTAAAAGTAAAGATACTTTAATTGAAAATGACTCAAGTAAAAGTGAAAGTCACCCAGTAAAATATTACTTGAGTTAAAGTCTAAAAGTATTTGGTTTTAAATATACTTAAGTATCAAAAATAAATGTAACTGCTAAAATATACTTGGGTGTGTCACGCCCTGACCGTAGAAAGCTTTTTATGTCTCTATTTTGGTTTGGTCAGGGTGTGATTTGGGTGGGCATTCTATGTTCTTTTTTCTATGTTTTTGTATTTCTTTGATTTGGCCGGGTATGGTTCTCAATCAGGGACAGCTGTCTATCGTTGTCTCTGATTGGGAACCATACTTAGGTAGCTTTTTCCCACATGGTTTTTGTGGGTGGTTATTTTCTGTTTAGTGTTTTGAACCTTACAGGACTGTTTTGGTTATTCTCTTTGTTATTTTGTTACAGTATTCAGTTTTCAATAAAAAGCCTAAGTGGGCCGAGGTGGAGCGGGGTCTACGTCCCTCACCAGAGCCGCCACCGCGGAGAAATGCCCACCCAGACCCTTCAGGTTCAGGTTTTGCGGCCGGAGACCGCACCTTTGGGGAGGGGGTACTGTCACGCCCTGACCGTAGAGAGCTTTTTATGTCTCTATTTTGGTTTGGTCAGGGTGTGATTTGGGTGGGCATTCCATGTTCTTTTTTCTATGTTTTTGTATTTCTTTGTTTTGACCGGGTATGGGTCTCAATCAGGGACAGCTGTCTATCGTTGTCTCTGATTGGGAACCATACTTAGGTAGCTTTTTCCCACATGGTTTTTGTGGGTAGTTATTTTCTGTTTAGTGTTTTGCACTTTACAGGACTGTTTTGGTTATTCTCTTTGTTATTTTGTTACAGTGTTCAGTTTTCAATAAAAAGCATGAACACTTACCACGCTGCGCTTTGGTCCGATTCCTCTTCTTCAGACGACGAAAACCGCTACAGGGTGTCAAAAGTAAGAGTATGGATCATTTACAATTCCTTATATTAAGCAAACTAGACATCTCCATTTTCTTGTTGTTGTAATTTATGGATAGCCAAGGGCACACTCCAACACTCAGACATAATTTACAAACGAAGCATGTGTGTTTAGTGAGTCCACCAGTTCAGAGACAGTAGAGATGACCATGGATGTTCTCTTGATAAGTGCATGAATGGACCATTTTCCTGTAACATGTACTTTGGGATGTCAGGGAAAATGTATGGAGTAAAAAGTACATAATTTCTTTAGGAATGTAGTGAAGTAAAAGTAAGTTGTCAAAAAATATAAATAGTATAGTACTACAAAGTATTTTTACTTAAGTAGTTTGCACCACTGCTTCCTACCATACCCCATTCAAAGGCACTTAAATATTTTGTCTTGCCCATTCACCCTATGAATGGCACACATACACAATCCATGTCTCAGTTCAATACTTAAAAATCCTTCTTTAACCTGTATCCTCTCCTTCATCTACACTCATTTAAGTGGATTTAACTTCTTATGGCTGCAGGGGCAGTATTGAGTAGCTTGGATGAAAGGTGCACAGAGGTGCCCAGAGTAAACGGCCTGCTCCTGTCACGTTCTGATCTTAGTTCCTTTTTTATGTCTTTATTTTAGTTTGGTCAGGGCGTGAGATGGGGTGGGCATTCTATGTTGTTTTTCTATGTTTTGTTCTATGATTATATTTCTATGTGTTTGGCCTAGTATGGTTCCCAATCAGAGGCAGGTGTCAGTCGTTGTCTCTGATTGGGAGCCATATTTAGGTAGCCTGTTTTTCATTGTGTTTTGGGAGTGATTGTATCCTGTGTTAGTGTTTTCACCATACGGGACTGTTTCGGGTTGTTTGTTTTGTACTTTTGTTATTTCGTTCAGTGTTCTGTTTGATTTATTAAATATATCATTATGGACACTTACCACGCTGGTCCGATCCTTGCTACTCCTTCTCAGACGAAGAGGACGAAACCCGTTACAGCTCCTCAGTCATAGTTGCTAATATATGCATATTATTATTAGTATTGGATAGAAAACACTCTGAAGTTTCTAAAACTGTTTGAATTATGTCTGTGAGTATAACAGAACTCATACGGCAGGCAAAAACCTGAGAAAAAATCCAAACAGGAAGTGGAAATTCTGAGGCTGGTCGAGTTTCAACCAAGATCCCATTGAAATCACAGTGAGATATGAATGAGTATTCACTTCCTACGGCTTCCACTAGATGTCAACAGTCTGTAGAACTTTGTCTGATGACTCTACTGTGAAGGGGGGCCGAATGAGAGGAGAATTAGTCACCACTGCCATGAGGTGACCATTCTTTGACCATGCGCGTTCACATGAGAGGGAGCTCTGTTCCATCGCTCATCTGAAGTCAATGTAATTCTCCGGTTGGAACGTTATTCAAGATGTATGTTAACAACATTCTACAGATTGATTCAATACATCGTTTGACATGTTTCTACTGACTGTTATGGAACTTTTGGACATTTCGTCAGGTTTTAGTGAACGCGCTTCGTGACTTTGGAATTGTTTACCAAACGCGCTAACCAAAGTAGCTAATTGGACATAAATAACGGACATTATCGAACAAATCAAGCATTTATTGTGGACCTGGGATTCCTGGGAGTGCATTCTGATGAAGATCATCAAAGGTAAGGGACTATTTATCATGTAATTTCTGGTTTCTGTTGACTCCAACATGGCGGCTAATTTGACTATTGTTCTGAGCGCCGTCTCAGATTATTGCATGGTTTGCTTTTTCCGTAAAGTTATTTTGAAATCTGACACAGCGGTTGCATTAAGGAGAGGTATATCTATAATTCCATGTGTATAACTTGAATTATCATCTACATTTATGATGAGTATTTCTGTTGAAACGATGTGGCTATGCAAAATCACTGGATGTTTTTGGAACTAGTGAATGTAACGCGCCAATGTAAACTCAGATTTTTTGATATAAATATGAACTTTATCAAACAAAACATACATGTATTGTGTAACATGAAGTCCTATAAGTGTCATCTGATGAAGATCATCAAAGGTTAGTGAATAATTTTATCTCTATTTGTGCTTTTTGTGACTCCTATCTTTGGCTGGAAAAATGGCTGTGCTTATTGTGGTTTGGTGTGACCTAACATTATCGTTTGTAGTGCTTTCGCTGAAAAGCATATTTGAAATCGGACACTTTGGTGGGATTAACAACAAGATTACCTTTAAAATGGTATAAGACACATGTATGTCTGAGGAATTTTAATTATGAGATTTCTGTTGTTTTGAATTTGGCGCCCTGCATTTTCACTGGCTTTCAACTTTTTTATGGGATAGCTTTCAAGGGATAGCTTTCAACTTTTTTATGAACAACACCTGGGGTTTGTTCATAAATTCACTCTGGAGTGCCAGAGTGTGCTCTGGGCGTTCATAAATTCAGAGTGTTGTCAGGTTGTCTGTTCATAAATTCAGAGCTCACACTGGATGCTCTAGCCTATGAGTAGGGTTGATCTGAGCATTCTGACCTCACGACGGCAGTCAAGCACCCAAGCTAACTGGCAAAAGTTGGCTAGCTTGCTAGCTGCTTCCAGACACAAATTAGTTTACAACACACTCTGACCATTTTAGTCTCCCTAGCAGAGCTGGTTATTATGCTGTTTTCATGTTATCATGAGCATAGGTGACTGTAACTGTACTACTGGCAACAATTTAATAAAGTTTTTTTTTTGCTACGTTTATTGACACCGGTCATATTCAACTGATGTAGTGCACAGACGAGAGTGCTCTGAAATCGGATAGAGAGCCAGAGTGAATTTACGAACGAACCCCTGGTCAGTCTATGTAATGGAAAGAACAGGTGTTCCTAATGTTTTGTCAGTGGTGTAAAGTACTTAAGTAAATATACTTTAAAGTACTACTTAAGTAATCTGTATTTTACTATTTACAATTTTGACAAATTTATTTTACTACATTCCTAAAGAAAATAATGTACTTTTTACTCCATACATTTTCCCTGACACACAAAAATACTTGTTACATTTTGAATGCTTAGCAGGACAGGAAAATGGTCCGTTTGCGTATTTATCAAGAGAACATCCCTGGTCATTCCTACACAGCGAAATCAATGGTGTACATTTAAGTCTGAAAGTGTTAAATGTACACTATTTTCAGTGAGCATATGAGTTCCACTGAACTGGTGTTAAAATAACACATTTGAATGTGTTAAAGATTTAACTCTGTTGCAGTGTTACCCATTCAACTCTTAAAGTGTTCAAATGAACTTGACTCTGGTGTTTGCATAGCTCTGCTGTAGAGTAATCCGCAACACATACAGTGTAAAACATAACTTGATTTAGAGTCAACTCGACTCACTGCTTAGAGCTGACACTGTTACACTTTCTCAGTGTAAGAAATTAACTTGTAGTGTTACAGTAAATAATATTTGATTGTTCTTTTAACATCATATGCTGTAATGCTGCATTTGTATATTTCCCAGGGTGCCTTTTCTTTTCGAGTGAATGGTAGTTACCACCCATGACTGTATTTGTTAGTGACAGAGACATAGATATTGAATTCGTGCCTTTCACCACGTGAGTACCTAGGTGAATGTCATCATTAAACGCTATGACAATACAAAACAAATAGTATAAGGGTTTACTTTCATGGGCTAGTTTTACCCTAACAGCCTGCAAGTCACATTGTGCTGGCTTGCAAACTGATGTGTACTTCCAATTGGATTCCAGCCAGAGTTAGGACAGTTGGTATTTTTATTCACCTGCAACCCGTAATCAGAATTACTGACTGGGTTGATAAGAAGACTACCTAAACCATTTAAACTGGAACAACCATTTCATTAACGGGTGCAATAAATCTAACTGATTGGATAAGTTTAGAAAAATTTATGTTAATTATGTTTGTATAGTATAAGATTAATCAATGCAAAAACACAGATATTAGAAACCAATCCTTAAAAAAAATCTACCTGCAGTAGAGCACGCTGGGAAATATGATCATGATGGGCATAGTTTTGATGAGACTGTTTCTTACAGAGTGAATTTAACTTCTGAATCAACAGTAGAAATGTTACACTAAAAAATCAACATGGCTAATTTGCTGTGTACTGCCTCTGATCTGGCGGGCTCACTAAACACAAATGCTTCGTTTGTAAATGTGTCTGAGTGTTGGAGTGCCCCTGGCTATCCGTAAATAAAAATAAAATACAACTGTGCTGTCTGATTTATACTTTTACTTTTGATATTAAGTATATTTAAAACCAAATACTTTAAAAGTTTTATTCAAGTAGTATTTTACAGGGTTACTTTCACTTTTACTTGAATCATAGCATAGCAGTCATTCACCATAGGAATTATTCAATAGTGTGTGGTTTCATAGTGTTGTGGGCCTAGTCATTCACCGTGGGAATGATTCAATAATGTGTTGTTTCATAGCGTAGTGGGCCTAGTCATTCACTGTGGGATTGATTCACTAGTGTGTGTTTTCATAGCGTAGCTAGTCATTCACCATGGGAATGATTCAATAGTGTGTGGTGTCATAGTGTATTGGGCCTAACCATTCACCATTGGAATGATTCAATAGTATGTGGTTTCATAGTGTAGTGGGCCCAGTCATTCACCATGGGAATGATTCAATAGTGTGTGGTTTCACAGTGTAGTGGGCCTAGTCATTCACCATTGGAATGATTCAATAGTGTGTGGTTTCCTAACATTTTGGGCCTAGTCAATAACCATGGAAATTATTCAATAGTGTGTGGTTTCATAGTGTAGTGGGCCTAGTCAATAACCATGGAAATTATTCAATAGTGTGTGGTTTCATAGTGTAGTGGGCCTAGTCAATAACCATGGAAATTATTCAATAGTGTGTGGTTTCATAGTGTAGTGGGCCTAGTCAATAACCATGGAAATTATTCAATAGTGTGTGGTTTCATAGTGTAGTGGGCCTAATCAATTACCATGGAAATTATTCAATAGTGTGTGGTTTCATAGTGTAGTGGGCCTAATCAATAACCATGGAAATTATTCAATAGTGTGTGGTTTCATAGTGTAGTGGGCCTAGTCAATAACCATGGAAATTATTCAATAGTGTGTGGTTTCATAGTGTAGTGGGCCTAGTCAATAACCATGGAAATTATTCAATAGTGTGTGGTTTCATAGTGTAGTGGGCCTAATCAATAACCATGGAAATTATTCAATAGTGTGTGGTTTCATAGTGTTGTGGGCCTAGTCATTCACCGTGGGAATGATTCAATAATGTGTGGTTTCATAGTGTAGTGGGCCTAGTCAATAACCATGGAAATTATTCAATAGTGTGTGGTTTCATAGTGTAGTGGGCCTAGTCAATAACCATGGAATGATTCAATAGTGTGTGGTTTCATAGTGTTGTGGGCCTAGTCATTCACCGTGGGAATGATTCAATAATGTGTGGTTTCATAGCGTAGTGGGCCTAGTCATTCACTGTGGGATTGATTCACTAGTGTGTGGTTTCATAGCGTAGCTAGTCATTCACCATAGGAATGATTCACTAGTGTGGGGTTTCATAGCGTAGTGGGCATAGTCATTCACCATGGGAATGATTCAATAGTATTTGGTTTCATAGCTTAGTGGGCCTAACCCTTCACCGTGGGAATGATTCAAGCGCAGTGGTCAAGCAAGTTTTTCCATGATCTAAGACGCTCTCTTGTTGAATTGTATCTTTTTGATTTGATTTATTTTCATTTCGGTTTTTAAGGTTAACCACATTACAATGATTGAAATACAAAGACGATATTATAATATATATACATACACACAGTTCCAGTCAAAAGTTCGAACACCTACTCATTCCAGGGTTTTTCTTTGTTTTTACTATTTTCTACATTGTAGAATTCCAGGTGACTATCTCATGAAGCTGGTGTAGAGAATGCCAAGAGTGTGCAAAGCTGTCATCAAGGCAAAGGGTGGCTACTTTGAAGAATCTCAAATATATAATATATTTTCATTTGTTTAACACTTTTTTTTGGTTTCTACATGATTCCATATGTGTTATTTCATAGTTTTGATGTATTCACTATTATTCTACAATGTAGAAAATATAAAAAATAAAGAAAATCCCTTGAGTGAGTAGGTCTGTCCAAACGTTTGACAAGTACTGTATATATATACAGTATATATATTTCCTGAGCTTTCATACAGCTCCTAGATATAGGACAGACACTTTAAATCCTTATGATTTATTTTGTTACTGTCTTTTGCCATTTCTAAATGTGTTATTCAATGCGTTTCTATGGGCTATAGTTGTAAAGGCCAAATTTTATATTTTATCAAATAATTAAAAATATATATATTTAGGAGATTCCTAAATATATTTTGGAGGGTCCTAAAATTCAATATCAAATAGCTAAATGATCCATTGTATGACCATCTTAAAACATTTCCATATGTTAGCTTAGTAATGAAATATGTCCAATGAAATATGAAATTCAACATAATTTAAACCACCCAATATATATTTAATATACTGTAGTATGAAAATACATTAAACAGTGAAAATATGCAAAAATGTCAGCATGTAAAATATAATGAAAATGTGATGAGAGAGGGGTTGAGGGGAAAGTGGGGACAGAACTAAATCCATACCCTGTAGCAATTTACTGGACTGTTGGAGGAAACTAACTGAATCATTTACCCATGTGTAATACTCTGTTTCAGTTTCCATACGGAGTGATATTGCATCATTCACACCTCTGGGGAGTCCGTAGATTGGTCTCATTGGTAGTGTGTGGGCGATGGTGTGTGGGTGTGAGCAATTTCCCGTATCAATGAGTTCAACTACTGCTGGCAACTGGAAGTGATACATTTAAGAGAAAATATATACACGGTCACACACAAACACACACACACTCTGCTTATCCCATTTCAAACACTGAATCCTGATCAACATCCGATCCTGAATTATTATATGAAAAGCAGATTTTCCCAAAGTGCCAGTGGTGTCCTGAAGGGAGAGAGAGTGAGAAAGAGAGAGAGAGATCATGAGCCTGTGCAAGAGAGAGGCCAGCGCGTGTGTGAAAGAGAGAGAGAGGGAGACTGTCTGTGTGACTGTGTGCCAGCGATGTCATTCCTTACCGGAGCTCTGAAATACAATGTGGGTAACAGCGGTAGGAAGGAGAGGTAATCAAGATAACAACTTCCCTAATGGGGCACATTAAATCAGCTCTCTTACACACACATGCCCGTATACACACACACAAGGTTGGGGAGAACTGATTACATTTAAATGTAATCTGATGGCAAAAAAAAATGATTTTATCAAAAATATTGTAAATCAGTTTACAGATACTTTTGAAAAACGAGATGATTACTTCTTGGGTTACTTTTAAAATCAGAACGGATGTTTGTGGTTAAGCTTGGTAGATGGAACTGAAAGGTTGCTGGTTCACAATCCCCGAGCCGACTAGGTGAAAAACCTGTCAATGTGCCCTTGAAAGGCACTTAACCCTAATTGCTCGTTTAAGTAGCTCTGGATAAGAGCATCTGCTAAATGACTACAATATAAATGTAAAATATCATATTTATGTTTTCTCAATGACTTTCAATTCAGCATTGAAAAAGGCACACGTTTCAGTTTGTTCCACCTGAGCGAGTCTGACCACTAGTCAGAGACCAGTATGGCACACCAAATGCGTTTGATGGATCCTTTTTGTCTTCTTTTCATGCTTCTTAAGGGGAAAGTAATCTAAAATGAATGGAAAGTAATCCGATTACATTACTGAGTTTGGGGTAATCCAAAAGTTACGTTACTGATGACAATTTTGGACGACCTACTACTACTAGTAACTGTAACGGATGACATTAAGAAAGTAACCTACCTGCACACACACACACACACACACACACACACACACACACACATACACGCAAATGTGAAAAAACACATTCAAATGTAAAGTAAGGCACATTATTTCTTTATGCATGAATTATTTATTTTCAATTATTGCCCCACATGATCAAGAAATAAGAAATTACAAAAACAGATAGTAGGAAATAAAACTCTGTTATAAACATTTGATCACAAGTCTCTGTCTTTGTGGCTTCCTCGGGTTACAAAAAGCTGCATAATAAATTAATAATAAAGCTGAGGATATCATAGGCACAATACAATGTTTATATTCTCTGATAATAACGTTCACCTAGTAAAATCCCACTTATTCACCACAGGAGGATGGTGGAAGCTTAATTGGGGAGGACGGTCTTGTGGTAATGGCTGGAGCGGAATTTGTGGAATGGTATCAAATACATCAAACATACGGTTTCCATGTGTATTCCATTCACTCTGTTGCAGTCATTTGTATGAGCAGTCCTCCCCTCAGCAGCCTCCGCTGCTCTTCACATTGCCCTGAGAGTAAAGATCCCTGTAATAGAGACAAAGCCTTGCTTCAAACAGTAAAGGTCACTATCAGGCCACTGTCACCCTGATAGATTATAAGTACGCTGTCTCTTGTACTCTTTCCACACTATCATTACCGAACCAAGCTGTACTGTGCTGGCTTGGATATTTCATTTTCACATTGTCCTTTCCAGTACATTGCAAACAATTATACATTGTATGTGGATGCATAACCAGGCCAGTGCAGTACAACTCGTTTTGTCATCTCTTACCTCGGCTCAGTAGTTTGAAAAGGGTATTAGTGGACTGTCACATGACCTGACTCCTGTTTGACAGAGCCAGGATGCAGAGGTAGAGGGCGGCTGTGACCCTGCAACCTAAGGACAGAGGATTCCCTCGCTGCTGCATTGTAGGCCGCGCTCGACTAGTGACATATTCCCATTGGCGCCGTTAAAACGGTTGGAGCTCTTCCGCTCCAACTCCATCCCCTGCAGCAGGACACTCGTGCTGCCGCTCCCCTTCTCCGCCTCAGCTCCCGCTGCCATTGCCTCCAAGCGTTCCGCAGCCTTGCTCAGGTCGAACTGCTCAATCGCGGCATTGACACGGTGGAGCTCCTCAACAGAGGGAACAGAGCCCGAGCGGTCGGGTCCGGAGGGGCAGAAACCCTGGAGGTGCACCTGGAGGCTGCAGTAATTGAGGTAGGCGCATAGGCAGTGTGGGCAGTGGTAGGGGCGCTCGCCAGTGTGCAGGCGCTTGTGGAGCTTGAGGTGGGCATACTGGGTGAAGCGGGCCAAGCACAGTTTACACTGGTAGGGCTTCTCACCTGAGTGGAGACGCAGGTGGGTCTTGAGGTTGCTGGTGCTGCTAAAACGCTTGTGGCACACCTGAAGCGAAAGAGAGAGAGAGATGCGGGGGGGGAGAAAGGATGAGAGTAATTATTTCATGAATGGCGTTCCTTTAGCAGCATAGTAATATTAGTATGAGATTTTACGCAGGCTTGCTTGGGGATATTATGAGGTGTTATTTCTGTGCTCCCATTGACAACTTAGTGAAGAATGAAGGTATCAATGAAGCATGACCTATCAGTGAAGTGTCAGTATACAGTGGGGAGAACAAGTATTTGATACACTGACAATTTTGCAGGTTTTCCTACTTACAAAGCATGTAGAGGTCTGTAATTTTTATCATAGGTACACTTCAACTGTGAGAGAAGGAATCTAAAACAAAAATCCAGAAAATCACATTGTATGATTTTTAAGTAATTAATTTGCATTTTATTGCATGACATAAGTATTTGATACATCAGAAAAGCAGAACTGAATATTTGGTACAGAAACCTTTGTTTGCAATTACAGAGATCATACGTTTCCTGTAGTTCTTGACCAGGTTTGCACACACTGCAGCAGGGATTTTGGCCCACTCCTCCATACAGACCTTCTCCAGATCCTTCAGGTTTACGGGGCTGTCGCTGGGCAATACGGACTTTCGGCTCCCTCCAAAGATTTTCTATTGGGTTCAGGTCTGGAGACTGGCTAGGCCACTCCAGGACCTTGAGATGCTTCTTACGGAGCCACTCCTTAGTTGCCCTGGCTGTGTGTTTCGGGTCGTTGTCATGCTGGAAGACCCAGCCACGACCCATCTTCAATGCTCTTACTGAGGGAAGGAGGTTGTTGGTCAAGATCTCGCGATACATGGCCCCATCCATCCTCCCCTCAATACGGTGCAGTCGTCCTGTCCCCTTTGCAGAAAAGCATCCCCAAAGAATGATGTTTCCACCTCCATGCTTCACGGTTGGGATGGTGTTCTTGGGGTTGTACTCATCCTTCTATTCCTCCAAACACGGCGAGTGGAGTTTAGAGCAAAAAGCTCTATTTTTGTCTCATCAGACCACATGACCTTCTCCCATTCCTCCTCTGGATCATCCAGATGGTCATTGGCAAACTTCAGACGGGCCTGGACATGCGCTGGCTTGAGCAGGGGGACCTTGCGTGCGCTGCAGGATTTTAATCCATGACGGCGTAGTGTGTTACTAATGGTTTTCTTTGAGACTGTGGTCCCAGCTCTCTTCAGGTCATTGACCAGGTCCTGCCGTGTAGTTCTGGGCTGATCCCTCACATTCCTCATGATCATTGATGCCCCACGAGGTGAGATCTTGCATGGAGCCCCAGACCGAGGGTGATTGACCGTCATCTTGAACTTCTTCCATTTTCTAATAATTGTGCCAACAGTTGTTGCCTTCTCACCAAGCTGCTTGGCTATTGTCCTGTAGCCCATCCCAGCCTTGTACAGGTCTACAATTTATCCCTGATGTCCTTACACAGCTCTCTGGTCTTGGCCATTGTGGAGAGGTTGGAGTCTGTTTGATTGAGTGTGTGGACAGGTGTCTTTTATACAGGTAACGAGTTCAAACAGGTGCAGTTAATACAGGTAATGAGTGGAGAACAGGAGGGCTTCTTAAAGAAAAACTAACAGGTCTGTGAGAGCCGGAATTCTTACTGGTTGGTAGGTGATCAAATACTTATGTCATGCAATAAAATGCAAATTAATTACTTAAAAATCATACAATGTGATTTTCTGGATTTTTGTTTTAGATTCCGTCTCTCACAGTTGAAGTGTACCTATGATAAAAATGACAGACCTCTACATGCTTTGTAAGTAGGAAAACCTGCAAAATCGGCAGTGTATCAAATACTTGTTCTCCCCACTGTACCTGGCATTCGTGTGGCTTCTCCCCAGTGTGAACCAGGAAGTGTTTCTGCAGGTGGGCCAGCTGGGTGAAGTCCTTACTGCAGGTCTGACACCTGAAGGGCCGCTCTCCACTATGGACGCGCAGGTGGACCTGGAGACAGGAAACATAATAGCAGGAAGGAAGGAAACAGAAAGATAGACATAGAAAGAGAGCCATAAAAAGGAAATGAAAGAAGTGGAAAGACAACAAAACAGAGGATGAGACAAATCTATTTCATGAAAAGAACAGAAAGCCCCTATTACCACCTTTGTTGCAGCCTGGTCTCATACACTAGCCGTAACATAGTAAAAAAAATCCAGGACACTCAAATTAGTATGATTTGTTATGGTTCGTATGGTTACATAAGACAGAAGGTTACCTAAGGCAAAGGTTGGCGTGTAACATGAACGTCTAGCAACCCAAAGGTTGTGTGTTCGAATCTCATCATGGACAACTTTATCATTTTAGCTTATTAGTAACTTTGTAACTATTTACTACTTGTTGTGTTAGCTAACCCTTCCCCTAACCCTTTAACCAAACTCCTAACCTTAACCCCTAGCCTAGCTAACGTTAGCCCCCAACTAACATTAGCCACAACATATTATAATTCGTAACAAATCGTACTTACTGCAAATTTGTAACATACTGTACGAATAGCAATTCATAACATATCATACAAACTGTAATTCATAACATATATACGAATTGTAATTTGTAACATACACTACATGACCAAAAGTATGTGAACACCTGCTCGTTGAACATCTCATTCCAAAATCATGGGCATTAATATGGAGTTGGTCCCCCTTTTGCTGCTATAACAGCCTCTACTCTTCTGGGAAGACTTTCCACTAGATGTTGGAACATTGCTGCGGGGACTTGCTTCCATTAAGCCAGAACAGCATTAGGGATGTCGGGCACTGATGTTGGGTGATTAGGCTTGGCTCACAGTTGGCGTTCCAAATCATCCCAAAGGTGTTCAATGGGGTTGAGGTCAGGGCTCTGTCATGCTGAAACAGGAAAGATTTTCCTTCACTGGAACTAAGGGGCCTAGCCCAAAAAAATGAAAAACAGGCCCAGATCATTATTCCTCCTCCACCAAACTTTACAGTTGGCACTATGCATTCGAGCAGGTAGCACTCTCCTGGCATTCGCCAAACCCGGATTCGTCCGTTGGACTGCCAGTTTTTGTCTATGGAGATTGCATGGCTGTGTGCTCAATTTTATACACCTGTCAGCAACGGGTGTGGCTGAAATAGTCAAATCCATTCATTTGAAGGGGTGTCCACATACTTTTGTATGTATAGTGTATCATAGGAAATGGATGATGGACATCCACAAATTAATAGATACCATAACAAACGTAGCATATCGTACACATTTCAGTGTCCCAGATTTCTATTTACTTTGTTACATCTATCCATGAGTCCAGGTTGTCTATCGATCCAATAAAGGTGGTAATTAGGAGTGTGCAGCGTAATTGGGAGTATATACTGTCCTTTTCATACTTTGTTAGCCCAGCAGCAGTTTTTTCAGGTTCTTCGTATGACCACAAACTTTTCCATAAGCAAAACTATTTCAATAATGATATCATATTAGCATAAACTATCATCTAAACATAAAGTGTAATCTCAGACATGGGCCATATGATCAGGGACTGACTGACCTTGAGGTTGGACAGCTGGCCGAAGAGCTTGCTGCAGATGTTGCACTCGTATCGGATCTTCCCATTCTTCCGTGTGAGCGGGTAGGACAGGGTCTTGTACCCGATGACCCGTCCACCATGCCTGGCCTTCCGCAGGTCCACTGCCCCTTCCTCTGCACTGTGGCTGGAGCTCAGCAGGGCGGATGTGCGCTTGGAGGGGAGGTAGTCAGAAGAGGCAGCCAGGCCCGCCAGCGGTGAGCCTCCCCTGGGTGCGAGGCAGGTTGCCATGGAAGAGGTGGCTGGTAGAGGCTGGTCATCGAAGGTGTTGCTGGCAGGTGAATGCTTGGGGTCACTGAAGTTGTCTGCTGGTGTCAAAGGTAGGTTTTTGAGGTAATTCTTTGGTGAAGGCACATGGTTCCCAAGGTGTTTGCACCCATTGGTCGGCATACAATTGAGGTCTTTTTTGCTTTTGGTCAGTGCGAGGGGCAGATCTCTGCTGCCATTGGGCAGTGAGAGGTTTTTTGGGGTAGTGGTCAGTGCAAGCAGGAGCTCTTTGTGTACATTGGCAGATGGGCGCAGAACGTGCGGGTACACCTCAAACGGCAGCATGTGAGGCGGAAATGGCATATGAGGAGCTATTCTGTCACTGTACAGGGGGTATGTGTGAGGTAGTAGGCTGTTAATGCCAAGCGGGAAGTGAGGTATGAGGTACGGACTGCACAGCGAACTGGGGTACATACGACCTGGCAATGACGACACTGTGTAATGTTTGGCTGTGACGGGGCTGCCCAGACTGGGCTTGACACGGTGCATGTTGGGGCTGACACGGCTGCTGAGGGACCTTTTGGGGATGGGGGGGCCACAGTACGGGATGGGTGGGTAGCTGGAGTAGGCCACAGAGGGGCACAGGGGTAGGACAGGGCTGCAGGTTGGGGACAGTGCCGATTCGGGGAGTCGGGGGCAAGTGGGATCGGGCTTGGTGTGCTCCATCCTCAGGATTTCGGACATGCTGTGCCCCGTCTTCCCTGAACTCTTTCCACGAACATTGTTTTGCTCTGTGGGACAAACAAAAAAAAAGACACAGACACACATACTTAGGGTAAAGTTTTGTCACACAAAATAATCAAATCTAATTTGATTTGTCACATGCGCAGAATACAGCAGACCTTACTTACAAGCCCCTACAATGCAGAGTAAGAAAATATTTGGTAAATAAACTGAAGTAAAAAAGTAACACAATAAAATAACAATAACGAGGCTACATACAGGGGGTACCGGTACCGAGTCAATGTGTGGGGGTAGGGGTAAAGTGACTATGCATAGATAATAAACAGCATGTAGGACCAGTGTAAAAATGGGCGTCAATGCAAATAGTCCGGGTAGCCATTTGATCAATTGTTCAGCAGTGTTACGGCTTGGGGGTAGACGCTGTTAAGGAGCCGCTTGCCGTGCGGTGCAGAGAGAACAGTCTATGACTTGGGTGGCTGGAGTCTGACAATTTTTAGGGCCTTACTCTGACTGCTTGGTATAGAGGTCTTGGATGACAGGAAGCTTGGCCCCGGTGATGTACTGGGCTGTACGCACAACCCTGTCACATCTACTCCCGCTCTCCCTCTCCGGCATTCGACGTCGCCAGTTTATTCACTGTTACGCACACCTGTGCTTCATGAGACTCACCTGGACTCCATCACCTTCCTGATTCCCTCCCCTATATCTGTCACTCCCTTTGGTTCTTTCCCCAGGCGTTATTGATGATTCTTCTGGGTTTTTATGTCTGTACGCCATTTATTATTAAATGCACTCCCGGTACTTGCTTCCTGACTCCTAGTGTACACGTTACATACCCTCTGTAGTGCCTTGCAGTCGGAGACTGAGCAGTTGCCATACCAGGCGGTGATGCAACCAGTCAGGATCCTCTCGATGGTGTAGCTGTATAACTTTTTGAGAATCTAAGGACCCATGCCAAATCTTTTCAGTCTCCTGAGGGGGAGTAGGTGTTGTCGAGCCCTCTTTACGACTGCCTTTGTGTGTTTGGACTATGATAGTTTGTTAGTTTGTTGGTGAACTTGCAGCTCTCGACACACTCCACTACAGTCCCATCGATGTGAATTGGGGCTCGGCTCCCCTTAACCTGTAATACACAATCAGCTCCATAGTCTTGCTCACATTGAGGGATAGGATGTTGTCCTGGCACTACACTGCCTGGTTACTGACCTCCTCCCTATAGGCTGTCTCATCATTGTTGGTGATCAGGTCTACGGTCGTTTTGTTTACGCCAAACTTAATGATGGTATTGGAGTTGTGCTTGGCCACACAGTCATGGGTGAACAGGGAGTACAAGATTGGACTAAGCACGCACCCCTGAGGGGCCCACGTGTTGAGGATCAGCATGTGAGATGTGTTGTTGCCTAACCTTACCACCTGGGGGTGGTCCATCAGGAAGTCCAGGATCTAGGGAGGTGTTTAGTTCCAGGTTCTTTAGCTTAGTGTTGAGCTTTAAAGGCACTATGGTGTTGAACGCTGATCTATAGTTAAAGAACTGCATTCTCACGTAGGTGTTCCTTTTGTCCAGGTGGGATAGGGCAGTATGGAGTGCAATAGAGATTGCGTAATCTGTGGATCTGTTGGGGCGGTATGCAAATTGGAGTAGGTCTAGGGTTTCTTGAATGATGGTGTTGATGTGAGCCATGACCAGCCTTTCAAAGCACTTCATGGCTACAGACGTTGAGTGCTACGAGTCGGTAGTCATTTAGGCAGGTTACCTTGGCGTTCTTGGGCACAGGGACTATGGTGGTCTGTTTGAAACATATAGGTATTACAGACTCGGTCAGGGAGAGGATGAAAATGTCAGTGAAGACAGTATGTCAGCGCATGTAATCTCTGGCCCTGCGGCCTTGTGAATGTTGACCTGTTTAAAGGCCTTACTCACATCGGTTACCGAGAGTGTGATCACACAGTTGTCCGAAACAGCTGGTGCTCTCATCCATGCTTCAGTGTTGCTTGCCTCGAAGTGTGCATAGAAGTTATTTAACTCGTCTGGTAGGCTCGCATCACTTGGCAGCTCGCGGCTTGGCTTCCCTTTGTAATCCGTAATAGTTTGCAAGCCCTGCCACATCCGACGAGCATTAGAGCCGGTGTAGTAGGATTCAATCTTAGTCCTGCATTGACACTTTACCTGTTTGATGGTTTGTCGGAGGGATTTCCTTAAAAGTGTCTGGATTAGCACAGATCTGTGTACCATAAAACTAACTTGCAGCGTGATGAGTTTAGTCCCCAGTGCGATGCATTGGATCCACAGGACACAATCGTGAGATGCAGTCTTTGGAATTCACATTGAATGATATTCCTTCTCAACCTTTTTGAAATGTTTTGGTTATCGTGCGCACTGCCAATTGCTTGTGCCGAATATCACCACTAACTCACACACTGACTTCACACAAAGCGACAAAGGGTTAAAATTTACCGACAGCCTATCAACGTATTAAATGAACTTTATCTGTCTGACTAATTGCATTGTGTCACATCAGCACTAGTCTAACCTATGACACATTTAAGAGTCGGTGTCACAAAGCCAAAACTTTTATTTCCACCTAACTGCCTAACTTTTTGTTGAAATCAGTGATACCTCTGTCAAAGGCTCTCAATAAAGAAGAAGAGATCCGTAGCTAGATCAAATACTGTACTGTCAGGGATTGGTGACACACACACACACACACACACACACACACACACACACACACACACAGACAGACAGACAGACAGACAGACAGACAGACAGACAGACAGACAGACAGACAGACAGACAGACAGACAGACAGACAGACAGACAGACAGACAGACAGACAGACAGACACACAGACAGACACACAGACACACACACACTTATCTGTGTGTGTCTTGAAGGAAATCCATCCGACAAACCATCACGCCTTATCTCCAATTTGTTCCACAGGGCCAGCCCTCCCTCTCTTCCTGAGAGGTGAGCTCTCTGGCAAACAAACAACCAACACTCTTGGAGATACCAATCTGTCAGCAGGAACGCCTTGCCAGGAAGTTCAAGTAGTCAATGGAGCACTTCCTCCCGCTCTTCCTCTTCAAGAGCAGCCAAATAAATAAAATAAGGGAAACCTTCCAGAGAACTGTCAGCACCTCAACACCCCCCCCCCCCCCCCCCCTCCTGGATTGTTGTAAGTGTGTGTGTGTTCGAGTGTGTGCACGTGCATGCATGCGTGTCAGCCTACAGTCCACTTCTAAGCGTGTGTGTGTGTGTGTGTGTGTGTGTGTGTGTGTGTGTGTGTGTGTGTGTGTGTGTGTGTGTGTGTGTGTGTGTGTGTGTGTGTGTGTGTGTGTGTGTGTGTGTGTGTGTGTGTGTGTGTGTGTAAAAAGGGAAATTTCAACTTTGCTTTGAGACCCGAAATTGGTCTCGCCTTATTGAGACAAAACCACTCCTGGTGACACCTGGAGCTAGATCCTCTCTCCTTTCTTTTCTCTCCTCACAAAAGCCTGTGGGTGTGACTTTTATTACTAGTTAAACACCCACACAAAGAGTTTGTAAGTCGACTGGATCATTGACGGAGCGATTTTGGCTTTGAATAACCACCTACATCCACCCATTGCTCTGGTAAACTCTAGGAATCGCTCTCTACTCCTTTCAACGCGTTGTGCCGAACACTCATTGACCATATTGCTTTTCACATCCCCTCACCACAGTGAATGCAAGTCCCACAGACCCCATATTGTCCCATTCTGCATCAGATTGGATAAAATGGGATTGGATCCGTTAGGCTGGTCTAGTATAACTTATTAGTTATAAGTACATTAGTTCCAGGCTTAATTCCTATGTGAATCTGATGTTAGTCGAGGAGGCCACAAAACAGCAACTGGCGGCCAGATGTAGCTCCTCTGCATTTCAGAATCCATCTCAGAAACGTACCAACTCTCTCCGGGAAAAGCTCTCCGGGGGGCGGGTAGTTGAGACGGCGAGCGAACTCCGGGCAGTACCACACCAGCAGCTCCTGGCCCGGTGGCACGGCTCTCACCGTGTAGAAGTAGATGGCCATGCCAGTCTGGCACGCCGCCAGGTTCTGGTCCTCTGGACGACGGGCCGGGCTGACGTAGCGCATCCAGTTGCTCTTCTCCTCGTCCAAGCCGTCCAGGATGTGATGTAACCGACTCTCTGAGAATACCTGGAGGGAGACAAGAGAGGGAGAGAGTGAGAGAGAGACTTAGATGACGACCTCAACACAACCTTCTCCCACGCCTCTGAAACCTAAGATATGGCCTCGATCCAGTAATATGACGTGAGAAATAAAGTCACTCAGGATGTTGTTCCATCTATCATATAACGGTGTGGAGGGATTTGGTTGGTGGTTGTAGTGGTGGGTGCACCCGGTTTGGTCATAATGTGTTGTTGTTTCTACCGGAATGACAGTACGACAACTCTACTCGAGTCAGTGCACAACTGACTGTGTTATATCACTCTAACTTTCAATGTCATACCTACAGTAGGTACCAATACAGCACACCGGAATGGTTAGACATCCCTGGCGAGCAACAACAACAACAAAAAGAGTCTCTCAGATCCTTCTCTCTGGATTTGTGCTCTACCACAGTTTTCCACTCAATCTGCTAATCTGCTTTATATCGCTTCGTTTGTTGGTCTTTGTCTGGAAGCAGTGTTGTTTGCAGATTGACTCATGACTTTATCGAGTCCAGGTTGTCTACGTGATGGCTGTGTTATTCTCATGTCTGCGGAGTGGCCCAGTTGTTTGGATACTGTGTCGGGACTGTGTATAGTCTGTTGGTCTGTGTCATGACTATGCTGTTTGCAGGCCTAAGCCGTTAGCTGTGTGTATGCAAGTGGAAGTCGTGGCTCGCAGGCCCTAGGCCACTTCCTTGCTTAGTCAGTGTGAGAGTCAGTGTGTATGTGTGTGCGCGTGCGTGTGTTTCCCAGCAGTGAGACCATGGCACTGCCGAGAGAGGAGCAGTGAGTGGAAAAGCACTGCGTCACTGAAACCGAACAGCTGTGTGTGTGTCCTCCTCCCCAACGAGAAAGCACACGCACACACACCTTCACACACAACCTTTACAGTAAAGCAAAAAATAACACATTGGCATAAAAACACAAGCGCGCACACACACACACACACGTTACACAGGATGCGAGACCACAAGTGTCAATTTGTGCAATCCCTCTACCTCCTGTAGAAGTGAACAGAATTTGACCTCAATGAGATCTCACAATGCCTTTCACTTACTCTCCAGAAGTACTTCCTGTTGGCATCTTTGGGCACCATGTCATTGCTGTAGGTCTGGCCCACCAGAGGGCCGAACCGTGTCCCCTTCTGAATGAGCTCCCGACTGGTCACCCCAAGCACCTGTACAACACAGGAAGGAGGAAGGGGAGGACCATCCTCCTCAGTGAATTTCATAAAAATAACATTTGTAAAACATTGAAAAAGTTATATTTTCTAGATAAAACAATAGGAAATATAATCACGTCACCAATTAATTGATTAAAACACTATTTTGTAAAGAAGGTCTACAGTAGCCTCAGCAGCACTCTGTAGGGTAGCACCATGGTGTAGCCGGAGGACAGCTAGCTTCCGTCTTCCTTTGAGTGCATTGACTTCAGTACAAAACCTAGGAGGCTCATGGTTCTCACCCCCCTCCATAGACTTACTCAGTAATTATGACAACTTCCAGAAGATGTCCTCCAACCGATCAGAGCTCTTGCAGCATGAACTGACATGTTGCTCACCCAATCAAATGATCAGAGAATGAATCTCATACTGAAAGCATAAGCTACAGCTAGCTAGCACTGCAGTGGTGAGTAGTTGACTCAAAGAGAGAGAGAGAGACAATAGTTGAACAGTTTTGAACAAATTCATTTATTCCAAAATTAAGGAGAAGCAAGAGAGATAGCGAGAGAGAGATTGTCATTTTTTTTTCAGTTTCACTTACTTATCTATTAAATGTAGTTAGCTAGTTTAGCCTACTCAAACACCCTGGTCAAACAGAAGGATGCTATGTTAGCTAGCTGGCTATGACTATCCAACACAACACTCTTCCAAGTCAAGGTAAGCTTTTTGATTTACAAATGTATTGCCACCGGGGACGGCATAAATGCTAAACTGCTTACTGACTGTACACTGTAACGTTACTGCATGATTGTAGCGGGTTTACTAACACATTAGTTCTATTAGCTATGCTGACTATGACGTTACTTTAGCTAATATGGTGACAACTATTTTCGGCAGGATAGAACAGCCGACAAGGGGTGGCGGTCTATGTATATTTGTAAACAACAGCTGGTGCACAAAATCTGTGGAAGTCTTGAGGTTTTGCTCACCATGATAAGCGGTAGACCACACTATTTACCAAGAGAGTTTTCATCTATATTCTTCCTGGCTGTCTATTTAACACCACAGACCGATGCTGGCACTAAGACCGCACTCAGCGAGCTGTATACGGCCATAAGGAAACAGGAAGACACTCATCCAGAGGCGGCGCTCCTAGTGGCCGGGGACTTTAATGCAATCCGTTTTACCTCATTTCTACCAGCATGTTAAATGTGCAACCAGAGGGAAAAATCTCTAGACCACCTTTACTCCACACACAGAGACATGAGCAAAGCTCTCCCTTGCCCTCCATTTGGCAAATCTGACCATAAATATATCCTCCTGAATCCTGCATACAAGCAAAAACTAAAGCAGGAAGCACCAGTGACTCGGTCAATAAAAAAGTGCAATTTGCATACCGCCCAAACAGATCCACAGATGATGCAATATCTATAGCACTCCACACTGCCCTTTCACACCTGGACAAAAGTAACACCTACATGAGAATGCTATTATATCCTGGACTTCCTGACGGGCCGCCACCAATTGGTAAGGGTAGGTAACAACACATCCGCCACACTGATCCTCAACACGGGGGCCCCTCAGGGGTGTGTGCTCAGTCCCCTCCTGTACTCCCTGTTCACTCATGACTGCATGGCCAGGCACGACTCCAACACCGTCATTAAGTTTGCCGATGACACAACAGTGGTAGGCCTGATCACCGACAGCGATGAGACAGCCTATAGGGAGGAGGTCAGAGACCTGGCCGTGTGGTGCCAGGACAACAACCTCTCCCTCAACGTGAGGGACAAGACAAAGGAGATGATTGTCGACTCCAGGAAAAGGAACTGTGAAGCCAGCTGTATAGCCTATTGCCTGCTTCTGTTTTTAAGTATTTTATTAAATGTTAACAATGTTGTTTCTGTTTGGTGCTTTTCATTAAATCATGCATAGCTGTTCTTTATATGGCCTAAAATAAATGTGTTCATCTGGGCACAATACAACATGTATTGGATAACGGCACAATTATGGGGCTTGGGCTCATTAAATGTTGTAAATGTATTTAATATAGGTCTTATCAGGTTTGAATATTCATGCTGATCAAAGCTCTAATCAAAATTAGACATATTTATGTGCTTTATACTGCTTTTGAATGACGCTTTTTGTTTTGACAGAAATACAGGGTTACCCGGGAGAAAAGTTATTTATTCTCGGGATGGAACATTTGTAAAATACCGGGGAAATATTCAACCCTGATACTGACTGTGTAATGGGTGCGTGTTGGTGGCAGGGAAGTCAGGCGCAGGAGAACGAACTTGGTATAAACGGAGTCGTTTAATAAGTGCTGACCAAACTCCAAAAACCAGAATATATAAATATAACAAAGTGGGTACAAAACCCGTCGCACACATACTAGCACAATCACATACAATAAAACAATCTCCGACAAGGACATGAGGGGAAACAGAGGGTTAAATACACAACATGTAATTGATGGGATTGGAACCGGGTGTGAAGGAAGACAAGACAAAACCAATGGAAAATGAAAAATGGATCAGTGATGGCTAGAAGGTCGGTGACATCGACCGCCGAACGCCGCCCGAACAGGGAGAGGGACCGACTTCGGCGGAAGTCGTGACAGACTGACTGAACAAGCTCCTCAAAGACAAAGAGGGAATAGGAAGGGAGCCTGAATTTGAACAAATTCATATTGACAAATGCTGCCCGAGGAAGGATGGAAGGATGTGGGAGTGATGTAAGGGAAGTTTTCCAAAATGCACACACAGAACAAATATAGTACAGCCACACAAATATAGTAGACACACATACATAAACACACACACACACACACACATTACACAGACCCATTATGAACAGATAGGCATACATTCTCATGCATGTGCGCATACGTACCTGTGTGCACGCAAACACACCGACACACACACACCCAAACACACACAAGCACACACAAACACACTAGAAGGCCCCCACAAAGAAACACCATGC
The DNA here is from genome assembly GCF_045679555.1 of Salvelinus alpinus. Lineage (NCBI taxonomy): Eukaryota > Metazoa > Chordata > Actinopteri > Salmoniformes > Salmonidae > Salvelinus > Salvelinus alpinus. The sequence goes on from NC_092093.1 coordinate 42,359,051, forward strand.
CCCCTCACTCTCCCACACACACACGAAAACACAAACACTCAGACATACCTGCATTCAAATACTAACTCTCTCAATCTCAACTTTAATTTTTTTAAGCATATCCCCCATTTACAGGAAAGTGTGGTCTTCACGCTTTCAGTATAACCTACCTCTGCAGAGTCAGGGCAGCGTTTTAGGACCAAGTTTCGGGGTAGAGACCTCTCAGCCTTGGTCTTGTTCTGGTTCTCTGGGTGGTTACCCGGGTCCAACGGGTGGTCCTTCAAGATGTAGGTGCACCTCTTCTGGAACTCGGCCTCACTCCAGAGGGTCATGTCTATGTCCTGGGGGTTTGAGTCGGTCAGGGTGGGGGTGGAGACCGATGTAGTGTGGGGAAAGGGGGAGCCATCTGAGGTTAACATGGCTGTGCTGTTCTGGGAGGAAGAGGAGGCCTAAGGAATAAGACCACAGAAGAGTATGAGAACTATGATGTGTATTAGCCCAAATAATTGAGGAAGTCAATTTCCATTTTTTTCTTGTACCTGCTTATACACTTTCTTATACTCTCTCTCTCTCTCTCTCTCTCTCTCTCTCTCTCTCTCTCTCTCTCTCTCTCTCTCTCTCTCTCTCTCTCTCTCTCTCTCTCTCTCTCTCTCTCTCTCTCTCTCTCTCTCTCTCTCTCTCTCTCTCTCTCTCTCTCTCTCTCTCTCTCTCTCTCTCTCTCTCTCTCTCTCTCTCTCTCTCTCTCTCTCTCTCTCTCTCTCTCTCTCTCCCTCCCTCCTATAGAATTGAAAGAGCATGAAGCATCACAAACAGCGGATGAAGTGTGCTGAAGGAGGAAGCGCTACTCTGTTTTGAATGGAGCTAAAATTAGAAGCAAGGAAGCTGAGGTGTGAGACAGTCAGAGACGGAAGGAGGTGGTGTCCTAACTAACTTTCCCAACGAACACTACCGGACAAACAAACTTCAAACGGTAGCGCCCATCCCTGCACCATCGCCGCCCACCGTTCCAAACATGCTATGACCGTCCAAAACACGATGCCAGGCTACAAGAAGAGGTTCCTGTGCACGTCAGCCGAGGCGCGGCGACCACCACTTTCACAAGTAGGAAACCAGTGTTCCCCGTGAATCAGTCCAGACTTCCTCTCTACACTGACTGGGACCTGGCTCTCGTCCCAGTTACCTGCCTCTCTGTTCGTCTGTTCCTCTGTCTTTTTGTCTGGTGTTCGACCCGGACATTCTCTTTTCACATTGTCCTTTCCAGCACGGTTCCAGCCGCTATGATGGCTGCGTGACCAAGCCAGTGCATTACAGCTCGGCTCGGGATCCACTCAGTAGTGTGAAAAAGCTTTAATTAAGACTGGACAAAGACACAAACAGGACTAGAGTTAGTCTGAAAAAAATGCCAATCCGAGAGCGCCTTTGCAGGTGTAAACCTGTGGTAAGTGCAGAGGTGTGGGTGGAGTAAATGTTGCGAAAGGTCAGAAGCTGGTGATTTGTAAAGCCATTTAGTAGACGGTCTTATCCAAAGCGACTAGTCGAGCAGGCATACGTTTTACATATGAGTGGTCCTGGAAATCGAACCCCCTATCCTAGCGTTGCAGTCACCGTGCTCTAACAACGGAGCTATAGAGGACCCGTTTTGCGCTTATTTTTCCAAGTTATCCCAGTCGACGGTATACAGCTCAAGTTGAAGTTTCCTAACTTTTATTATCTTCACTTTCCCTTTCTGAGTGGATTGTAGTCCTCCAAAATGTACGTAGACTGGTTTGACCTCATATCCTCAACACCTTTTGAGATGGTCACAACATAGCACATAATTCATTCTAATTGTAATAATTGTTATACATTTTGTAATACCAGTGATGTCATATTAGAACATGCATCATACGCATCCATACGAGGAGAGGAGACTGATCTTCTCTCGTACCCAACACTCATCGACCAAGATGGAGGGGTGACATTTCACGTTTCTTTGGTACGCATCACCGCAGAGTGGAATGAGTCTCACAACAGACGGTGGAAGCTCACTCTGAAACCATGGAGCTATGAAACGACACGCTGAAATCAATGCACGATGAGCCAAAGGCACACAGCCGTGGCCTCACGAGAAGTTGTAAATGGTTGACTTTTAAAAATATCACCATTATGCCCTGACACCTTACGGCATGAAGGAAGATGCGCTTTTGTAAGAGGAGTGATGTGGAATCTGTGCCACGAGTGACTGAAAACGAATAGTTTAACAAACTTCACGAAAGCCAACAGCTCAAATATCTAATAATGAAAGCCTACAGCTCAAATATCTAATAATGAAAGCCTACAGCTCAAATATCTAATAATGAAAGCCTACAGCTCAAATATCTAATAATGAAAGCCTACAACTCAAATATCTGATAATGAAAGCCTACAACTCATGTCTATTTCATTGTGTGACACTGTCACACCGAATGACACAAAAAAAATGAAATTTAGGAAGTGGAGTGATGTGAAATCTGTGCAGTGTGTGACTGAAAGCATACAGAACTTTCACAAACTTCATGAAAACTCATATATCACTATCGCTGTCTCACCGTCACACGTCACATTATGACACCAAAAAAATGACTTTAGGTGAAATCTGTGCTGTCCTAATTTATACATACACACAGCACACTATGGTAGAATGAAAATAATAGAGGGATGGTAAAGGAGAGGTGGAGTACTTACTGTGAAGCCTTGAGAGGAGCCACACATAGAGCAGGTTATCTGTATCCTTGAGTGTCTGTGTAATTGATGGTTCCTCTCCTTCCTTCTCTTTTCCCCTTCTCTCTCGCGCTCTCTCTGATGAGATTCTTATACTGCGTGTACCTGTTGCAACTGAGGGACAGTGGTGTGTGTGAGTCTCTCTCTCTCTCTCTCTCTCTCTTGCTCTCTCTCTCGTTCTCTCTCTCTCTCTCTCGTGTGTGTGTGGGTCTGCCTTATCTCCCTCCTCTGTGTGTGAGACTCCTCCTTGGGGGCAGTGATCTGTTCATCTATGCATCGCTCATTCACTCACTCTCTGCCCCGGGGGCTCGTGCTAAGATAAGGAGAACAACAAGAGCTTTCTCTCCAGGAGGTGTGTCGCCGGTCACACAGATATGTCCGGTTCAGACGCACATTTTTCTCCATTTTCTTTTTTTCTGAGATTCTAACACAACCCCCCTTTTCTGTCTTCCTTGGGTGTGAATGCATATATGTCAAGCGATGTTGTTCTATGTTGTGTTTGTGGGCCTAATTTACGATTTAGGAAAAGAGAGGGGCTATAAGACAGTGTTTGTTTGAAAAGATTCAAATAAGTGAACATTTTCTTGTCAGTTCTTTGAAACTGAGAGTTGAATTCAAATTGAAACCGAGACTTTGGTTAGTTTCCAAAACACGACCACAATCATAATTTCAAGAGCTTAAATGTAAATGTTTCCTACAGGTTCTGCCTTGACAAAATTACATAGACTAGGTCTATAACTCTCACATAATTGAAGTGTCACGGCAGTCACTTGAAGTATCTGCGAACATTCTGTATTTAGCTGAAGTGTTCTGAAGTTGAGGACAAAATGTAAGGCTTTGTGAATGTCTAGAAATCGGATATACCCCCTTGCTTGACAGCTGCGGTCTGAAATAATGTTATTGTAGACATCAGTATTTGGCATTTGACTGGCATAAATGTACACATACAATGCTTGTTCAGCCCTAGCACGTGATAACCAGGTTATAACCATGTCATAATAGCTGACATAACTTGTCATAATATGGTCATAACACTGTCATGGCCCATATATTTAGACCTGTTGTTACATATATAGTGTTGTTTTATGGCTGGTTATGACACCTACATAAGAGTGTCAAAACCCATATTTATTCTAATAATTCATTCCCTGACAATAACTTTCCTTTCGTTCGAAAGTTTGTTTCTTGTTGTTGTAATGAATTCTTTACAGTAGTTTTTTTTCCATCATGTTTTAAATCACTTTATGACAATCTCATTATGACCATCCAGTGTCACTTTACTTGAACTAAGCAAATACACTTTATGACACTGTCAAGAAGCATTATGACCATTCGGTGTCACCTTACTTGCACCGAGACAATAACCTTTATGACACTGTCAAGAAGCATTAGACCATCATAATCATATAAGCCAGATAGGCCTATCACGTACATGCCCTTATACCAGTCATCAGTCAAAAAGAGGATGTCTTGTCCTGCTCCTGAAATCTGCTCCTGCATTCATCCCAGTCATCAGCAACAGAGCATTGGAGTAAATTCATGTCTGACATCAATGTGTGAACGATTACAATAATAATTTTGCAGTAAAAAATCTAAAAAACATACTGTTGACACGTAGGCGTAAGGGAGTGTTTTGCCTTGTGTGGTTGGTTTTGTGGATTTAGACACTCTTATGTAGGTGTCATAACCAGCCATAAATGAATTACCGGAGTTGGTTTTGTGGATTTAGACACTCTTATGTAGGTGTCATAACCAGCCATAAATTAATTACCGGAGTTGGTTTTGTGAGTTTTGACACTCTTATGTAGGTGTCATAACCAGCCAAAAATGAATTACCGGAGTTGGTTTTGTGAGTTTTGACACTCTTATGTAGGTGACATAACCAGCCATAAATTAATTACCGGAGTTGGTTTTGTGAGTTTTGACACTCTTATGTAGGTGTCATAACCAGCCATAAATGAATTACCGGAGTTGGTTTTGTGAGTTTTGACACTCTTATGTAGGTGTCATAACCAGCCATAAATGAATTACCGGAGTTGGTTTTGTGGATTTAGACACTCTTATGTAGGTGTCATAACCAGCCATAAATGAATTACCGGAGTTGGTTTTGTGAGTTTTGACACTCTTATGTAGGTGTCATAACCAGCCATAAATGAATTACCGGAGTTGGTTTTGTGAGTTTTGACACTCTTATCTAGGTGTCATAACCAGCCATAAATGAATTACCGGAGTTGGTTTTGTGAGTTTTGACACTCTTATGTAGGTGTCATAACCAGCCATAAATTAATTACCGGAGTTGGTTTTGTGAGTTTTGACACTCTTATGTAGGTGTCATAACCAGCCAAAAATTAATTACCGGAGTTGGTTTTGTGAGTTTTGACACTCTTATGTAGGTGTCATAACCAGCCATAAATGAATTACCGGAGTTGGTTTTGTGGATTTAGACACTCTTATGTAGGTGTCATAACCAGCCATAAATGAATTACCGGAGTTGGTTTTGTGGATTTAGACACTCTTATGTAGGTGTCATAACCAGCCATAAATTAATTACCGGAGTTGGTTTTGTGAGTTTTGACACTCTTATGTAGGTGTCATAACCAGCCATAAATTAATTACCGGAGTTGGTTTTGTGAGTTTTGACACTCTTATGTAGGTGTCATAACCAGCCAAAAATTAATTACCGGAGTTGGTTTTGTGAGTTTTGACACTCTTATGTAGGTGTCATAACCAGCCATAAATGAATTACCGGAGTTGGTTTTGTGGATTTAGACACTCTTATGTAGGTGTCATAACCAGCCATAAATGAATTACCGGAGTTGGTTTTGTGGATTTAGACACTCTTATGTAGGTGTCATAACCAGCCATAAATTAATTACCGGGGTTGGTTTTTTGAGTTTTTACCCTCTTATATAGGTGTCATAACCAGCTATAAAATAACGCAATATATGTCACAACAGGTCTCAATATAGGTGTCATGACAGTGTTATGACCATATTATAACAGGTTATGACGCTAGGTGTCAAGTAAAGTGTTACTCTCATTTTATATGACTGCAGATTCCTTCATGGCCAAGCCAATGGTAGCACATTGGTAACAGCCACACATTGTCTTTGAAGCTAAGCAGGATTTCACTTGGTTCAAAAATTGGATGGGAGACCTTCAACAAGATAGCTGGTAGATTGATCATTTTGCCAGTATTGGAGATGCGCTTTCAAGGAAAGTAAAGTTGGTTAATATAATGATGAGAGGAATTATTTTAAAAGGGCAATCTGCGATGCTAGATACATTTTTAGACTTTAAAATGAATTAGATATATCCATTGATTCTTGAAGAAGATAACTTCCCACTGGGCACAGGCATCAGTTCAACGTTTAGTTTCGATTTACATTTGATTGAGTTGTCAACTAACCTTAAAGGTTGGATGAAAAAAAAGACCACATTCACTGACGTTGATGACTTTTATCAAATCAAATCAGTTTTCCACATTGATTCAACCATCTCATAGATTTTTTTTATGACATGGAAACAACCCGTTTTTGCCCAGTGGGGTATAAACGCCTCATGAAATGAGTTAAACTGTCTAACCCCACAAGAACCCTAAATATAACCTTGTCTTACTCCAATGTTTGTAAACAATGGGATTGTAAACAAACACTGTATAGCCTCAAAACATGGTTAAAACTATAATGCGGATTTCATGGACGGTCAGTCCTTGCATCTGTAGATTTGATGATGGTTACATTTCTCAAGACCCATTTTTCAGCTGTTTTCCCAATAACAGTGGCGGGGTGGTGCTTTTGTTATTGTTTGAACCGCATACTGCCCCTTTAACTTCAGAAACAAACGGTTGACAACTGTTTTCAAATTCTATGACATTGTTACATGACACCATGTGTTTTTTGCCCGGCAGGTAGTTTCACAAAAACAAAGTCATGTGTTGCAGCCTCTACTTGAGGAGTGTTGTTCTGTACCACTGTTGATTCGGCATGATGCCAGGCAGTTCTGACAGAGCGAAATGAGAGGATTTACGCTTGGCACGCACCACGAAAAAACAATGGCAAGTGCCTACAACAGAAAGAATGTGTGTGTGTGTGTGTGCAAATGGGTGAGCGTGTGTATATCAGGATAAGGTACTTTGATGCGTGTATGTGGACTTTGAAGCTCTCTCTCTCCTCCTCCCCTCTCGGTTTGGTGTCCATGTCGTTCCTGTCTCATATCTTGCTACACACCACACCAGGGTAACAAGAAGTGCAGTATAATTTAGAGTCCACTTCTCTTTCCTGTCTCTCTCTCCCCACACCTCCACCAGACATCTTATTCATCACATTCTGTTGAGGGTGAGCTGTCTTTTGCTCACCCGTCCTCTATTATTCACACACGTGCATCTGTATATGCGTGGTGTTATGTCTCTTGGGGTTCATAACCACGTCTTTATAACAATTCAATAATGGTAGGAATTCAGTTCAACCATTTATCTGAAACGTGATCATCTCAAGGCACATATTACCCATGATACTCTGCGGCACAACTATGGTAGGTATGGAGGTGCAAATGATACAACCCTAATAGACAACACGTGGTGTTGGATGAGTAATTTTGTTATTGACAACCTGACCATGTACTACAGAAAGAATAGCTGAGATCTATACAAAGACTATACTCCAAATTACTACAATAAATGTTAGCATGTCATCTGAGTGTCAGTAATTAAGTCAGTCTGTCTGTCTGTCAATCTGTCTGTCTGTCTCTTTGCCAGACATACATGAACGTCTGTCCGTCTTTCCATAATGACAGAGTGTGAAGGCATGTGCATAGGTAGCTGGATGGAGCAACCGTGAAGTATTTAAATATTACATGAAGGGTTTTCGAAACATTCTTAGACTGATATTGTCACGTTCGTTTAGAGATGGATTGGACCAAGGTGCAGCGTTGTAGGCGTACATCATACATTTATTAAATGAACACCAAAAAACAAGAAAGAATAAACGACACGTAAAGTTTTGTAGCGCTAACACAGCAACTAACCAAAAACAAGATCCCACAACTAAAGGTGGAAAAAAGGCTGCCTAAGTATGATCCCCAATCAGAGACAACGGTAGACAGCTGCCTCTGATTGGGAACCATACCCGGCCAACAAAGAAATAGAAAAACTAGAATGTCCACCCAAATCACACCCTGACCTAACCAAATAGAGAAATAAAAAGGCTCTCTAAGGTCAGGGCGTGACAGATATAGACGACCAAGTGAACGACCAAGTGTTTCCTCCTGTCTCCTCCTGCTTTGACAAAACATAATTGGAATGTGTTCAATAATATGTCGTTAAAATCCTTAAGTCTACTGACGCACCCGTGTGTCAATCTAAGTAACATAATAAACAAATTGGCATGGGCTGCATCTCAATCCATCGCCTATGTTGGTCTTCTCATGAAAACATCTATAGTATCCGAATGGTTTGGACTTCAAATTTATATGAACCAACTACAGAAAGAGGAGATTCTCACAAACAGGATGGTGTTCTCCTACAACGCCCACCAGTGTCACAGGACTCGTCTGAAGATAACCAGTACCGGTTTAGAAAATGAATGAAAGTATGGAGGTCGTTTTGTGCCAACGCCCAAGAAACATTTGTAAAAAAATAAAAAATAAAATACATTTCAAAACCTTAATCCTTATGATAAAAAATGTTTACTGTCTTTTTTTTGCCATTAAGTGTTATTCAATATGTTTCTGTGGGCTATAGTAGTAAAGACCAATTTCAATATTTTATAAAAAATTCCAAAAAAACATTACCTACAATTCCAAATCAACAATTCCAAGTCCTAAAATTCCAAATCAATTACCTAAATGATCCGTTGATATGACCATCTTAAAACAGTGTAAATCTGTGACACTCCATTTAGTGTGATATGTTACATTATGTTAGCTAAAATGCTACCGTTGTCGCCGACGCGACTCTGACACGCAATCTTCGGATTGCTAGACGTTGTGGATCACGCCCACCCATCCTCTCTGACCAACCTCCCTACTTTCGTTTCTGTCTAAAGTATACACTGGTAGTAGGTGTCATACGTCTTGGAGGTGCTCAGAAATACATATAGTATGTTTTGTACGGCTCTGAGGCCAGGCTGCAATGGAAAGTTCCTATATACAGTAGAGAGTGACTCTATTACATGCATAAGCAAAGACTCCCTTGTGGGGGCCTCTGCAAATTGGCTTTCGAAAGAGTTAACACTGTAATTTCCACAGTTGCATCTGTACCTGCCTCTGGACATTTCTCGCAGGGCTGGACCAAAGACCTACCACCCGCTTCTGTCACTATACAGCTGGTGAGTGGTGACAACCCACTCGGCACAGACGTCTATTCAATGTCTACTCCACGTTGGTTCAACGTAATTTCATTGAAACAACGTGGAAACAGAGTTGATTCAACCAGTGTGTGCCCAGTGGGAAAGGTCCTAGGTATTGTTTGTTAGGCGCTCCATCCTAGAGTCACTTTTACGACTGGTTTCAAGTGAAATATTTCAAACACTTTGCCACTCCTCTTGTTGTTAACTGTTTTAGGGATGACTTCTGATGAAAATATGTTGCGTTCTGGGTATCCCTATTGGTCATTGTCCACTCCCTCTCTCTCTCCTTCACCTTATTTCTCTCTCTGTCTGTCTGTCTGTCTGTCTGTCTGTCTGTCTGTCTGTCTGTCTGTCTGTCTCTTGTCATTTTTTTATTTCTCCTCATCCCATTCATCCTGAGGTTGAATGAAGAAATAACTCTCTAATGCTCTCTCTTTCTCCTTCCTTCCATCTTTTTTCATCAGGTCTCTCTCTACGTCATTGTCCTCCTCCCTCCTGTCTAATCTGCTGTTGACAGGACAATGGTTATTATTGTTATTTCATTCTGAGAGGAATGTGGCTAGGGAACGGAACAGCTTTGTTAAGGAGCACTGATGATACCACCCACCCTGTTACTGGACTAGACTGGACTGACTGACGAAGACTGCTTTGCTACTGTACCAGGGTTGGGGGTCAATTCAATTCAATGTGTGCATACGTGTGTCTGTGTCTGCCTGTGTGTGATCCTTATCTCATTAATAATCTACATAAGACATCTCCTACAGGTCCCCTCCACCCATTCACCATAAGACAAACGGACACTCTTGAACGTTAAATGCCACTTGAGGAAGTGCAGTTTAGTACCCTCAGGTGGTACACGTCTCTGTCTCAGATGCTTTAAGACACTCCTTTCATTGTTTTGTCTTCCTCCTGATGACTGAGACGATGACACATGTTGAGGCGGATAATTGTGAAAGGACACACACTTAAAAGAACAAAAGTACATTCGAAATTAGTACACATACAAGTACACTCACAAGTACAGGCACACATATACAAAACACACACACACACACACAACCAAACACAAAGATAAACAAAACACTTAGACACATCCCATAGTGCATAAACAAAAAGACAGATGTCATCGGAAGTGGCAATCTGTCTGACAAATGCACACTGCTGTGGAGATCTCTTTCATGTAGACTGAAATGGTCTCTGAGGAAACAGGAAAACATATCACTATGAATAGTAATAGATTTTTCACTCTCTCTCTCTCTATCTCTATCATTCTCTCCCTGTCCCTAACCCTCCCTCCCCCTTCTCTTTCTCACTCTCTCTCTCCGTCTCACCCTTTCTCTCTCTCATTCCCTCTCCCCTTCCTTCCTCCCTACCTACCTCCCTCCTTCTCTCGCTCTTTGCGTCTCAGAGCCTCAGCCCCATACCTCTCAGATTCCTGACATATTTCAAGGTAACCACTGAACAAACACCAGTAAACCTGATCAGCAGTCACACTGACGCGGAGGTAGATTTTCTCTTACAGTCACAGACAGACAGACTTCGCTCTAAATAACCTTACTGGAAAAAGATGTGTGTGTGTGTGTGTGTATCAGACAGTGGGTGTCTTTATCATTGTGTGTGCGCGCGCGCGTGTGTGTGTGTGTCACCGATCCCTGACAGTACAGTATTTGATCGAGCTATGGATCTCTTCCTCATAACTCTCGATCATTAAAGGGGCAGCCTCAGTTTCAGCAGGACTTGTTTCAATGTAGGTTTCTGACTAGGTTGAGGGCCATAAACTGACTAGGATCCCGTGATAGCCGAAGTTTGGTTTTCTGTGATGAGTATACTGTTCAGGAATGGTTGTATACAATAAAAGGGGATTTTTACTGCAACTTAACGACAACATCAATGACATCATCAGGTGCCATAGTGTCTGTCTGCGTCTCTTTGTCTGTCACTCCCCCCTTCTCTCTCTCTCTCTCTCTTTCTCTCTCTCACTCTTTCTCGGAAACATTGAGTAGAGCTATTACACTTAGGTGAGGTCACATGTGCGTGCCCGAGTTTCTGTGTACAACTCCATCTCTCTCTCCCTCCCTCCTCTATCCCTCCCCCTCTATCCCTCCCTCCCTCTTTCTCCCCCTCTCTCAGGGCCACTTAGACAGGCCAGGCCCATCACTTCCACCTGTCTCCAGTGTAACCTGCCCCAGTCATTACCTGATCCATGCCGTAAGTGCACATGTCAACGTGCAAATTACAGGAGAGCGGCACACGTTTGTTTTTCTTTAAAAGGGCGATATCCGTCACACGCAACTGATACACTCATCCTCTCTCACTCCCCTCCCTAGCTTTTCTGTTGACAGAGCCCAAAGAGAGAGAGTCTGAGAGACAAAAGAGAGAAAATAGAGACAAAGACGAGTGGAGGATTCTGGGTGGAGGTGTAGAGAGGGGAAAGGTAGGGGGGAAATGCCCTTGGAGGGAGGTAATGATAGGACAGAAGGAGAGAGAGGAGTGATGCTGTTGTTATTGAGGCCTGTTTCTCTGGTCAGACACTGGGCAAATGTACCTGAGAGACCCCTATTATCACATGATCACAAACCACTAATCTACTTGCACCAGGGGACGAGGTATTATTTGTTGCCAAGACAGTCCGCTTTGCTCAGCTTTGTTCTCTTGTTAAGTTACTCACAGTTGAAGTCGGAAGTTTACATACACCTTAGCCAAATACATTGAAATTCAGTTTTTCACAATTCCTGACATTTAATCCTAGTAAAAATTCCCTGTCTTAGGTCAGTTAAGATCACCACTTTATTTTAAGAATGTGAAATGTCAGAATAATAGTAGAGAGAATGATTTATTTCAGCTTTTATTTCTTTCATCACATTCCCAGTGGGTCAGAAGTTAAGATACACTCAATTAGTATTTGGTAGCATTGCCTTTAAATTGTTTAACTTGGGTCAAACGTTTCGTGTAGCCTTCCACAAGCTTCACACAATAAGTTGGGTGAATTTTGGCCGATTCCTCCAGACAGAGCTTGTGTAATTGAGTCAGGTTCGTAGGCCTCCTTGCTCGCACACGCTTCTTCAGTTCTGCCCACAAATTTTCTATAGGATTGAGGTCAGGGCTTTGTGATGGCCACTCCAATACCTTGACTATGTTGTCCTTAAGCCATTTTTCCACAACTTTGGAAGTATGCTTGGGGTCATTGTCCATTTAGAAGACCCATTTGCGACCAAGCTTTAACTTACTGACTGATGTCTTGAGATGTTGTATATATATCCAGATAATTTTATTTTCTCATGATGCCATCTATTTTGTAAAGTGCACCAGTCCCTCTTGCAGCAAAGCACCCCCACAACAGGATGCTGCCACCCCTGTGCTTCACGGTTGGGAAGGTGTTCTTCGGCTTGCAAGCGTCCCCCTTTTTCCTCCAAACATAACGATGGTCATTATGGCCAAACAGTTCTATTTTTGTTTCATCAGACCAGAGGAAATTTCTCCAAAAAGTATGAACTTTGTCCCAATGTGCAGTTGCAATCCGTAGTCTGGCTTTTTTATGGAGTAGTGGCTTCGTCCTTGCTGAGCGGCCTTTCAGGTTATGTCGATATAGGACTCGTTTTACTGTGGATATAGATAATGTTGTACCTGTTTCCTCCAGCATCTTCACAAGGTCCTTTACTGTTGTTCTGGCATTGATTTGCACTTTTCGCACCAAAGTATGTTCATCTCTAGGAGACAGAACGCATCTCCTTCCTGAGCGGTATGACGGCTGCATGGTCCCATGGTGTTTATACTTGCGTACTATTGTTTGTACAGATGAACGTGGTACCTTCAGGTGTTTGGAAATTGCTCCCAAGGATGAACCAGACTTGTGGAGGTCTACAATTTTTCTTGGCTGATTTCTGTTGATTTTCCCATGATGTCAAGCAAAGAGGCATTAAGTGAAATAATCTGTCTGTAAACAATTGTTGGAAAAATGACTTGTGTCATGTACAAAGTAGATGTCCTAACCGACTTGCCAAAACTATAGTTTGTTAACAAGAAATTTGTGGAGTGTTTGAAAAACGAGTTTTAATGACTCCAACCTAAGTGTAACTTCCGACTTGAACTGTATAATTGAAACAACAAAAGAGCATCAGGAGTTTTGGTTTTAAGTGAAGAGCTCTGCTTGCTAAAGTATTATGGGCAGCAGCTTTTGTCTCACTTCCAGACAACTCAGCAGGATAGTGGGATGTCCAGATTGACAAATCATGATAGATCCGTGGAAATGTAGATGGTAGATGTACAGTGACTTCCGAAAGTATTCAGCCTGAATTTTAAATCGATTAAATTGAGATTGTGTGTCACTGGCCTACACACAATACCCCATAATGTCAAAGTCGAATTATGTTTTTAGACATTTTTACAAATTAATTCCAAATGAAAAGCTGAAATGTCTTGAGTCAATACGTTTTCAACCCCTTTGTTATGGCAAGCCTAAATAAGTTCAGGAGTAAAAATGTGTTTAACAAGTCACATAATACGTTGCATGGACTCACTCTGTGTGCAATAATAATGTTTCACATGATTTTTAAATGACTACCTTGTCTCTGTACCCCACACTCAATCGAGCAGTGAACAGTTTTCCCTCAATCGAGCAGTGAATTTCAAACACAGATTCAACCGAAAAGATCAGGAGGTTTGTGGATAGGTTCAAATAAAAAAGCAAACATTGAATATCCATTTGATCACGGTAAAGTTATTAATTACACTTTGGTTGGTGTATCAATACACCCAGTCACCACAAAGATGCAGCCGTCCTTCCTAACTCAGTTGCCGGAGATGAAGGAAACGGCTCAGGGATTTCACCATGAGGCCAATGGTGACTTTAAAACAGTTAGAGTTTAATGGCTGCATAGGAGAAAACTGAGGATGGATGAACAACATTGTAGTTACTCTACAATACTAACCTAATTGACAGAGTGAGAAAATGGAAGCCTGTACAGAATACAAATATTCCAAAACATGCATCATGTTAGCAACAAGGCACTAAAGTAATACTGCAAAAATGTGGCAAACCAATTAACTTTTAGCCCTGAATACAAGGTGTAATGTTTTGGGAAAATACAATACAAGACATTACTAAGTACCACTGTCCATATTTTCACACATAGTGATGGCTGCATCATGTTATGGGTATGCTTGTAATTATTAAGGACTGGGGAGATTTTCAGGATACAAAATTAAGTGAATGGAGCTAAACACAGGCAAAAGCCTAGAGGAAAACCTGGTTCAGTCTGCTTTTCACCAGACACTTGGAGATGAATTCACCTTTCAGCAGGACCATAACCTTAAAGACAAGGCCAAATCTACACTGGAGTTGCTTACCAAGATGACATTGAAGTTACTTGAGTGGCCTAGTTACAGTTTAGACTTAAATTGGCTTGAAAATCTACGGAAAGACTTGAAGATGGCTGTCTAACAATGATCAACAACTAACTTGACAGAGCTTGAAGAACTTTTAAATTAATAATGTGCGAATATTGTACAATTCAGGTGTGAACAGCTCTTAGAGACTTACCCAGTGTCACGCCTGCTCCCGCTCTTCCCCCCTGGCTCTCGAGGGCAACAGGCTCCCCAGCATTACGCACTCCTGCCACCATCGTTACACACACCTGCCTTCCCCCCGTCACGCACATCAGCGATTATTGGACTCACCTGGACTCAATCACCTCTGTCATTACCTTCCCTATATCTGTCTGGTTCCCCGCTCTGTTCCCTGCTTCTGCATTAATTGTCATTTGTCGTTGTATACCCGTATGCTGAAGCTGTTCCTGTTTTGTTCCATGTCTGTTCCGTATTAAATGTTGAGTCCCCGTACCTGCTTCTCATCTCCGGCGTCAGTCCTTATAGAATGCAAAAGCCATCATACGTTCCATCAGGGGGTGCTGACATTCCGGTTGGTGGTGACGTCGGGACCGGGGCCCGACACCGATGGAACCGGGGGTGCCTGAGCCAGCTCATCGGGCTGTTACGCCCTAGCTGGCTCGAAAGCTTTCTTGCCCTGGTTGGCTCGGAAGGCGCCCATCCCACGTCAGGCCTCAGCCGGATTGTCAGGTTTTTACGCAAAGCCGGCTCGTCAGGCTGCTACGTCTCCGCCGGATTATTGGGCTCCCACGCCTCAGCGAGATCAACATGCCTTCATGCCTCAGCCGGCTCGCCAGGCTCTCACTCCTCTACCGGTTCATCGGGGTTTCACGCCCAGCTGGCTTGTCCAGCACCCGTGCCTCGGCCGGCCAGTCAGGCCTGCCCAGGTGGGATACCGGGTGGCGCCCCTAGAGGGGGGTACTGTTACGCCTGCTCCCGCTCTTCCCCCTGACACTCGAGGGCGCCAGAATCCCCAGCATTGCGTACTCCTGCCATCATCATTACGCACACCTGCCTTCTCCCTGTCACGCGCATCAGCGATTATTGGACTCAATCACCTCTGTCATTACCTTCTGTCTGGTTCCTTAGTTCTGTATTAATTGTCGTTTGTTGTTATATACCCGTGAGCTGAAACTGTTCCTGTCTTGTTCCGTATTAAATGTTGACTCCCCGTACCTGCTTCTCATCCCCAGCGTTGGTCCTTACATCAAGAAAGACTCACAACTGTAATTACTGCCAAAGGGGTGGCAGGTAGCCTAGTGGTTAGAGCGTTGGGCCAGTACCCAAAAGGTTGCTGGATCAAATCCCTGAGCTGACAAGGTAAACATCTGTTGCTCTGCCCTGAACAAGGCAGTTAACCTAATGTTCCCTGGTAGGCTGTCATTGTAACTAAGAATTTATTCTTAACTGACTTAGTTTTTTAAATAAAAAATGTATTTAACTAAGGGGATTCTAACATGTACTGAATACTTATGTAAATGATACATTTCTGTGTTTCATTTTCAATAAGTCATCAAACATATCTAAAAACATGTTTTCACTTTGTCATTATGGGGTATTGTGTGTAGATGGGTGAGAATTATAATTTTTTTCATTTAAAAAAAAATTCTGGCTGTAAGTCAAGGGGTATGAATATGACATGTAATGGAAGTGGTTCAGAACCACGCTTATGAAAGGCAACCAGTGAGCAAAATTTGTTTAAAGACAAATACATTTTTCAACTAAAAAGACGTATAGCTAGCTCAGAAGGAGAAACGTAGACGGTAACCTTGTCTGAAACCTGAAGACTCGCATTGGCTCTCCAAGCTAATGCCTGAGCTTTAACTCAGATAGCTAACACAGTATTGTGGCAAGCAGGAGATTTGAACCCCGGTCAGTCACAAACAGCAGATAAACTCAGCAAAAAAAGAAACGTCACTTTTTCAGGACCCTGTCTTTCAAAGATACTTGTAAAAATCCAAATAACTTCACAGATCTTCATTGTAAAGGGTTTAAACACTGGTTCCCATGCTTGTTCAATGAACCATAACATTTTTTATGAACATTCACCTGTGGAACGGTCGTTAAGACACTAACAGCTTACAGACAGTAGGCAATTAAGGTCACAGTTATGAAAACTTAGGACACTAAAGAGGCCTTTCTACTGACTCTGAAAAACACCAAAAGAAAGATACCCACGGTCCCTGCTCATCTGTGTGAACGTGCCTTAGGCACGCTGCAAGGAGACATGAGGACTGCAGATGTGGCTAGGGCAATAAATTGCAACGTCAGTACTGTGAGATGCCTAAGACAGCGCTACAGGGAGACAGGAAGGACAGCTGATCGTCTTCGCAGTGGCAGACCACGTGTAACAACACCTGCACAGGATCGGGACATCTGAACATCACACCTGCAGGACAGGTACAGTATGGCAACAACAACTGCCCGAGTTACACCAGGAACGCACAATCCCTCCATCAGTGCTCAGACAGTCCAGCCTCTCAGCCTCTTGCGGACAGAGGGCTTGTAGGCCTGTTGTAAAGCAGGTCCTCACCAGACATCACCGGCAACAACGTTGCCTATGGGCACAAACCCACCGTCGCTGGACCAGACAGGACTGGCAAAAAGTGCTCTTCACTGACGTGTCACGGTTTTGTCTCACCAGGGGTAATGGTCAGATTCGCATTTATTTCATCGAAGGAATGAGCGTTACACCGAGGCCTGTACTTTGGAGCATGATTGATTTGGAGGTGGAGGGTCCATCATGGTCTGGGGCGGTGTGTCACAGCATCATCGGACTGAGTTTGTTGTCATTGCAGGCAATCTCAACGCTGTGCGTTACAGGGAAGACAGACTCCTCCCTCATGTGGTCTGCCATGGCCAGTGAAGAGCCCGGATCTCAATCCCATTGAGCACATCTGGGACCGGTTAGATCAGAGGGTGAGGGCTAGGGCCAATCACCCCAGAAATGTCCGGGAACTTGAAGGTGCCTTGGTGGAAGAGTGGGGTAACATCTCACAGCAAGAACTGGCAAATCTGGTGCAGTCCATGAGGAGTAGATGCACTGCAGTACTTAATGCAGCTGGTGGCCACACCAGATACTGACTGTTACTTTTGATTTTGACTCCCCCTTTGTTCAGGGACACATCATTCCATTTATGTTAGTCACATGTCTGTGGAACTTGTTCAGTTTATGTCTCAGTTGTTGAATCTTGTTATGTTCATACAAATATTTACACATGTTAAGTTTGCTGAAAATAAACAGAGTTGACAGTGAGAGGGCGTTTCTTTTTTTGCTGAGTTTGTGACGTAGTCAGTACATTCTCTTTCTCTATGTCTGTCTTTCAAACCAAAGATAAAAGATAATTCTCCAAACTGACATCATTCCTTCCTTTCACTTACCTTACCTGTACCGTTTGTGAGTGCGTGCATGCGTGTGACCTCACAAGCAGTACCCATAAACACGGGAGAAGATAAGCTTTCAAAGGAAGTCTTTCACCTGTGTAGTTGTGAAGTTTTGTTTACTATAATACTGTCCCTTTTCTGCTCACCTCCTTCAGCGGGTATGGCGTAAGATTGTAAGTAACCCGAGTGCCCCTCTTACCCTTTTCAACACGCTCAATTCTAACAATGACAAACTTCCCCTCGTCTCAGGAAGAGAGGCAAGCACTAATCCTTTCTTTCTTCTGAGAGAAATGTACGTCTGAAATTAATACTGTGTGCCATAAAAATGCTGTGCTGAAAAATAATAGTTGAAGTCAACACAAAACAATACCACTCTAAATTCCTCATGCCCAGAGTGGTGTAAGATGCTTTCAGCAACATTTAGGTCATATCATTATCCAACATGCCTGTGTATTTCACCTATATCTAATTATTCTCAGTCGGTATATCTCATTCGCACCAATGAGATCAGGAATCACTCAAATTGAGGCTAAAATGAGACAAACATACACGGATGATGACAACACACTTTACACTTCCTGCAATTTGCACACCAGTCATGGCGGGTCCTTTTCCTTGGGCACTGTAATAAGGACAGTGAAGACAGACACTATTAGTCTGTCCTGAAAAAATAACACCTGAATGGAGGGAAAACGGCAGGAAAGTGTGGTATTTCTTTGGTCTCTTCTGTAAAAGAACCAGCAAGGTTCTGCTTTTCTTTTCTTAGTCAACCTTGTGTTTTCTTTGTGTTCCTGAACGTAGCCCTGTTTCTTTGTGTTCTGGAACGTAGCCCTGTCTTTCATTTTTGTTCATGGATTTCACCTGTGTTGGTTTCCCACCTGGTCTCATCAGCTCCCTATTTAGTTCAGTTCTTTCTTTTTGCATGGTTGTGAGGTATTGTTTGTTTTTGACTGCCTCCCTGTGTTTGACCATTGCCTGCCTGTGATCACGATTCCTGCCTTCTCTGAAGGCTTAATAAACATCTGCCGCACTCTGGGCGTGAATCTGTACCTTTTTCTCCCTGACTATTCATTGCAGCACTGTTGTTATTGTTTGTCAGCTTGAGATCCCTCAAAACAACCACTTTTAGAAGCAGCGGGATGATGACACTGGTTCTGCCATTTAATGGTTCCGCAAGGCGCTACAGAGGGTAGTGCGTACAGCCCAGTACGTCACTGGCACCCAAGCTTCCTGCCATCCAGGACCTATATACCAGGCGGTGTCAGAGGAAGGCCCTACAAATTGTCAAAGACTCCAGAGGCCATAGTCATAGACTGTTCTCTCTGCTACCGCATGGAAAGCAGTACCAGAGCGCAAAGTCTAGGTTCAAAAGGCTCCTTAACAGCTTCTACCGTGAAGCCATTAGACTGATAAACAATTAATCAAATTGCTACCCAGACTATTTGCAGTGACCCGTTTTTTTACGCTGCTGCTACTCGCTGTTTATTATCTATGCAGTCACTTTACCCCTACCTACATGTACATTTTACCTCGATAACTTGTACCCGCGCACACTGACTCGGTACCTGTACCCCCTGTATGTAGCCTCCTTATTGTTATGTTATTGTGTTTTTTGTCAATAGTTTATTGGATTTTTTATTTTATTTTTTAGCAAATATTTTTTTGAAAAATTCTGCATCGTTGGTTATGGGCTTGCAAGTAAGCATTTCTCGGTAAGGTTTAAACCTGTTGTATTCGGTGCGTGTGACAAATACAATGTTATTTTATTTGCTATACAATTATTATTTTAGTTTTACAATGAACTTTTGGTCAACCTACATTATTTTGTGATCCGTTGCCATTAATGTCATAAGAATAATTGTATTGTCCATCCGAGGATGGACATGTGCCTTTTGCCTCAACTCACCAGTATTAGTATACAAGCATGTATGGTATAAGGTCTAGTTTAACTGGTAAGAATCTTAGAGCCATGCACAATATTGTGGTTGCAACTAAAAGGAAAGAGGACACCAATGAATAAAAAACCCATTCTGACACAAGTTGGTGACTTAACCTGTTAACTCACCCACCACAATGGACCAGAGATTTATGTTCAAGCTGACCCACTGACCTTCTGCAGGGAAGAAGGCAGGTGGTCATCCCTCATCCAGCCACACAACAGACAGACAGGTGCTTCCTGCGAGGGTGTGTACAGGTCACTCTGTTGGTCTGGACAATGGAGAATGTGGCTACTCATTCAGAGTAATAGACACACCCACACACCCACACACATGCATGCATGTATACACATACACACTCTTTCTCTGACTAGCATACACACACAAATCATATACTCTCTGTTGTGCACAGACACACACTTACTCACACGGTTTCTTACACAAGCGCACTCTCTCTCTCTCTCTCACACACACCAGTCTGCTTAGGACACAGACGCAGGGAACAACAATAGCTCTGTGACTGACTATCTAGAGTTGACATAAGCAAACAGGAAAAGATCCCCCTTTTGTGGAGGAGGGTATTCCTGACATGAGGTCATTTAGGGAAAGAGAGATAGGGGGTAGGGTGGAAGAGAGTAGGATATAGGGGTTGTAACATCCCCTAGGGGGTAATAACCAGCAAAACACTGCTTAGTAGGTGAAGAAACTCGCAACGACCCAAAACGACCAAACACAAACAACTCGGACACCTCCTGTCCATCGCTGGCCAATCAGGAAGGACCAGAAAGCCAGCCCCCATAGCAGAGGAACAGAAATGGTGTGACCCGAGACAATAAACAAAAACACCTGTGACACCTAGGCCATTACCTGCAGGTCAAAAGTTTCTTGTTTTTTAACAACACCTTGCTTTCACCTCATCTCTCCACTTTCACTGTGCATTTTACCATAAGTGGGTGTCATAAGGTAAGTTGTCTATTGTTCTGCTTGTCAACTTTGAAAAGTGTGTCTTGGTCCATCATGACAGTTCTGATATTAGGGAACTCTGTGACAGGATTCAAATGAAGGCTTTCAATTGGAGGTTAAGCATTTGAAGTTATTGCTTATTTTTTTTTTTTTTTACTTCTAAATGGCTATTCTGCTAAAAATATATAATTCCTTGAGCAAAACTCCAGTATGCAATTAAATCTGTATCTGTGTCTTATTACCATCTCTGAAGAATGAATCAAAGTCACATTCTTACAGGTGTCGCAGTTAAATAACAAGAAAATCTAAGTTGTATAAAGCAAATCATTTGCATGATACAACTACTATTATTCAAACACAGACACACACGCACACACACATAAACACCAATACACCACACCGGTCGATGGATGATGAGGAAGGGGAGGAAAAGGAAGGGAAAATAAGACTGGAGCAGGAAAGAAGGGAGGATGAGGGATGGACAGATCCCCCTCTCTCCTCCCTGATGTGAAAGAGGTCGTGATGGAGTTTATCTGATGACACAGGGGGAGGGGAGAGCTGGAGGAGGGGAGGGAGGGCACAGAAGGACACTGGAGTATCAGACAGTGGGTGTCTTTATCATTGTGTGTGTGTGTGTGTGTGTGTGTGTGTGTGTGTGTGTGTGTGTGTGTGTGTGTGTGTGTGTGTGTGTGTGTGTGTGTGTGTGTGTGTGTGTGTGTGTGTGAGTGTGAGTGTCAGGGCCATGCACAGACCTTTCAGGGGCAGGTGCTCAAAACGAACAAAAGCCACCCCCCCCTTTTGTTTTTGCATAGGTCTATTTATTTCTGCAACAACAAACACTCATCACAAACTGTAAGCAAGTTAGTTACAGTGCCTCCTAAAGATGATGTAGATGATTCATGTGAGTCCGCTAGTTATCTAGCTCAATAATTTTTTTTATTGATTGTGATTTATCTTCAATGCTCTTAAATAATAGCTCATAATATAGCCTAATATTCATCATCTTTTAACTCATAATATATGTTTGGCTGGCTAATGGCTTGTGTGGATATTTTAGTATATACAGTATATGGTGGTTAGGTAAAGTCTGTGCTATCTGTGCTTGGTGCTTAATTTGTAAATCGGGAGGGGCAGGAATAAAAAGTGAGCGTTAGAGGGGGGTGACCTTGGGAGCTCTGAGGTACCGGAACGCATGATATATAAAATAAAATAAACATTTTAATAAAGCATTGCATGCATATCATTGTATTTGCATAGTGGCATAGAGCAGAAGTTACACACAAGTACAATTTTTTGTAGCCTATGGTCTGGGAGAAATGTGGCCTTTTATAAACGCATTTCATGCAATTCTATGTCATTTTACATGACTGGAGACTGCCAGAAACTTTAGTAAATACCATACAAACGATCGAAATGACAGGCTACTTTGACACTGACAAACTGAGAATCTGAGATCAATAAAAAACGACCTTGTCTTCAACCTATCAATATTATAGGCCTGTACTGTACAATATGAGGAGGAAATTATAGTCCTAAAAAAGCTTTCCAGTTTCATTGACTCACCCGATGATGTGCAGCTCACCAATGTGCTTGTGCCAAAAGCCTACCTCTTTCATAAAACAATGTTTGCTCAAAAGGCCTATTTGGCGTTAGTTCGTTGGCGGCCGTTGGAGCAAACAAAGGCAGGACAAAGAAGCTATGAAGAGCAGGAAAAAACGTGATTGTGGGCTCTGTTCCAAGCAGAATATCGTGCGGATAGACAAAGATTTCAAGTCCGCCCATGCTCTTAAGTATGGGACTATCAAATGGAAGCAAGCTATGCAAGCTAGCCAGCATTCTACCGCCAGACAGCAAGCCGAATCAGGGCAGCCTAGGGAACCACGTTTGGAACCGATGGAACTTCAACAAACAGCGAGAGTGATGAATTTGCCTCTGAATCGTCCAGATTTGACGGTTGAGCAATTGACAATACTTGCACCAGTCTATCCCGAGTACAGGAACTCCTCCGTGTTATGTCAGAGGGCAAGGCCGATGAAGGATTGTGTTCCCTGGATAATTACAGACGTGTTACTGGGTGGTATAGCCAAGTTGAAGACCGTGGTTTGGTTCCATCCACATTAAAAATCTACCGGGCCGATGTTTGAAGTTTCCTGAAATATCTTATTCAGTTTAAGCCGAACAGTCTGCGGGCTAAAGCCAGTGGAATTAGATCGGTGTTACTCTACTTGGCAAAGATGGATCGTGATTCCCGGCAGACCCAGGCAAAGTACAGGGCGAAATTTCGCAGGCGCTGCAGAGACGAGGTGCTCAGCGCTGCAGAGTTAAGCCGGTTTGTCGAGCTAAGTGCTCAAGCTATTCCTTCGGTTCTCAGCAGACTGGAGGTCCGAGCAACTTGCTCTCACAGACGTAGGTTTGCGGCTCTCATGACCAGCAGGTTGGCCGTATTTAATGGCACTAGACGATCCCCAGTCACGATGTTCAGTGAGAGGGATTTTCTGGAAGTAACCCAGGAAAGTGGGGGTTTTCAGCTCTGTGTTGCAAGTCACAAAACGAACTATAGCTTCGGGGAGTGCAGAATTGTGATATCGGAGGAGGAATACACTTGGCTTAAACGATTCCATCAGATCAGGCCTCATCTGAGTGGAATCTGCTCAGACACAGAAGCATTCTTTTTCACGGCCTGCGGCAAAACGTACAATAATCTCGGTCAGGATGTGGGCCAGATATTTGCCGAGTTTGGCATTGGAAGTAAAGTGACTTTCGGTACACTTCGACGAAGCGTTGCTACAATTAACTTAAATCAAGATTAGGTTACAGACTGTGGATCCGTGGCCAGCCATATGTGCCATTCCCTTGAAACACAGGCAAGGCACTACTGGTACCATAATTTGCAACATAACGCCAGCCGGGTGCTCCCATAGCGGGCATGGAGGTCTGGAACACCCCTAAATGCATTTAAAACCATTTTGAAAATATGGGCTTGGTATTCCAAAAATAATACCAGGTGCCCGAAAAACATAGTGCAATGAACAGAGATGTCTGGACTTAGTCGTTTTTCTGAAGATTTTTAAAAAACCTCCATAAATCAATAAGAGCAGCCCCCATTGATTTGGACCAGTAGTGGGGTGCTCCCATAGAGGTCTGGATCCCCCCTAAATGGATTAAAAAGCATTTTTTAAATATGGGCCTAGTAACCCATTCAATCACCAGGCCCACAGCTAGACTTAGTCTCTGGAGCGAAAGGAAAAAGTGGGCACTGTCACTTTTTCGATCAATTTCAGAATTTAAAAAAAAATTATTAAAAATACTTCCCGGGGCTCGAGGTCCCAAATGTTGCCTATAACCCTCTCTCGTGATGGGCAACAATTACCCTCGGTTTAAAAAAGTTTGCATCCATAGGAAGCTATAGGCCCCGCCACCTACGCATTTTTTCACCAACTTAAAACACGATTTTCTTTCATACATTTTTATTGAAAAACGGTTTTGATTCGATGGAAATGCTTATCTATGTGTGCCCTTTTGTGCAAAAAAAACCCAATCCAGATTGGAGTTGTACTTTTTTAGTTATTAAAGATGAAAGTTTATTTCGGTGTGCCGGGATTTGACCCCTGACGGTGGAACAAAACTGCAACTCTGTTCATATCGATAACGCGGCCTGTCCGGGCTGTACACACTCAGGCCCGGGTGGACCAGACATGTACCGGCGCGATATCAGTAACCTGGTTTTCGACAACAAGAGATCCATGTCCTAGAGAGACGGGGGTGGTGGAAAACTGCTCGGCCCGTGCAGATATTGAGAAACGGACACTTTTGAGGGTTGTGTGCCCCTCAGAACCATGGTACTTTGGAACATATCCCTTCGGCGACCGATTTGGTGGTTGTACAGCCCCAGGGAGGTCCTGACTTTTGATCCCAGTTTCCCAGCTTGGTGGTGGACGGATATTGAGCTCTGTCCTGGGCAGATGCTCTATCCCAGCTATCACCTTGTGGGTTTTGGGTCCTCCATGACCATGGTTCTAGTCCTATGAAGTAGAGGTCGACCGATTAATCGGGGCCGATTTTAAGTTTTCATAACAATCGGAAATCGGTATTTTTGAGCGCCGATTTGGCGTTTAAAAAAAATATATATATTTTTTTTTTACACCTTTATTTAATCTTTATTTAACTAGGCAAGTCAGTTAAGAACACATTCTTATTTTCAATGACGGCCTAGGAACGTTCTGCCTCGTTCAGGGGCAGAACGACAGATTTTTAACCTTGTCAGCTCGGGGGATCCAATCTTGCAACCTTACAGTTAACTAGTCCAATGCTCTAACACCTGATTACATTGCACTCCACGAGGAGCCTGCCTGTTAGCGAATGCAGTAAGCTAAGGTAAGTTGCTAGCTAGCATTAATCTTATCTTATAAAAAACAATCAATCAATGACTGTCATTGCTCCAATGTGTACTTAACCATAAACATTAATGCCTTTCTTAAAATCAATACACAAGTATATATTTTTAAACCTGCATATTTAGCTAAAGGAAATCCAGGTTAGCAGGCAATATTAACCAGGTGAAATTGTGTCATTTCTCTTGCGTTCATTGCACGCAGAGTCAGGGTATATGCAACAGTTTGGGCCGCCTGGCTCTTTGTGAACTAATTTGCCAGAATTTTACGTAATTATGACAACATTGAAGGTTGTGCAATGTAACAGGAATATTTAGACTCATGGATGCCACCCGTTAGATAAAATACGGAACGGAATAAACGTTTTGTTTTCGAGGTGATAGTTTCCGGATTAGTCAAAGGTATATGGTTTAGAGAGAAATAGTTGACGCGTTATAATTCCTGTAATAACTTGCGGCTGAATTTGAAAGGGGTTCCTTCGTTATTTTACCGTTCATGTCTTCTATAGAGAATGTCTTGATCTACTTCAAATAAGGTCTGTGTTTCGTGCAGGCTTAAACCGCCTCGACGTTTTGATACCTGTGTAAATCTCACTAGGATAAGGTAACGTTTGTCAACATATTTTCATAAATCCACTCTACAAAGAAAATGATCTTCGCTTATATTTAGCTAATATTGATCAGAGTTACCTTGTCCTATGGATATCTACACAGTTATAAAATTGGCACGGTGATGTAAGCCTACACGAAACACAGACCTTATTTTAAGTGAATCTAAAAATATCCTATGGAATAAATGAAGGAACCGCTTTTCAGATTTTGCTAGAAGGTGTCATGGGAATTATGACTCGCACTTTGGTTGTCAATTCTTACCATGCCCATTATTAAAATAGGATTTCCTGCATATAGAAATGACAGTTTTTGTTTTCAACATTCATCACAGGTAACTTAAACTCTATTTTTATTCAAACAGTTCAGAGTATTTGTCTCCTAAGCAGACTCTTCAGTATCATTGTCACTTCAGAGCTGTGTGCGTGTGTGTGTGTATTTATGTATTATATTAAGTTAAAATAAAAGTGTTCATTGTTCATTCAGTATTGTTGCAATTGTCATTATTACAAAAATGTGTGTGTGTGTATGATATATATACAGTGGGGAGAACAAGTATTTGATACACTGCCGATTTTGCAGGTTTTCCTACTTACAAAGCATGTAGAGGTCTGTAATTTTTATCATAGGTACACTTCAACTGTGAGAGACGGAATCTAAAACAAAAATCCAGAAAATCACATTGTATGATTTTTAAATAATTAATTTGCATTTTATTGCATGACATAAGTATTTGATCACCTACCAACCAGTAAGAATTCCGGCTCTCACAGACCTGTTAGTTTTTCTTTAAGAAGCCCTCCTGTTCTCCACTCATTACCTGTATTAACTGCACCTGTTTGAACTCGTTACCTGTATAAAAGACACCTGTCCACACACTCAATCAAACAGATTCCAACCTCTCCACAATGGCCAAGACCAGAGAGCTGTGTAAGGACATCAGGGATAAAATTGTAGACCTGCACAAGGCTGGGATGGGCTACAGGACAATAGGCAAGCAGCTTGGTGAGAAGGAAACAACTGTTGGCGCAATTATTAGAAAATGGAAGAAGTTCAAGATGACGGTCAATCACCCTCGGTCTGGGGCTCCATGCAAGATTTCACCTCGTGGGGCATCAATGATCATGAGGAAGGTGAGGGATCAGCCCAGAACTACACGGCAGGACCTGGTCAATGACCTGAAGAGAGCTGGGACCACAGTCTCAAAGAAAACCATTAGTAACACACTACGCCGTCATGGATTAAAATCCTGCAGCGCACGCAAGGTCCCCCTGCTTAAGCCAGTGCATGTCCAGGCCTGTCTGAAGTTTGCCAATGACCATCTGGATGATCCAGAGGAGGAATGGGAGAAGGTCATGTGGTCTGATGAGACAAAAATAGAGCTTTTTGGTCTAACTCCACTCGCCGTGTTTGGAGGAAGAAGAAGTATGAGTACAACCCCAAGAACACCATCCCAACCGTGAAGCATGGAGGTGGAAACATCATTCTTTGGGGATGCTTTTCTGCAAAGAGGACAGGACGACTGCACCGTATTGAGGGGAGGATGGATGGGGCCATGTATCGCGAGATCTTGGCCAACAACCTCCTTCCCTCAGTAAGAGCATTGAAGATGGGTCGTGGCTGGGTCTTCCAGCATGACAACGACCCGAAACACACAGCCATGGCAACTAAGGAGTGGCTCCGTAAGAAGCATCTCAAGGTCCTGGAGTGGCCTAGCCAGTCTCCAGACCTGAACCCAATAGAAAATCTTTGGAGGGAGCTGAAAGTCCGTATTGCCCAGCGACAGCCCCGAAACCTGAAGGATCTGGAGAAGATCTGTAGGGAGGAGTGGGCCAAAATCCCTGCTGCAGTGTGTGCAAACCTAGTCAAGAACTACAGGAAACGTATGATCTCTGTAATTGCAAACAAAGGTTT
Organism: Salvelinus alpinus; assembly: GCF_045679555.1. NCBI lineage: Eukaryota > Metazoa > Chordata > Actinopteri > Salmoniformes > Salmonidae > Salvelinus > Salvelinus alpinus. The sequence continues at coordinate 42,386,698 of NC_092093.1, forward strand.
CTGTACCAAATATTAAGTTCTGCTTTTCTGATGTATCAAATACTTATGTCATGCAATAAAATGCAAATTAATTACTTAAAAATCATACAATGTGATTTTCTGGATTTTTGTTTTAGATTCCGTCTCTCATAGTTGAAGTGTACCTATGATAAAAATTACAGACCTCTACATGCTTTGTAAGTAGGAAAACCTGCAAAATCGGCAGTGTATCAAATACTTGTTCTCCCCACTGTATATATTGATATGCTCTTACTCAATGCTCTTACTGAGGTTTCGGGGCTGTCGCTGGGCAATACGGACTTTCAGCTCCCTCCAAAGATTTTCTATTGGGTTCAGGTCTGGAGACTGGCTAGGCCACTCCAGGACCTTGAGATGCTTCTTACGGCGCCACTCCTTAGTTGCCCTGGCTGTGTGTTTCGGGTCGTTGTCATGCTGGAAGACCCAGCCACGACCCATCTTCAATGCTCTTACTGAGGGAAGGAGGTTGTTGGCCAAGATCTCGCGATACATGGCCCCATCCATCCTCCCCTCAATACGGTGCAGTCATCCTGTACCCTTTGCAGAAAAGCATCCCCAAAGAATGATGTTTCCACCTCCATGCTTCACGGTTGGGATGGTGTTCTTGGGGTTGTACTCATCCTTCTTCTTCCTCCAAACACGGCGAGTGGAGTTTAGACCAAAAAGCTCTATTTTTGTCTCATCAGACCACATGACCTTCTCCCATTCCTCCTCTGGATCATCCAGATGGTCATTGGCAAACTTCAGACGGGCCTGGACATGCGCTGGCTTGAGCAGGTGGACCTTGCGTGCGCTGCAGGATTTTAATCCATGACGGTGTAGTGTGTTACTAATGGTTTTCTTTGAGACTGTGGTCCCAGCTCTCTCCAGGTCATTGACCAGGTCCTGCCGTGTAGTTCTGGGCTGATAACTCACCTTCCTCATGATCATTGATGCCCCACGAGGTGAGATCTTGCATGGAGCCCCAGACCGAGGGTGATTGACCGTCATCTTGAACTTCTTCCATTTTCTAATAATTGCGCCAACAGTTGTTGCCTTCTCACCAAGCTGCTTGCCTATTGTCCTGTAGCCCATCCCAGCCTGTTGCATGTCTACAATTTTATCCCTGATGTCCTTATACAGCTCTCTGGTCTTGGCCATTGTGGAGAGGTTGGAGTCTGTTTGATTGAGTGTGTAGACAGGTGTCTTTTATACAGGTAACGAGTTCAAACAGGTGCAGTTAATACAGGTAATAAGTGGAGAACAGGAGGGCTTCTTAAAGAAAAACTAACAGGTCTGTGAGAGCCGGAATTCTTACTGGTTGGTAGGTGATCAAATACTTATGTCATGCAATAAAATGCAAATTAATTACTTAAAAATCATACAATGAGATTTTCTGGATTTTTGTTTTAGATTCCGTCTCTCACAGTTGAAGTGTACCTATGATAAAAATTACAGACCTCTACATGCTTTGTAAGTAGGAAAACCTGCAAAATCGGCAGTGTATCAAATACTTGTTCTCCCCACTGTATATAAAAAAATGTTTTTAAATAAATCGGCCGATTAATCGGTATCGGCTTTTTTAGTCCTCCAATAATCGATATCGGTATCGGCATTGAAAAATCATAATCGGTCGACCTCTACTATGAAGGTGACCATCCCTTCGGCGACCGATTAGTGGTTGTTTAGCTCCGGTGAGGGCTGGCTCTCCAGTCCAGTCCCCAGCTTGGTTCACCTTGCGTCTCCATGGTTTCCCTCTGTTGTCCAGCCGGTTGAATATCTTCTGACCGATTTGCATTTGTTTTCCACCTGGGAGGGCCCCTGTCGGCCGGCCTTTGGCCGGTGTTCAGACGGACGGTTCCTCCCGCCCCATGTGGAATTGCCTCTATCGGGGGAGGCCCTGTCGGAGATGGTTATCCCCATTTCAATGATAAGCTCCAGCCGCGCCCCGTCCGTGCGAGATCCAGCCGACCCGTCTGACCCAGTGGTCGATTCTGGTATGCACAACCATGAATATCTCGGAAACAGAACCAGATAGAGACAGCCCATCTTTTTCCGTCCGACCCAGTGGCCCTACAGTGGGAGTGGTTCACCCAAGCAGCGACCCAGCGGCCAGTTCTGGTCGGTTCTGGTATACAGATCCTTAAATATCTTGGAAACGGAACCAGATAGAGACATCCCGTCTTTTTCTGTCCGACCCAGTGGCCCTACATTGTGAATGGTTCACCCAGGCAGCGACCCAGCTGGTTCTGGTCAGTTTTGGTGTACAGAAGCACAAATATCTCGAAAACGGAATCAGATAGAGACATCCCGTCTTTTTCCGTCTGACCCAGTAACCCTACATGGGGAGTAGTGCACCCAGGCAGCAACCCAGTTGCCGGTTCTGGTCGGTTCTGGTGTACAGAACCACAAATATCTTGAAAACGGAATCAGATAGAGACATCCCGTCTTTTTCCGTCCGACCCAGTGGCCCTACATGGGGAGTGGTGCACCCAGGTAGCGACCCAGTGGCCAGTTCTGGCTGGTTCTGGTGCACAGAACCACAAATATCTCAAACGGAATCAGATAGAGACATCCCGTCTTTACGTCCGACCCAGTGGCGCTACATGCGGAGTGGTGCACCCAGGCAGCGACCCAGTGGCTGGTTTTTGGCTGGTTCTGGCATACAAAACCATGAATATCTCGAATATTGAACCAGATAGAGACTACACGTCTCTTCCCCATGTGGGGGGGGGGGGGGGGTTGGTGGAGGGCAGCCACCCTAGAGTTAATGTGGTAGGCAACTCCTGGTTCCCATCCCGGTTTGGGCCACAACCCTCCGGTTACCGGTTCTGAGGGTTAGCTTGAAGCTGTGCCTTTAAGAGAAAGAGAAAAAAATCCCAGGTGGCACTCGAGCCCAATTAGCCCTGCCTTGGCCCACACCCAGGGCTCATTAAGCCCTTAATAGGGCTCCTTTTTTCTCCACTTCCTGTCTGAATGACGTGCCCAAAGTAAACTGCCTGTAGCTCAGGCCCTGAAGCCACGACATGCATATAATTGGTACCATTGGAAAGAAAACACTTAATTTGGAAAAAAAACTAATAATGTAGGAGAATATAACACAATAGATATGGTAGGAGAAAATCTAAAGAAAAAACAACCAGAACTTTTTTTTTGAGAGACCATCCTCTTAGAAATGCAAAAGAAAGGTCATATTGAAAATTAGCTCCCGGGATGCAATTCCTATGACTTCCACAGCGTGTCAGCAGTCTATGTTCAAGGTTTCAGGCTTGTAACTTCAAAAACGAATAAGAAATATCAGTTTTAGTAGAAGGACACAGTCTCGAAAATGTGTGTTTGCGTGCCATGAAGACATTACGCACCTGCTAAAATCGGTTTCCTATTGAACATACTTCTTTCCAAAATAAATATTATAGTTTGATTACATTTTAGGGTATCTGAGGAGTAAATAGAAACGTATTTTGACTTGTTGAAACAAAGTTTAGGGGTAGATTCCTTTCTCTGCATGTTGAACGAGTGGATTACTCAAATCGATGGCGCCAACTAAACTGACTTTTTGGGATATGAGGAATGGTTTTATCTAACAAAAGGACACTACATGTAATGGCTGGAACCCTTGGGGGGACTACTGTATGTACAAAAAGTGTTTTCACTTCTAAACGGGTACCCTGACATGGATTTAATACCCTGAAATTAAAATTAAGTCTGCACTTTAACCTCATAGTCATTTTATCATTTAAAATCCAAAGTGCTGGAGTACAGAGCCAAAACACTTTTGAAGCTCACTGTAAGTAATTGCTATGACATTAATGCTTTCAGAGTGAGTTAGGATCTTGTGTTTAGTTTCAACTCTTGCGTGTAAATATATCGCCTCAAATCATTATCGATTGAAATTTAGCCTGCCAAAACCCACTCTTCCATCCAGAAATCGACTAATAGACAGTGCTCTCAAGACTCTGGAGGTTGTCTTGGAAGTGATTGTGTCCAGCTAAACCAGGCTGGAGCTTAGACCCATACCACAGAGTTGCTTTGCCCGTACAGTCAGTGGCTTCAAAATTCAAGTTGATGTTTGGGAGGGCATGAGAGACAAAGTATTGTGTAGTACCCTATCGGTAGAAAGAGTTGTGTGTGTTAACGGTAGCCATGGTGCTGGAGATCAGGACTGTCTGAGAAAGTCAGGTTGAGGTTGCCAGGATCACAGCAGTACAGAAGTTGTCGTATGCTGAGGCAGTGAATAGAGTAGTAGAAGAAAATAGGTCCATGGCGAGGGATCCTGAGAGGCTCCCTGTGAGTAGGCCGAGGCCAATAGAGAGTGATAGGAATAACATGTGTTTCAGTAAGGTTGGTTTATTAGCTATCATAGCCATGGTTATCAACTGTACTGCTGAAATGGAATGTAAATCACAGAAAATAGATGTTCTGGTGACAGCTGCAGAGAAGCACTTGGGCGTACAAGATTTTACGGCAAAAAAGTTACAAGGTGTGTTGAATGATATCATCCCGTCCTCCCAGGATTTCAGCCTGGTGTAGGATCAGATAGGGCCAAGTAGTGGAATGGTAGTGAGGTTTTTTAATTGGTGTACGGTTAGTTGGTAGGGACCTTTCCCTGTCCTTTTCTTTTCCCTTTTTGTGTCACAAAATGTCATGAATTCATACTCCAGAATAGAATGTGGAAAAACACAGGGCTAGATAACGAGAATATGCTTAGCAGGGAGGCCTCATGCTCCAGTACAGTAGGCGGTGGTGTATGCACCTTTCAGTTGTTTGCGATGGGCCAATAGGTATTTTAAGAAGGTGGGCGCTTCAACAATTCGATTGGGAGTGCAATGACGAAAGCAGAAGCAATGCTTGATTCTGTTGGTGCGAGTGAAGGTAGACGAAATGAGTGGAATACTGTAACATCTAAGAATGGAGCTAAAAGGGCTAAAGTTTTAAATCAAGATAAGCCTCGGTACAATAATAACTCCAATCCTTGTTGGAGTGCGATTCATGAGCAAGGATGTTTTGCGGTCACAAAGATGGCGAACGATGCATTGGGATAAGTGGAGTCAGAGTGACCAGGAGTGCTATGATGTTGATTTCATGTGTGTCGAAAGAACAAAAGGAGAAAGACCTGTGGATGTACAAATTATCGACACATGAAGTGGAATGCTATTATCCGAGTAGGGCACCAATAAAAGGTGTCATATCTGGCGCCTCGATGGATATTGAGGCTTCATGGTTTAAGATGAACGTGCCAGGAATAGTTCATTCACGTCACTTAACCCGCACTGTGAATGGAAAGAAGAAGGAAAGCCTTTCTGTATTATTGATGTTTGCTGAAGAAGTTCTCCCGACCCATGTAAAACTGAGATATATGACCTATGCGGTGCGAGCTCATGTACAAAAGCCACTTCAATGTCATGAATGTAAAACGTTTGGCCACGTATCAAGTGTTTGCAAACGGAATATCATTGTTGACAAGTTTGAGGATGAACGGTGCTGCAATTGTGATGGGAATCACATTCCAGATTTTCCTGAGTGCCCTGTTAAGGGTGAAGGTGGTCAAAGTAGGAAGGATCGAGGCTGTCGAGAAGGTCTCCTATGCAGAGGCAGTGAAAATTGTTGAAGCAGCGAGTAGAGATGATGAAGCTATGGTAGTGGATGATGCCCAACAGTCTGTGGATGTCAGTCAGTGGAGAGATCCTAAAATACTAATCCTGAAGAAGGTTGATTTTGTAACATTTATTGCGCAGGTGATTAATTGTACAAGACAAACTAACAAAAAAATGTAAGAAACTGGACATCATTGTGAAAGTGGCTAAAAGGTTCTTGTATCTCCAGGATTTCACAGCTGAAACATTGCAGGCAATACAAAGATGGCGTCGAAGAACATGGCTGACGTTTTTTCATTCTCCCAACCAATTGTGCAATTTTGTTATTTTTTGGCATTTTGTTTAACTTATTTTTTTAACTTTTTGTGTACATAATGTTGCTGCTACCGTCTCTTATGACAGAAAAGAACTTCTGGACATCAGAAAAGCGATTACTCACCGCGGACTGGAAGAAACGTTTTCCTTTAACGAGTCCTACGAGAAGGATTTCCTGCGTTCACTGGAACAGGCCCAGATCCATGCCTTTTGCGTGAAGAAAAGACGCAGATCGGTGATCCTTCTGAGAATCCGGAGACGAGCGAGTAAACTCGCAATGCATTCCATTTTCCTTGCTAACGTGCAATCGTTAGAAAAGAAAATTGATGACCTACTATTAAGATTATCCAACCAACGAGACATTAAAAACTGTAACATCTTATGTTTCACCGAGACGTGGCTGAACGAAGAAACGGACAATATAGAACTGGCGGGATTTTCCATGCACCGGCAGAACAGAGACGCTACCGCTGGTAAGACAAGGGGTGGGGGTGTGTGTCTTTTTGTCAATAACAGCTGGTGCGTGATGTCTAATATTAAAGAAGTCTTGAGGTATTGCTTGCCTGAGGTAGAGTACCTTATGATAAGCTGTCGGCCAAACTATCTACTAGAGGTCGACAGATTAATTAGGGCCGTTTTCAAATTTTCATGACAATTCATGACAAAAAAAAAATGCCAACCATAATTGGCATTTTTGGATGCCGATTATGGCCGATTACATTGCATTCCACAAGGAAAATGCATGGCAGGCTGACCACCTGTTACGCGAGTGCAGCAAGGAGCAAAGGTAAGTTGCTAGCTAGCATTAAACTTATCTTATAAATAACAATCAATCTTCACACAATCACTACTTAACTACACATGGTCGATGATATCACTAGGTTAACTAGCTTGTCCTGCATTGCATTTAATCAATGCGGTGTCTGTAAATTTATAATTTAATCACAGCCTACTTCGCCAAACGGGGGATGATTTAACAAAAGCGCCTTCGCGAAAAAAGCACAATCGTTGCACGAATGTACCTAACCATAAACATCAATGAATTTCTTATAAATCAATACACAGAAGTATATATTTTTTAACTAGTTAAATATTTAGTTAAAAGAAATTCATGTTAGCAGGCAATATCAACTAGGGAAATTGTGTCACTTCTCTTGCGTTCATTGCACGCAGAGTCAGAGTATATGCAACAGTTTGGGCCACCTGGCTCGTTGCGAACTAATTTGCCAGAATTTTACATAATTATGACATAACATTGAAGGTTGTGCAATGTAACAGCAATATTTAGATTTAGGGTTGCCACCCGTTCGATAAAATACGAAACGGTTCCATATTTCACTGAAAGAATAAACGTTGTGTTTTTGAAATGATAGTTTCCAGATTTGGCCATATTAATGACCAAAGGCTCGTATTTCTGTGTTTAATATATTACAATTAAGTCTATGATTTGATATTTGATAGAGCAGTCTGACTGAGCGGTGGTAGGCAGCAGCAGGCTTGTAAGCATTCATTCAACATTTTCTGCGTTTGCCAGCAGCTCTTAGCAATGCTTGATCACAGCGCTGTTTATGACTTCAAGCCTGTCAACTCCTGAGATTAGGCTGGCAATACTAAAGTGCCTATTAGAACATCCAATAGTCAAAGGTATATGAAATACAAATGGTATAGAGAGAAATAGTCGATGCGTCATAATTCCTATAATAACTAAAACCTAAAACTTCTTAACTAGGAATATTGAAGAACTGGGAATATTGAACCACCAGCTTTCATATGTTCTGAGCAAGGAACTTAAACGTTAGCTTTTTTACATGGCACATATTGCACTTTAACTTTCTTCTCCAACACTGTGTTTTTGCATTATTTAAACCAAATTGAGAATGTTTCATTATTTATTTGAGCCTAAACAGATTTTATATCTGTATTATATTAACTTAAAATAAAAGTGTTCATTGTTCATTCAGTATTGTTGTAATTGTCATTATTATAAATATTCTATATATATTTTATATATATATATATAAAAATCGGCCGTTTAATTGGTATCGGCTTTTTTGGTCCTCCAATAATCGGTTTCGGCATTGAAAAATCATAACCGGTTGACCTCTACTATCTACCAAGAGAGTTCTCATCTGTATTATTCGTAGCCGTCTATTTACCACCACAAAGCAAAGCTGGCACTAAGACCGCTCTAAACCAATTCTAAAAGGCCATAAGCAAAGACGAAAATGCTCACCCAGAAGCGGCGCTCCTAGTGGCTGGGGACTTTAATGCAGGCAAACTTAAATCAGTTTTACTTCATTTTTACCAGCATGTCACATGTGCAACCAGGGAAAAAAACATCCTAGACCACCTTTACTCCACACACAGAGATGCATACAAAGCTCTCCTCCGCCCTCCATTTGGCAAATCTGACCACAATTATATCCTCCTGATTCCTGCTTACAAGCAAAAACTAAAGCAGGAAGTACCAGTGACTCGCTCAATACGAAAGTGGTCAGATGAAGCGGATGCTACACTACAGGACTGTTTTGCTAGCACAGACTGGAATATGTTCCGGGATTCATTCAATGGCATTGAGGAATACACCACCTCAATCATCGGCTTCATCAATAAGTGCATCGATGACGTCGTCCCCACAGTGACTGTACATACATATCCCAACCAGAAGCCATGGATTACAGGCAACATCTGCATCGAGCTAAAGGCAAGAGCTGCCGCTTTCAAGGAGCGGGAGACTAATCTGGACGCTTATAAGAAATCCCGCTATGCCCTCAGAGTAACCACCAAACATGCAAAGCATACGGAACTAAGATTGAATCCTACTAAACTGGCTCTAACGCTCGTCGGATGTGGCAGAGCTTGAAAACTATTATGGACTACAAATGGAAACCCAGTCGCGAGCTGCTCAGTGACGAGAGCCAACCAGACGAGCTAAAAGCCTTTTATGCTCGCTTCGAGGCAAGTAACACTGAAGCATGCACGAGAGCACCAGCTGTTCCGGATGACAGTGTGATAACGCTCTCGGTAGCCTATGTGAACAAAACCTTTAAACAGGTCAACATTCACAAAGCTGCTGGGCCAGACAGATTACCATTACCAGGTCTTCACTGACATTTTCAACCTCTCCCTGACCGAGTCTGTAATACCTACATGTTTCAAGCAGACCACCATAGTCCCTGTGCCCAAGGAAGCAAAGGTAACCTGCCTAAATGATTACTGCCCCGTGGCACTCACATCAGTAGCCATGAAGTGCTTTGAAAGGCTGGTCATGGCTCACATCAACAGCATCCTCCTGGACACCCTAGACCCACTCCAATTCGCATACCGTCCCAACAGATCCACAGATGACGCAATCTCAATCGCACTCCACACCGCCCTTTCTCACCTGGACAAAAGGAACACCTACAGTGGGGAGAACAAGTATTTGATACACTGCCGATTTTGCAGGTTTTCCTACTTACAAAGCATGTAGAGGTCTGTAATTTTTATCATAGGTACACTTCAACTGTGAGAGACGGAATCTAAAACAAAAATCCAGAAAATCACATTGTATGATTTTTAAATAATTAATTTGCATTTTATTGCATGACATAAGTATTTGATCACCTACCAACCAGTAAGAATTCCGGCTCTCACAGACCTGTTAGTTTTTCTTTAAGAAGCCCTCCTGTTCTCCACTCATTACCTGTATTAACTGCACCTGTTTGAACTTGTTACCTGTATAAAAGACACCTGTCCACACACAATCAAACAGATTCCAACCTCTCCACAATGGCCAAGACCAGAGAGCTGTGTAAGGACATCAGGGATAAAATTGTAGACCTGCACAAGGCTGGGATGGGCTACAGGACAATAGGCAAGCAGCTTGGTGAGAAGGAAACAACTGTTGGCGCAATTATTAGAAAATGGAAGAAGTTCAAGATGACGGTCAATCACCCTCGGTCTGGGGCTCCATGCAAGATTTCACCTCGTGGGGCATCAATGATCATGAGGAAGGTGAGGGATCAGCCCAGAACTACACGGCAGGACCTGGTCAATGACCTGAAGAGAGCTGGGACCACAGTGTCAAAGAAAACCATTAGTAACACACTACGCCGTCATGGATTAAAATCCTGCAGCGCACGCAAGGTCCCCCTGCTTAAGCCAGTGCATGTCCAGGCCTGTCTGAAGTTTGCCAATGACCATCTGGATGATCCAGAGGAGGAATGGGAGAAGGTCATGTGGTCTGATGAGACAAAAATAGAGCTTTTTGGTCTAAACTCCACTCGCTGTGTTTGGAGGAAGAAGAAGGATGAGTACAACCCCAAGAACCCATCCCAACCATGAAGCATGGAGGTGGAAACATCATTCTTTGGGGCTGCTTTTCTGCAAAGGGGACAGGACGACTGCACCGTATTGAGGGGAGGATGGATGGGGCCATGTATCGCGAGATCTTGGCCAACAACCTCCTTCCCTCAGTAAGAGCATTGAAGATGGGTCGTGGCTGGGTCTTCCAGCATGACAACGACCTGAAAGACACAGCCAGGGCAACTAAGGAGTGACTCCGTAAGAACCATCTCAAGGTCCTGGAGTGGCCTAGCCAGTCTCCAGACCTGAACCCAATAGAAAATCTTTGGAGGGAGCTGAAAGTCCGTATCGCCCAGCGACAGCCCCGAAACCTGAAGGATCTGGAGAAGGTCTGTATGGAGGAGTGGGCCAAAATCCCTGCTGCAGTGTGTGCAAACCTGGTCAAGAACTACAGGAAACGTATGATCTCTGTAATTGCAAACAAAGGTTTCTGTACCAAATATTAAGTTCTGCTTTTCTGATGTATCAAATACTTATGTCATTCAATAAAATGCAAATTAATTACTTAAAAATCATACAATGTGATTTTCTGGATTTTTGTTTTAGATTCCGTCTCTCACAATTGAAGTGTACCTATGATAAAAATTACAGACCTCTACATGCTTTGTAAGTAGGAAAACCTGCAAAATCGGCAGTGTATCAAATACTTGTTCTCCCCACTGTATGTGAGAATGCTGTTCATCGACTACAGCTCAGTGTTCAACACCATAGTGCCCACGAAGCTCATCACTAAACCAAGGACTCTGGGATGAAACACCTCCCTCTGTAACTGGATCCTGGACTTCCTGACGGGCCGCCCCCAGGTGGTAAGATTAGGCAACAACACGTCTGCCAAGCTGATCCTTAACACTGGGGCCCCTCAGGGGTGTGTACTTAGTCCCCTCCTGTATTCCCCGTTCACCCACGACTGCGTGGCCAAACACGACTCCAACACCATCATTAAGTTTGCTGACGACACACCAGTGGTAGGCCTGATCACCGACAACAATGAGACGGCCTATAGGGAGGAGGTCAGAGAACTGGCACTGTGGTGCCAGGACAACAACCTCTCCCTCAATATGAGCAAGACAAAGGAGCTGATCGCGGACTACAGGAAAAGGCGGGCCGAACAGGCCCCCATTAACATCGATGGAGCTGTAGTGGAGCGAGTCGAGAACTTCAAGTTTCTTGGTGTCCACATCACCAACGAACTAACATGGTCCAAACACACCAAGACAGTCGTGAAGAGGGAACAACAACCTTTTCCCCCAAAAGAGACTGAAAATATTTGGCATGGGCCCCCAGATCCTAAAAAGGTTCTACAGCTGCACCATCGAGAGCATCCTGACCGATTGCATCACTGCCTGGTATGGCAACTCCTCGCCTGGTAAGGGGTGCTAAAGAGGGTAGTTCGAACGGCCCAGTATATTACTGGGGCCAAGCTTCCAGCCATCTTGGACCTATATAATAGACGTGTCAGAGGAAAGCCCATAAAATTGTCAGACTCCAGTCACCCAAGTTATAGACTGTTTTCTCTGCTACCGCACGGCAAGCGGTACCGGAGCCCCAAGTCTTGAACCAAAATGCTCAACAGCTTCTACCCCCAAGCCATCAGACTGCTGAACAATTCATAAAAATCGCCCCCTAGTAATTTCGCACCCACCTACATGTACAGATTACCTCAACTAGCCTGTAACCCTGCACACTGACTCGGTACCAGTGCCCCCTGTATAAAGACTCATTATTGTTATTCTTATTGTGTTACTTTTTATTATACATTTTTATTGTAGCCTACTTGGTAAATATTTTCTTCTTCTTGAACTGCTCTGTTGGTTAAGGGCTTGTAAGTAAGCATTTCACGGTAAAGTCTACACTTGTTGTATTCAGCACGAGGCAAATAAAGTTTGATTTAATTTGATTTGAAGATGCTTCCCCCTCTCAGGCCCCAGAGCCTGTGTAGGGATCTGACTACATTTGACTAAGTGAAGGAGTACATTGACCTTTTTAGTTTTTTGAGGATAATATGAGGAAATTATTAGAATTTTTTGTTGTTATATTATTATTATTTTGTATATATTTTTGTTAAAGTAGTTACATTTTTACCCCACCCAATAGGTGGCGGCAATACACATTTTGGGATGTAGTCTGTCAATAAATCCTTGAAGAAGAGTAAGACATTTTAAGAAGAAGTTGATGTTTGGACGGATGCAGAAAGTCATATCCAAACAGTTATTTAAGTCTTTGACACAACTTTTCTTATTACGGAATTCAAGAACAGTCACTTCTAAAATGTCTTTCCAGTACCCAAATGCTTACCGTGACGAGGCAGTTGTAAGTAACAGGCTAGCTTGTCATGTCGCTTCCAAGTGAATGGGGAGGAGCTAGCCACTTGCTAGCTTGCCATGTACCGGTACTTGCTAACTAGCTAGCGCTCTTTGTTTATTTGGATAGTTTGAGGCTACTAAAATAAGTTGGCATTTGAACACATGCACATTGCTAGCTATGAACCGAGTTCGCGAGCTAACAAATGAACATTAGCTAGCTAGCTGTTAGCTTGTAGCCTAATGTTACCGGCATGGATAACCAAACCTCAAATGAATGAATGAATGAATGAGTCAGCCAGCCAGCTAGCTAGGCTTCGTTCGCCTTTTGTTGGCTTTGTCTCATGTTAGCTAGCTGCTAGCAAAGCTTTTGCATAGGCTGGCTAGCTAGCAAGCTAACCTTAGCGCTGTCATGTTATCGCATAACATCCAGCAGCAAATGATCAAAGTTGTTGGGTGACTGCTGCCGCACATTATGGATTTCACCTGCTTGTTATTTATCACAGATGGATGACTACCATGGCAATACGATTCCAGACCCGTACAGTTGGCTGGAAGACCCAGACAGCGAAAAGACGCAGGTAAACGCCCATTTGCCATTCATTCAACACTGGTTGAAGGAATGTTATCGCAACGTTACCAGTTGATTTCGGTCAGGGAGTCCTTAGTCGGGGGCAATATTTTCAATTCTGATGAAATTCACATTAATTTGTATGTTATTACTTTTATCAATTGATAATAAAGTTAGCTGAGTTGGTCACTGTAGAATGTGCCACTGCCAACTCCTCCCCACAATCAAAGGGGAAAAAAACAAATTAAATTTGAGTCACCAACTTAGCACATCTACCTAAAATGTCCAACCAGTATTGATAAAGGCTACTGACACAGTAGGTACAGTTGCAACCAGCACCACCACCTGTGAATTAGTGGTCGATGCATTGATGTTGATATGTCTTGTTTCTTCCCAGGCTTTTGTCAATGCTCAGAACCAGCTGACACTGCCCTACTTGGAGCGCTGTGAGGTGCGGGACCTGTTCAAGGAGCGCATGACGGAGCTCTACGACTACCCCAAATACAGCTGCCCCTTCAAGAGGGGGAGCAGGTGAGAGGAGTAGGGCTGGGGTTGGGTCAAGGTTAGCGAGCACATCCGACCCGCTTGCTTACAGCTACACTAGGGTCAGACAGCCATCCTTTGTAAATTAAGAAACTGCGGATATGGCTCGGAAAATGTCCCTCATTCCAGGGATGAGAAAGGTGTCCCATTATCCCAACTGTTACACTGAGAATATTGAATGACTGTTAAGTGTTCTGGAAAAATGGCCACAGCAGTCATTCCGACCCTAGTGCAGCTGTAAGCAAGCAGGTCGGATCTGCTGGCTAGGTCAATTTGTGGGAGTTTTGAGGAGTTTTGCTGCACCCAAAAACACAGGGGCATGTAACAGAAAATGTCTTAAATGTTCTGCAACAGAAAAATAAAAATTAGCATTTCTTATTGGACAGCTCCAGAGGTGTATTCACTAGAAACCCAACAGAAGCAAACTATCAAATGGCGGAGGGACCTAGCTGCATTTGTCAAATAGAAAAATGATTCTGCTTCAAAATGTTTTTCGTTAAGAAAAGTAATGACTACACCCCAAGTAGGCCCTCCCGGTTTGGTTTCTTGTGAACACGATTTAGCTGCTCCTTGAAGGGGGCAAACCAATTTCCATCAAATTGGTTTGGTGCATTTTTTCCCCAGAGCTCTTACCCCCTTATTTTGCTTTGTTTGGACTGGTGTGAACACTGCACTCAGGAACGCACTAAACGATCCACCATGGTTCGCTCAAAAAGGGTAGTAGTGGTCCGATTCAATTCGAACCCTGGTGCAGTTCGCTGCAGGTGAAAAAGAAAAATAACCAGAGTCGAGCACTATTATTGGTTGTTTGACTGCGAGCATTTGATGAAATGCACACAGCATCATAACTTGAGATCTCTGAAACATTCTGTGAGTAGCAGCGCATTTATGAGAGCATCCTATGCAGATTAGGGGAGACGAGGGCTACACCAGGGTTATAGGCTTTTGAATATAGCCTATTCACGTCGGAGTTAGAGCATCTATTTCCCTGTTTCCTGCTGCATGTTGGAAGATCAAAGTGAAAGTAATATGAAGATTGGGACAAGTGATGCTTCATGATAATCATAAATGGATTTAACAAAAGACGTGCATGGACACGTGGTTTTGTTTAGACATTTTAGTTTGTTTGACCTTTTTTAGCAATGTGAAACCTACCAGACTAAAATGTAAATAATACAAAATAACAAGTAGGTGATCTCTGATTCGAACTGTAGCTCAAAACTGTGTGAAAATGCCCTGAGAGGCTCAGGGGGACTTGTCTCTTGGGAATACTGGGTAGTGCGGTTCCGTTGATGTCTGGCTTACATTCCTGGCCCCCTTTGCAGGTATTTCCACTTCTACAACACGGGTCTCCAGAACCAGAGTGTGATGTATGTTCAGGAGAGCCTGGAGGCAAAGCCCACAGTCTTTCTGGACCCAAACACTTTCTCTGAGGACGGGACTGTTGCTTTACAAGGTGGGGGACTGAAATGTGTACAAACAATATTAATATTTAAAACACATTTGTGTAGAATACTTTCTTTATTGACAATACTACACAGATGGCCATTGTCTTCATGATACATTCTCTATTAACAATCAATGTGTGTCGCTGACTGTATTAGAGGTCGACCGATTATGATTTTTCAACGCCGATACCGATTATTGGAGGACAAAAAAAGCCGATACCGATTTTAATCGGCCGATTTATATAATAATAAAAAAAACGTTTTTATATATATATATATATCATACACACACACACACACACACACACACACACACACACACACACACACACATATTTTCGTAATAATGACAACTGCAACAATACTCAATGAACACTTTTATTTTAACTTAATATAATATACTGCTCAAAAAAATAAAGGGAACACTTAAACAACACAATGTAACTCCAAGTCAATCATACTTCTGTGAAATCAAACTGTCCACTTAGGAAGCAACACTGATTGACAATAAATTTCACATGCTGTTGTGCAAATGGAATAGACAAAAGGTGGAAATTATAGGCAATTAGCAAGACACCCCCAATAAAGGACTGATTCTGCAGGTGGTGACCACAGTTCTCAGTTCCTATGCTTCCTGGCTGATGTTTTGGTCACTTTTGAATGCTGGCGGTGCTCTCACTCTAGTGGTAGCATGAGACGGAGTCTACAACCCACACAAGTGGCTCAGGTAGTGCAGCTCATCCAGGATGGCACATCAATGCGAGCTGTGGCAAGAAGGTTTGCTGTGTCTGTCAGCGTAGTGTCCAGAGCATGGAGGCGCTACCAGGAGACAGGCCAGTACATCAGGAGACGTGGAGGAGGCCGTAGGAGGGCAACAACCCAGCAGCAGGACCGCTACCTCCGCCTTTGTGCAAGGTGGAGCACTGCCTGAGCCCTGCAAAATGACTTCCAGCAGGCCACAAATGTGCATGTGTCAGCATATGGTCTCACAAGGGCTCTGAGGATCTCATCTCGGTACCTAATGGCAGTCAGGCTACCTCTGGCGAGCACATGGAGGGCTGTGCGGCCCCACAAAGAAATGCCACCCCACACCATGACTGACCCACCGCCAAACCGGTCATGCTGGAGGATGTTGCAGGCAGCAGAACGTTCTCCACGGCGTCTCCAGACTCTGTCACGTCTGTCACATGTGCTCAGTGTGAACCTGCTTTCATCTGTGAAGAGCACAGGGCGCCAGTGGCGAATTTGCCAATCTTGGTGTTCTTTGGCAAATGCCAAACGTCCTGCACGGTGTTGGGCTGTAAGCACAACCCCCACCTGTGGACGTCGGGCCCTCATGGAGTCTGTTTCTGACCGTTTGAGCAGACGCATGCACATTTGTGGCCTGCTGGAGGTCATTTTGCAGGGCTCAGGCAGTGCTACACCTTGCACAAAGGCGGAGGTAGCGGTCCTGCTGCTGGGTTGTTGCCCTCCTACGGCCTCCTCCACGTCTCCTGATGTACTGGCCTGTCTCCTGGTAACGCCTCCATGCTCTGGACACTACGCTGACAGACACAGCAAACCTTGCCACAGCTCGCATTGATGTGCCATCCTGGATGAGCTGCACTACCTGAGCCACTTGTGTGGGTTGTAGACTCCGTCTCATGCTACCACTAGAGTGAGAGCACCGCCAGCATTCAAAAGTGACCAAAACATCAGCCAGGAAGCATAGGAACTGAGAAGTGGTCTGTGGTCACCACCTGCAGAATCAGTCCTTTATTGGGGGTGTCTTGCTAATTGCCTATAATTTCCACCTTTTGTCTATTCCATTTGCACAACAGCATGTGAAATTTATTGTCAATCAGTGTTGCTTCCTAAGTGGACAGTTTGATTTCACAGAAGTGTGATTGACTTGGAGTTACATTGTGTTGTTTAAGTGTTCCCTTTATTTTTTTGAGCAGTGTACATAAATACACACACACAGCTCTGAATTGACAATGATACTGAAGAGTCTGCTTAGGAGACAAATACTCTCAACTGTTTGAATAAAAATAGAGTTTAAGTTACCTGTGATGAATGTTGAAAACAAAAACTGTCATTTCTATATGCAGGAAATCCTATTTTAATAATGGGCATGGTAAGAATTGACAACCAAAGTGCGAGTCATAATTCCCATGACACCTTCTAGCAAAATCTGAAAAGCGGTTCCTTCATTTATTCCATAGGATATTTTTAGATTCACTTAAAATAAGGTCTGTGTTTCGTGTAGGCTTACACCACCTTGCCAATTTTATAACTGTGTAGATATCCATAGGACAAGGTAACTCTGATCAATATTAGCTAAATATAAGCGAAGATCATTTTCTTTGTAGAGTGGATTTATGAAAATATGTTGACAAACGTTACCTTATCCTAGTGAGATTTACACAGGTATCAAAACGTCGAGGCGGTTTAAGCCTGCACGAAACACAGACCTTATTTGAAGTAGATCAAGACATTCTCTATAGAAGACATGAACGGTAAAATAACGAAGGAACCCCTGTCAAGTTCAGCCGCAAGTTATTACAGGAATTATAACGCGTCGACTATTTCTCTCTAAACCATATACCTTTGACTAATCCGGAAACTATCACCTCGAAAACAAAACGTTTATTCCGTTCCGTATTTTATCTAACGGGTGGCATCCATGAGTCTAAATATTCCTGTTACATTGCACAACCTTCAATGTTGTCATAATTACGTAAAATTCTGGCAAATTAGTTCGCAAAGAGCCAGGCGGCCCAAACTGTTGCATATACCCTGACTCTGCGTGCAATGAACGCAAGAGAAATGACACAATTTCACGTGGTTAATATTGCCTGCTAACCTGGATTTCTTTTAGCTAAATATGCAGGTTTAAAAATATATACTTTTGTATTGATTTTAAGAAAGGCATTGATGTTTATGGTTAAGTACATATTGGAGCAATGACAGTCATTGATTGTTTTTTATAAGATTAATGCTAGCTAGCAATTTACCTTAGCTTACTGCATTCGCGGCACAGGCAGGCTCCTCGTGGAGTGCAATGTAATCAGTGTTAGAGCATTGGACTAGTTAACTGTAAGGTTGCAAGATTGGATCCCCCGAGCTGACAAGGTTAGAAATCTGTATAGTCAAAGGTCCTCAGCTGTCCAATCCATGTCCCTTTTGCAGAATATCAGTCTGTCCCTGATGTTTTTCCTGGAGAGAAGTGGCTTCTTTGCTGCCCTTCATGACACCAGGCCATCCTCCAAAAGTCTTCGCCTCTCTGTGTGTGCAGATACACTCACACCTGCCTGCTGCCATTCCTGAGCAAGCTCTGTACTGGTGGTGCCCCGATCCCGCAGCTGAATCAACTTTATTAGACGCTCCTGGCGCTTGCTGGACTTTCTTGGGCACCCTAAAGCCTTCTTCACAACAATTGACCTGCTCGCCTTGAAGTTCTTGATTAACCGATAAATGGTTGATTTAGGTGCAATCTTACTGGTAGCAATATCCTTGCCTATGAAGCCCTTTTTGTGCAAAGCTATGATGACGGCACGTCACTTTGCAATTCATCTGATCACTCTTCATAACATTCTGGATTATATGCAAATTGCCGTCATACAAACTGAGGCAGCAGACTTTGTGAAAATTAATATTTGTGTCTTTCTCAACTTTTGGCCACGACAGTACTTTGCTCCGTTCATCTTTCCCTCGATCCTCCCTAGTCTCCCTGTCCCTGCCGCTGAAAAACATCCCCACAGCATGATGCTGCCACCCATGCTTAATCGCAGGGATGGTGCCAGGTTTCCTCCAGATGTGATGCTTGGCATTCAGGCCAAAGAGTTCAATCTTGGTTTCATCAGACCAGAGAATCTTGTTTCTCATGGTCAGATGCCTTTTGGCAATCCCCAAGCGGGCTGTTGTGGCTTTTACTGAGGAGTGGCTTCCGTCTGGCCACTCTACCATAAAGGCCTGATTTGGTGGAGTGCTGCAGAGATGGTTGTCCTTCTGGAAGGTTCTCCCATCTCCACATCGGGTTCTTGGTCACCTCCCTGACCAAGGCCCTTCTATCCCGATTGCTCAGTTTGGCTGGGCAGCCAGCTCTAGGTAGAGTCTTGGTGGTTCCAAACTTCTTAAATTTAAGAATGATGCTGGCCACTGTGTTCTCGGGACCTTCAATGCTGCAGAATACTTTTTTTGTACCCTTCCCCAGATCTGTGGTTCAACACAATCCTGTCTCTGAGCTCTACGGACAATTCTGTCGACCTCATGGCTTGGTTTTTGCTCTGAGATGCACTGTCAATTTTGAGACCTTTTTATATAGACAGGTGTGTGCCTTTCCAAATCATGTCCTATCAATTGAATTCACCACAGGTGGACTCCAAGTTGTAGTAACATCTCAAGGATGATCAATGGAAACAGGATGCACCTGAGCTCAATTTTGAGGCTCATAGCAAAGGGTTTGAATACTTATGTAAATAAGTTATTTCTGGTTTTTATTTTTAATACATTTGCAATAATATCTAAACCTGTGCACTTTGTCATTATGGGGTATTGTGTCTAGTGTGATGAGAAAAACATTTAATTCATTTTAGAATGAGGCTATAATGTAACAAAATGTAGAAAAAGCCAAGGGTCTAAATACTTTCCGAATGCACTGTGTGTGTGTGTGTGATATAGTACCAGTCAAAAGTTTGGACACGTACTCATTCCAGGTTTTAAAAAATTATAATTTTAACTATTTTTTACATTCTAGAATAACAGTGAAGACATCAACTATGAAATAACACACGGAATCATGTAGTAACCAAAAAAACTGTTAAACAAATAAATATTTAACATCTAAGTTTCTTCAATGTAGCCACCCTTTGCCTTGATGACAGCTTAGCACACTCTTGGCATTTTCTCAACCAGCTTTACCTGGAATGCTTTTCCAACTGTTTGCTGCTTTTCCTTCACTCTGCGGTCCAACTCATCCCAAACCATCTCAATTGGGTTGAGTTCGGGTGATTGTGAAGGCCAGGTCATCTGATGCAGCACTTCATCACTCTCCTTCTTGGTCAAATAGCCCTTACACAGCCTGGAGGTGTGTTTGGTCATT